>NC_136257.1:19195000-19862500 GCF_053564925.1 Oryzias latipes | reverse complement strand
ATCACAACACATTAACTCACAACACAACACATTAACTCACAACACAACACATTAACTCACAACACAATAACTCACAACACAACACATTAACTCACAACACAACACAATAACTCACAACACAACACATTAACTCACAACACAACACATTAACTCATGGCCCAGAAGGGTCACAACACAACACATTAACTTACCTCACAACACATTAACTCACAACGGAAGTAAAGCAGCAATTGAAGTGCTTTTATTCTGAAATTTCTACTGGGCTGAGCAGCTAACTACCTAACAGAAAGTAATGTCACAGTGAGCTGTGGAGGGAGCATGTTATTGCTACAAGAGAAGCTAGCAGCAGTGTTGCCAGAAACTTTGTCTTTACTACGGTTCTCCTTCCTCTAAACACACACAATATGAACACACACTCTTCCCTCCGCTCTGACACCCCCCTCTGTCGCTGCACGCGCGCTCCTCTCCTCTCCTTTTTTCCGCTCTGTCCTGTGTGTGCGTGTGTTTTGGGGACTGCACGTGCCTGTGTGAGAGGACGGAACGGAAAAAAGGAGAGGAGAGGAGCGCGTGTGCAGCTCCCTCCACAGCTCACTGTGACATTACTTTCTGTTAGGTAGTTAGCTGCTCAGCCCAGTAGAAATTTCAGAATAAAAGCACTTCAATTGCTGCTTTACTTCCGTTGTGAGTTAATGTGTTGTGAGGTAAGTTAATGTGTTGTGTTGTGACCCTTCTGGGCCATGAGTTAATGTGTTGTGTTGTGAGTTAATGTGTTGTGTGTAAAGTTAATGTGTTGTGTGTAAAGTTAATGTGTTGTGTGTAAAGTTAATGTGTTGTGTGTAAAGTTAATCTGTTGTGCGTAAAGTTAGTGTGTTGTGTGTAAAGTTAGTGTGTTGTGTGTAAAGTTAGTGTGTTGTGTGTAAAGTTAGTGTGTTGTGTATAAAGTTAATGTGTTGTGTTGTTACCCTTCTGGGCCACCGTAGGATGCATAAGTCGAGGCCTTTAAAAAAGCAGCTGCAACTTTAGACATCATGTTGAAATGCAGCAAACGTGTTCGGGACACCTTTTAGGCTAATTTTTTTAATCCATTTTCAAAACTTTTAAAGCCTTTGTGACTTAACACTTTTTACTGGTAAAATCCTAGTTTGCTTTGACTATATTTACAGTTTAAAAAAAACAGTGACAACGTGCAAATTTTAAAGCTGTGACTGTGAATGTAACTGTGACTCTTCACACCTTCTTCCATGATTCTGAGATTTTATTTTTGGTTAATGTTGCTATCATTAGGTTTCCCTTTCAGTGTCAACTCTTAGAACAATCTGTGGATGTTTGCGATCCACCTAAAGAGAAAAACAAGGTTCATATTTGCAAATCTACAGATTTATCTGCACTTCCAGCTGCTTAGAAACCAAACAAAACACATGTCAAGCTATTACAGTAACAGAGGATGTCACATCATTTCTTTCCTCCATGCTCTGAGTTGTGCTCTGCTTTGAAATTCCACACAAATAAACTGAATTCAATCTTTGCGCTGCAGTCTGCATTTTTTTTTTTTTTGTTTTTAAAGAAAAAGTGGTTGCAGTCAGAGCAGGTTTTGTGAGCAAGGCTGTTTTTGCAGACTCCTGCAGCATCACTAACCATTTTCATGCAGATGTTCAGGTGTTCTCTTGGTCAATCAGCCTTTCATTAAAAAAAGCCAGTCTGATTAAGTCTGTGAAGTTATAAGAATATTGTAATGCACTGCCTCAACTGAGCATCAGTGACACAGACAATTACCTTTCATTCATGTGATTAGGGGTCTTCTGACTTCAAGCTATTTTTCCCATTCTCCTTGTCTCACGTTTTTTTTTCCAGTATGCAGTATTCTGTCCATCTCTATTTTAAATGTACAGAGAATGTTTTTGTTGGATGTTGTAGTTGGATCTTCATGCCTAGTTTTGAAGATGAGCTTCCAATGTTATTAGCAAAGAGTATTTTCCAGAGCAGTTCATCAAAAGGATTGTTTATGCTTATTAAAACAGAAAGGTGAGACAAAGAATTGTTTGAAGCGGGCACGTGGAAAATCTTGATCTTAATCTGACAGAAAGTGTGTGGGGGTCATCAAAAGCTATGCAGTTCAAGTCATAAAGCTCAGCAACACATTGAAGACTGCAAACAAATACTTTTTTACCAACCTCCAAAGTAACCCCTTACAATGATGTAAAAGTTTAGCCTATATTGTCCTTATTTTGCAATTAATGACAAGAACTAACGTTTAGCATTAGTTACATCATTTAAAACCCACTCTGATGAAAACTGGTGTTTTTAACATGTCCTTGTCTTTTTCTGACGATGGAGGACATATATAAAGAAAATCAATCTTAAAATTGAATTTCTTAGTATGTTTTTATACAAATTACGTCGGTAATGTAAGGTTTCAGGTGTTGGGGGGTGTAAGCTAGTGGGAGAGAGTGTAAACAGATGGCACAGTTATAGGTGACAGGAAGGGGGATAAGGTTGTTCCGCCTCAATAGTCCCACCCACAACTTAGAGGTGAATTTCTAACGAACTACTGCTACTCTGCAGAAACTACGTTTTAGAAAATAACACTTTTTTTTAAACTAGAAACTGAATAATCATAATAAAAAGACCACTGAGAACACTTTGAAAATAAATCAAAAGTTGATCGAAGAGGGACTTTAAAGAAACATTTTACGCTTGGTCCAAGTGACCCACACTCACGACCAGATGTAAATTTATACTTTACAGTTAAACAAAAGAAACATTTTAATTTTAACAATTAAAATGATGTGGTGCTGTAGCTGTTGCAGCAGTATGACATTGAAGAGAATGAACATGGCTGATCCATCTATAGGGTCTCTTCTAAAGGTACTGTCACCTTTAATACAAACGGAAGGCAAAGCAAAGACTTTTGCATATAGGTTTATTCAGGAAGATTCAAATTGGATTCATTTTCATCTCTTTACTGTTAGCTCTGCTCAGTTTTAAGGAACATATGTGGGTCACGTACAGTAATGCATGCATCCTTTCCTCATGCTAGATTTTTTTAAAGCAGTTATCCATATCATTGTCCCCGTATATTGATGAATGCAGAGTCTGCAATGATACATTGTCTCTGTGTGCTCAGTGCTATTTGCTTTCTGCTAACTTGTAATAGAACTGATTCTTCAAGAAGAACGCAAAAAGTCTTCTTTGCTAAGATGAGGTCTGACTGTGGAAAGCTATCTCAGAGAGGAGTTCTTTCTCTCTTCGTTGAATTCTTAAAACGACTGCTTGGTTTCAGAAAGGAGCTAAAAGCAGAACCAGCAGAGTAATGCAGTTACATTTTTTTTCCCATCAGAAAACCAGTCCATTCATTTAATTATTGTTTTATATCTTTGCTTCACCAAAACAGAAAGAAAGGTATCAGTTTTTGATTTTTTGTTTTTTTGGCCTAACTTGTCAAAATTTGAACATTAAGGGGTGTAGCAGAATACCCAATAACGTATTTCTAGCTTGTGGGGAGATAAAACTGATGAGTACGTGATGATGTTTACGTTGGATATAAAAGTCTAAGTGATGCAATATATTTTTTTTGTTTATTTGGCTGCATTTTATGAACATTTTATTTGATGTGAATATGTGCATGCTTTGTGTTTGTATTCTCACAATTCAGCAATTTGTAAGCATGAAATAATTCAGGTATTCTCACATGTAGACTAAAGCATGGTGACTGTGAGCAGTCGGGAGCTTGTTCTCGCCCACCCTATGATGTACTTAGTGAAACATATGAGTAGCTATCTTCTGTTGCCGGGTTTGAAGTAAACTAATAATAATAATTGATACTTTATTTATCCCCCAATGCGGAAATTCTTCTCCGCATTTGACCCATCCCCTGGGGGAACGGTGAGCTGCAGCTGAACCGCGCTCGGGAGGCAGTAGCGTTAAGAGTTTTGTCCAAGGACCCCCACTGTGTGATGTTAATTTTTCGCCGTTGATTTGGTAATCCCCCCCAGTATCTTTGTTCATTCTGGAATTGAACCCTGGATTCCTGCGTGGTAGCCTTTCACCTTACCAATCAAGCTACCCAGCATAAACAAGAACAGTCAATGGTTGAGCTGTACAAACTTCAGTTGACATGCCTTTCCCAAATCAGACTTCATTTTTGCAAATCAAACTACTGGATGACACCAAAGATTTTTTGTCCAGCGTATGTATGTATATGATTGTACCAACTTGATCAGATTCTATGAGCTTACAGTAGTTATTTTGACTGAATGGACCACATTTACTCAGCTTTTTAATCTTATTCTTTTCCTCTTTACAGAATCTTATTGAATGTTCTCTGTTGCCGTCCTTCATACCAGATTTTCATACACTTTCTGTTTTTGTATTGAAACCAACCTCACTGTTGGAATACCGTCAAATACTCATTAGTATGTTAATGGAAAAAATGATATAATTTAATGTACATCAAACTTATTATAAAGGTTTTTTATGATTGCAAAAAGCACAAGCTAAAGTTATGTAAGTAGTATTTTCATGAAATAAAAAAGAAAAATAATTGACAGAAAACGAGAAGTTTGAAGGCTTGCGGGTTCATTAAACAGCTCCATTCATAGCTGCTTTCATAGAATGATTTTATTTTCATAAAGATTAGAAATATCTTCTAGCTTCATTAAAGATGTTGTGTGCAAAACTGGATTGCTCCTGCAAAGGACTGTAGCATTATTTGCTAAGAAATTGCCAAATATGTCCTATTACTTTGCGCTGCTGCACAAGTTCAGAAAGGTTAACCTGAAAGCGAAGCATAGCCTGTCAACCTTGTGCAAAGCTAATAGGAGTAAACTTGGAGTTTTGTCCACGCTGGTTGAATAATGCTGCATTTGTAAAAAATTAGCATGATTGAGTGCACTTGTCAGGAGAGACCACTGTATGTATTTGAGGACTGGAGTGCTGTGCTTGCACTTGTGCAAACAGCAAAGAATACACAAACACACACCGGAACAGGAACACAACAGAGGGAGAGTTTTGTGGAGAAAAGAAAGCCTGCACCTGTAATAGAGTGATAATGCTGAGTAAGATAGACACGCAAACACACACACACACACACACACACACATACATGCACACACATGGACATAATGACTACAGCTCCATTAAACGGCTGCCACTGTGGATTCGTGACCTAAATGGGTTGAGATTGCAACATCATCTGTGATAACCACAGAAAGTCTTTGATATATGACAGTGAGAGAATATCTTCATATTGAAACATGATCTGCGACAGAAACTGAGACATCGCTGAACAATAACTACAGATGAATAAACATCACAATTGAGGAGAAAAAGGATGTTACAGACCAAAGGGAATAGTCTGGTAAAGTGGCACATGTCAGAGAAGTCGGATTTGTTTTAAAACTTTAACAAAGCGTCTTCAACTTTATATTACTGAAAGCTGAATAATTTTATATAAAATATCTGTTGATGAAAACAACCTCTGTATTTTTTTTAAATACATCAAAAGTGACACATTTGAAGTTACTTTAAGGAAATATAAAAGCTAAAAACTTTTCTGTCTTTATATTTCTGAATTTGATACATGTTTTGTTTCAAATTAGTTTATAAAATCCAAAATAAAATAAAGTTTTATTTTCATGTCCACAAATGTTGTTTTATCCTGTGTTGATCAGACTACTTCTTACCTTGCTTGACAATAATCCTTACAAATCTAATGCGCAGTTTAGATTATCCATCAAATTTGACTGCTAGCCCTGAAAAACTGTTGTGAGATTACCCACAACTCACATCCTCTTTTCTTTACATTAATCATCAAAATAATGGTGTCATTATCTTTCGTCGTTACCTTTGTGCTATCCAAGGCACTTTAACATTGGGTCCCACTCCCAAAAAATACAATTACCATCCCTGTTATGATCCAAATTATTCTGAACAAATCTGGGCTGTTGTAGATCACTTTGGTCTAAATCAGGGGTTCTAAAATATTTTGTAGCACAGGGCCAAATTAGGAACTCGACATTAGACTGGGGGCCAATTTTGGTTAAAAAAAAACTGGATAAAACAAAAAGAGTTGTTATTAATAACTTTAAAGACCAAGCAAGTGTCATTTGTACAATTAACCAAACCCTCCAGATGTTTTCCCAGTTGCGATTTGAGGTTGCTGCCCAGATTTTCTACTCTTCTAGTAATTGTATCATTCGACAGACTTTAGTTTGCTCTGGACAAACAATGTCAGCTGTTTTCAGCATACATTCTTTTTACAAACTCCCCGTCACTTAAGGGCTTGCTTTGCGGGGTCATTTCCAAAGCCACAACGTAGCTAGCTTCTGTCACAGCTTCACTGGATTTAGCCATTTTTTAAACATCTGGTGTGAAGCATAGCCTTGTAGGTTGTTGGAGCGTATTGTTGCGCTCCTCGCCAGTAAATTTGTTACAGTTTTTATGGTTTGTAACATAGTTATTTTGAATTCTTTGAGCATTGCATTTACCTGCTTGCAAATAAAGCACAGGACTTTATCCAGCCCATGAGGTACGACGAAGTAAACATTTGTCCACTTAGGGTGAAAGCCCCTTTTGTCCTCACCAACGCAACGTTTTTCCTCAAAGGAACCTGCCCTGGCTCTCTTATTTGAGAGCCTCAAAAAATCATCCTGAGGGCCGCCATTGGCCCCCGGGCGACACTTTCAGAACCCCTGGCCAAAATCCTTCAACTTAAAAATCAGACAGACAAATGTATAGTAACTTCATAAATGTAACCCACCTTTGCCTAGTATTTATAGCAGATCACTATTTTTGTACAGTTTCTGTGTAAAACGTCCCACTGCTCCCACACTTTACCCTAAATATAACATGAACATCTTACATGCTTGGTGCTTGAAGCTCTGAGAGCTGCTAAAGACATCCCTCCTGTGTGTTGGACCGGCATAAAAATAGCCCAGAACTGCTTCCAGGAGGTTCTCGTGGCATATTCCAAAGAAAAAGTGTATCCTGAAAAGGAAAAGAAACTCTGACAGTCTTTTTTTTTTCTATGTAGGAGGTCTAAAAGGGACATACATTTATGCGCAGGACTTTTTTTTCTGAGGGTATTTACACATTTCATGCACCTTATGCATTATTGATTGAGGTTGCTGCCAACCGAACGTGTGAATGTGTCACGGACAAGTCACATCTATTAGTGCATGTGTAGACATTACATCTCCCCCTATTGTCTTTATCAGCCCGTGTGTGTGTTTGTGTGCCTGTGTGTGTTCCAGACTGATGGGACACATATTTCACACACAAGACTGACTGGCAGTAAATCCCAGCTGAATATGCGGTCTTGTTACCGCAGGCTTTTCCTGTCAAAGTGTCCTTGAGAAAAAGTCGGAAGCCATATCTGGTCACTAATCATGAGTCAAATAAAACATTTTCTAGATGAACAAAATTTCAAGTGAATATTGGGAGAAGACTTTTATTGTAAAATCACTTGAATTAAGTTTCATCAAATGAACTTCTTTCTTGTGTTGTTCAGTGATTGACATGACTTCTGTGTTTTTAACATAGCAACACATTTCATTACTTACCATAAGAGCCGGATTATGAGACATAAACATCGGAGGGGAAAAAAGGACACCGGCCATGTCACTTGTGTTCAAGTGCGCGCCAAACGCTGATTTTTTAATGGCGGATTTAGCTCATGGTGCTCACACTGGACAAGCAGGGAGCGGTTTCTTTATCTGTTTACTGGTGCATATCTGTCACCTATTAGAAGAGGCTTGGTGAAAAATGGCTTGGTGAAAAATGTCAAAATGGTGCAAATTTTGCCCTAGCTTTTTTCTATCCTAGCTCTATGAAAGACTTGTCATAGAATTCCAACCGAGCACAAACCACAATTAGTAATTTTTGCTCCATGATTAATTTTTAAACGTTTGGCACTTCTGTGAAATGAAAGGGACACCATCCCTACTTAACTACCAATCCCAGACCCTGTTTGGTAAAAGTTTAACCTGGCTTAACTTGCAGCATGTATTTAGTGACCACGGTTTGTACGTAGAACCCTAAAACAATTGTAGAAATGTGTGTAACTGCTTGTGAAAACGAAAGTTTTGAACGCTAAAGCTCCAAACGCTCGTTTACATGTCTTAACGTAGACTTTTTAGTGGAAGTGGCCGCTTGAACGTGCGTTTTCACGGGTGGTTTAAATGTAGCTTAAGGCTCTGTGCACCCAAACCCTTTCAGAAATTGCTCTGAAACTATCTCAGCAAAAACAGTACCAGAAGTCTCTCATGTAGTCTCATCAATTTTTACATCATAAATGACATGACTAATGATATGAGATCAAAAGATCACTTTGCAGAATTTACTCTTCTATTGATTTCAAAAGCCCCCAGATATTCTCATATGCTAAAATAAACATTTCACATCCTTTCAGACTCTGCAAGAACTGTATCTCTCCTCTAGAGCTATAAGAAAAAGAAATAATTTATTATGTTCTTGAATCCCCAGTTTTGGAGTTCCTTTTCTCAACACATCCTTACAGATTATTTTGGTTGTTGTTTTTTTTTCACCTTTTGTAGAAAAACTAGTGGGCTGAAGCTGTTAATCTGAGACACTATGCTCATTCTGCTAAACTCTTCATCTCCTTGTCAATCTGAAGTACAGACAACAAAACTTTATCCTTTTCCCAGTGCGACACTCTTAAAACCCAGGTCACGGGCAGAAAGTGTTGCCTTTTTTCTCTCTTTTACTTTAACGTAGTTATCCCGTTCCCAATGACAACAGGAGAAAAATACTCGACCTCCTCAAGCCAAACTGGTTTGTTGACCTCACTGGGGTCAGCGTATGAAGTATAGCAGAAAACAGAGGCCTTTCTCCCCTACGGCAAGAATAAATGACTTCATTTCACCTTTGAAAATGAAATGCACAAACTAAGAAGAAACACAAAGCTGTTAGGTGAAATACACCACTATTCTCCACAGAAGAAAGGGCTTTACTTAAGCTCCAAATTTCTTACATACACTTCTGTATCAACAAGAATGCAGAATTAACTCCAAATCAAAAATTTCTAAAAGCAGGTCCTTTAGAAATCACAGTTCTGCTTTTTATTCAAGTTCAACTCGTTGTTTCCGTAAACTTATCTAACCTCAGACTTTGTCACAAAGTAGCTGACAGGAAACTAATACAAGTTGAAACAAAGTAACAGCATGAACGCAGTGTTTGTCAACCAGCATGTGCCGTGAGAGATGGTCATTGGTCAGGTGTGCTGTAGGAAATCCTTTAATTTAAACCTATTGGCATACAAATCCTTTAGTATTACCAAGTTATCAGCTCTATGTTCATCCAAACAGGCCCAGGTTTCATACTGGTGAGTTAAAGATTATAAAATACTTTTTTCTTTGTGTTTATTTCCCTATTTGGGACGATATGATAAGAATGACTGAACTGCAATTTTGCCACAACCTTGACCAATTGTTCTCATTTTGGGAAAGGTTCAACCCTTCATTCTGTCTCCACCTATCATTCTTGGAGGCTTAATCATGTACGCCATCATTCTAACCAATCAGATGTGGTTAAAGTCTTCACTTCCTCATGTCAACATTGCTCAAAAGTTCTCTCAGTTCCAACAGAAATATCAGCTAAAGATAGTGTTTAGTAATGCAGCTTCCCGCAGGATCCAGGGTTAGATTGGGTAAAAAGTGCATAAAATAATGAAGCTTTAAGAAACAAGTCAGTACCAGCGTTTTTTCACAACATCTCCCATGATTCGTTGGGGTAATGTGACAGCATCTCTAACTACACTAGTTTTAGCATGAAGCACAATAGACAGAAACATGATTTTGTACACAAACATCAACATTTTACAAATATTCTTGATGAAAGTAGGTTAACACTTAAGTTCTCCTTGTGTTTGAGCACAAAGGAATTCTTAACAACCAGAGATACCAGTGGTTGGTCCAAGTCATCTTTTTAACTGAAAAAGCTGGTTAATGTCTGTTTAAAGGAAAAATTCGGTTTCAGCACTTTATAAAGAATTGAAGGTAAGTTTAGTAATAAGAATAAAACAAAGAGCATTTAGGTTAAGTAGCCAAATTACACATTTAACTAAAACTAAATTGAAACCATTGTTTTTCCCAAAAAAGAAATACAAATGTTTTGTTAAGTTTAGGTTTTTTAATTAGGACAAAAATAGAAATCCTCTAAAACTATTAAAAAAACAGCACGTGAGATCCTGGAAGGACTGCTACATCATTAATACACACTATACATTTTCCCTTTTTTACATTTTCAGCTGCTGGTGTGTACCCCGTGAGTTTTCTCAAGGAAAAAGTGAACCTTGGCTCAGAAAAAAATTGAAAAGCATTGTTATTTTTTTAGCACGCTTACACCCAGACTCTAACCGAAATCCGCAGACTTCAGTTGATAAGAATGTGTCATGTTAACTAAACATATCAGGGGGTTTGAGTGTGAGAGGCAGGGCTTTTTTAATGATGAATTGGTTTTAACTCCTTTTCCAGACGCTCAAAGCGCTTGCAATGTGTCCATTATTCATTCACTCCTCATTCATACTTGGTGATGCTAAGCTACTGATGTATCCACAGCTGCCCTGGGGCAGACTGACATAGGCGTGGCTGCAGTGTGCGCCCTTCGTACCATAACATTCATATGCATTCACACACCAGTGGAGCCATGTTGCATGCAGGTAGGGTGCGTTGTCTTGCCCAAGGACACAGCAACGGTTGACTGGGAAGAGCAGGGATCGAACCGCTGACCCTTTGATCATTGGCTGACCTGCTCAATTGCTTGAGCCACCATTTTTTGTTAAAAAAGGCATTAATGGTTGAGAGAAACTAATTCCGGCACTTTAATTAAAACACATGGACTTTAGGAAAACTGTTATGATATTTGAAAAGAGAAAAGATTTGTCTGTTATGAGAAGCACCAGAGAGTTACATAAAAGTTACAGTACTTTAATGCAGTCCAGCTAATCCACTTTTGAGGCAAATCAGATTTCAGAAAAACTGTAATATGACCTAAAAGAAGACTTTATTTTCTTTTTGTGTACTGAGGGGACCTGTGCAAAGTCTACTATTAAGGTCAAACCTATTTTTACTTAACTTTAAATGGTTTTACTGCTCCAAAACAATTATCTCCTTTTGTTCTAAATATCTCACCTATTTTAACTATTTTGATGCAAAAAACACACAAGAGAAAAGATAAATTCAAGACAGACAATTAGCTGGTAGTTCCCAATGTCTTTAAAGGTTCTTTCTTGGACAATTGACCATTCTAATAAAAAAAAAGGTGATACGTGTTTAATCTCAAAGTCTCCAATGATGACAAAAAATGTTTTCAGAAGCCTTTTTGAAAGAGTTGTTGGACGTATGCGTTATTTTTTTTTTCTTTTTGGGGAATTACTGTTAGAACCTGGGTGCAAAAAATTAAGTGCAAAACTAAACCCATTTAAGAATTTTTTTTCTTCCCCCTTTTCTGGATGCATGTTAGCTACAAATGGCTGAAATTAAATTTAGCTTTGCATTCGTTTGTTTTTACAAGCACCTGTGTGATGACTAATTACACAGAACACTCTGCTCTCTGGCCAGGCTACAAAAGACAAATCTGTACTATTGGCTTGCACAATATAGTGCTTTGTAACAGATATTTTGCCTTAAAGATGAACCCTTCTTTGGTTGTTTGAATATGAAAAAATGAAGCCAACTTTATTGACATGGTTCAAGGTAAAGGGGTGATTATCTGACTTAGTGCAATCTCTACTTCTTTCCATTCTATGTTATTTTAAGGATTCAACTTTGTACTCACACACACTCAGATAAACTCATAGCTAAAACTGTAAGCCTAAAATCCATAAGGTTTCATTCAGATGCATAACTTACCTGTAAACCCTGCTATACTCTATATGAAGTCAGTGCCATCACCCGCATAATCACACATATGCATTTGTAAAAACACATTTACTGAACTTTTGTGGATAGAATAAAAGAAATACCACTGATTCAGAAGTGTGATATTGCTGAAAGAAGGCTAAGGTCTTGTGTGGTGTCATGTGCATGCGTGTGCATGCCTGGGTATGTATGTTGGGGTGGTGGGAGGCGGGGGTGCCAGTATGACAGCCATCAGAGCAGCACTTCTTGGCCAGCTGACTCCCCTCCATCTGAGATCCTCTGAGAGGATTATAAAACCAATCAGCAGAAGGTGATTGCTGCCGCAAGCCTGTGATTGGATCGCAACCCGGCCGCTGCCATCAGATCTGTAAAGAGAAAGAGTGAGATGAGAAGAATGAGACTTGAAAGAAAGTGATGAGAAGAGATAAATAAAGAAAGCCATCATAGGTGCCCGCAAAGGTCTGATGCTCACTGGAAATGTCCTCCTTTTTTAGACTAAACTTTTTCTTTGGACTTACCGAAAAGCCAAACTTACATATTATTTTTGGGTTGCAATGTCTGAACTTCTGACAGATGTTCATCCTTGTATTTATTCATGTAAATCTAGTCCAGAGTCTCATCACCGACCGTATCGATTGCTGTAACTCCCTTCTTTCCGGACTTCCACAAATAACCGTCCGTAAGATTCAACTGGTTCAAAACTCAGCTGCTCGAATAATAACCCAAACCCCCTCCATTCACCATATTACACCCGTCTTACAGCAGCTTCATTGGTTAACAGTACCTCCCCGGATCACTTACAAAATCCTCATTTTAACCTTCAAAGCCCTCCACAACCTCACCCGTCCGTATCTTTCTAAGGTCCTGACTGTAACAATTCCCACTCGCTCCCTCAGATCCTCTTCCTCCCTTCAACTGGCTGTTCCACGACAACGTCTCATTACCACGGGGGGCAGAGCATTCAGCAGCTCTGACCCCCAACTCTGGAACTCCCTCCCCTCTGATCTACAAAATATGGACTCACTCTCTAAATTTTCCAAACATCTCAAAACTCACCTCTTTCGCCATGCATTCAGCACATAATATTTAAATTGCTGTTTTAACTGTTAACTTATTTTGTTTTTTGGGAGTTTTATTGTTGTATTTTTATGCTTTTACATATTTTTAGACTGTGAGGCGACCTTGAGTGTCCAGAAAGGCGCCATATAATTAAAATGGATCATTATTATTATTATTATTATTTTATACCATGGTCTGGGGGAATATTCGATTCTGATTGGCTGCTGGGTGTGCGTTAAAAAGTGATATACGACAGGATAACCATACGGTGAAAAGATAAGTTCCGGTCACATCGCTTAAATGTTTTGTATCACTGCACCGGCTTCTTTAAAACAACCTTTTGCTTAATCTTTTGGACAAAAACAAGTGGTAATAGGTGAACTTTCTCTCTGAACTGATGCTTTATTCAACCCATCGGAAAGATCAGCATATATAACGTGGTGCGTGTGCTTTTGTCAGAAAAGCGATCCAAATTGGAAGGAAAACAAGAATTAAGGACTAAAAACTGGTAACTATTTATTTATTTTCTAAGTGACCATGGTATAAGCCTGGTATAGGCCTTCGAAGTGTGCATTATCACTTTTTAACGCATTTCGCATCGGACAGTTCAGGCGTCCACGGCGTGCGTTAAAAAGTGATAATGCACACTTCGTCAGCCATTAACCCTTACATAAATGACTCATCTATCTAAGCTGACATTTATTCGCTATAACAACAAATGATTGCTTTCCTATTTGACATTTTAACATCTAAATTTTGAAGACCACCAAACCATCACTATGTGTACTTTGTATAGTGTTTATTACAGTGGCCCTGAAGTGCAAATCACATTAACAAATCACTCAAAGCAAAAACCTATTAAAGATCAAAATGAAAATTAAAAACTTAAAACAAAAATATTACATTTTAGAAATCAAAACCAATGCAAATCCAAAAATGAAACAAAATAAAAAGGAAATGTTTTGGAAAACAAAATTTCCAGAAGACAAAATGTTTAAAAACAACGTAAAATAAAATCTGGAAAAGATAGGTACTATGGTACATAACTGATTGAACGGTGATGTTTGTTCATTTTTTCAAGTGGAAGTTATTTGGCATGACAATATCATCAATATCAGAAAGGATATTTCTTGAAGTTTCTGCCCCCAGCCACTGCAAAAATCCGGTGATTGTTCAATCAGAGCTTTACCACCGTTCAGGATAAACATCTCTTTGCTTTCCTTCTACTGTAAACATCAAACATCATTATCCAATCAGCAATGTCCCATAGGATATCCAATAGCACCTACTTTTTCTGATTTCATCTTTTGTTTAATTTTTTTTTTTTTTTTTTTTTTTTTTTTTTTTTTTTTTAACTTGTCCTGTCCAACAGCTAGGCAGACAGATGAGAGCTGAGGGCCTCTTGGGTTGGACATATTTTACTTTAACAAGAGGGGTTATTAATCTTCAGACAAACCAGAGGTATGTCTGAATAAACCCCTTTTGTAATTGAGGCCAAACTTTATTAATTTCAAACATGTCTGAAAATCTTTGGTGTTGGACCGGACGGAAAAGGAAAGAGGGGAAGAAGAGAGAGGGACGTTAGAGAGAGGGGGGGTAGGGGGTGATAATAGGAGGGGAAGGGGGATAAGACCATGAAGCAGCATAAAGCAGCAAGTTTACTGGTTGTTAATCATTATGGTAAGGTTCAAATGAAAAAAAAAACAAAAAAAAAGGGCGGAGCCTGTCCACACACACACTCAAATGTTATAAACACACCTGTTAGTTGCAAAAATGTCCACCTGTCGACATGTACACAAAACAGATAGTGTTCACACGCATACTTATGCCTTAAAACCAACTAGTGTGAAATATTTCAGTCATTCAGTCTGTTGAGCTAACACCTGTGCTCAGGTGAGTGTTTATGTTCTTCTAAAATGGATGGTGGAACGTGAAAAGAAGGAGGGAGAGTGCCCAGCCATCCCCACCCCAAGACCCCCACCGCACCAGCAGCGGCAGCCGGAATCCCCCCAACGCCACACGGGAACCGGCAGGGAACAACCGCCGCCCGGGCGACCAAGCCCGCCACCCAGGCCAGGGCCAGCAGGGCCGCCGCAAGGCCCCCAGAGCCAGAGAGCAGGGAGGCACGGAGGGAAAGAGGGCGCCGCCCCAGCCCAACCAGGAGAGCAGCCCCCCCGCCGCGCCGGGAGAACCCAACGCAGGGCCCCACCGGAGAAGGACGCCCACAGCCCCAGACGAGCACCCCACCACCACCCAGGAGTTCCGGGCATCCCCCCGCCCCAACCCCAGGTACGAGCCAGGACCCCCCAAGGGAGACCCACTCCGCACTCCAGGCAGCCACCCGCCCGGCCCACGGTTGGTCCAGGGAGGAGCGAGGCAGGGGCCCGCCGCCCCCGCCCAGAAGGGGGGAACCCCGGGGAAAAAAGAGGGCCCACAAGGGGTGTTGTAAATATGGCCCGACCAGGCTCGGCCACAGTTGGAAATTTGGCGGGGCCCAGCACTCAGGAGCAAGGACCAGAACCCACCCCCCAGGGACACGAACACCCCCGGCTCAGATGTAATGTGAACCCCCCCACCGCGCGGAGAGAGCACCGCCGGGCCCAGGAGGCCAGCACCCCGGGGACACAGCCGCCGTTGCAAAGGGGCCCGTACCCCCCACCAGGGAAGAGGCAGGGGACAGAAGGTCCTAGGTCCCACCTTCCTTGCAAAATGTGTGTGCGTGTATGTGTGTTTGAGAGAGTGTGTGTGTGCATGTGTGTGTGTTTATGTTGGGATGTATATATTGAGGGGGGAGGGGTGTGTGTACTAAGGGGGGTGCGGTTAAAATTGGCGGGTAGGGCACTAAGGGGACGTCTCCTGATTACTCACAGTGACGTCCCCTCACCCTCCCCACCAAGGGGCCCTAAATGTCTAAGGTGCGGTTAAAATTGGCGGGTAGGGTGCTAGGAGGACATCCGCTGCTTGCTGGCAGTGATGTCCAATCACCCCCCCTACCAAGGGCCCTACATGTCTAAGGTGCAAATAAAACCGAAAGAGGGGGGGCCCACTCCATACGGCAACCACAGGAGGGGGGTCACTGCCTAGTAAACCCCCCCCCCAAGGCTCATCGCAGGCTAAGCCCCCCACCCCCTCACCCTATTATGAGGTTATATGAGGAAGGGGGTAAGTTGGGGACAGATGATAGACTGTCCCCCGGTGGTCAAACAGCTGTCCCCCGCCCCCCCCCCAGCAAGGGGGCCAGGCCCACCCAGCCCCGGGGCCCCACCCCCGGAGGCGCAGACACCCCAGGCCCAGCACCACCACCCCCACACAGAGAGAGGGGAGCCAGAAAGCGCCGGCCCCCCCCGGAGCAAGCCCAGGCCCCCACCCCCAAACGCCGGCCCTAGAAGAGCTCTGGTCAGGCCTCGACGGGACCGAGGCAGCCAACCGGCCGGGGAAACCGCCGATGGCCTCAGCGGAGACCCCGACCCGTCAACCCCCCCTGCCCCGTACCAATAGTGCCCCCCCCCCCTCCCCCAGAATGCCCCCCCACAGGACAGGGCCGACAAGACCCCCACCCCACCCCCAGACCCCGCAGCCGAAGCGGATGACACCCAGAGCGACCGGGGGCCCCAAGAGGGTTGTCCCGTCCCGCCCCAGAGCCAGGGAAGGGCCGATCCCAGCCCCAGGTGTAGACGGGAAGCCCATCCAGCGCCGCTGGGCCCCCCCCCCCCAAGCAGCGCCCCCCGCCAACCCCCCCCAGCACAGGCAAAGGGACCACCCCCCCAAGCCAAGCCAGACCACCACCCCACCCCCCACCACGCACCCCCACACCCAAGCCCAGAGGACCACGCAGCGCCCCAGGCCGCCCCACCCAGGCGCCGGACCCAACCCCCCGACCAACGGAGCCCCCACCACCCCCGGCCAGGCACCGGAGGCCCCGACCCCCATCCCGGCCCACGGCAGAAGGGCAAGGAGCAGCGACGACCATGCCCCCCCCACCCCCTAAGTCACGGAGTTAGCTATGGGAGACCAGAGAGACCGAATTCTTTCAAAGTTACTTGAACTTTGGGCTGACATTTTTTCCAAGCTGATATGATCAAGCAGCAGATTTCTGTGTTGACTTATATTTATATTTTTTTTGCTTTTCCAATTTATTAAAATAGTTTTTTTAGCAATGCAAAGAGTTATGAAAATGATAGATGCTAATCCTCCTTCTACATCGATGGCACTCATGTCACCAAGCACACAAAGTGACGGTGAAGCTGTGATTGAAACCTTAAGCCAGACTGATAGATCGGCACATACCTGCTGCCAGAGAGCCTGGACAGGCGTGCAGAACCATAGTGCATGCATGTAATTGTCGGGTAGATTACTGTCACAGTGCTGACAAATGTCTGAGTTACTGAGACCCATCTTGAACATCCTCTGTCCAGTGTAGTAAATTCTGTGAAGAGTTTTGAAATGGATTAGCTGCAGATTTGGATTTTTTGTCATTTTAAAGGTGTTTAGACAAAGTTCTGACCAAAAACTTTCATCTGTGCTGATGCTCAAATCCGCATCCCATTTTGTTGTCGGAAGTGAAATATTGTTATCTAAATTACATAAAAGTTTGTATATTTTTGTTTAATTTTTTAACATTTCATTTTGTTTTCTGGAAATTACTTGTGGTTTCTGAAAATATATGTATTTTTTAAGTTGCGATTTTTGTTTTGATTTCTAAAACGTAAAGCTCTTGTTTTGATCCCTTATATGTTTTGTTGATGTGATTTAGACTTCAGGGGCCTGTTTCAGAAAGGAGGTTCAACCAACTCTGAGGTTAAATTTGAAATCTGAGTTGGTCAATCGAGAGATTAACAACTCTGAGTTTTCTGTTTCAGAGAAGCTGATCGGAGTTAGGTCAATCAATTCTGAGTGGACTGATTCGGAGGTAAGCGTGCGCACAGCGACTATAAGAAGCCATTATCAATGGAGCGCAGATATTGCGAGTCACCATGGCAACCAAGGAAAACAAAGAGGTCTGCGTATTTTTCGCCAGCTGAACTTGACGTGCTGCTGCAGAGTTACAGTCAATATAAGCACATATTCCGGAAGAAAAGCAACACCGCTGCATCTGCAAAACAGAGACAGTTAGCGTGGGAAACATAGCTGCGCAAGTTAATGCGCAAGTTTGCATTTAAATTATTGTTATAAAATATTGGCTGTAATAACTTTCTAAATAGCGTAAGGTGTGAAATGAAAAATGGCGATATTTAGGTGTACTTTTGAAGTGTTATTCCTGGTGTAATTGCATGAAATGCTGCATAGTGTACAGAACCAATCTGGGGGAAAAATGCATTTAACGTCGGTAATGTTTAGAGGACTTTTTTGTTAACCTTCCCCTCTTGCAAACGTTGGTCAGTTTAATATTAATACATGCAATTGTGTTTTTAAAAGTGAACTTTTGTCTACCCTTGTATTGATCAACTGGTATAGCTTTATACAGGATAAAGAAATTAAGCAGTTTTAGCAAATTGTGTTTCCAAAAAGTAATTGTTACATTAATCTAATTCAATGTCCCTGATTTCATTTTCATGTAGATGCAATCCTGCAGGAATTAAAAGAACATGGCAGCAGCTAAAAATGAAGTATAAAAACATAATTCAATCAGGTCAAATGTGAGCATGTCATGGATGTAGGCTTTGTTGACAATATTTGACATATGAAACATCTACATAGCAATACATATCTAATGTTGTTTTCATTGTATATATGTAATTGACTGCAACGAAAAACGGTAACGCTCAAACAAAAACGTATGGGGAAATGACAAAAAATCGAGTCTAGGTCTCAAAATCCTCGCACGACGTAAATGTAATTCTCTACGAATTAATGCAGCCTCCTCGTCTATTGGGTCTTCCAAAAAAGGACAAGCTATTCTTGTCACTTAGACCGTCTCTGTGTGACGGAAATGTGGGCAATGAAGGTTAAAGCAAAAAATACCGCTTCGTCTTTAAATAGGGGAGGGGACCGGCAGAAACCTTGAGTTTAGGGAATAAAACCTGCTCCCGACCAGGTTAGGTTCACAGCATAAGTAACCATGGACACTGACTCCGAGTATAGGTTACCTCTCTTTCAGAAACGGGTTTGACTTACTCTGCTTTCTCTGGTTTAACAAACCTCCCATTCTGAAACGGATTTCAGAGTTAACGCACTCAGAGTTTACACTTAACCTCCTTTCTGAAACAGGCCCAGGGCTGCTGTAGCTTGTTTTCTTTGGAACATTTTCATTAAGTAAAATGTATTGCCATTTTTCCTCCATTTCTCACTTAAATCATGCCACAGAAAATCAAATGTGTTGAGGTTGCTCACTATAAAAAGATTCACCTTTCACCGTCTTACTGTTTTGCAAATTGTTGAAGTGCCATTTAGCATGTTTTTCTTGTTTTGTTTTTTAAGCAAACTCTGTTCTGCATCCTGATTGGGTGCAGACTTTGTCAATCTGTGCCATGTCTCCACTACAGAATGTATTCAGTTTACCAAATCTACATAAATCTTTGATCATGAGCAGATCTTTGTTTTTATTCTATATATTTCTGGACAGCAGTGATGCAAAACTGATGTGTGCAAAGGAGAACTGAACTGCTGTTACTGTTGGACCAAATCTTTAGAATTCGTGAAGAAAATAAGCGTTTGAGAATTCTGACTTAGCAGGTAACGGTCGGCTCATGTTTTACTTACTACCTAAAACAGTCAGTGCATCCATCTGGACACCTTGTTTTCCTCTTTTACCATCTTTTCAAATGCCTGTATAAAGCAATGAACTCATCAGTTTAATGAAGAAAAAATTTGGATTTCCAGGAACCTGATAATATTTTTTGTTGGTTCCTAGTTTTCTCTTTTTTTTATTTCTGTTCTGTACTTCGAGATCATATCCAGTAAATATTTTTTGTGCGATTTATTAGTTGAGCTCCTAGAAATATCTCATCTAAATTGAACAATTTTTTTCAGAATGGTTATTTAGTTATAGAAAAAGTTCTGCTTTTTTATGTACATGAATACCTGGAATTCATTTTTAGCTAAATAAAGATTGCAGAAATCTCGCATGTCTAGTATTTTGATTTGAAAAAATGAACAAATTGAAATAATCTATCTAAAATAATACTGGTCCAGATCATTACTTTTCATTTATTGATTTTAACAGGTAAAATGACAGCAACACAAAGGTATTACAAGGAATCACTCAGAATTGTTCACATTCTTTTCCAATCATGTGATGAGTGCACAGCTGACATGGTGATTGACCAACCATGAATGTCTGAGACGATAACAAATTATGTGAGGAGAAAAAATATCCAAAGGAGCTGCTGTTTCAGAAAGAAACGAAGCAGTCAAAGAAAGGTCAGAAGATCTTTGGTCCATGAATGTCGACTGGTCTGTAGATTTTTCAGTACATCATTTTTTCCTGTATAAATGAGGCTTCAGAGGGCTCAGTTATTTCCTTTTTCTGTGATATATTTGCACAAATGCCTGTTCTTCACACTAAAGCTGTAAGAGAGCAACAAGAGGATTTTGCTAAATGTCCATTTAATTTTGAAGAAAGTCGACAGTAGTTCTATTTAACCCTGTCAGTTCCCTTTAGGGGGATGCTTTTAGGGAGAATAAAGACAGTTGGAGAAAGTTCTCTTCAAATGCAACAAAAAAAATGTCTGGTTCAAAAAACCCGATTTTTTTCATTTACAAGTGAAGTTAAAAAGAAAATTCATATTCTATGAAATGTGACTGAACTGAGAATAAGATAGAAAAACAGAAGTCCAGCAGCCTCAAACCCAAGAGCTTAGTAATGTTGCTTGCATGATATACGTGGTTTTGTGTGTGTTAGTGTGTCAGCGTGATTAATGTGTGTCCCTTTAATTACATTGTTAGCAGGTGTTTGCTCACAGCCTTCACTGGCAAGTTTGTTTTGCTGGCTTCCCAGAGGGCAGCTTGTGACCTGTGGCATCTGCTGCCCTCTTCCCATTTTCTGCCCCTCGCTGCCCCCTCATATTAATGCCCGCGACCTCTGGCAGCCACACACATTCACAGTCACAAACATGTAGAAATGCTCAGAGTGGGTCCCACTGATTTGTCGTGAAAAACAACAGATGTTGAGAGTGAGAACACAACGGGTGAGGGTTTTTTTGTTTTCTTTTTTTTTTTTTTGGGGAGCAAAAGAAGTCTGACACACTGACAAATAGAAATGGTAGAGGAATGGGTTACAATGAGTTTTAGCTCGTAGTGCTTTTTAAATTAGGTAGACTTTCGTGGAACTCCATGAGTAGAATAGATAGGAGTGTTGCAGTAAAAGTCAAACTAATTACTACTCAAACTTTAAGTACATGCTTAAGTGATTGGGCCTATGGATAAAAGTGTTTCCTTTGGTCATTTTAAATGCATTTATTGGAGGGTTTAGCAACAAAACACATGAAGATTTTGGAATAACAGATGACAATTTTGCTTCTTAAGACTAGTATTCTAGTGGCAGCACCCAGTGCTTGTTGAGAAGAGTTAAATAAAATATTTGTCTTCATGGAAGTCTTCATCGTTTTTTATAAAAACAAATAAAAAAATAGTTCCACCACTTACTAGCATTTCAGAAGGGTTGCCTAATGTGTATGAACATTTCTGTACACGGACAAAATTGGTGGTTTTAGCCATAAATGTGCAGATCGGTAAACAAGTGTATGGTGGCTATAATGTATGAAATAAAGATTACAGATCATATGTTGCCTAAAAACTCTTACTTTAGTTTAGCCTAAAGTCCCACTCCGATCCTCTTTTAATTTATCTTAAAAGTGTCCTCAGCTATCTTTATGATTATCAGGAAAATGCCAAAATATTGTTTAAAACACCAAAAAAAGAAACAATGATCATGGGAGTGGGTTATTATTTGAGTTAATATTTAAATACCACACCGTTAACCAAGTCCACTCAGTCTCCTAGGCATACTGTAACTTCCTGTCTCATCAGTCACTGGGGAGCACACGTATTCCCAAAGATTTCTATTCAGCACTGTTCATAGCAGGTGCAAACTTTGAGAAAATAGAGATTAGCTCTCTTTGCTCCACAAAATGATTTATGCTGCGGCTTTTATCAGGAAGCTTCTCCCTGCCTGCAAAGATCATTTCCCCTGACTTCACCTCAAAACCAGAACTATTTTAAGCATTGGCTCATTAATACTTAGTGATTGGATTCATTGTGCGCCAGTCCTGATGGATGTTCTCTGAAGTTTTCTCCTCTCAACTCCCACCTCAAAGCCCTCTTCAATCATCGCCTTGAATTCCCTCCCAAGAATGTGGCGCTATTGTGCACAAAACATCAGATAAATCAGCTGGCAATGCCCTTTTGTTGGTTCGGTTCATCTACATGAGGCTGCATTAGCCACCCGTCTTCAGACCAGACATAATGATGGCTGCTCCAGCCTAAATCTCCACAGACCTTTAAATACTGTGTAGATAAATCAGCAGCCACAGAAGTTATGTTCAGCTCCCACAATTTCCTCTTCACTTTTGCGTAGCAATCAGACGGATTCCTAGTAAGACATCAAATGTACTCTCAAGCTTTTTATTATCAAGCTTCTCCTGCATGTTCATTTTTTTTTATTAAGCTGTGGAATTGTGCCCTTTTCAAATGTGCCTTCTTTTGTTATCCCGATTAGCCATATCACTCTGCATTTGTTTGTTTAGGTATCTCTGATCTGCCAGAGAAAACCACCACGGGCGCAGAGGGAGATTCATACAAAATGAACACAAAGCTGAAAACAGTATTTTTCCAGCAGATCAATGACCTTTTTTTTGGTACACATTTGTCAAAGCTGTAAGTGACTAACCCATGCAGGGATTCTATGACTCTTTCCAGTGATTGTCTTGACCTTGGACATTTTGAGTGTTTTCAGAGTGCGTCCCCCTGCAGCACATCTAGGCTCTCCTGTGTGACCTATTCACACATTTGCGCAATAGTTGCGTGTTTTATTCCAGGACGGTTGACTTTGACAGCAGGCTCATGTACAGACAGATCTGCTTGAGAATTTGCTCCATAGGAAAATGTGTTGTGCTGCAGTAAGTCTGTTGTGGGTGCTACAGCAGGGTCGACTGCTATTTATACTCCATCTCTGCAGCAGAAGCGCTTCATTCCCTGTCTCCATGGACTCCAACCGGGAGAGGAGATAAAGGAAGCATGTGAAACTGAAAATACTTTGAATATTTTTTGTTGATTGCTTAAGTCAGACATTTTCTTCAACCGCTGCATTTGATTCCCGTTTTGACACAAACCCCTGAGATGTTTAAAAAACGGAAACACAATGTTTATAACCATCACCACACACAATGTCTCAGTTTAACAGCCACTGACAAAATACCTGGACACATTGTCATAGTAACCACACGTTTCTTTAAGCTACGTCCTCAAGCCAGCTGCAGCAGGACTTTGAACATTCACATTAATCCATAGTAGATCACACCCCAATCTTGAATGCTTGGTTTCAACCATAATCAAGCTTTTAAGTAAAAGCATGAGAAATGAAGAAGGTGTTAGGTGCGAGTGTGGACAGGGAAATCAGCTGTCAGCAGCCAGATACTTCCGTTCTTCTCATTAATTAGTTTTGGGGAAAGAGAGTTGGAAGCCAAATTAGTATTGATTGTGATGGGCCAGTATAAGGCCAGTTTCACTGGCCTTTCTCACACATCATTGCCTCTCCTCATCCCCATTAAGTGGGAACAAGAGGGATCAGTGGCAAGCTGGGACCTATTAAAGACAGCACCCTAAGAATGGCAGACAGGCTAGCTAGCGCACAAAGCTTCTCTACGAGAAAGTGGACAACACTTCTTTTCAAATTGGATCCGTTTGTCCTTTAATCTCCTTCCTCATGCTTTGGAGCAGGTTGTCAATAAAGGATATACGTTTAAATTAAGGTATTTGTCAATGTTGCTCAAAGTCAGACTTTGTTCCCCATCCTTTTATCGTTTCTCTGTTTTTAGTTTTTTCTTCTTTTTCTTCTTCTCTGACTTTCATTTTATCACACCTGAAAGCTGAGGCACAAGTGTAGAAATGACTCTTGGCAAACGGTCTTTTCCCTTTTTTCCGTTTCCTTTCTACCACCACAAACTCTGCTTTTATAGTGTGACTGATGATTTTAATTACCCGTTAACTCCCCGTACTCAGCAGATCCAAATGATAAATCGTCCGCAGGGTTGTTAAAGCCACCATCTGGATGGTGGGAAGGAGTCTATGAAGCTTCTCTGTGCCGTCACAGTGAAGACAAGCAACACAACAGGGGTGGACTGCAGGTGTGCCTGGGGAGTGGATGAAACTGCCCCAGTTTAGATTTGGTTGACTGTTATTTCATGCAAGAAGAGTCACATCCATTTTTCTTTCTGAGATTTTGTGACGCTACTAGGCACGTCCAGAGAAGAAACTTCAAATCAAAACAGGAGAAAAGAAATTACTGTAGGATATTTGTCCAATAAATCCCATTATTATGAATAGATGTAGCACAAGACATGAAGAAGCTTGAAACCCATTAGAGTAGAGTCAAATCCACAGGTTGGACACCAATGAAGGCATTATTAAAAGTAAAACATGTGTGTAAAGTAAAGTTGTAAATACAAAAAAGGGAATGCAGTTTTTAGTAGCAAAATAAATATAATTTGTTTCAAGCAACCTGCTTTTTGACAGCATTGACTGTAAAGGAATGGTCACCTGTTGATGTGATGTAATCTAACGGTTTCTATTTATCCATTTACAGGCGGTTTTTTTACTTTGGGGTCAATGCGATCTTGGGCCAATACAATGTTAAAGAGCCCAATAGTGGGCAAAACAAATGGGACAGTGGTTGGACCAAGACATGTGAGGCTGTTGTGGTACCCAAGATTTAAATGTCAGCTTTAAATGAAAATCCACACTCGCTTTAGAGCAGATTTCAAGATAAAAAAACTTAAAATAATAGTATATTGAGGTTTCTAAACTGTTTTTGTGAATAGTGAATTTAAATGTGGAGGCATAGAAGGGTTTTTTGCTATTGTTTTTTTTTTTTTTTTAAAGTAGATCCATTTGGCTCTCTTCTGTAGAACACTTCTGCATTCAGGTCTTATGATTCTAAAGATTCACTGTAACCTCACAACAACCTCAGGGAGCTTGAATAAATGCATCCATTTGTTTTTCAGAACAAAAGCAGATAAGCAAAATCTCCAGGAACAATAATTTCCTCTCCCATAATCTTTAAACAATGAGTGTCAAGGAGTCAAAAGTAGTTATAAAAAAACAAACGAATGAAATTAAAGAAACTAACCACTACTTTTTGTACTTTGTCTTTCCAGTGTTCTTATTTTAAATTCTGTTTTATTTTACCACATTGAAGATCATTAAACAAAGATCACACATGTGGAAACTCATTGTTTCTGAGCTTTGTCCCAAAATATCAGTGTTTCATTTCCTCCAAAGATCTGTAGGTATAATAGCAGCATGACAAATATCACAGAGAGGTGTTCAGATGTTGTGCGGTGCACTTTGAAATACTTTATTGCCTCACTAAGCAAAGGAAACGCTACTGTTTCCAAAAGTAGACATAAACACAGATCGCAAGAAATGATAGCCTTTATTTGTTTCTATAATAATATATTCTATGTATACATTTTTAAATTCTTTACTCCGATTAGTCACATGACTTTTTATGAATTATTTTTTGCATTGTTGACTGCAAAATTTACTAATTTAAACCTAAAGTTTAATTTCAATCGCAGTTAAAAAAAGAAAGGATCTTTTTTTTGTTTTGTTTCAACATCTAAACTGCAGTCAGAACCTGTCAGTCATTGTCTGAGCAGTAAGATGTTAACAGATATTATATTTATTTATTTAATACAGAACAATGCTGGGTCAGGGAATAGCATCAACGGGTTCAGTGATGTGCATCCCTGTTTGAGATAACGGTATAGTAGATTAGACAAAAACTAATAAATAAAACAACATTTACTGCTTTACATTTACAACTTTTTAGTTTGTCCAAGTTTTACTAAGATTAAATGATAAAAGACATCTTTTACGCATTAAAAATCAAAATGACGCATTTACTACTAGACTGGAATCCATATTTTAGATACTATAACAACAGCAGTAAGAATGAAAAAAGTATCTGATGATGGCAAATACTTTAACTTTTCTTTTCAAGTTTCATATACCTCCTTTATTATACCAATTTAGCCTAGCAAATCTCAGTCATTAAAACTTGATGCTGTTGTTATTTAAAGCTGAATGTTTGGACTGATAAACTGTTTAATTGCATCTAAATCAAGTTTTTAAATGCACAGTACTGGAGTCTAATTGACTTCCTGATCTTGTTATTTAAAACTCTGTATATTACAAAACATATATATATTCATGAGTTTGTGTTAGCGCTAACAGTGGATTTCAGGGGGGGGGGGGGGGTCAGATAAAAACAGTCCTGTTAAAAAAAAAAGAAAATGATAAAGCCTCTGCTGCCACAGATTAAAGAGGGGTTTTTAGGGTCAATACACAAACATGAAATGAATGATTTGTGTAATTTATTAATGTATCAACACATTCATAGCAAGTAAACATGCCCAGCCCTAATATATACCTCCCCACAGTGATGTCCGGGAGGCATCCATAGGAAATGCCGGAGCCACTTCAACTGGCTTCTGTTAATGTGGAGGAGCAGCACCTCCACTCTGATCTCCCATGTTGACCTAGCTCCTCCACCTATCTTTAAGGGAGCGTCCAGCCACCTTGTAGAGAAAATCATTTCAGCCACTCGTATCCGGGGCTGTATCCTTTTGGTCATGACCTAAAGCTCATGACTGTAGGTGAGAGTAGAAGCATAGATTGACCAGTAAATCGAGAGCTTTGCCTTTGGGCTCAGCTCCTTCTTCTTTATAATGGATCGATACAGCGACTGCTGCAGCCGCTGCACCTATCCGCCTGTCAACCTCACGCTTCATGCATCCTTCACTTATGAACAAAACCTTTAGATACTCAAACTCCTTCACTTGAAGCGGGAGCCCTCTCCCCACCCAGAGAGAGCAAACTATCATTATCTAGGCAAGAATCGTGGCCTTGGACTTCCAGGTGCTTCCCACTTTTTTACAAATAAATGTCCTGTTAATTCTGTGACGATAATACTTTTCCCCATCTTTGTCCGTAAAGGTATACTATATTTACATGGTAATTGTGATTGTAACCTCTCTGCGATGAGCAAAAACATATTTACCTTTACAAGTGTCCAGGTGAGTTGTTTACAGGTTAAGCTCCGTTTACAACGTGCTCAGAAAGGTGCGTTCAAGTGACCATTGCCGATGAAAAGTCTACGTAAATGTGCATGTTTCAAGCTTCCACATTCAAAATTCACGTGCTCGTGTCGCTACACAATTTTTTTAAAGTCCATTTTTGGGCTCTACACGCAAAACCAATGATGAAACAAGGACTCAGATTTAGCAGTGACGATTTGGTGGCATCCTTTTTTAATTTACGGAAGTGCCAACCATTAGAAAATTCATCCTGGAGGAGAAATTAACAATTGGAGTTTGTGTCTGGCTGGAATTTTATGACACTGAGTCTTTCATATTTCGGAATAGAACTGTGAAAGAAAAAGCCTAGAGCACAGTTAGCTTCAACATTTTGCAACAAGCCTCTTCCAACTGTGAGTAAATGCCCTAATATCAGGATATCGAGAGTCCAGTGTGAACACCATATGCACGTTCACATGCCCGATGTGTCATCTGAGAATAAAATGAGGAAATTTGCCTGGATGTTCTAAGCACTCCACTTCTAAACAAAGAGCCATTTGCACAGATAAAAAAGAGAAAAACCTCACAGTCAATGGTAATGCTGGAAACAGCACTTTAAATTGACAAGTGTCCTAAAGAGGACTTACAAGGAAATAAACTGAGCAAATTCAGTCAAAACGGAGTGAAAGGCATTCGAATATTTTGAGCACTTGCTCTCTCGCACAGATTTTATGTTTCCCAGAAAATGTCCCCTTGGTGACATTAGACAAACAATGAGAGAGGAGGCACATCAATGTGAGTGTTGTAAACAAGAGTTTCCATATTGTGTTTGTGTTTCTTTGGTACTCTGGCTCTTTATCAACATGGAATCAGCGAAGTGTTACGACATCGTTTAAGCTCTCACACAGCATCAATAGTGACTCTATTGATTTTTTTTTAAACAGTTAATGGAAGCCTTTAGGGCAGGAAAGCTAATTAAAATCATATGCAGGTCAAGCTCATTTAAAGACTCCCCATTAGTTTGTGTTGAGCTCAACCACGCTCGACTGAAAAATCCATCCATGGGGTATCATAATTGACTGCTGGTTCTAATGGCTTTCCAGTTCTCCTTCATCCCAAGGATACATAGGGAGTTCCTCTGGCAGATTTCATGCAGCAGGTTTAATAGCCCACATACAGAATCATTAAAGGCAATTGATGTGTGTCCTCAAGGTGTCTTGTCAGTGCCTGAAAAAAGTGTTGTCTTTCCAAAGGCAGGAGGCCTTTGGAAATAAATAGCGAGTCTCCACCTGCACTTGCTGTGTGAGTTTGTTCGGTCTCCTTCTATAAATTATGCAAACTACCCAACCTCTATAGGATTTATACCGGTACATAATGAGCTTGAAAAAAATTCCCAAAAGGGAAAATTAATGTCAGCAGAATTACATTTATCTGACAGCATGATCAGCTACAAAAGTCCAATTAAGACTGTTAGCATCTCAATGGAGACTTAAGATGCAAAACAATATTGATGCTGATTTTGTTTCCAAAACTTTGATTGTGACGAGTAGCCAGAGCTGCTATATTTTACCTGAATTTTCTTCCGAATGGAAAACAGCGTCCAAAAACCATGTTGTTTTCCCTCCCTGCTCTCATGTGTACGTGCTCCCCAGTTTATCAACGCAAATCACGAGAGGCTCACTCTGCTGAGCTGATTTGAATCTGTGAGTCAGGAGGAGATTAAACTGAGGCTGTGTTTATTGTTTCTTATCAGAGCACAATATGCTAACAGCAGATGCCAATGATCTTGCTGCGTCTTAGAATAGCACTTCCCTGACACGACTCTCGCCACAAACCACATCGGCCCCGCTGTGGCAGTCGTGCCCAGCTGGTATAAGCAGAGGAGGACACGCAGCACGCCACAGCACCAACATGGGGCTTTGTTAGACAAATTCTGATCCCGCTGGGAAGACTTTCCCCTGGATATTGTGGAGGAAGAGGTAGATAGGAGTGAAGTGTGGGAGTTGATGAGTGCTGCAGATGTTTTAGTTTTTTTTTTTTTAATTTCTCCTAAACAGGTTTATTTTGCTCTTCAGCCACTGCATATCTATTTTTTGAACATTGCAATGTGCTCATATGTATGCATGTGGGCATAGCCATAACCCCCACACACATCTTGCCCTTTGAGCTTGATGACTATGCTAATAGTGTAAGCAGTTTCAAGTCACGCGTGACATTATACTGTTCAGGTTTCACCAGCATTTCAGACTACCTACCCAATTCTAAATGCCTTGCAAGTTGATGGTTATTAAGGAGAAGTCAAGCAAAGCAATGCATTTAATTTGAAAGTGACTGTTGCTTAATACAAGATGCTGGACTGTGCATCTCACCGGTACTTTGCTTTTCCTTGGTCATCAAGTTTTGAACTCTGCTAATGTTCTGAGTTGGCTGTTAGATTGCATTTTTTATTCTGTGGCAGATTTAATAATTGAATGTTAGTCATACTGGTCATAGCCATGTTTGGGAGTCACATCTTTACAAAAATAAAATATATCTGTATTATTTGCGGTAATAAAGTATAATGTTATAGGTCTAAAGTTCTCTGTTTTGTCCTCCTTTTTCATGTAGAAAGCCTATATTTTTATTTTTATGGACTAAAGCTGAGAGTTGCTTCACCTAGCTAAAAAAAAAACAATAATATTATTATGGTAGTCATTATAGTATTACATCATGCATCCTTCTTTTAAAAAAGAAATACTTCATGGTACATTTGTCATTTCAGAATTTATGTTCTACTTCTTCATAGGTTTTAAAGAAAGTAACTTCAAAGTACTACAGGTCTCATGTCTTGCATCATAATTTTTAAGAGTAATATTGGAACTTACTTTAACTCTTCTACAGTTGTTTTTTCTTTTTAACTTGTCCTGTCCAACAGCTGATGAGACAGATAAGAAGGCCTCTTGTGTTGGCCATATTTTACTGACACAACAGGGGGTTCTTGATCTTCAAGGTGTGTATTTGTATAAACCCCTTTTGTGATTTAAGCTTGTTTGTATTGATTACATTTGTATCCTTTTTTTGTTGGACCGGACAGAAAAGAAGAAGAGGAAAGAAGGGAGGGATGTTAGAGACAGGGGGTAAGGGCACCGAAGAAAGGGGGAGATAAAGAAATCTGGAGGATGACAGCAGTGGTGGTGGTGGGGGGGGGGGGTGTTAAGCAACAAGATGCTGGAGGATTATCATCATTACTGTCTGGTGTATATGTTAGTCACAAGGGGCGGTGCCTGTCCACACACATGCTCAAATGTTACAATCATACCCGTTGGCTCCAAAAAGCTTCACATTCAATCATGCCAACATGTACTGAACACAACCACAGTTTACACACACACATGCATACAAACCAACACAAGTAAAGCATGTGCATGTGTATGTGTATTTATGACAATAGTATGTGTGACAAAATTTCATTCTGTCACAGGTACTATTTGTGCAAGGTGAGCTAATACCTCTGGTCAGGTGTGTGTTTATGTTCTGTTGAGGTGAATGATGGCATGAAAAAAAGAGGGAGAGTGCCCAGCTCTTTTACAGTTTATAAAATCAACGTTAATCAGCTGATTTTGACGCAGAGAAAATGTTTTTTCACATTGGACTTGCACCGATACCAGCGCAAGGCTGCTCTTCTCTGTTGCAAATGCAAGTGTTTGCAGGGCAATCACACTTAACCCTTTAACACCAGAGAGTTGGCTGCAATGTTTACATTCTTTCGACTCTTCAACTGTTTATTCAATTAATGTCATTCCAGTGGATTCTAAACTAGAGAAAAGCAGCTTTGTGTTGATATGCAACACTACAGTAGTGAAGTGCTTATTCAATCAACGCAAATCAACTGAATCTGTCGCAGAGAAAAGCGGCTCCGCGCCAATTTGCAACACTTTACGTTTGTAAATGCAAAACCGCTTTTCTTCATGTTTAGAATCAGCTGATTCACGTTAATTCTGATTCAGGATTCAGCAACATTTCCAGTGTTAAAGGGTTAAAGGAAATTTTGATGTTAAGCCTCTCAAAACAGAGCCTTGTGTTCAGGAGTATTTCTGTTTTACATTAAGCGCCATCTAATGTCAGGGAATGAAATTGCATGTTCGCTCGGCTCATCGTCAGCGAAAATCGCCTGGGTGTGAACACAAAAAACGTGGCAAAAAACGCTGGCGAAAAACGCCTGGCGAATATTCGTCCCGGTGTGTACAGGTCTTTATCAACTGTTTTACTGAAAATCCTGCAGGGTTTGGCACAGCTTTTTTAGACTTTTGAAACAAGCGCTGCGTCTGCTTGCTTGCTGCTGCTTAGTCTGGCCTCAACACCCAAGCCTTCATCATTACACTGTCATTTCTAATGAACCCCCAAACCCTCAGAATACACCCCAATGCCAGACGTTTTTTCTTTTTTTCTTTTACCCTGAAGCTTCATGCCTCACTAACTCAGATTGAGAAAAAGAGCAGAGCAGCTTTCTCAGGCATACTCTTCTTGCAGAATAAGTGAAATCGAGTATGTTATAATTTCACCTTAAACCCACAGGAGAAAAGAAGGCCTGTATTTTGAACCCTTGTAATGAGTTAGTACTATTATAGCAGATGAAATAATATATAGAAATGACTCTCAGGGCAGTGTTATCTGCTGACCTCTCTTGGGGACTCAATGCAATTATTTACACAGGAAAAATTCATAGAGCAAAGCTAATGCAATTCAGTCAAATAAAGGGAGATGTTTTGGACTTACTTTCAAAACGAACCACATGATATCATGAGAGGGTGAAATAGCTTCAAGAAAGCTTTTTCCACTGACTTTAAAAGCTCCTTTTAAATGAGAATGGTTGAGCAGAACCTTGCTGTATGATAACTAACACTTTCACACCACAATAACTACAGGATAGAACCAAGAAAAGTCCTAATTCTGCATTCAAAGCACATTTTCATTGCTCACTGGAGTCGTCTGGTTCTCCACAACTGAAGTTAGCAACCACAATGGTGGCTTTGTGAGGCTGTGGGTAAAGATAGTTAAATAGTAGCCTCAAGATCAATGTAAGCATGCAGCTGTTTAGCGGTAATGGAGTACAGGGCCATTGTTGTAGCAGTGTTTGTTAGCCACCGTGCATACATGTACCATAATTTAATACCCTAGTGTTTAATGAATCCCAGCAGACTGCATTTACTTCTTTCTACTTCAGTTCTGATTATTCGCAAGGCATTCATTACTTTGTACTGCAAACACAGTTGAGGATGAGTATGACAAAGCTTCATGCATGTTAAGACCTGTATCATCTCAACTAATCATCACTGTGTGCATGACAATTCCCAGAGACTCAATCATATTTAACGAGACATTCATCACTTTTATCAGTTTCAAAATTTTAACCATAATATACTGAACGTATATTTGATTATTTATGTGTTTATTTTTTTAACTTCAATATGTTTCTTTTACCCTCTTATTGTCAAAATGGCTTTTATTCTCTTAATTTTTAAATCTTAATTTTTAAATCTAATATATATAATTCTACAGTGATTTTTTTACTCAATCACTGTATGCACATAACCTACATGTTTATATTTAATATCATTTTACATGTGGAAAGTGACAATGAAGATCTATCTATCTATCTAGTTTGATCGTTAGACTAAAGATTAAATCAGAACATTCAATAATTGTCTCCCCATTTTTGTGTCTTTGATGCAGGTCCGTCTCTGATTGGTAATCTCAAGAAAGACTGGGCTTCTCCAAACAGCATTGCTCTCTCCTGGCAGCAGCCCGAGGAAACAACACTTCCTGTTCTAGAGTATGAGGTCAAATACTACGAGAAGGTAGAGTCTTGTACTAACTGTTGGTAAATATAAGTTAATTTAGCCTTGATTCCGTTTCCAAATAAAGGATAACCTAACGTGTTTCCTAAAGGTTCAGCAAATTAAAAAAAATAAAATAAAATAAAGGTTGAGTTACAGAAAAAGAAAATCCGTCCAGAAAAGGTCTATGTCTGGGAGCTGCAGAGTGTGCTCAAACAATTCCACCTTGCTCATTTTGTCCACAGAAGTTATTTTTTAAAGTTTTGTGGTTTCTGGGCATATAACTCTGCAAACCCAAGTGCAAGCCTAAACTGGGCTAGCAAGCTGTTTACAACGGCATAATACTCGATTCTTCAGAACAAAACAAAAAACATGTGTGACCTGAATTTTATTATCAACAGTTTAAGAATGGAAAGAACTAACAGAATATGCATTTATGATAACCGGTTGTTTCAGATTTTTTTTATTAATATGAACTCCAAACAGTTTTTCTTTAGGTTTTTCAGGCTTTTTTGAATTGATGGTCATAATTATATACATTATATTTTTTATGGATTAATATACCAGCTGTTTTTTTTTGGCACTGAATGTAAACATCTGAATGCCACTAATCAGGAAATTCTAAAGTTTATGTAAGTTTCTTTTTGTTTTTTTTACTAAGGTAAAGTTAACTCAAGTAAATTAAATCAGCAGAACCCCCTCTTATTTTTTTTTTATCTCATGACATGTAACCACGACTATGTTTCCATGATCATGTTTGCTTTTCAGTTAAATAAACAGTACATAAAAGTAATTGATTGTTTTTTAAAAATAACATAATGCATCAAAAAATGTTGAACATCTTAAAGCTTAATCTTAACTTTTATAAAGCTTTGTTGAGCCTCAGTCTGATGTCCATCACAGGAGCACGAGCAGTTGAGTTTCTCGTCAACACGCACCAAGGTGCCCAGTGTGATCGTTTCTGGGTTACTTCCAGCCACCTGGTATGTCTTCAGCGTGCGCACCCGGACATCAGGTGGATTCAGCTCGTACTCCTCCAAATATGAATACCAAACTACAGGAGACTGTAAGTAGCCCAAACCTTCTACCACCAGTTATTTGAGAAAAGTTTTAATGACCATTATTGGTTTTACTACTTTAATGTATTTTTACTATGGCAAAAAATTGAATCTAGTTTTTGCAAACATGTACGTCTTCATTTTTGAATAAGAAATATATGATTTATACGTTTTTTTATCTGTACAAACAGCTATAAGGTTAAAGTTAACTTTAGGTTCAGTATAAGTTATAATTACATATTCATTTAGATTTGTTTTATCTTTCTGTTTCATAAAGACACACCTAAAAATTTTTTATTTTATTATTTCTGTTAAATTTTTGTTATCACCAAGTCATACATGATTTTTCTTTTTATTTCATTTTGTATTAATTAGTGAACCAAACTATATATCAGTCACAGAATTTGAGGGTTTTTTTTAAAAGAAAACAAAATTCTATTGAATCTTTTTTAAATAAAAAGTTATTGTTTAAAGTTGAAAGACACTAAATGTGCTTTTTTTTTCTTAGTGTGAACTTTTTGCAGAGTTTAAAGTGTAGCTACAACATTTTTCCATCTTTACAGCTAGATTTACATTTCTCGATAGATTTTTGCCCTCGAGATGAAGCTGCAAACGATAATTATGTGTATTTCTTAAAACGATCAGGAAGAAATTTCCTTAATCTTTGATTTCATATTTTCTATACATGTTTACTAGTGAGTTGTACCTTTACAACATAGGCACAACACACAAAGGTGCAGCTGCCCTTTTATGTTGAGGTAGGTATTGTTGAGAGGTGATTTGGCTTCACAGAAACCCCCTCCTTTCCAAAACTGCAGAGCTTTTGCTCTATCTGCAGATTAGAGGCTGCCCGGCCAAGCTTTTGTTCTGCCTGGCCTTTTATCTGTGTGAGAGAAGGTGGATTTGGCTCCTGTCGCTCTCTTCAGTCTGTCTGTCTGCCTGTCAGTCAATGTCAGCGCACTTGTTTTGTTTGGCGTTTTCCAGCCACCTGTGCATCTGTCACTAAAGTGTCTTATTTTCATTTCAGTCTCGCACCTCCCTCCTTTTATTTTGATACTCGAACACCTCATTTCAGCTGGATCAATTGAACACATCTGTTTAGTAAGTGATGTGAAGAGAGTGTGAAACTGAAAATCGTCATCTGACCACTGTCAGTTTCGCTGAATCCCCCCACACCACCCCTCTGAATGATGTGTAATCATTTTTTTATCAAGCACAATGACACACGTCGACATCTCCCCCTAACCGTCTACTCCTAACACACATCCACACGAGCCCTCGCCATTTGGCTCGCCACCATGCACTCTGATCTCCAATTCATATTCATTAAGCATGAAATATTATAGAATACGTTTGGTAATAGTAATCATCTTTCAATTATCTGGGATTCGTTAGCCCTGTGACAAAACACAGAAAAGAGAAAATCATGAATATCAAATAAGCCCAATTTAACCAAATGATCACGGACTAAATCACAATTTCATGAATGAATAAAATTAATTAAACAGCAGCCGGAAAATGAATCATTCCAGCACAAAACTTGACAGGAGTTTTCTGCTCTACAAAGAGCTGTTCAGGTATCTCTCTATAGGGTTTCCTCAGAAATACTCAGCCGGTATATGTATATTGCATTGATGGGAAAGAATATTAAAGATGATGTTTAATAAAAATGTTCTTTTTCCAATCAGATTATTCTGAAAGCCATCGTCTATGCTTCTCATCGCATCTCTTTGTTTCTTTCATTCTTCCCTGCCACATGAACATCTCATATGTTCCCCCTTTTCACATTTTTTTCCATATATTCTGTGCTCAACACAATCATTTTTCTTTGTCACCCAGGCTTTCAGCCTACCGTCAACTATTCTCTGCTTCTTACAGCTTCAGACATCGCCTCTGATCAAGGCCAGGTGTTAGTCATTGTCACGGCAGCAGTTGGTGGCTTCACCCTTGTCATCATCCTCACCCTCTTCCTCCTCATTACTGGACGGTAAGAGAAACTTGCTTCTACAAATTTGTAAAACAAATTTCTGTTAACAAAAAAGATCCCAAATGACTGTGGTTCATAATTCTGCAAAATTGCAAGCGGCTTAGAATTTATCAAATAGGTCGGAACCTTTTTGTTCAGCGGTTGCCATGGTAAATCCTCACATCTGACCTCCAGTGTGTGTGGCCTGAACTCATCAGAGTTGATGGCCCTAACCCCAATCAGCATTTATGAAACTGGTCACAAGTAGATTTGTAACTTGGGTTAATTTTACTTTATTACTTTTCTAATTAGACTTTTATTGAAATTGCAGTCTGAACCAAAATGAAAGTGGTGTTGTATGGCCCAGAGGCGGTAACCGCCCTCGACCCTCCCTTGTAAGCTGGCCTCCCTGACCGAGCGGCTGCTACATCCCCATCACTCTCCCTCTCTTCCCCAGCCTCTCTGGTCATAGCTGCACATTACAAATAGATGTAAAACCAACATGAAAAAGTTTTTTATGTTGGTTTAATCTCCATAGCAACCATTTTAATTTTTGGTCGCCTGGGGGTGACGAACATGTCTATGTAAATTTTAGAAGAATCTTCAAAAGTAAACTTTTGCTCTTTAACTTTTTGCTCAAGCACCCCCTAGGGCCCTATGTGTGCACATGCCTGCCTTTGGCCATATCATCATATTTATATAGGATATCCCTGACACATGTTTTGGTTTCATTTGTGATTTTGAAATATTTTTTGAGGACAATGAGGGAATTTGCCTCCATTCGTGTTTTGATGTTTTCTCCCATTGTGATGTCAGCATTCACAAACATTTGAGTTTGAGTAAAGGTTTGATGTAATATTTCTACATTATGTTTTGAAATAACTGCATTTGTCAATCCCCCATTTAAATTAGACTGTTAGGAGTGTGAATAATTGGCCTCATTTTCTATTTTTTTCTTTTAATGGATCCAGCTCATACAAGAAACAAGTGCTCTTTAAGGATGAAACAGGGAGACAGGCGTATCCACATATTATTATTATTCAGCGAAGGAAGGAAAGATAAATCATTTGTCAGTCTGCCGACTGAACACCACCTTCTCACAAACAAACGCACAGTCTAAATTTTGGTGTGTAAGAATGTGAAGTTTGGGTAAAGTTGGGTAGAGTTTGGTGACTCAACATTGTTTTTAACATGTTCTCAACAAAAATGCACAGATCTGCTCTAAAATTGAAGCTGCTGTAACAGGCTAAAATGCATGTGCTGTCCCACATAATAAGTATCATTCTGGTATATTTTTCACTCTCGCTGTTATAACAATATCTAATGCTCAAATTTGGAATAGAATACATAAATTCATCATGCTAGAATATGGTTACAATGTACAAAAACAAACAACAATCTAATGCTATTTTAAGATGTGGCATGTAAGTGATAGAATAATAATGCTGGTGCTTAAAAGCTGATTGATTCAGTGCAGTTAGTTGGAGATCCTGTTATACTGGTGTCTCCTTTCAATTAAATTTTTTGCAAACGAATCAAGACTGGATTACCATATTTTCCGCTCTATAGGGCGCAACAGATCTCAAGGCACACCGTCAATGACTGGTCTTTTCTTGAACTGTGTCATACAGTACAGAAGGCGGACCAAACTATGAGGTGCATTAAGCGAGATAAAAGAGTCAAAGATATATCTGTCAGTCAGTCAGACATTCATAGTAATTCTAGAATTTGTTCATAACACATAACATGTTGGCCACGTTAGAAGCGTCAGCCAATTCACAATACCTTCAACTCCTAGCTTTGTTTGCAACACGTAAAAATACATACAATTACGGCTAAAACAAAATTGACCGTGCTAATTACCGACCTCGTTAGTAACGCAAACTAACACAGTCCGTCACCGCTGCACATTAGCCACATTAGCATATTCATAATACCTGTAACTCCCAACATACTGATACCACTAAAATAAATGTTACTGTGACTACGTGAACTCTCAACCTTGTTAAAAAAAAACAGTCTGACACTGCTATATGTTAGCTGCATTAGAGATTTCACAATAACACCCAAATTTAAATGGCAGGATCTCTCAAAATCTCGTCGACATCAGTAAACACAACCAGATTTAATTCATATTTAAGACACTTTGGATTATAAGAAACACATTCAATTTTTTTTTTAATAAAGACTTTTAAGTGTGCCTGGAACCCTTTCGAGCAACTGTGCAGTTACCCAGGGCCACAAGATGTGTGGAAGGCCCTGGACTCCCAAAAAATGCTTCATTTTCCCTGCAGCTGAGCAGTTATGTCTCAAGGTGTTTCCTCTGCTACCGTGAACAAACATCACTTTACTCAGTGAGTGTGATCTTTTCATACAATGCAGCAACTGCAGTTGTAATACAGTTGGGTAGCAGAGCCATTTACCATGGTGTTAAAAATAAACACAATGTATTTTCTGGAAAAAAGTAAACTATTCAACGCAGCAGTTCATAGTGAAAACTCAGGATTTTGGGAATTTTTTTTGTTAGTTTGAGTGATAGGCAGGAATCACTTAATGCTGTTTTTTTTGTTTTAGGTCTCATTTCTTTTTCTTTGTGTAATGTAATTTATTCACATGTGCTTTTTGTCAATTCTGGCATGTACTGTCACTATAATGTTGTGTCTCAACAATCACCTTGCAAAGATGATCCTTGTTTCATTTGATATTACTGGACTAATCTTTTCTGTGAAAGTTTGAACTTTGAGAGTTTAAACAAGAGAAAATAGAGTGAAGTGTTAATGCATGTCCAAGAAAAGTTTATCAAGTGTGTGAGAGGTTTAACAGCCTTAACCAGTTAACACCGGAGCTTTATCACCAGTGTTGACATTTCTTTTACTTGGCTACGGTTACTCTTCAACCGTTGACGTAATTCCAGCGGGAAAACCAGCCCTGCACTAATATACAACACTACACAGTAGTGATGTGCTTACACAATTGACTTCAGTCAGCTGTTTGACAAATTGTCTCCTCATCAGAATCAACTAAATCATGTTGATCACGTAAACCATCAAATGTTCCTGATTTTTTTTCAGTGTTGCCAGCCTCATGTTAAGGTGTTAAAACATCTATACATACTTGTAAAAAAATCTAGGCTGGCTTCATTGCAGATTTTCTTTATTGCTGGTTATTTTTAGAATGTAACTTATGAAGGACCATTATGCTCAATTTTAGAAAAGGTAAAAATATTAAGTACTACTCATTAAGTAATTCTCATTAAGTTATACAATTATTTCATGAGAATGGTCATTTTGACCGTTTCCTTTAGTATGTGGTGGGGGGCCTGAAGATTGTTTGCCCGTGGTACAAAGTCCTAAACAAACCCTCCCTGGTACAAACATACGTTTCCATAGATTAAGTTTACCTATTAGCAATCTGTTGGAGAAAAAAAATGTCTGATATTTTTTTCATATATGCAAAAACTTAAATGATGTAAGTATTAGACACATTTAAAAAAAAACTATAAATATCAACCATTGGATTTTCTTTGCACATTTTAAAAATACTTAGCTGCTGCAAAAATATTTTAAGTGTTACAACATTTTTAATGCATACTTGCTCAAATTATTTCTTTGTGTTAAATGTGAAGAATATTTGCATTTGCTTTTTACACATTTGTAAATGTCATAGAATTAGAGGGATGTCAGTCAATCTGTGAAGAGATCCAATGATGCAAACGAAGCGCATACACCTGCCAATGCACCTAAGTGGTTAACTAATTCTGATCTTTTTTATTTGGAGAGAATGTTAAAGGACCAAACGCTGATGAGTATGATTATTTTACATGTTTGATAAGATTTAGACATTTTCCAGATGCCTAAAACTTCATCAAAACATTGTTTTTGTGCTCAAAATCGTTATCCATGAAGAGGTGGGGTTCACCCTCAACAAGCACCCAGATTTTTGCAGAAGAAATAGTTCTTAAAAATAGATAGACAATTTTTGAGAAATTTGTAGGATTTTTTTTTTAGTTGCACATATACTGTAGGTCCTATTTTCATAAAAAAGCAATTTTAAAAATGAATCCAGGAGGACTTAAATGAATGAAAACTGGTAAATGTTGTTTGTTTACCACAAAAAAGTACAACCAAGCTAACACTGAGATCCAAAGATGACCAACAACCCAGCAAATAAGGGAGAATAAAACCAAACTTTAATGCAAATTAACTAAAGAAAAGAAAGAATAACAGGTGAGTCAAACAGTGTTTTCACTGCGGGAGCAAATGAATAGATGAGCAGACGGTTGCATCCCATCCGATTCCATTGAAACCTTAATTTTTGGGTCATGGTTTTGTTTTGGTTTGATATATGATTTGTGTATTACAAAGCAACCCAAAAAAAGTGAATTTGCATGCGTTTACATAGACTTAAATAAAGCTTAAACAAAAGTAGTTGCTGCATGATCTTTTTGTTTTTCATTGTTTAAAGTATTAACACCAGGATGTTGCAGCTGAATTTAAACAACAGTGTTTTTTCCCAAGTCGACTAAAACCCTGGATTTCCACATGTACCAGTTTCTCATTTGAGCCATGCCAGAGTTCAGATGAACTTCCACAGCTGCTGAACGAAGTGAATTTTTAAGGAACCAGACTCTGGTGAGGATCAAAAAGCTCAGTGTGAAAGTGCACTAAGAAACTCTTTGTCCCTGCATCAAAAACTGCATCACTACATACAGAAGTGAATAGAACAAGGAAAGGAAAAAATGATGAAAGGAGCTAGTGAACACATTGAGTGTCTTTTAACATTGCAAAAATTTACATTTGGTTTTGCTGTATGCCTTGTTACATTTATTTGAATTACTCTCTTGTAAAAATCACAATGCTGATCTTAAAATTGCATTTTCCTGCAGGCAACAATGAGATCAAAGAGTCTTTTGTTGCTCTGTGCATTGCCCTGTTACTTACCTACAGATGATAACTAATCAAGACATCACTTTCCACTTCAAGTATAAAGAAAAGGCTGAGAGGAAATGTGTCAATTTTTTTCAACTTTTATCAAAAAGTTGAATTTTAGGGAAGGAAAATCAAACAGATCATTGTTTAATGTGGGTTTCTACTCAAAGCAACAGCACCTCTCAAAATGTACACTCCAAGACAGGTGCAGAGAAAGGTGATATTTTTTATAGGTATGACACAAAAACGATAGGAGCAAAAAAAAAGTCTTTAGCCATTTAGCAATGCAGCGCAAGCATGACCCTTTTTATTCTGAGCCATCTTGAAGCAATAGCAGCATTTGGACCTTTTTTGAATGGGTCTGTCATTTCTGTTGGGACTCTGACATGTGTGGGAGTGACTTTTACTTTCTTTCAGTTTTAGAAAAGCTCAGAATGGAGTCTTTGCAGCCAGAAAAAGATTATAGCTTTCAGTCAAAAAAAAAAAAAGCTTTTACAGATTAAGGTTTTGCAGCACAAATGGGTATTTAGAAGTAGCTGATGCGTGACGAGTGTTTAACACGTGGCTGCTCTAAAAAGCTTCCTGAATGCACATCTATGTTTGAGTATTCTAAATGTGAAGTGTGAAAATTCTACAGGAGGAAAATGTGCAGATATTTATCCTGTGTGAAGAGTTTCACTTAATGTGTAAGGTAAATTTCCTATCTAAATAATTTTTTCCCATCTTGTCCTCTTTTTTTATCTTTATTTTTAACTATCCTTTCTTTATTTAGCCAGAGAGGCAGCACAGTGAGGTAAGCTGTGGAGGATGTGAGGGCAGAGGAGCAATGGTTTGAATTTCGCTGATGCTTTGATTAGCCCTTTGAGTGGGGTTGTTTTACCAGTCTGTGTGGGTGTGAAAAGAGCTTGTGAAAATGTGGACATGAATATGTGCTGGAACAGCACCTAACAAGCCAGAAAACAGTGGAAGAAACATTGGGGTTGGTGTGCTGTCGCTGGGTGTGAGGCCTCTTAAGAGAATGAAAGCCAATGATAGGGACACAGGGACAGGCGGATAAAGCGGATCAGAGGATAGGACTGGAAGAAGCTGATAAAGGCACATGCCACAATTTCTTTAACGAACAGCTTGACCCCATCAGCAGAGGTCAACACTTGCTTTCCAAATCCCCTTCTTGTTCTCTCTGCTAGTGTTACTTGCCATGTTATCGGCTCTGCCTATCAGTTTACAGAATCCTACAGGCTTCACTTAGACAGAGCGCAATCCGTTGACCTGTGGCCCATGGCCCCCTGACACCTCCTCTAATATGGCAACTTGGATTATGTTAAGTCCTCTAAGAGAAGCCAGCTCCTATATGTTCAGACAGACTCAAGCAGGCTTGGTGGTTTTATTTCTCCCAGTCACACTCTGCATTGAGGAGAAATTTTCTCTACACTCTTTGGTTTTAATAGAACCAAAAGTGGTGTTCTTCAATAACGTACATATGAAAAGCAGACAAAGAGATCAAGAAAATTGTTAAACAAAAAACAATTTTGTCAAACAGCAGATGAAGCTGATTGTACCTAGCTACATTCACACCACCTTCAGCAACGCATGTTACACTTCCCATGAAAAGTCTATGTAAACACAGGTATATGCACGTTTTGGGCTTCCATATTGAAAACTTTTGCCTTCACATGTAGCTGCGCAAGTTTCTATGATCATTTTTGGACTCCAGGTACAAAACATCTGACCAATGAATGCGCATTGAATGTTAAACCGGGTCAAACTTTGACCAACTAGAGACTCAGTTTGGTTGTGACGAATGGATGATATCCCATTAATTCACAGAATTGCCAATCATTTGAAAATTGATCATGAAGGAGAAATTAGTAATAGTGATTTGTTTCCTGCTGGAGTTATATGACACCAGGTATTTAAATAGAGCTGTGAAAGAAAAAGCCTGGATTCACAAGATTTGCACCACTTGGACACTTCACACCAAGCCTCTTTCAACTGGAGGTGGAGGACGTGCAATAGAACCTGTTGGCGACAGTCCAGTGTGAACACGTGTTTAATAATGCACCATTCTTGAACGCGAGTCACACGCCTAGTGTGACCATAAATAGAGGGATTCACCCAAGTCCCTTTTGGAAAGTCCAAGTCTAAAGTATTTTGTTTTAGGTTTAGGTCATGATTTAAAATTTATAGATATAATAACAAAGTGGAGACACAAAAATACACAATTGGTGTTTCTCCATTCCTACAAGTTGAATACTAGCAAAGGCATTTATAGAGACTTTTTTTGTTTGTCATGTCTTGGAGTTAAATAAGAAAACAAGTCCCAAAACTCAAGTTTTAAGTCTTTTTGATCAAGACCCACTCTGATAAAATTTGTGGTTTAGGTGTTTTTAACACGTTCTTGTCGCAATTTTTCTCATGATGGACAGACATCTAGAAAATTTAACTTAAAATAGCATTTCTGAGTACTTCTTTATTCAAGTAGTTGTGAATCAGGAGCAGATGTCAAAATACAGTTTGACGTAGTTTCCGCTCTGCAGGAACTATGTCCTTGAAAATTATAGTTGTTTTTTTAGTTTGGTTAAAAAAATCATAATTAAAACACCACTGGGAATGTTTTTAAAAGCTCTGTAAAGATGAGCGTAGTGCGTCTTTGAGTCCCTGGCTGTAATACTTTGGGGAATTTCAAGTCCAAACAGCTGAAAACATTAATTCTTTTTCCGATTCATTGTGGGTTAACTATGGTGTCTCGGACAGCTCACAACAACACTTCTGGTTAACCACAACCTATGACAATTTACTGCAACACAAAAGCTGCAACAAAAGTAAAGCTACAAACAAAGTGAGCGGTGAGCTGCTGCTATTAGACGTGACATCAACAGGAAGCGAGCAATTTTCAATGTTAAATTAGGAAATGTTTGGAACCAACTTAAAAAGTAACAACTTGAAAAATAAATTTACACTTTTTTTTATTTCATTTCTTGTTGTTTGACATTTAGCAAAGCAAACAACATAAGATAAAATAAGACAAAACGTAATATTAGAACAAATTGATACCAGCAAACATTCATGCAGTGAGTCAAACATGTAAAAAAAAATAGATTCCTCCATGGCTGCCTCCTATGAATGTCAGAATTGTTCTTTCTTGTAGTGATATTCCTTGGTGTTCATGTTGTGTTCTGAGTTGTCTCCTTGTTTCAGTCACCACAGGTAAATGTTGATGATCTTCCCCAGCTGTCACAGCTTTGACCCTTTTTTCCATTTTGTTTTTTCTTATATCTAAGCATAAACCAAAACAATTAGATAATAATTGTCTGAAGGTTTCCAGTAAATCCTTATAGTATGTCTATATATAGCCATGCAGAGCAGGGCTTTCATGTGTCATCTTTTTGCTCATTATGAGCTAGAATGCACTATGACGCATTAGTTTAGAACAGGAAAAGTTCACGGCAACTTTTTTCCTTTTTTTTAAAAGCTGTTATAAGATTTACATTTTAGATGACAGAAATTGGAAAATAACTCCCCAAAAAATCTGAAAGGAACCAACTAATGGTTGTAAATCCACTGGAGGAAAGAAGACATGGGACAAAGGAAACGGCCACCCTAAACACATCATAATGGAAATTCCTTCCTTCTTTTAAAGGTTCAGTAATTGACTGTGGAAAGACAAGCATTAACTCTGAGATAAAGAATCTGCATTTCAAAAGAGACTTGTGAAACATGCTTCTTTTTTTCATGAGCGTCATATTTGTACGGTGGCCGAGAGGTGCAAGACACGTTTACATTTAAGATACAACCGACAACAAATCCCAGTACAAATTACCAAAACCTGAAACACAACAGCAAAACACGGAACAAATTACCAAAACCTGAAACACAACAGCAAAACACAGAACAAATTACCAAAACACAGAACAAATTACCAAATCCTGAAACACAACAGCAAAACACAGAACAAATTACCAAAACACAGAACAAATTACCAAATCCTGAAACACAACAGCAAAACACAGAACAAATTACCAAAACACAGAACAAATTACCAAATCCTGAAACACAACAGCAAAACACAGAACAAATTACCAAAACACAGAACGAATTACCAAATCCTGAAACACAACAGCAAAACACAGAACAAATTACCAAAACACAGAACGAATTACCAAATCCTGAAACACAACAGCAAAACACGGAACAAATTACCAAAACCTGAAACACAACAGCAAAACACAGAACAAATTACCAAATCTTGAAAACACAACAAGGAAAGCGGAGACACTTTTTTTTAATGTATTACTACAATAAAAATTACTACAATTTTTTGCACGGTAAGGATTCTGGGTCACTGTCGGTGTTTTGCACTTTCCGGCCGCCCGGCCGAGAAGTGCAAAACACAACAGCAACAAGAGCTGCTAATAAAGGTTAATACCGGAAGTGACGTAACGATAACGTATATGATTTGTTGTTGAGCTTCACGCGGGCAGTTAGCGGCAAAATCAGTCGGGTCCAGAAGAGGACATAACCTGAGCCAGGTGAGGCTAAACAATGTTTTGCCCTTTTTGTGGAGTCCATTTTGGGGCATTTGTACCCTTTTGTGCTTCTTGCGGACGGTCTTTGGAGCTGTTAAGAGGCACGGAGCAAGCCGGAGGATCAGACGTCCTGCAACACTGTATCAAGTATTTCAACGAGGGTCACTCGTACAGCGTTATTTTGGACATGCTATTGAGTTTGCATGGTGTAAGGATGAGTTTGAGGACTCTTAAAAGTAAACTTAACCAGTCTGGGCTGTATCGAAGAAAGTATTATAGCTCAAGAACAACTGTAATTAATGCAATCAGAGCAGAACTTCGTGGGCCTGGCCAACTCTTCGGTTATCGAACTATGTGGCAGGTGCTAAAACAAAAGCACCAACTCCAAGTGAAGAGAGATACTGTAATGGAGTTACTCCGGGAGCTGAATCCTCGAGGATGCCAGAGCAGGGCTCGCAGACGATTCATCAGGAGAACCTATCATTCCCTGGGACCTAACTACATGTGGCATGCCGATGGCTATGACAAACTTAAACCATTTGGTTTGGCCATTTCAGGATGCATAGATGGATTTTCTCGTAAAGTTCTGTGGCTGAAATGTGGAGCAACAAATAATAACCCAACAGTTATCGCTCACAATTTCCTGTCATGTATACGAAACCTCAATGTAGTCCCCATGAGGCTCAGAACTGATTGTGGCACTGAAAACGGCATCATGGCTGCTGTTCAGTGTACACTACGCCACCAACACAATGACCACTACAGCGGAGAGTCCAGCCACATGTTTGGTTCATCTACCAGTAACCAGCGAATTGAGTCCTGGTGGTCTATCTATCGAAAAGGAAGGTAAACATATACACACATATATACAATTTATTTTACTTTTGTGAAATTACTGTAATCAAATTAAAAATATATTTTTTATAGGGCTCAGTTTTGGATGGAGCTATTTGCTGATCTGAGAGATGCTGGCCACTTTAACGGGAGTCAGGAGCATCAGAGGCTGTTGAGATACAGCTTTGGGGATGTTGTTCAAAAAGACCTAGATGAGTGTGTGAAGCTATGGAACACTCACCGAATCCGTCCTTCGAGAACAGCTTCATGTCCAGGAGGAGTTCCCAATGAGCTGTACTATTTACCTCACAGGTAATGGGTTGTTGGTTATTAATTGCATAAATGTAAATAAATACTGTTGTCTTCCATTTTATTCAGGCATGGGTCCAGGGACTGTGGATTCATTATTCAACATGATGAGCTGGATGCTTTTCCAGAGTCCAGTCTGTCACTACCTTCATGCGGGGACCCAAACACACAGGAGTACCTCGACTTTGTTATGGACCACAATCGTTTTCAAAAGCCAGAAAACTGGGAGTCAGCCTCAGAACTATACATGAAGCTCAAAGAAATTGCTCAGCTCTAAATTAGGATAATATAAAATTACCACTGTAACTAAGTGCATGTCTTGTTTTTGATGGTTGAGCTGCTAAAAGTTTGCATATAATTTTTCCATAGTGTTTTTTGATTTTGTAGTCTGTTCACCCAAAAGCGATATGTGTGACTAAATGTTACATTCTAAAAAATAAACAAACCATAAAAATCTGAAATATTGCACATTTTTTATTAAAGATCCTGAACATTGTTAAATAAAAAAAAAGACGCAAAAATAACTTTGCGCAAGTTTAAAACAACAAAAAAAAAGCTCCCCAAAAAGCATATTGTACTTCTAAAAATAAAATTAAAATGTAACAGAATTTTGAACAATTATATATTTAAAAAAAGGCAAGACCCAGTGATTTTCCACTGCCACTAGCAGGTCCCTAGCTCGCTTGCCCAGCAGGCGACCTAGTAAACAGCTATAAATAAAAGCTATAAACAGCTGTAAATAAATTAAATGAAAAGAACTGCCTTAAACGTCAAATTTGCAATTAAAACGATTTAAGACCAACTTAACAACAATTTAAACCTTGAGTAAAATGGCTTAGGAGCAGCCAAACCCCGGAGAATTTTGAATCCCAAAGTCCATCTGTGACTTGAACAGAGTGTACGACTCCAGCAGAGGCAATTTGATTGTGTTTAGGCATGTATTTGCCATCGGATACATGGAGTTGTCGAGGAACTGTAGCCTTGGCAGTGGGTCCAATCCAGAAGGGGGAAGTGATGTTAGCCCAGTGGCAAACATTAAAACATCCTCCAATGTTACAGGACTCTGTCCTTCTGGAGAAGAAAAAAAACAAAAATCAGAGTTTTAACAAATACTTCCAAACAACAAAAGTATTCACAAACCTTCACAATCTAGGAGATAGTCTGCCCAGTAGCCCACAGTTTGACCCTCAAGCAGTCTCCTGTTGCTGCCTGATGGACTAAAGTCCGGTTTGAAGAGTCTCTCCAGTTCCAGCCCAGTGAGCTGCTTTTCAGTGTGACACAGGACTGGACACAGCAAAGTTGGGTGTTGCTGCAGCGCATCCAAAAAATGAAGAGCCGAAAGACCATCTTTAAATCTAGAAAGAAAAAAAACATGTTACTTCCTGCCCTGTATTAATACAGTGAAAGTACTTAACAGACCCTGTAGAATGTGTATTCAAATTACCAATTGAGGTTGTTCCCATATACTGGGATCTATCCTATTACACACTGTATTCACAACACAGACATAGCATTAATATAAGCGCCATTTTGTGAATTTGCAATTTTATAAGAATTGTTTTAATTTTTTTTATATCTATTCAGCTAAAAAGGGGTGACTAACCCTGGTCCTCAAGAGAATCAACCCTGTCTGTTTTCCAGCTCTCCTTGAATTGCAAGATGCCTAAATCATCATTTGTTTACAACAGAAGTTCCTGTTTCTTCTTCTACGGCCGTTTCCGGTATTTTAGACAGTTCTGCACGTCAAATGATTTATTCTGATGGAAAGTATGGCGTATGTAAAAGTTTGTTATAATCGGTTAAAGTTTTTTTCCGGGCTCATGTAGAAAGTTCCATTCTAATCCAATATTTCATCTGATCAGAGACATTTTGTGTATGAAACCGCATATAGGGAAACGAGCAAGACTAGGGGTGACCCGGCCCACCTCCATGTTTCGTCCGGCCCCTTAAACAATATCAGAGCCGCATTTTTATTTCCAGTCTGGCCATGGGATATTAACCCACATAGAACATGACATTTTAATCTGTCCTTCTGCAGTCTGTGCCCCAATCTAAACCCCTCTAAAAATCCCTGTCAAGTAGAAGAGAAGACAGTGTTCTCTTTCTATGTCGCAGTTCATCTTTTGCAGTTCTCTCACTTTGTTACAGAGATTCTGCTGCTTCTTTTTTCAAACGGCGCACCATGTTCTGATTGGCTGGAGATCTTGTCAATCTCCTTCGTGACGTGTCTCCTGTACAGAAACGCACAGCTTTAAAGATCTGCAGAAATCGTTGATCGTGATCAGATCTTTGCTTTCATTCTATACTTATGGACTTTATTACTATGAATGGTTGAACTTTGAGAGGAATGTGTGAGAAAAGTGAAAAGTGCAGAAAGTGTGTAGTGAGGAGTTTTACTGCCATAAAACGTCCGAAATCCTACTCCCCAGATTTCATCGTTCTTGGTTATTCTTAGAACGTAACTCCTGAAATAAACAAGGGAACTCTGTTCTGGTGAAAAGGTTATCCAGATATCAGTCCAGCTGCAGCAGAAGACAAAAAGAAACTAAAGCGTATCTCAGGGGTAGGCAAACTTTTTAACTCGCAGGCCTCATAGGGTTCTAAAATTTGATCGAAGGGCTGGACCAGGAGCAGATGCATAGAGTGTTTTGGTAATCCACCTTATAAGAGAAAGAAACAACACAAATTATTAATAATAAATAATAATTTAAAACAGAACATTTTTAGATTTTTCTTTCAAAACTGTGGCTTTTGTTCTTAATTTAGAGCCAATCGCACCAATGGTTTGATGTACCTCATGTAAAACGCAAACCTAGAGAAATGCAGCGTTCATGTGGTGTTTGAATGATTGGAAGGATGAAAAAAAAAAAACAAATCTTCAAACACCACACGGATGCTGGAGCAGGGTCCCCTACCTAATCTTTTCTTGTGAGGACCTCAAAACATTTTTCTCCGTGCCCGATTCTTAACTTCTTCTGTCTTTCTTTTGTTGTGAGGTAATTTGGGACCTTATAGATATGTATAATGCTATATGAATACAGTTTCATTCATTCATGATACTTTTAATGAAAACACTGTTTATGAAATAAAAAAACAACCAAATAACTTTTTTTGTGATCTTCATAGAAAAAAAAAAATCAGGAAAAATAACAAATTTCAAACATATAACCAATAAATAGAGGATCCCATCATATCATAGTCTCGTTGAGTCTTTGGAGGCTGCAGCTCCTCACATAAAATACTTTGCCCTAAACTTCATGAATCAAACGAAGCAGCTGCACGTCTGAGACACGGTAAAAATAATTCTGAAGGATTTATGTCGAGAGAAAGTCGAAATGATGCCCGAGAGAAGTAAGGCCAAGCCTTTAAGAATAATTCAGTCTTCACAAAACAAAATGGCTAGTGTCAGTAAAGCAGAGTTTCATCTGTCCATCTGTAACCTTTGTCATAAACCTGTCATGCACAGAACACCAAAGCTGAAGGTAAACAGTGTTTCATACGCCCCCTCCTCCTGATGAAACGTCTTGTTTCAACATAAAACAAAGATGAAAATAATCTGTTATATTAGCATTACAACCTCGAAAATGCTAAAAGCGCGCCTCCTCAGATAAAAATGTCACTCAGACTTTGAGATCTTTTGTGAATAAAGAAAGGATGTAAGTGGACAGCTACAGGGATACCGACAGCTTCATCAACAGGCTGCAGAGATCCTGCAAAACGCTGATAAATAAATATAACTTTAATACACAGTCAATCACATAAATGAGCTTCCAAACATTTGGAACGTTATCAATAAGCATTTAGCTCACCTGTTCAACAAAGTTAAGTCGGTCTGCTCTACTGTGTGACATTCACTTGCTGCTCTGTAGCAACATTTCCACTTTTTTCTTGAAATTTTATTTTGACTTTACTCTCGCCATTTTGACTTTAATCTCAACATATATCCCCAAGAATCTTTTTCTCACCGTGACCCTAAAACTCTGTTTTAGTTTCTCATTTAGTGATAATGAAAAAAATTCAAATTCTTATATAAAGAGGTTAAAACCCGAAAAAGCAAGGAGGAAGAAGAACTGAGATGCAGAAGAAAATAACCAAAGATTGACCTCTGCAATTAATTTGAATATAATCTTACCTGTCAAGTACAGATGAGTTGCGGTCGATTATATACCATCGGAGATAGTCAGACACAATGTCTTTCTTTTCTTCAATCTTTGAAATATGTCTCAGACAACCTGCTGTCTGCAGCATAGTGCTGTGTTTCATGAGACATTCACGCAGGACATCCACTGATGTAGAATTCTCAAGCTGTAAAACATAAAAATGGACATAAACACTAAATTTAGTTATTGAATCTTGCTGAAATTGTTTTCTAGGATGAAAGAACCCTTGGTGTAAACATATACAGATGGAGCTAATGTAGAATAAGTCATAAAAAGTGAAAAGTCCAGCAGAACAAGCAAATGCAACAATTCTACCTTATAACACTGAAATTGTGTGGTGTTCTCACCTCTTGTAAAGCTTTCCTTGTTTCGTCTTCAGTTATTGAAGCAACTGTTGCTCTGAATAGAGTCTGTCCAGCAAGATAATGAACCAGATTTTCTGACAGGAAGTGAGGTCCCGGACCACCGTGCACAACTGACACAGCAATCATCTTCCCAGCTATGTAGTAGGCATCCTCCCTGACAGCTTCAATAAATACAGATTTAAAGATGTTACACACACACCGTATTTTCACGACCACAGGGCGCACTGGATTATAGGGCACAGTCTCAGTTGTGTTTTTTTTTCTATATTTAACATGAAAAAAGGCGCACCTGGTTTTAGGCATGTTATAACATCCCGGTAAAACATGCATGCTAGTGTGTGTTTAAAAAAGGCAGTGGGAGCAAAACTGAGTTAGTTGTGATTTATTTAGTATTTTTTCAGTCATCAATCAACATCCAAAAACCCATCAAAGTCCTCATCTTCTGGATCTGAAATGAACAGCTGGGCTACATTTCTATCAAACACACAACGCCCGGATGGAAAGATAACGGCGTTTCATCAAACCAAAGTGAAAGCTTCTTCTAAAAGCGTTACTGCCCTCAGTCATATGTTGACTGTACAGAAGCTTCTCCCAGCTGTTCTTTGATGGTTAATCCATGGCTCGAGTCGACTTCCCGCAGAAACTCAGCTGCATCAGCTTGACTTGTGGGAGTTGGTTTTCCAGTGTCCTCCACTTGTGAACCATGGATTCATTCATCTGAAATTGTCTGGCAGCTGCTCCCATGGTCCTCCTCGTAGCTGATAGCTTCAGTTTAAACTGTTCTGTTGTTCACGCCCACACTTCCCTCCCCCGTTCTCATGCTGTTTTCTCCTACGCCCTTCACTGAAGTCCCACAACAACGCATTTCGAGCAGCGCCTCATAGGGCGCCCACTACATTTTTGGAGAAAATCTAAGACATAAGTGCGAATTATGATCGTGAAAATACACTGTGTGTATGTATGTGTGTGTGTATATATATATATATATATATATATATATATATATATATATATATATATATATATATATATATATATATATATATATATACACATACATACATACATACATACATGTATATATGTATATATATATATATATATACACATACATACATACATACATACATGTATATATATATATATATATATATATATATATATATATATATATATATATATATATATATATATATATATATATATACACACACACACATATACACAATTACTAAAGCATACGTATTGAATAAAGCAAATATCTGACCAGCTTACCATTTGCATTGTAGACCAAGAACCGATGTCCTTCTGGTCCATCAAAAATGGGACGGTCTCTAAGATGTTTCATTAGCAGACTCAAAAACTCTCGCTTTGGGCCACCTGCATCAAGTCCTTCTTCAAAAACACCAGCATCATCTGTAAAGTTAACTAGCATGTCACAGGTTTCAGAGTAGGATGAACGCTTGAAACCTCTAACTGCTCCATCCCAAACATTAGCCCTCGAGATGTTGAACCTGCTGACTCTGTCATGATCAATATCATGGGACAAGTTGCCTATAATGTCAGACAGAGTAATGTTTGTGTCTTCCCTATAACAACAAAAGTGAGAGACAATAATCAATTGCATGAATTGTTTCGTATCAAATTTATGCACACACAGAGAAAGAGAGCTTACACTGATGTGTGTGCATTTGGTGAAGCAACTTCAACCACATCTTCATCCTCTTCCTCAATACAAGGCGCACACAGTTCCGTGTATTGACTGTTAGAAAATTATCATTAAAAATATATTCCATTAAATTACTTTTTATATGCACAGATTTTTACAAAACCTAAAGTTCTTTTATAATGCATACTCTAGATTAGAAATTAAAAGAAACACCATCATTTCTAACTTACCTATAAGGGCTCTTGACTAGATCCTCCATGTCAGATGTCACAACCTGAAGAATAAAAAAATTAGAACAGCAATATTACCACGAAATTACAAACTGACACAAAATGCCCGAGTACCTGTCCAGGTTGTAGTGTGGATGAATGTCCTGGAGCTTCTCTAAAATAATATTTAAAAAAAATACATGAAATTATAACATTAAGATATAGACTATAACAACATAGTGGGTAATAGTTTGATTCTGGGCTACAAAAGTGATAAATACATCAACTTCCTTGTACATGACATACAGTAGAACATCTCTATCTGTGTTTATCAGGGACAAAGTTTAAGACTGGTAACATCAACAAGAAAAATGTTTCTTTTGTAAAAATAAATAATTAAGTAAATAAATAAAATATGTACTTACTCTGTTTCAATGTGTTTGGGATCAGGGGTGCTGTAGTCTTGTGGCTCAAAAACCTCAGAAGAAAAGTATACTTTTTTAAGATTATATTTTAACAGTTCTTTTACTGTTTCCATACCCTTACAATGGTGTAAAAGTAGTCACTGTATATGAAATTACCAGTTGATTAAAAAAAAAATAAAATACATCAATGGATTTTGTAAAAATGTTCCCAAGTACAAATTTAAAGATAAAAAAACATACCACAGTGTCGGCATGATAGAACTCTGCTGTGCTTTTAGATGTGATGACAACTTCGCAATCAGAATCGGAAGTATCATCTGCTGTAGGAGTTGAAAAATACATTATTGTGTAATAAAGAATATTTGTTATGTAAAAACTGTAAATACTGAGAACAACATACCTCCTTCAAAGTGTCTCTCAGAGCAAATGAAAAGAGTGATTCTGGAGTAGTTCTTTCCTATTTCTTTTTTATATTCTTCAAGTGTGAAAGGTCTTTCTGTCCCTGGCACATTCACCACCTTGGTGCAGTCTGGGTATAAAAGAACATACGGCCCCTCACCCAGGTCCTTGTTAAATGTGGCCATTTTAATTGCAGCCCGTTTCAGGAGGTCCTGCGCCGTTATCTCCGGGTTTGTGTTTAATGGGAGAGTTTTTCCTCTTACGGCTTTTAAGTCATATCCTTGTCTGCTCATTAATCCAATGTTTATCTAGTAACAAAGAGTGATGATTAAAAAAACATCAATTTAATTTTTTTTCACTGTTACATTGTAAAAACAGTTAAAACAACTTACCTGCACAGTTTTGCATTGTTGTTTAAATGGTACTTTGGAGTGGGTAAAAGACTGTCTCTCTTTTGATTTTGAGTTTCTGTAATCCAGAAACTGCTTGTATGTGGGATTTGTATTTTCTGCCGGCACAAAAAACAGTTCCACATCAAAACATTTACCACTATATCGATTACTCAAAGCATGATGACACTGAAGTTGGCTTCCAATTCACAGCTCCCTATTCGCGAGGGCACTAAAGGAAGGAAAATTCATTTTTTTCCACACTGAGAACCTCTAAAACCAGGTCCAGTTGAAAAACCACAGTATGTATAAAACCTGGATTAAATTACGCTTTAGATAGTATAGAATATATATTAGGAGACAGTTTCTAATTTGTGAAACCTTTATGTGTTTTTTGAAACTGCGAAATATGATCAAATAAAGGTCTGACAGATCAGAAACTGTGTCTAATATATTCTTTACTATCTAAGCATAATTTAAACTAGGTTTTAGCAGTCCAGGTCCAGCGTTTTTTCAATAGGACCGGATCCTAGGTGGTATTAGTGTGAAAAATCCAGTGGAATGTTCCTTAAAAGTACCTCGCCAATCGGAAGCTGTGAATAGGAAGCCTAACTTCAGCGTCGCTAAAGCATGTCAGTATAGAAGATTCCATTCCCTACGTAGTTTCTTTTTGGAATAATTTAGTTTATCATTTAGAATGGAAAAGGATTTGGAATTTACCAGCAAAATACCAATAAAGTGAAAGGAATCTCATTCAAACTAATCCATAAATTCTATCCACCCAAACTATATCTGCAAAGGTTCAAAGAAAATATTGATGTAGCCTGCTCTTTTTGTCCCTGAAGATGCTGTACATTTATTTTGGCCATGTCCATTTTCCACAACTCTCTGGTCTTAAGTTGTCATTTCATTTCCGCCCACATAGACACAGACTTCCACCTGTACTTAAAACATGTTATGTTTGGCCTCACCCACTGTCCATCTCATAAAAAAGAACAATTGTATGTAATTAACCTTTTATTGTTTTTATGCAAATGGTACATTCATAAATCAAAGGTTACGAATCATACCCCTCATTTCTCAATCTTTATCAATTAGTTCAAACAATACATTAAGACAATAAGAAACTCCAACAATAAGAAAACCATTAAAACATTTGATCTGTGTGTCAGTTTCAATATATCTGCGTAAAATGTAACAACAACCCCCTGGCTTGTTCCTTTGTTGTTGCTGTTTACATTGTTTTGTATTGAATTGTTATATTCAAAAAAGTTTGAAAAAAAAGTGTCAGTATAGAAGATCACCTGAACTGCCTGAATGCATGTGACAAAGCATTTTATTCCATAAAATATATTAAAAAGACTTCATTCTTTACTTATAAAAAAGTTAATGCTGTCACACTTACTTTGCTTCGAAATACCTGCTGAGTGTAGGCCCGACGGACCGGGAGCGTCTGATCCTCCGGCTTGCTCCGTGCCTCTTAACAGCTCCAAAGACCGTCCGCAAGAAGCACAAAAGGGTACAAATGCCCCAAAATGGACTCCACAAAAAGGGCAAAACATTGTTTAGCCTCACCTGGCTCGAGTTAGTGACCTCTTTTGGACCCGACTGATTTTGCCGCTAACTGCCCGCGTGCAGCTCAACAATAAATCATATACGTTATCGTTGCGTCACTTCCGGTATTAACCTTTATTAGCAGCTCTTGTTGCTGTTGTGTTTTGCACTTCTCGGCCGGGCGGCCGGAAAGTGCAAAACACCGACAGTGACCCAGAATCCTTACCGTGCAAAAAATTGTAGTAATTTTTATTGTAGTAATACATTAAAAAAAAGTGTCTCCGCTTTCCTTGTTGTGTTTCAGGATTTGGTAATTTGTTCTGTGTTTTGCTGTTGTGTTTCAGGATTTGGTAATTCGTTCTGTGTTTTGGTAATTTGTTCTGTGTTTTGCTGTTGTGTTTCAGGATTTGGTAATTCGTTCTGTGTTTTGGTAATTTGTTCTGTGTTTTGCTGTTGTGTTTCAGGATTTGGTAATTTGTTCTGTGTTTTGGTAATTTGTTCTGTGTTTTGCTGTTGTGTTTCAGGTTTTGGTAATTTGTTCCGTGTTTTGCTGTTGTGTTTCAGGTTTTGGTAATTTGTACTGGGATTTGTTGTCGGTTGTATCTTAAATGTAAACGTGTCTTGCACCTCTCGGCCACCGTATATTTGGATGAATCCAACTTAAAAAAAAATAACAAAATACTTTTACCCATGTCTCTTTCCTGCTACTGAGACTTAAAAAAAAACCTCAGTTAGTGAGTTAGTCATAAAGAGGTCACAGATCAGGATAAAATAACACATTTCCTACACTTTCATATCTCATGATGCCGCATTTTCATTGTAATTTGAGCAAATCTAAATCAGCTTTCTCAAAAAAAGGCACAATGGAAAAGAAGTCGAGCTGAGTGACTCATTGTCTGGGTGCTGTAAGGATGGCTAAAAGTTGGATTTATAGGGATTTTTTTCTTTCAAATCCCTGCGGTGCAAACATAATGTGAAGCACGTCAATAATACCCCAGGAAAAATCTTTTTCTTTTTCTTTTTTTGCCTTGTTTCATGTTAAGAGATGTAATTTCAGAATCCAGAGTTCAGTATTGGAGAAGAATTACATCACTCCTGATATATTTAAATATCAACATCCATGCCTGGTACAGTCAACTGAATGTTAGTGTTTCCTATTATATACAAAATATTATTTTTCAAGTCAAATCAGAGTCAGCTTTATTGTCAAATATGCTGCATACACATGACATACAGCACAGATGAAATTACTTTCCTCTCGCCCCACAGTAAATGCAGCTCATAAAATAACAATTATAATTAGAAATCTAAATAGTGCAAAAGAGCAATGAGATGGTTAAAGTGACAGTTTAAAGTGACAACAGTGCTAACAACAGTAAGTAGATGAGTCAGTGATGGCAGTCTTTGGTGAAGATGATATTCTGAACAGGTGTGAAAGTTTTTCCGTGTAAGTTTGTAGCAGGGAGTGGAGGGGCCAGAGGGGGGAGGGCAGGGAGGGAGTTGAGTTTCCTTATCGCCTGATGGAGGAAACTGTCCTTGAGTCTGCCGGTTCTGGCCTGGAGACTTTGCAGTCTCCTCCCTGATGGCAGCAGGCTGAAGTGTCTCTGGAATGGGTGGGAGGGGTCCCTTCCAATCCTGATGGCTTTGCGGGTGAGGCGAGAGGGATGAATGTCCGAGAGGCCACTAAGAGGGACACTGATGATCTTCTCAGCTGTTTTTACAATGTGCAGAGTCTTCCGGCAGGACAGGATGCTCTCGATGGCACCCCTGTAGAAGGTCTGCATGATGGGGGGAGGAGCTCTGGCCCTCGTCAGTTTGCAGAGGAAGTACAGGCGTTGTTGGGCTTTCTTGGCCAGTGATGCAGTGTTATGGTTCCAAGACAGGTCGTCGGAGATGTGCATTCCCAGGAACTTGGTGCAGCTCACCCTTTCCACAGCAGCACCACTGATGATCAGTGGAGCATGCTGGGTTTGAGTTCTCCTGAAGTCCACAACCATCTCCTTTGTCTTCTCCACATTCAGGTGGAGATTGTTGTCTTTGCACCACAGAGCCAACCTGCTCACCTCACTTCTTTAAACATAAACAGTTGTTTGAAATCATCATTTACACATTGTTGCTTAATCTACGTGTTGAGCTCCAACCTGACTGTCATTCCTAAGGATTTAGTAGGATTTATTGGAACTTATTTGCCAGGAAGGGGTTGCTTGTGTTTGGGCTGTAAAGTCAAACATGAGCTAACTAAAAGAGGCTTAAAAGATCAAAAATCTTTGGATAAGCGACCTCTTCTTGTAAAATCACTTGATGGTTCAGTTTAAAGAGGGGAAAAAAAGAATATGGTTGTTTGCATACAATGAAGCAGAAGTTTTTGAGGAAGGGACACCAATGGATCAAAGGCACACTTACATCAAAGATGAAAAGCTTTTATGAGAATAGAGGTTTCATAATGCAGTGAAAAGGAATATGTAGCAAATGATCATCTGTCTGGAAGCGACGCTGGCACATCTCATACAGTAAGTGGTCAAAAACAGGTTGAAGAGAGCTGTTTGATCCTCGCATTTCAGATTCAGCTGCATCTGACATTTGTCATTTTGGGATGCCCTTTTACTGTTTTGCTGCGTATTCGAGCATCGCTTAACGGCCCTGTTTTTTTGTTCCCAGAGCCCGAAAACGGTCGTAGAAACTTGGCTAGCTACGCTTGAACGCGTGAGCTTTGAATGCAGAAGCCTTAAATGTGCATATCGCGCATATTCATCAACTTTTTTTCGGAAGAGGCCGCTTGAATGCGCGTTGCCAAGAGCAGTTTGAACTTTGAAGGATTTGTATTGTCTTTTTTTCTTCTTTTCTTTTTATATTTTTAGAAATTAGCAACAACCAAAATAAAGAAACAGAAACACATTTTCAGTTGATGATAAAGAATGTGAATTGAATGTTAGCTATTGTAATTCTGTTATTTTACTAGTATATTGAGTTGTTACCAAAAGGTGCTTTGAGTTAATTTTAGATGGGAAACATTCAAAACCTTTTTGCCAGACCTCGTTATTCTTTTTAGACCTCAAAACTAATGTAGTTCCTCTGGCCTCAGTCTTTTGTGTGGAAGGGCAGAGCTCTTAGGAGACAATATGAAAGCAGCCGTGAATATGAAAGCAGTAAAAAATCGTACATTTCTGTACAGTGGAGGCTTTTGTTCAAGCATCAATGCACTGTTTTGTGCCATTTTGAGGAACTTCAATAGAAATGTACAACTTTTAACTCAAAAAGCTTCCTTTACCCTGTTGTAAAACATTGCTTTTTTTTATTCATACAGCAGAATGTAAACTCCTATGAGAGTTTTCTTCTTTCAAACTAAATTCTAAATATTTTTTTTATTATTTTCCTTCTTTAAATGCTTCCTTTACTCACATTTTCCACAATAAATCAGTTTAATGTAACAATGAACACAAATTTCAGAGTCATATTCAAGAATCTCTGTCCCTCGCCTACATTTGCCTTTTGACAGACAGGATGAAACAAACCGTGGAATTATGGTCCATATAAAGATGATGAAATATGAGAACATTTATTAAGGGACCACTTGTGGGAGGGAGCGTCTCCGCTGCACACGGTCATTAATTAAGCCCTCTACTGCAAATACATTTTAAAATTCATCAGCGAAAAACCTTCCTTGAGAACTCAAAGCACATCTTGCACTTTATACTATTATTTTTCATCTCGCTGCTCATGCATAACAGTTCCTCCTTTCCTGCCACCTCCCTCCCGATAATTCAGTAGAGCTAGCGTGCTCAAAAAAAGCTCAAGTTCCAACATTTAAATGCCCCGTTTGGAAATCAAAGTGACCATAAGGTCACATGAAAAAATTATTTTAACTTATGTCGTATTTACTTGAAGGTTCTGGAAAAGTTCTTTGAATTTTTAAAGCAAGCAAGAGTGTCTTGATTTATGGTTTAAAAAAACAGCAGTTTAAGTATTTTTGTCAAAAAAAAGTTCTTAAGCACCTCAAAGTTTTAAGATCTTGCAATAATATTGAAATGGAGTGTGACAGGTCATTTCCATTATTGAATTTCTGTACATTTTTAAGTGAAACAGACACTAATGTCTTGTATCAAGAAACTATATAATAAATGTAGTTGTCTCTAAGGTGACACATAGAATAAATGTTTAGAGTGTTTGCTTGTTTTTTTCCAAACTTGTTTTATTCTTAAAGTATTGTTATTTGTCACTGTTTGGTAAGAGGAGGACCCGACCTCAAGCCTAATTTAAAATAAAATAAAAAGTAGTTGAAGAAATGTAAACTTTGCCTTAGCAAAAAAAATTATTTGAGGTGTTGCCACTAAAAAGAACATGGAAATCACATAAAATTGAAATGCTGGAACTCACATAAAAAACTAAAAGGTAGTTGGTAATGGCTGAAATGTGTGCTTTCTGTGCTCCATGCCTGCAGAGAGAAAATGCGTTTCATTTAAGCATCATATTTGCAAAATGTAATCCAAATTTGTGGGAGTATCATAATTAAAGTATATTGTCTTGCAGTCTGTCTCATAGCAAGTATAGATATTGCAAATATATTTAACAAAGAAACAAGAAAAAAGACAAAATCAGGTTAAAACAACATAGACCAGCTGTTGTCCAAAACTTATCTCCCATTTTATTTTTTATTGCAACTTTATTGTAACTCATGCAGTTGCATGATAAATAAAAAAAGTACCAAATCAGGAATTAGATCAGATAAAATGTAGAGAGCAGACATAACTCAGGCATATATAATAAAGACTCATAAATTGGGTTATGTCAAATATTTCTGCACAATTTGTCATCTAACCTTGCACGCTCTCAGCCTCTCCTGGAAGAAGCTTTTATTTCTGTTGCATGCACACGCTCCATTTGGTAGCTTTCTAAAGAAAACTGAACCTTCATTTCTGCCTTAGGTCTCCTTTTATTTTTCAGTGGACAGTGCCATTTGTCTCCAGGTTAATGTAATTTGGCTCATGAAGTTTTTTTACTAACTGATAGTTCATTTTGAATCGTGTCTAAAAGACAAGAATTAAATGTATTCAGAGTGTTTTAGGGAGTTTTTTCCCCCAGAAAAATTAAAGGACTCCGTGAGTTCTGATCAGCCATTTTTACGTCTCTTTCATGTGTGCATGTTTGTGGCATAACTTTTTCCTCTTGTTCTCCAAAATAACACATTTTTGGTGTGAGCTTGTTAAAATGACACCTCCAGTATGCATCAGTGGGCATGTGTATTGCATGATCATACAGAGAAAAGTCTGTGATGAATTATTAACTGTTCGTTGTGTAATCTTTCATTACGTGGATTTGTTTATCTTGCCTATTAAAACTTAAACCTCAAGTGACTTGCAGAACTCTCAGATGAAACTTTGTGATGTTGGGTCTGTTGGTGTAGACTACGGTAGATCTTCTTTTACTCATCCACAGAAGACCCTTGGAGCCTTCTTTCCTCATTGTATGGCTTTATAGAACTAAATTTGAATTTATTCATTCTCAAAATAATAGTTTCCTTTAAACTAAACATTTTGATATTCACCATAGTTTAACACAGGTAGACATTTAGACATAGAAAAAATAAATTAAGACACCTATTGCGGTTTTAAGTTTGGTTGTGTCCGCTTTCAGCAGTGCTCTTCAAAGCAGCCTCCATAAATTGGACCTTGCTTCTTTAACGCACAGCTAATCTCGATGAAAAAACTACTTTTTGTTTATTTTTTATTTTTTTATCTGATGATTTTGTTTGCTCTCCATGTACTCCAGATGTCAGTGGTACTTTAAGGCAAAGATCACCTCAGAGGAAAAACGACGGACTAATTATCTGAACGGAAGCGGTAAGCCAACCAGATTATTTAAGTTAAACTTTTTTGTTTTGTGTAACAATAATATCATTTTTTTTATTCTTGGAATGTTTGAGACTTCTGAAGTTTTGTAGATGATATGCTCCTAATCATTATGACAATCTTTTTCCTATATATGCATTTTTTAGAGTCCTCTCAGAATAGTTGTAGCATCACTTTATCTGTGCTCCTGTGCTTCTGCATTGGAAGTTCACAAAGTTCACTCTACTTTTTTTGCAGAATGCAAAATCGCTGTTTTACAGTTGTCAAGTATGTCAAACATCAAGTTGTTTTTTTCTCAACCAAACGGTACCAAAAAGTGAGATGTCACACAAATCTAAAAATTGTATATTTGCTGGGCTCCTCTCCATTTCTGTCTCTCACACCTGCTTCTTCTGCATCACTTTCCTTCTATTTCAATGTCAATTTTACACATGGTGAGTTTTCATGGTGGAAAATAAAAAAGTTAAAGGAAGCATGAAGTTAAAATTGGTGAAAAAGAGGCCCAAAAAATGTAATTTTTAACATTAATTATTAAATTTATTAAACTGGATCATTTCCTTCTTTAAATTAAAAACTTGCTGTCTTGTTGATCCTCAGTTAGAAAACTGACGTTGTTTAGCCGCTGCTGAAATGTGTTAAAGACCTTGTACTGCTGCTCAACTGCCTCACAGACACAGCGGTACGTGTCGACTGTACAGTTTCAGGGCTTTGGAGCGTGACAAAGTCAGTAACAGGCAATGACATGAAGACAATATAAGAACGAGAGTCTGTATAGCCAGACCATGATCATGTTAATCATAAACTCCTCAGTTAAGTAGATGGTGAAAGTCGAAACCACACTAAGAGGTTTTGTTGAACCAATAATACCGTGATTTTTATCATCAGAGTTGATTAAAAAAAAAGGTTGTTTAGCAGCTCCCACTTGCATCAGCAATAGCATTTAATTAAGGGATGCAGACACATGCACTGTATGGCATAATTTTACACTCCCTAATAGTTGCATCTATTTCTATATTCATGACAAATAATTAGTGGAAATATGTTTAACAGAGGAGTGAACTTCTGTCCCCTCCACCTGCAAAAGACACATTGCTACACAAATGTTACATATGAGTCTGATTCAGATGCACTGCTGTTAGGACTTGGGATGTGGGAGGGAGTCACCAACTGCAGCACTCGCTGCATGCAAAGAAGAGTAAAAGCATGTGCTTCACAGCAGCATCTCCATAGTTTTCCATTGTTTTTCAATCTGTCAATAGTCGTCTAATTAATACATTTAACAAAAACCACTTTGTCTAAACACTGCTACAGACAAAATGTAGTAAAATAAAGGTCAGGATGTTTGAAATGAAAAGCAAATGCCAACGTAATGCAATTCAAAGACAGGGATTGGATTTAGAAAGTTGGCATTTGGCACCTCACGAACAATTAGCGTGGTAATTTGCAGCCAGTTTGTGCGTTTCCAGAAGAAACACTGAGTGCAAGGGTGTTTGTGCATATCACACAGGACTGTGTGTGTGGTGAGCACCTCAAGTTTAACATGTATTCAATAAAATAAAATACAACATTTTTATTTATTTTTTTCCCTGTGTCCACAGTACCTTTTCCCGGGATAAAGACATATGTGGACCCCGATACGTATGAGGATCCCACACAGGCCGTGCATGAATTCACCAAGGAGATTGACCCATCCAGGATCCACATTGAGAGAGTGATTGGAGCCGGTAAAAGCACACAGCTGCACTTATGTCTCCCTGACTTCCGCAGTCTACCTGAGAGCTGGAGCGTCGCCTTTCACGCCTGCCTAGACAGCTATGACTTAAAATGTGCATATTAAACAAATTTACTTTGGTTCTGTCCAAATCACTTCAGTGAAGACCCTCCACTTCACACCTTCCAAAGGGCGTCTTTTTCCATTTTTCAGTACTTGACTACTGTTTTTCTCACCACATTTTGTTTGATAAGTTAAGAGAAAAAAAGAAAGTGTTGGAATACATTTTAGTTTTTTATTAAAAAATGATGAAGTTTATCTAATCAGACAAGACATTTGAATGGATGTGAATCACAACACTGCCCTCAGGTGGTCTGATGATCTATCTGCTGATAGTGAGCACTTTGTTCACATTTGTGTTTGTGGACTCTTTCATCTCATGCAAATGACAAAATAAGTGATACTGTAAAGCGTTCAGTGTTGATTCAAGCTATGTTGACGAAAGCTAGACATTTAAATGAGTGTAATGCCCCTTTAAGTGAGGCCCTGTTTTTGGCAGGTGAATTCGGGGAGGTGTGCAGTGGACGCCTGAGGTCACCGGGGAAGAAGGAAATTGCCGTGGCAATAAAGACCCTGAAAGGAGGTTATGTTGAGCGCCAGCGGCGGGACTTCCTGCGCGAAGCATCCATAATGGGGCAGTTTGACCACCCCAACATCATCCGGCTGGAGGGCGTTGTTACAAAAAGTAAGGGGTCTTGACTGAATTTAATTCATAATAATTTTATAAATCCATGTGGAATTGAACTACTGCTGACCAGATGGAGTCCAGTGGAGAACGTGCTTTTGCACTTTTTGGTAAATGACTGTCAGGTGCTATAAAATGTGTTTTTTTGAAAAGTTATTATGCTCTTTTGTGTCCTTCTGTTTATATAAAATACAATGTACATCATTGTGGTCTCATACCACTGTCACAAGTGGAAAGCATGTTTTTAAATCTTTTGTTTGTACGTGACAGAGAAAGTGTGGATTGTTAACGAGCTCTGTCATCCTGGGATCACCGGTGCAACATATGGTTGCCTTTACAAGCAGTGTAAAAGCTGAGACATCTCTGTGAATGTTAATCATGTGCCTTGTGAAGACTCCGAAAGCAGATGGAGAACACTCCTCACTTTTCTACAAGAGACTCATAAAATAAAGGTCACGAAAGTGTCAAAGCTCCCAATATGACAATCAACAGTATGTTTGTTTAAATAAGGTTTTGCTGGTGTATCAGGGTGAGGTGGCATAAAATTCCTCCTAAACAATTCTGTCTCACATGATTTATTTAGTTTTTAAAATCTGTGATTTATTGGCTGCTGACAATATGACCAGTCAAACAACCTGCTGAATTTGTTTGCTTTTTTTTTAAGTTCTTCATAGGTTAATTGGTTTCTCTAAATTGTCCATAGGTGTGAATGTGAGAGTGCATGGGTGTGTGATTTTTGGCCCTGCGACTGACTGGCGACCTGTCCAGGATGTCCCCTGCTTTCGCCCAAGAGTGGCCAGGATAGGCCCCAGCAGCCCTGTGACCCAGAAAGGGATAAAACGGATTGAGAAGAAGAATGTTTCAAATATTTTATTAAGTTTTAATTTTTGGCACATCCACTTCAGTATTCCAAATGAGACTCAGTGCAAAAGGAAGAAAACATTTTCCACTTTAAATAGTTCTTTATCCTAAACTTAGTCTTAGCAGTCTATTTTTGTAAAAGAGCCATTTTGAATAGTGGGTATATGCAGACTTAATAACACACATTAATATGTTACCACAGCTTTAAAGGCTAAATGATCTTTTCTCAACCTCTGCCTAGCAAAATCCAAATGCATTTTTGTGTCGACAAATACAAGAAATTAAATCTGCAAGTACTGGCTCCACTCGTTTCTTGGTTTTCCTTTAAAAATGTTTAAAAAAAACTTCAATTTTACCACAAAAATTATGATTTTTTTTTCTTTGTTGATTTAAAATCGGAAATACTTAAAAATAGAAATTCTGTTTTATTCAAACTCAATGGAAAAATGAAAGTAAGTTTTGTAAATTCTCCTTCAGTCAGAGACTTTAATAGCTTGCTGCAGGAAGGAGGGCTTTTGTAGATATTTCCTTTCGATATTTTACTTTTCTGATTTATAACGCCTCATAGACTGGTGGTGTCTGACAAGTTTGCAAGAGACCAAGCTTTGTGGCAGAAACTGAAAAATGTAATAAGCATGACATGGAGAAACAAAAAGGTAGCAAAGCAGATGGAGAGCAGATGACCTGACAAAGGCAGTTTAAAACATGACCAAAAATGAAAAGAACAAACACACCCACAGAATCCTCACAGGACCCCTCCCCAAAAGGGCAGATCCCAGATGCCCAAACCCAACACAACACTTTTAAAAATAGAACCTACAGGACAAACAAAACAAAAGCTAAACCAGAAAACAGTTCAAGTTCCTGCAGCCAAAGAGATGTGAGGGGAATCAGAGAATCCCTCCTCAGGAAGTCCCAATGACTCTCGTAACCCTTGTGCTATCTTAAAGAAGATCACAAATCATTGAAGAAAAAAGGTTCAGCGCACTGTCTAGTGGGTCTAGATGACCCAACTCCCAATGGTAAAGTGCCTAGGATAGCACAAGGCTTATGGGACAAGAATCATGAAGGGGAGAGGCCCCAGTGACCCTCCTCTAGACCATGAAACATGGCCAAGGAGGAATGAACAGCAGTCATCCTCAGGGACAACGGCAACCTTTCTCAGGAATAGACACTTAAAGAAGGGGCGGCCCCGACGAACCTCCACAGAAATGGACACTTGAAGAGGAGCACCCCTGGCGACCCTTCACAGGAACAGGACAGGGAATATGAAGCGTGGCCACAAACACAGCTGTGGTTCTATTCTAAACTCTTTACTTGCTTTTCCGAATATCTATTGTATCTGAAAGCAGTCAGTGTAAAATTAACCACAGCTAAATGTATTCATACTTGTACTGGCGGTCACTCAGGGACTTGGATGTTTCGGTCGATAAAAAGAAATAATTTAAAAAGACTGGAATTAAGTTTAAATATACGTATTTATATATTTCAATGTAGCCAAAGTTGCTTAAAAGAAGCAGACAGATTTTTTTTTAAAAACAGGAAAATAAAATATTGGAGAAAACTGTTTCTCTTTGCTGCTTGAGGAACACACACGCATGTGCACAGTGTGTTTGTGTACACATCAAATCAAGCAATCAAAAGCCATGTGTGTTTGACAGTTGGGCTTCATACTGTGTTTATTCTGAGAATCTTCTCCCAGCCTGCCTTCCCCGTTTGTCTTTTCTTCAATTTTAATCTATCGCTCTCTCCATCTGTTGTTGCTCTTCAGAGACTAATTATGGAAACTATTGTGGTGTGACTGACTGCCATACCTGTACTGCAAAAAAAAAAGAAAAGAGCAGGTGACACATTAGTTTGTGGTAAACAGGTGGGTTTGTTTCTGCTCAAGTGCTGCACAACAGAGCTGCACGTTGTTTTCGGATCCCTCCAATTAACTCAGGGAAAGCCGAGCTTGATCAAATCATTTCATGTCTGTGTGAGTGCCACGTTACATGGAAAAGGAAAAGGATGGAGATTCATCGCCACACTGAATGTCCATTTGCCTGTTTCCAAACATTAAAATGAGTCCTTCTAAGTAAAAATAATTACACGCTGAGAACATGAATTGGAAGAAGACGTGGATGTGTCAGTCTACCGGAGCATGGAAACATCGCTGCTCGAGCCACCGCACTCGCGCCATCTGTTTTTATAATTATGTTGTGTTTTGGACAGTACCAGATGTTAGAAATTAAAAGACTTTAGGAATAAAATTGATTTTGGATTTGGTCAAAGAAAACTGTGAGGAAATCAACACCCTGGAGCATTGAATGAACCAGACGTCGTTTTTATCCTTTAAAGTTGTGGTGACACATTTTTGTGACTATTGAAGGTGAACATTGTCCTTAAACCAGTCTGATGTGTTTAAAAAAAATGTCAGTAAGACAAAGTGTAATGTAGAAAATAAAAAAAACATTCAGGTATCTTTTTTTATTCAAATACTTTTTATCCAAACATCCCAAAAAACTTTTTATTTTAGACATATCACCTTATGTCTGACTTTGTGGAACCATCTGGTACGGTCTCAGAAACTGTAGGAAAGATGGAATAAAAGTGGGTTTTCTCACACCATCTGTTCCTTAAAATATTATGGTAGAAGCTCTAAAAAAGCATTAAGTCCTATAAATGTAATCATTGTTTTTACAGGTTTTTTTTTTTTTACGTTTGTGTAAATTGTTTGTAAAATGTGACTATATCATTACACTTTACATTAATTGTACCCTTTATCAAAGACCTGCAACATTTTAATACTAAGAGTCCAGTTTCTTACTGGCCAAAACCTAGCAAGAGCCACTAAGTTCAGCCTCACCATTTTAGAAAAATACACTTTATTTATGTTTTTGTGGCCATTTATCAAATATTGCCTTCAAATATTTACAATAATTAAATTACAGGACTTAAGATTTTTATATACATACAACTATTTGAATGTCTTTACTTTTGCCAGCAGTATATACTTGTTCCTTTTTAACCCTTGTGCTACCTTAGATGACCCCACCCTTACATTGACGTGTTCTCCCTACCATGACAAAGGTGGATAAAGGTGGAAAGATTTCATGAAATCCATGGATACCAGTGAAGATCACAAATCATTGAAGAAAAAAGGCTCAGCACACCGTCTAGTGGGTCTAGATGACCCAACTCCCAACGTTAAAGTGCCAAGGATAGAACAAGGGTTAAATAAAATACATCCTGTGCCAAATCAGATCCTCCTGCTACAGAAGATTAACTTAAATTAAAAATGGAAAAAAGTCAAACATGACATTTTCTATCATTACAACTTTAGTGCACCATCATCCGTTTTTTTCTTTTACTGTTGAATGTGACAACATTAGTGCAGAATCCATTTTTTATTATTGTTTTACAGCAGAAAACCCAGCTTTAAAAAATTCTTACAATAGATTAAAACTTTTAACATCATTTTACTCATTTATCAGACATGTTAAAGATCTAATATGACAAATGGTAAAACCTAACAAAAAACGATTTAACTAAAATAAAAACAAAAAACATTATTTATTCAAATTGTTAGCCTTTTTTATTATTTAAGTTAGACAACAAAAAAACAAAGGCAACAGCAAACAAATGAAAATTCACTGGAAAAACAGATTTGACAAACAAAGACAACTACCAATACTAACACACAAAAACAGGAGGTAAAAAAAAGAAAAAAACAAAAAAAGAAAATGAAATAAAAATAAAATAAGAAAAAGTGTGTGTGCATGTGCGTGCGTGTGTGTGTGTGTGTGTTTGATATAAGGACAATGAGAGTGAATTTCCTCCACAAGCTTGAACTAACCATCATGCATTCTGCTAACTATACATATTTAGGGATACATGTTTGTTTAGGAACTCAATGAAAGCTGACCATACAGATAGTGGTTCAGTCGTGTCGGTGGGAGAAGGTAATGAACTGGCTAAAGAAATGTATTCAAGAAACACATTTTTCCATATGGAAAGGGTTTTTAGTGTTCTTTGATTTCCATCTCATGAAGCTTGTTTTTAGCAATTGTTAATGCTACAAGAATAAATGTATTCTTAGACGGGTCAATATTCAAATGTGATAGTTCTGAAAGGTCTTCTAAAAGACACAGTGAAGGTGTTAAAGGATGAGGCAGGACAAGAAAGTAGATAAAGTTTGGGTAATTTCTTCCCAAAATTCTTTAAGGGGTGTACAGTCCCAAGATGTGTGTTTATATGTGTTAGGGATATTTTGAATGCAAAATGGGCAGATCTCTGAATCAAATCCCATTCTTGACATTTTCTCTCTTGTGGAGTGAATTCTATGGAGGGTTTTGTATTGTATGAGTTGTAAATTAGTGTTTTTTTGTCATAATATGGACGTTTGTACATATTTGAGCCCAGAACTCAATGTTACCAGCAGTAGAAAGATCGTTTTCCCACTTTGTTTTGGGAAGTGATAAAGACTCATTTGAGAATATGATTATTTTATATATTTTTGAGAGAAGTTTCCTTCTTGAGGTTATTTTTATTAAATCTGTTACTGCAGGTGGGAAATCTAGATTTATTGTAGTCGCAGAGATTTTAGCTTCGATTGAAGATTTAAGTTGTAGATATTCTAAAAATTGTTCCTGATGCCGTATTCCTTGATAAAATAAGAAAATGGTTTTGGACCACTGGAATTAAAAATGTTTGAGATGTGTAATACCCTTGTTAGCCCAGGTGTGTAGATTGATTGTTTTTTTTATTGCTTAAAAAAATCTGGATTATTCCCAATTGGTGTAGAATAAGATACAGATAGATTTGAGTTTATAATTTCATAAAATTTCCACCAGGCATTAGGAGTATAAGCTATTGTTATTACTTAATAACATGGATGACTCTTGATAGATTGACTTAGAAATGGGATGTCTGAGATTTGGAGTTCTTTGCACAATTCTTTTTCACTATCTAACCAGAGGATGTCTGACTGACTCGGATGGATCCATTTATAGATATATTGCAGCTGGTTAGCTAGCCTTTTAAAAAAAACAAAAAAACAGAGAGCCTCAATGGAGGGTAAGAAGACCCACATGTGGCTCCAAAGCCTCACGTTGCAGACCCTTACTTTATATCATGGCATCACAAAACAAGTGATTCACATACTGAACAAAAAAAATTCTTGCGTAAAACGTTTCTGTTTTTTTCCATCTTATTCTTTTGCTTGTATTGTGGAAAATAAAACCGCTATAAATTTCCTCTTTTAAATTTTAATCTTTAATATAATTGTAACAATCATTAGAAACATTTACAACCTCTCTGTCCATTTAAAATACCTAATGGCATTTCCATTCCACAGATCCTTAACTCCTGAACGTTTTTATGTCTTTTTTCGTTCTGTTCGACAAACGTAAGAAGGAATTTCTCAAAGTGTACCAATTTCTTTTAAGCAGCATCAAAATGAAGACAACATCCATCCCAGTTCAATGAATAATCAATGAAAACATCTATTTAAATCCAATAAATTAAATATTTGAATTAAAGCAGCATCAAACAGAAAAAGGAAGCAAAAATTCTATTTAGTTGATCTGAAAACCAAACTCTTGGCTGATAATCTGTAACAACAGATGGATCATCTACAGGAAAATCGTCACTTGTTGCTATCTTTGTATCTGAATGTGAATCAGGCAGGCCTCATGTGGCAGGTTTGACATGCTGAAGAGGAAAGCTTTGATGAAACAAGCATCTTCACTTGATGTTTCAATCAGCTCCCAACAATCTGGGGCTCCTTGGTCTGTCTGACATTTTCCTTTCTCCAAACTGACTATTCTGACTATTCTACCCACGCATAGACACATTTTCTCTCCTGTATACTTGACTTTTTGTGCTCAGACATATTTGTGTGTGCGCCACAGGCAGCCATCTCCCCAGCTGTAGATGTTGTCTTTGTTGATCATCAGAGATTATAACGTTATCTTTATATGATAGTTTTATAATTATAAATCTTCCTCTATTTAGTTTTCTTCTCTATTGTCTTATGCTTTATTATTGTTGCAAACGCAATAACTGAATGAATGTGTATCACTTTATAATCCATTTAATGACTGCATTATGGTTCTTGTGCCTGCAGGTCGCCCTGTGATGATCGTCGTGGAGTACATGGAAAATGGATCCCTTGACTCTTTTCTGAGAGTAAGTGTCAAATGTAAGATTATGTCCTCCTGATTGTGGCCTCAGCAGTGAAAAAGGTTTAGTAACTTGACGTGTCTCTTCTTTTAGATTGTTGTATCAGCTTGAGGACAGAAGATACCCCTAGTTCACTTTTATGACTTACAACTGGTGCAAAAGCTAATATGTGTATACTGCCACAAATGTCTTTTTTATTTTGTGTGTGTATTTTATTTTACCGCCTGCATGATTCTGAGCTTAACTGTTTTCTCTGCCAGAACTACTAAGCCTCATGCAACATTTTCTCTGAATGTCCATAACACTTCTGTCCTTGCTTACTTTTTTTCTTTTTTTTACTGCTGTTAGCAACACGATGGTCACTTCACGGTCATCCAGCTGGTTGGGATGCTGCGGGGCATCGCCTCAGGCATGAAGTATTTGTCCGACATGGGTTACGTTCACCGAGATCTGGCAGCTCGAAACATCCTGGTAAACAGCAACTTGGTGTGTAAAGTCTCCGACTTTGGCTTGTCCCGAGTGCTAGAGGACGACCCGGAGGCTGCGTACACCACAACGGTACACCTCAACACGCTGTCACTTAACCCTTGTGCTATCCTAGGCACTTTAACATTGGGAGTTGGGTCATCTAGACCCACTAGACAGTGCGCTGAACCTTTTTTCTTCAATGATTTGTGATCTTCACTGGTGTCCATGGATTACATGAAATCTTTCCACCTTTATCCACCTTTGTCATGGTAGTGAGAGCACTTCAAAGTAAGGGTGGGGTCATCTAAGATAGCACAAGGGTTCAGGAAGATTTTAGACCACTTTTTAAACTGTCAGCCTGATGACAGCTTTAATTCTCAATTGTATAGATAGTAGACTAAAGACGTTTCTAAAAGTGCCTACTTGAGATGAGTATTCCTTTTTTTTTATTAAAAAAAAACTTGTTTATGAAAGAAAACTAAAAGACAGCAACAGATTACAGAGCATTAAAAGCAGCTTAAAAAATGTATTTTTATGCACCAAGTCACATTTCTATATTTTCAATATTTAGTAAAAGGGAGATGGTTTGGTTATGAAAATTTTATTTATTTATTTATTTATGTATTCATTCACTTTCGCCAAGAGGCCAAGACCCATTAATAGGCGAATTCACCTGCTAAATTCACAAAAATCGACTTATAAGATATAATTAAACAGAGAAACAAGTTATTTCAAGGTTTCACAAACCTTTCATTAAAAGGTGTCAGCAATTTGCCAAAGTACAAATATGACAAAATGTGCCAAATTCAACTTTTAGACCATGAGTAAATAGAATACAGAATAAAACAGCTTGTCGTGCGTGGTTTGCTGTGCCACTCAAGTCCAAAGTAGCCTGACAGACGTAAAAGTGAGATCAAAGTGAATGCAGTGTGATTCTAGCATTGGGATATCAAAAAATGTTAAAAGCTGTTTGTGTTCTGGAGATAAAACTAAATACTGCAAATGTCAGACCTGACTCCTTAATTTAAATATTTTGAATGCAAAAGAAGAATTTCGATGTAATTTTCAGTGGTTGAAACAATTCTGCAGTTTCTTAAGTCTTTGTATTGTGTTTTGTTTACATATTTAAACACATTACTAAAATGTCTCCTTACAAGCTAAATATTAGAAAATGGTGCAGTGTGTACATTTCTGAAATTGCCCTTTGACTCAAAAATGCATATAAATACCTTGTTGGATGTTTTAAAAATAGTAAGGTTTGTTTATTTAAGAAATGTGCATTTATTCATTTTTTTACACAATCAAAGTAAGAATAATGAAACTAAAGTAACATTATCTCCACTAAACCATTGAAAGTCTTCACCTGCGGTTCTCTTCAGTGACCCTTCATTTTCCACTTGTTCTTTTGGTCACTGTGTGAATGAAGCAGTGTGTAAAAGTTCATCTCAAAGCTTTAAACTGTAGGTTTTTGTTCTGAACCTTCTGACCCTGAATTTTAGAAGCTACAGTGAGGCAAAGAACAGTAGTGAAGTGCCAAAGTTTAGCAGATTTTCAGAAGATAAAGGAGAGTATGACAAGATTGTTTTTTTGTGAGTCATGATACGGATCTATAGATGTTTACTTTTTTTTATTTTAGGTTCTATCATCACCTCTAAATATTGATGAGGGTTTGAAAGCAAAGTATCTGTTGTGGAAACCTCTGTAAACCTTTTAAACCCCTTATGGCCATAGACTTAGAGTACATTGTTTGCCATCAACAATCAGATGAAGTGTGTATTTTCCCAATCTGGAATGACAGACCTTGAAAGTTTTGATGTGGTTTTCATCAGTGTTTGCCCTCAACTCTTCTTATTTGCTCATGAACAGGGCGGAAAGATCCCTATCCGATGGACCGCTCCCGAGGCCATAGCATACAGAAAGTTTTCATCGTCAAGCGACGCATGGAGCTACGGCATCGTCATGTGGGAGGTGATGTCGTATGGAGAGCGGCCATATTGGGAGATGTCCAATCAGGATGTAAGTGGCCATTTTTGGTCTTTAAGTTCAAATTAAAAGCATCATTTTTTTGTGTCACAAAAACTACGAAGATATTCAACAAATTAAGACTTTTAAAAGTTAAAAATAAGGTTAAAAAAAGTGTGGTGTGTAAAAATAAAAGCCCCACAGTTATGTTTTTTATTACCCAGTTATTGCGGATTAGTTTGTTTTCTGCTCAGAGGTATCAAATGTTACTTCCCAGATTAGAGTTTTTTCATTTTCTGCGATATCTGCCTTGTAACCTTCTCTGTGACTGTTCTCTCACATCAAAAACACACCTCTGAGAGGAGGCAGCTCAGGAACAGATAAACCACCAAAAGGATGAGAAAGATGAGTAGGAGGGGATGAAAAAAGCTCAGAGAAGGTCAGAGGTTCAGAGGACTTGGGTCCAGCTGAGGGGAGTTTAAAGCTGGGGATTCAGTGGGGCTGAGTAACCCGCTGATCCCTGTGCTGTGGTCAGGGATTGGAGGGACCACGGTGAAAGGAGATCCATCCTTCTCTCTGCTGAGTATTATAGCTGCACGGTAATCCCTTCAACCCCTCAGACACAGACTCAAACACATCTGTACACAGACGTGTTGCCATGTCGCGGGTTTTGGGGGGGATTTATGCTGTTTGGGAATTGCTTAGAAGTGCTTTCCAAGGCAGAAGGGCAGCCAAGCTACAAAACCAGCGCAACACTATCTCATCTGGTCAGTGACTTACCACTGTGCCCTGCATAGATACATGCAGATACTCCACTGTCCTATAGAGATTTGAAGATAGTTTAGAGGTAAATGTGCACTATCCTGTGAAATCATGACAAAAACAATTATTTATGTCATGAAAAGGTATGGATTTTTAATGGGCAGCAATGGCATGTTTTGTGTAAAGCTTCATTATATTTTCTCCACTCTAAAAGTTCACTGGCTTCAAATATTAAAGTAGAAAACCACACCCGGCTATTGGATCTAGATGTTTTTAAAATGCATATTTTTAGATTTGACATGTTAGAGAATAAAATTCCAGCAGGTTTGGCACTTTGAGCTGCAGATTATGGACCCACCTGTTAAAAGTCACTAGATTTCCCACTAAAAACATTCTTTTTATCTCATCTACATCTGGTTGGATACTCGCCTTCGCACTCTCATCCAATCTGTTTCTACAGGTCATCCTGTCCATTGAGGAGGGCTATCGTCTGCCAGCACCAATGGGTTGCCCTGTGGCTCTGCACCAACTGATGCTTCACTGTTGGCAGAAAGACAGGAACCATCGGCCGAAATTCACAGACATCGTTTCCTTCCTGGATAAACTAATCCGTAATCCCAGCGCCCTGCTGCCTCTGGTGGAAGAGCTCCAGAGGTGAATTAAAAGTCTCTGAGTAAATGAAAATAATCTTACATGTATTTAATAAAGCATGTAACTGGTTAAAGTTAGCCTCCAAAAGCAAGAAAAGATATAGCTGAAGAGCTGACTTCATTCTTATCTACTATTTAATTCCATGCCCTGGAGGTCTTTAACTCCCACACTAGGGGAACTAAATTAGTCACTCAGTGATTTTTGTGTCTTCTCCAATGCATTTGCAGCTTTTTAAGTTGGTTAAGCTGGCATTATCTGATAGGAACTGATCCATTTATTCTTTTCTGGCATTAGTCTACCGGAATCTCCGGCAGAGGAGATGGACTACCCAATGTTCATCTCTGTCGGCGATTGGCTGGACTCCATAAAAATGAGTCAATACAAGAGCAATTTTATGGCAGCTGGCTTCCACACGTTGGATTCTGTGGCCAGGATGAGTATTGAGTGAGTCAAAGAGTCTAATTTATCTATGACTTTATGACTTTTTAACTGAGTTGAAACTAATGCTGAAAACGAGGAAGACTGTTAAAGGCAGGGGTCGGCAACCTTTTACACTTGAAGGGCCATTCGGGTCGATTTCTTAGTGACAACAATCCAGTAGGAGCCACAAAGTTTTACTGTAGCCTTGAGAAAAATAAGACACTGATGTGTATTTAAGTAATTGTTACTATTACGATAAATATAAATGAACTATTGTATTTTGGGCAGCATAAATAAAACAAAGAGAGAAAAGCCTTTTTTGAAATATGTAATAGTTTATAACTTTTTGACATGGGTTTGCAGGACTTTCTTTCAAAATAAAAGACACCTTCTGCCACATCTCAATGCAGCAAATGTAGCTAATGTAATGTCAGCAGTAATTACATACAGTTTATTTTACAATTTGTGGTGCATTTCAGCCAGAAATGTGTAAATCTAACAAACTAAAAAGAAATCAGAGATAATTAAGTGAGCCTTACCGAAAATCTTTTAATTTGGTGCACCTTAAATAATAATTCTGGTTGTCTTCACTGACTTTAAAGTAATTTTCTGTGGTACACAGCAGTCAGAAATCTGTCAAAATATTTTACTCCATCTTAGTTCAACTATTGCTTGATGGATTACTAGAGCATTGTGGGTAGCATCATGCTGTCAGGAGTCGGTCAGAGTGATACAAACTGTCCTCAAGCTGTTTGCGAATTAATTGAATAACATTTGAGTTAGTCTACTTTTCGTTTTACTTTACAGTAACATTTTAAAAGAAAAACCTTTTTGTTTCTTCAAATAGAGAGCTGCAGTGGAGTGATTTTGGGTGTCTCAACCCCTATAAAAAGTAGAGCCTGATTTTCATATTTTACATGTATCATAGCGAGTGTACTGAACCGGTTCTATTTACCAGGTCATGCACATTTCCATGTGTTTTGCGGGTGTTTACATGTCCCCTTTTGGCCTAGAGATGTGAGGCGTATTGGCGTGGAGCTGATCGGCCACCAGAGGAGGATCATCAGCAGCATACAGACCCTTCACCTTCAGCTACTGCACGAACAGGAGAACGGCTTCCATGTATGAGGACGCTCTTGAACACAGCCTGGGATGGGCGCGACGACGGAGCAGATGGAAGCGAAGTCTAAGCCGTGCGGCCACAGCCTACAGCCTGTGCCTGGGTCTTAAGTCCTCATGCAGGAGGTCATCGGACAGAAACTCCAACAGACCTCTCCTCGGCCTCCCACTCATTTTGTACACCCCCCCTTACACCTGTACGCCTGGCTCTACCAGACTCTGCAAGACCTCACAGGCAAGCCCAGGCCCTCACTTAGGGGAATGTAATGCCTTGTTGAAACAAGAGTACCTTTTGAGTGGAGCAACAATATCTAGAAACGAAGACTTGCAAATGTAATCCACTGACTCTTTGGATTTTTTTTTTCTTTTGCTCAGAATTATGTGCTCATGTAGCTGCTATCAAGTGTGCAATTTATAACAGTTAGTCCTTAAAAATTAAATATGCTGAAATATTTTATTATTTTGCGTTTAATAGTTTATCCTGATAGTTTATTTATATATTGCTTTAGCACTCTCCAGAAAAATGGTACAATATTACTTGAAGAAAGACGAAAGTTAGGCAGATTCAATGAATGTTTAAGTGTATAGACAATTAAAGTTATAAAAATCTAATATGAATATATATGTGCAGTTCTGTATGTGAAAGCCCTTGTAAATCTGGATATTATTTAGGATATTCTTTTATGTTGTCATAATTAGCAATACAGTATTATGCAGTCACCTCAGTAAAGAAAGATGAATGACAAACCACCATACAAGTCAGACGGCGTGCTCACAGATGTGGAATCCGCCTGGTTCCTTCTTCTGTATTAACTACGAATGTCAAACATAGCCAGGGGCAAAAAAACAAAACAAAAAAAAGGCACAATCTCCACTGTCTTTATAAATGAATGTTCACTGATTTTTAGATAGAAATGGGAGATATTTTCTAGTGTTTGGAGGCATCATTTGTTCATACCTGGACATACACTAACAGAAGCACCGGCTGACAGGATGCGGGATGAGGCCCTGGAAAAAACCAGGAAAAGTGTACAGACCGTGAGAGATCTTAGCGGTTTGTGCACTGTGGTCACATGACACATGGGCAGCCAGCATATATAAGTACGGTTTGAAATGAAAACTGCTTGTGTCTGCTTTATGTCATGGGTGTTTTAAAGATTCTTCATCATTCCTTCTGTGGTAAATACACAGTAGTGCAGAATTTAGTCTAGTCCAAGATGAAAAAGGTTAGCTGCCTGAGAAAAACAGAAGTAGCTTAGTGTAAGCCTAAAGTTGTGAGGATTGTAAAGAGGAAGCTGACAAAAAAATGTAAAAAAAAACAAAAAAAAAAAAAAACAACAGCATCATTACTTATCACACGCCGTTTTAACATCAGCCGTTATTTACACACACGCAAAGACACACAATGCCTTAACGTCTCTTTCCATGCAAGACACGTTTGTGAGTTTCAGTGCAGTCACAGGACCTAGCCATTCTTCCGATTGTATGAGAGCGACGGCCGACATGTCGCAAACTGGAGCTCGGGGCTCAATTCAGACCTCGTCTAAGCTTCAGGAATGGGAACGGTGCACGCACACAAAACCCAAACTTTTCCACTCATGCTCCCTGTCACCACCCCCTTTACAAAATACTGAGATTTTCAGATGCTGTTCGTTTGGCATGTTCTACTGCTGAGCAATGTTAGAACGTTCTTTTGTACAAAGTACAAGTAAACTTATGATTCTTGTATCATTATTTTTTTATAATTTCCAAAGAGATGTAGTACATCTTGCACACTGTAAGAAGGAGATTCAGCGAATATTTATTTGCAAAATAAAGATGAACTGTTCTGGTGGTTGCTCAATTCGTTTTGCTGCAGTTTTTGAGTTGGGGAAGCAAAAATTTAAGCTGAGGATTTAAATAAAGAAAATTTGTTGAAGTATTTTTTTGGTGAAGTTTTTAACTCATTAAAACCGAGGTTACTTAACGCTCAGAGATCATTTCTTTTTTCTCTTTTGGTTCAACGAGATGGATCAAAATTTGACCAAAAGATGTAGCTGTAGTCTCTAAACATTATAAAATATGGAAACAATTTAAAGAAATCTTTTTTATTTCCTTGTATTTTGGCCCTTTAATTCATCCAAATATCTCCCTATGATTCAGTTAGAGGGCTAAAATATGTTTCATTAGATTTAAATAAACAAAGTTGACATTTAAATCTTGTGTGCATGCATTCCTTTTCTTTTTAACATGCAGTCATTCTCCGTTAACAAAATTAAGCGGTTCTACGGTCTGCAAAAACACAAGTTAACAACCTAACTAGTTATGCCTACTGTTGCCTTTTTCAAAAGTGTAAAAAAAGTTGTCTTTCCCAAAAGAGGGAAATCGTTAGAGTTTAATAAATCAAATGCATCAGGAGCCTGGGAAGCTCCATACTCTGTGAGCAGGTCACCCAGTGGTTCACTGGGCTTAATTCGCCCTAATAGGATTACCAGGCGCAAGCTGGGATGGCCAGGCAGCATCTCATCTACTCACAGCAGTAGCTGCAGGGAGCTATTCACAGCTATATTTTATCATTAATGTTTGCTTTCATGGGAATCTGCAAATCTCACACGCTTGATTACCAGTAATCAGACCACCTATGGGGTAATGTGTGGAGAATTTCAGCGGTATAGCCAGTCAAAATGGGTCTGCTGGATAAACTATCAGGCTGGCTCGGATTGAGGAAGAAAGAGGTCAACGTTTTATGTTTGGGACTGGACAACAGCGGCAAAAGTACCATCATCAACCAGCTGAAGCCGGCAAACGTAAGTTTGTGACACCGAGTATCACCTGTGAGGCGGTTGGCAGGTTTGTAAGTGTTGTGCAACGGAGAGGCATTAGTTTCTGACAGGATGGGGAACAAACTTATCCACCATATAAAGCATTTTCAGTGCCATTTCAACATGTGCTCAGATGCATAGAGTTAAAGATTTTGTTAAAAACCATTACGATCATTGGTTTTCAGCATCCAAATCACTTAGGTCCGTTGTCGCCAGAGTGGAAACATGTTAGTCAGGTAAAGTCCGTACTGCACATTTCCTCTTTTCCCCTTGTTGACATGCTTTTGCCATTACTTGTCTTTTTTGTGTGTTTGTGTGTGGTGATTGTGTGCAGACACAGGCACAGGAGATTGTCCCAACAATTGGTTTTAGTATTGAAAAGTTCAAGAGTTCAAGGTGAAGTGCTTAATACACTAAAGGGTTTAAGTGTCAACTTCTTTTAAATCAACCACATCGTCTCATTTAATTGTGTTGTTTCTTTGTGTTTCTCTGATGTAGCCTGTCATTTACAGTCTTTGATATGTCTGGACAAAGCAGATACAGAAGCTTATGGGAACATTATTATAAGTATGAGATTATTCCATATACTGTATGTTCATATTAAATTTCTAACATTTAATTTTAACTGATTTTTTTTATTTTGTAGGGAAAGCCATGCTATAATATTTGTAATTGACAGCAGTGACAAGCTTAGGATGGTTGTTACTAAGGAGGAGCTGGACACTTTTCTTAACCATGAAGGTACGCTTTACTTTTCTTACGTTGTATACCATTTTAACGTACAAAAATGTTGTTTTTTTAACTCTAATATTTGATCAAAGTAAAGTTAAAAATAAAACAAGATACAAAGAAATTGTCTCAATTAAACTGGAAAAACAAACTACAGCAATAAGAAAGGAATTTTGGAAAATTAAACACCCGTAGGTGAATTTAATAAAGCAGGAAATAGTCCATGTCATTGAATTGGTACATAAACAGGGAGTTGCCACTAAGAATAGCAATTCATAGAGAATCAAAAGATATCTTTTAATGATGACTAAAAACTAAATTTACAAAGAAAGGGCTCTACCAGGAAATATTTACACAATAATTATTTCCTAAATGCAAAGTAGAGGGAACAAAATAAACTTGACCTAAATCTGCCAACTATTACAAAATATAAAATTATTTTACACCAAACTGCCTCAAATTATCTGTACGGGTAGTAATACATATTGTTCTTTTACTTTTATTTGTTTGATATTAAAGCATTATGTTATCGATTTAGAAATCAAAATTATATTTCAATTTTATGGAAGGTAATTCAACAATGACTGTAAAAATTAAACAATTATTTTCACATTACAAACTTTGGTTTGAGCATGCACAAAAAACGAAAGATTATGAGAAGACAGAATGTCAAAACACTGACAGACACAATTTGCCATAAAAATATAAAATCCAGAACAAGAGGAAGTAAAACTTACCCTGCTAGAAAGAAGAATTTGTGGTAGAAAATGTGAAATCCCCTGACTAGAACAGTTTTCAGGCTAAGAAAAGTCTTTTATGGACCATCATTACCAGCTGAATAAAACAAAGCAATGCCAAAGCCCCTAACATGATTGAACTATAGGTTATAAATGATTAGAAAGGACAAATCCAAAGTCTGATTTTGACATCCAGAGTGTTGATGCAGAAAGTTTGGTTTGGAGGAGGTAAACTCTGTAAATAACATCGTCTGAGGGAATCCAGCACAGATAAACATTCTTTAACTACAATGGAATGCATGTGAAAATCAGAGGTATTCGGATTTTTGTCAAGTTTTTCTATATAACATATTTGTATCATTTAATAATATTACTGAATCTGTTGTCTGTAAAAGAAATGTTGCTATGGAAACTATTGGAACTCTACCCAAGTTAAATTCTATATTAAAATTTAGAAAAGAGTTTTAATCCTGCAAAATTAGAAAAGCTAATAAAGAAAACCAAAAAAGATTGTAATGTGACAAAAAGTGTAAAAAAAAAAGTGTTATGTTACACTCTTTGGTAGAGGTTGTAAATAAATCCCAAATGTCAGCTCCTCTGAACATCTCCTGACTTTTCTACTGCACAGACATTCGGGGGAAAAGGATTCCTGTATTGTTCTTTGCCAACAAGATGGACCTGCAAGATGCCATGTCCTCGGTCAAAGTCTCGCAGATGTTGTGTTTGGAGAACATCAAGGACAAACCCTGGCACATCTGGTAATGTGTCTTCCTCTGCGCTTTCAAATCTACAGCATTGAAGAAAAAAAAGTAGCTTGGAGTTAGAAAGCACCTCATCTTCACTATTAACATCACAAGCTTCTCAAGCTGACACATTTTACCAAAGGGTTTCACATAAACATTAGAGGTGCCAAGTAAATGAGCTGTCGTTCTGCCTCTCTAAAAAGATTTTCATTGGACAGATGGAAGGCTGATGGATTAATATATTGACAGCCAATAACAGCTAGGATCCATAAACAGTATTAAGAAAATTAATATGAGCAACAAAGTGTTGAACTGTTTTTTTTTTTTCAGTGCCAGTAACGCTGTCCGAGGAGAAGGCCTGCAGGAAGGCTTGGACTGGCTGCAAGGTACTTTGTCTGCTCAGCACACAGCACACATTACAACAACAAAAAACAATTTTCTAAACATGTTTGTGTTCTTGTTTTTTTTATACCTGTAGATCAAATTGCACAGTAAGTATGGTCATGGTCCTTGACTGTGGTTCTCGATTTGACCTATGCTTGAGTCTGAACAGGATTCTGAACAGGAGAGGCCACACCCCCTTCCAATTCTATCAGCGACTGACACCCGATGTTAGGATGTCTTCACATTGATAACCCTTATGTTGGAATTACTAACCCAACTTTATCTGCAACAAAAAATAAAGGTTTCAAAAACATTTTATTATGTTCATATATTTGAACCACAACTGTCATCATTCTTTTCAAATAGATTGGTCAGTTTAGAAAGACTTATATATATTTTTTTTTAAATAGAGAATACTACTTATATTGTAAAAAAGAAAATCTATTGAATTTAAAGAAAAATGTCAAAAAAGTAAAAAAGAAAATTGGTTATACAATCATGTCACTCCAAGCCTCCACTAGAAAGAATTCATCTTTTTCAGACAAAGCTTTGACTGTAAACGTGTGCAGGGCTCTATGGTCATTGTGTTGGTAATTGTTATTTATTGACACATATCTTTAAAACTGTAACCAGATTTTCCAAAGAAGACATTTTTCTTGCAGATCACATCAAGACGGCGAACAGATGAATGACCCTGCCTGACGATGGATCGCCTCTCCTTGCTTCAAGAACTCCTCCCACATCCTGTCGTAGGCCTTAAAGCTTGATAGCTCCGCGTTTCCTGTTCCTGCTACACTTTGAAGAAAATCTACTGGAGCTGTAATTTCTCCGAATGATCCTCTAATAGATGCTCTACTAATGTAAAATGTCTAAACCATCCAGGTAGAACATACATGTGTACATTTGTGTACAGTAACACTCACTCATTTTGTATTTATGGCTTTTTTTTTATTCCATGACATGTAACACCAGCTTTATTCATTTTGTCCCCAGAACATTTTTGAAAATGCTTTCAAAGCAAAAGATTGGACAATAAAAGCTTGTTTGCACAAGAAAGAGTGCAGTAAAAACTTTAAAAAATCAACAACAAGCATAGGTACATTGAGAAAGAATAGAAAATGTTAGTTATATAAATAATGCAAAGTACCCCTTAAACACGGGTAGATTTCCTCAGGAAAGTATCAAACATTAGAATAAATAACTTTTTAAATAAATAATTTCCATGTCAACACTCAATAAATATTAAATACTGTTTATAAAAGTTACTTTTCAAAAAGAATTTAACTTTAAAACATATAGATTTTGTATAGAAAAGTGTCAGTGGCAGCTCATTTAGGCAGCTTTGTAAAATGTTGCAGCGCTTTCAAGCGCATAATTCCTATTTCAGGAGTGTGTGGAGGAATTTAGTGTGGAAGCGAGCGCTGGATTCCAGGAGGATGAACAGCATCTCTCTGTCTTCAGCCTGGTTCTCTGGAAACAGATAATGACATTATGAAGGTTTTGCTGCGATTGAGAACGCTTTGGAACATTAACAGAGGTTCTCCTGCCTGCACAGATTCTCCATTAAAGCAAAGATTCTAAAAATAAATGTCAAAAGTCAAAAACTCAACAAAGAAACTGTCTTGAGGGCTAAAGGTAAAATAATTGAAAAGGAGACTAAAGCCCCTCATACCCCCAACCTAACATTACTGGTGCATCAAAAAAGGTGATCAATATCAGAGCTATCCAGAAGCCAGATGTCAGCTCATCCAAGAAAAACAAAGACGTAAATGGATCTATTTGTCTGCAAGTGGATGCATCAGAATAGAGCAGTGCAGGGAGCTTGTGGCCCGCCCAGCGTATTTTTTATTTCACATCTAAAATGCTTTTTTTAAATGGTGTGTTTTCGTCTGCTCCTACTTCAAAACAATCTGAATTAATAAATACTCAGAAATGCAATTTCGATCTTAATTTTTTTCCATCATCAGAAAAAGGCCACAAAACAAGTTCAAGTCACCAAAAACATTAGAGTGGGTCATTAAGGAAAATAACATTTAAGTAACGTCATAGTCATTACATAGTTTTCAAACTGATAAAAAAATTAAGCTTAAAACTTTTAATTTCCCTTCCTAATGCTCTATCCCAATTTCCTGTCAATTGATCCCCAGCTCTGCTCGTTAATATGGCTGCTGAGAGCTCGCTGAATTATTCATCCACACACATTAAAAGAAATGAATGTGGCCTTCCAGTGGAACAAGAGGAAATTAGCATATGCATGGAAACAATGAAAGCTGGGCTGCAGTCAGAGATGAAGATGTGCGGTAGCTGGCAAAAAGGAAGCAAAAACAAATTCACCTGAACAGAGAGCTTCCGCCAAAATGGTGACCAGTGAATGAATGTCGCATGTCTGAGCTTCCTCACAAACACACAGCAGCTGCTCTTTCACTGCTTGACCCCAAACCCTGACTCCTACTATAGCAGGGCTCGACATAGCCATTTGTCCGCTGGCCCGGTCCTGTTTTTCGAGCAGTACGGACCACAAGACTTTATTTTTTACTTGTCCGCTCGGGCCACTAAAATATCTAACAATTAATACATTATTCACCTTTTACAATAAAGTATATTTTGCGAAAACGTGATTTACCTCGTCTTTATAATTCACTATTTCTGCTAGTCCTGTGTTCAGACTTCAAGGGTTTCTATGGGAAACCTTTTATCACTCTTCTCCTCCTCTCCCACCTGCGCGCGCGCGGCTTTCACTGCCGAGCACCACGCGGCACGCGCTCACTCAATTTCTTTTTCAAACTTTATTGAATGTAACAATTCAATACTAAACAATGTTAAACAGCAACAACGAAGGAACAAGCCAGTGGGTTATTATTACATTTTAGGCAGATATATTTAAACTGACACACATATCAACGCGCCCCCTGGTGGTTTTTCACCGCGATGATCATAAATCCAACACCGTCACTGAAGAGAGACTGAAGCATGTCAGAGATGTGGAAGACATGGCAGGAATAGATAGGAATATGTTAGATGGAGTGACGGGTGGAATTAGTGCTATGGACAGCAAGATATTTAATGAATGCATTGAAGATGAAACTGTATGCACTAAGCTTTAAGCTGAATGTCAAAGAATCAAAGGCAACTCAAAATACATGAATCTCAGACTCAAATGGAGTATAAGGTCAAACTACTTAATTTTGTTTTTCTTTACAAAACTGTAAGCAGTAAGTATTTCTAGTTAGCTGAATGATCTCAGTAATTTAATTGTATTTAATTTTTCAATTATTTAATTTAATTAGGTAACTAAAGTAACTAAAAACTAAATGTAACTTTGCAACAGTAACAAAAAGCAGAACCTTAAGGCAGTCAGGGCAAAAAAGTCAATAAAACTTCTTAACTATTGATTAGGAACAAATGTGAAATAGCAGTGATTAGAAGCAGCATGAAAACTTCTGAACTAGTGTTACCTACTACACTGCAGTGCTCTCTTCAAAACATCTGAAACAGACTAGAGCAGATTTAAGTTTGATATGCTCTATTTTTAGTCATTGAAAAGTGTATAAATAAGTGCTAGATGTCACCAGAATGCACCAAATTGCACCATATTAAAATTTTCCGGGGGGGCATGCCCCCGGACCCCCCTAAAGTTGCAAGCACCTGCGGAGCGGCGGGTCTCGCTGTGCGCGGTGCCGGGCCAGTAACTTTCAAAAACTACTGGCCCTGTGGGCCAGTGCAAATTTCTGGGCTATGTCAACCCCTGTATAGTCATCACCAGTTCATGCCTCTTCCATTTTTATCCTACAGATTTCTTCAATAGATGTAAACAAAAACAATAAAAAAAACACTCTTAGGTAAGTCACTAAAACTCACCTGCAATGGATTCGCATATCTCCCTGGTGAGTTGTGAGAAAGAGTTCTCCAGATGTTGGATGAAGAAAAAGCGTTCAGTCGATGTGCTGAACACCTTAAAGATCTGCTGAACTATATTCACCACCCAGCTCATGTGGTAGCCGTCCTTCTCACATACCTGTGCAGAGCAGAATGCAGAAAAAAATGGAGATGTCACCAGCATTTTAGAAAAAACTTGTTAGGTTTTGTACAAAATCAGTTTAAATCACTACATTAAATGAAGATAAAGTGACTCAAAAGTTTAAGTAGCAAAAAAAAAAACGCATCATAATAATGTAAACCAGCTAAAGATTTTATTTGCATTTTTTATCATGGACTTCAAAATAAGAGACCAAAATCAGAACCATGGACAGTCCAAATGATTAGGATTTTTTAAGCTAAATAAAAAGCATAAACAAAGCTAAGAAAGGTTTTCAAACTTTCTACAGCAGTTACAAAAATCCATGTTACATTGATTAAAAGTTGTAGTTTGTCTTTATGTTTTTTTTTCCTTTTTTTTTATCTGAATACAAACTTTTCTATGCCATCATTGATATTTAGCTGAAATGTTATTCACTTCCCATTGAACCCACTGACCCAAATGTGCAGCTAAATAGAAAGCAATTCTCCTTTCCACAGCAAGTCTCACCAGTATGATGTAGATGATGAGTCTTGAAACCTCTGAGACATGTCCGAAAAGGGCCTTGCTGGCCAGAACGGTGTAGCTGACATGGTTGCCACACAGTAACAGAAAACGAGCCAAATTCTCCAGGTGCCATGGTTCAGGAACAGCTAAAGATAGGCAAAAGAAGAACTTTCAATCAATAAAGTAAAACACATAAAAAACTGCAGGATGTTGCCTCAATAAAGAAGGCTAAATGTTGTATCTGGATCATGTGATTTATGTGTGTATGTGTGTATTTAAATGATTCTGAAAATGCTAGAGCAGGTTACCAGTTAGCTCCATCACGATAGAAAACATCAAGGGAGTTGTCCAGCCTTTAAGTTCTGGTTTGCCAAAAAGAAAGGAGATGGCTTCAGCTAAGCTCCACAGAGAGCCAGGTGTTAGAGCTCTCTCCACCACATCCTGCCAGCCAAGGATGCCTGCAGAGAGCAGCGAAAAACAGGCAGGAATATTTCATACAGCTACTAATGCAGTAACCATTCTACATGTCTTTTCTGAAGGGTGTTTAATGTCAAAACTTCTGACTTTTAAAACTTTTTTTTGCAAAACAGAATTTGGGCAGGAATTATGGGAAACCAAACAGTCTGTCTACTCTGTGAGTTATTTACCTCCAGGCTGCAGGGGTCCATAGAGGATGAACAGTAGATGGGCTTGGCTCACCATTGGCCACGGCTTCAGCAGCTGCGTTAACCAGAACTGACACTCTGGTTGGTTCGCCCAAGGGTCCAACAAAACGCAGCGGCAGAAAAGCCGAAGCTGCAGCTCCCGATGCGGCTGTACTCCTGAAGAACCAGATTCAGACCAGTTATGGACATTTCAGAGAACAACATAGCTCTATATTTTTTACCTAATATCTGGCAATAACTACCCTTTTTTTAACTAACATTTTGGCCTGAAAGGCTAAATACTTTATAAAATACTTTACAATTTAAACTCTGTCCCTACTTTTACTTTTAGAAATGTCACATATTTTATCCCATTTTCTGAAAGTTTGTGATTTTTGTTTTTCTGTCCGAACATGAGAGCACAAACCAGGTTTGGCAGTAATAATTCCTTCAGTCTTCTGCATCAGGTTTGTGACGACGCACAAGCAGTTGAACACTCTGTGGGACTCCAGCTCATCCCACCCTGCAATCAGAGTCTGAAAAAAAATACAACACTGTTCGGCCTTTGCTGCTAAAACAATCTTCTAGGTTTCAGGATGAGTCTGACCTTCAGGAAGACACCAAAGCTGACAAACGCAGTGCAGCCTGGCACGAGGCACTGTTCCAACATGAAGCAGGGGATCTGACACAAATCACAGACACAACTCAGTTTAAAGCTTTTCTGTGACTTTTCAGTCATACCCAACAAAAAATACATAAACACAATTTGTAATAAACAGTTTAAGCAATAATAAAACTTTTTTTTATTATAAGTTTTATTTTATTTAAATTAGATATTTTTGGTGGGTTTTTTTTATCATCTTAAAAATTTAGATTTAAGGAAATAATCGTTTCTGGTTACAGAAAATCTCCATCTTGGTTTGGCTAAAATTGAGATAAAAACATCCCGCTGTCCTCCCGTTTTTGTACCAGCTGCCACAGGCATATTTAAAGACTGTTGCATATGTGCAACTTAAATGAATGTGAATGATTAAAAGTAGTGCAACAAGTGCATTTTAGGACTTTTTCCTAAATAAAGTTCTAAGCAGGAAAATGTTTAGCTGTCTCTTTAATCCTTGAACAAACAAAAGATCTTACAAGTTTAGTTATTCACTTTCTCTCTTTACTTGTATTCACACAAATTCTCTTCCTTACCTGTGAAAACTTGCTAAAGATAAGCTTCAATCTGTCCTTTGTCGGGAGCAAAAGCGTACATCTCTTGTACAGCAAGCCTAAGATGTAAAGCACAAAATAGATTGTCAAAATAAAGTAGAATATATAGAAAAAAGACATTCCTGCTCAGAGCAATAGGAAAAGTTTCACAAAAGAAAGTGTAGAATAAAATACCCAGGTGTCTGTAGTGTTCCACGGTGCATTTCTGCTCAGGGCATGCAGAGGGATGAAAACTTTGGATGATGGTTTTATTTCTCCATTTTTGGGAGGAGATGTAATCCAAAACGTATTTGGTGATTTCTTTAGACACCATGCTGAACACACTCATCTCCAGCACTGGCAAAACAACAGCAAATTACATCATTCATGTATCAAAAGTCAAAACATGATTTTGCTATTAAAATGTAAACATTTCATATAGTAATAATTTAAGGATCTGTCATTATTGTGGAAACACCTAAACTAAAAATGCAAGCATATATTATGAACACAAACAATACACTGTTGTTTTTATAAGTTTTTACTAATGCTTATTGGGTAGTTTTTATATTTATATAGATTAAAAAATTGTAAATGATACACTTCTATGTTACTGTCTGTTAAGATGTCCTACATTACTTCTGTGTAATAAAAAATAATATTTGAAAAAGACTAAAGCTGCCTGTCATCCTCCAACCCTTTCAAAACAGAGTTTCTTATCAAAAGTTAACTTTTTTAGTTCATTTTGAATGTATTGTTTTGTTTTATTTTGTTTTACTTGTGGCTTTTTCTCAAGTTTTTCTTTTTGGTGTTTTTGATCAGGTAAAATGTGACTTTAGAAAAAGCTGTATACATTAAAACATTAGCCAATACTGTGTCATTTCATTGATCTCCCCCTCTTATCCATCATCTTTTGATCTCTGTAAAAGCATTCCCAGTACTCTTGTGATTATGATAATGCTGTTCTTCGGAAATCCAAATTCTTTGTCGTTTTCTAGGACATAATTTCTGCAGAGTGGCAGGAGTTTATTAAAAATGTGTCACTGAGTTGTGGACGAGACAGTTGGCGTGGAAGCAGGGCTGCGCTCATTTGCCATGATCCCTTTGTTTACACTCTCTCCCACTAGCTTATAGACCTAACATTACCAATGCAACAAGAACGCCAAGCAATATTGGAGCTATCCAGCTGTACAGCTGTAATCCAGATGCCTGCTCAGATCAAAACAAAAACATACATGGATGTGGTCGTCTGCAAGTGGAAGCATCAGAATGGAGCAGAGCAGGGAGCTTGCGCCCGCTGCAGTAACTTGTACTTTGCAGTTTTCCACCTGCATTTTTTTTTGTCTGCTCCTGATTCACAGCAACTTGAATAAAGAAATGCAATTTTAGAAATAATTTTCTTTATCTGTGGCAAAAAGCCACAAGAACATGTTAAAAACACCAAAAATAGGAATTACATTCAAATGGGTATCTAAGCATCATAGACATCTTATTTTTCTTTCATCATTTTTTAATCATCTCAATAAATTCAATTTTTGAAGATCTAAAATAATTATCATTAATTATAGAACGTTACTTACTTAGCATTAAAAACTTACTAACACAGTTGTGCAAACTCATGAACTCTTTCTTTTGTTGTCTTTTGTTTTTCTTTCCTTAAGTCTTACTAATTTGACTTTGTTTTCTGTTAAGGCTCAGTCTCTTACCAGACAGCTGGTCCAAAATTATATGGAGCACTTCTACTGGAAGTCTTTGGAAGAAGCTGGGTCCGCCTGTGCCGCCATGACTGAGGCTCGTGGCGGTTCTGACTGACTGCTTCTTCAAAAGTCGAGCTTTGTGTGTCTGCTGCCCATAGCTTCTGCATATCCTTTTGCCCATTGTTGTTACCAGTGAACTAGCTATGAAAAATGAATACAGAAGATTACACATAAGTTAAACTATGTTGTAAAATCGGGTTAAAAAAGAAAGAAAGAAAGAAATAGACCCTCCCCCTCCTCCTCCTTTCCGGATGCTACAACCAACTAAACCTTTGCTAGCTAACCCATATACTTGTCCACTCCTTCTCTTTTATTTTTACCCTTTTGAACTTTAAAGTAGCTGAAAGTGACAGCCGCTGCCCAAAATGTTCCAAGACATAAAAACGTCTTACCTGCAGCATTAAAAGGGTCAAAGGTGTTTTTTTACAGTACTGTAAGGATGGCTACGCGCTAATTTTATTGACGCGACAAGACTTTGCGGAACGGCGCGAAATTACCCGAAAGACCTTGTGTTTGCGGCACGGATCAAAGGAACTTTAAAGGTCCGATGGGGAAAAACATTTTCCTAGGAATTAGCAGCCTGTTAAATAATGATACGATGTTACATAATATAATATAATAATAATTTAGTATGAAATATATTATCTGTGTATTTGTATTGTATTTTTACCTTGACAACAGGTTTAAATCAAGAAGAAAAAGCCTGATAAACATTTTCAGTTTTCCCTCTGGTCTAACTGTACATCTCTTGAACATAAGCAGTTGTGCGCCTTCGCTTTTTTTTTAAAACTTCCTTTAAAACATATATAAAAATGTCAGAGAGAAAAAACCTAAAGAGGTTATCAAGTTTAATAGCCTTTATATACTTAAGTAGCTGCATAAGAACATTATTCAGAAAGTCACTGGTAAATGAGTACCTCTTATAGTTAGTCTGTTCTCACTCTGCAATGAAATGTGGTTTTCAGATGAAATGCAGCTTATTAAGAAGATAAAGGAGAGTGAAATAAAAGGTCTTGAATGGATAAATCAATGACTTCAATTTCACTTCAACAATGTTGGAAGGAGTGCATTTGCATACAATAGTCTTGGTTTTTTTTCACCACCTTGTTTGTTTTTACGGTTCTGTTAGCTAATAGTATATTTAGTTTCACTCATTTATTGAAAGATCATGTGTAAAGTACATAGTATTTTTATATAGTGCACATGTAAAGCAGTAAAATAAATTCAAATTTCAATATCATTGTATTTTTTAAGCCTCTCAGATCTGTGGGAACTGAGATAACCTCGTGTTATATTAGGGAGATGTAAAACCATCATTCTCACACACATCTCAAATTTTTATATAGTTCTCAAGATGTTTGCAGATTGAAACAAGAATGCAGCTTTCATGGCTTGGAGGGAAAAAAACTGTGTGGCATGCACTTCACACATTCCCTTTTGTAAAGTAACAATGCTCAGCTGCTCGTCACAGGATTATTCTGCTTAAGTAAGACTATTAAGTGTGCTGCTTCAACAAGCGTCTCCCACGGGCAGGTCTTGAGGAGGATCAGCTCTTCAGTCTGCAGCTCTCACAGGGAGCTGAACGCTGCCTGCAGGACCCTGGGGAAGAGCTGGGAAAAGGCTCTTGTGTGCCAACAGGATGTCACGGCAGGCTAACCTCACAACACAAATGAAGACGTTGGACCTCAGAGGAATCAAATGAAACTGTCATCTCGATGGACATTTACTTGCACTCCCCACAGTGAGTATGACATTTAATGACATTTAATTCAACATAAGAGCAGGATCACATGTTTTTATTGGTAAAATGCTTATTGGCTGTACAGCTATACAATGTCATTTGATCAATTTCCTTTTATTTGTTCGCTTTAATCCTCAGTAGGATAGCAAACACATCATGCAGCTACAAGCTGAAACGCTGAGTCAAAAATGCCACAAGTGAGGACAATACATCTTCTGTCTGGTCTGTTTGGTATCCCAGCTCTCCCCCTGGCTCCATGTTTGATATTATTCTGCTTGTCCACAGAGCAATGAGCCAAGAGTTGGACTGTTATTCCACCATCTTTTTTACCGGATGCTACTGTCCCTCCCAAAAAATGGCCTGTATAGCACCCCTGTCAGCCCAGAGATTACACACACCCATCTTTATTTCTTCGAAAAGGAAGTAGACGCAGAAACATAGGGTCATTGTCAGTGCTCCTACTCATTTGAAGCTCATCCACATTTTTCTCTCCGCCTCTGAACAAATGTGCCTTCTTAACTCCAGCAATTCTAAGTCACACGTTTTAACGGAACTGGAAACTTTTCACCGAATATTAGCAACACAGAGGTTAGCCAGGACCTACATCTGTATTTTATAGCTGAAACTGACAATATAAAATGACTCTTCTATGGCACCATATCATCAAAATCAAAGCAAGATGCTGACAACAACTCAGCTTTTGTTATTGTTGCTTCCTTGTCAGGCCAGCTGAGTAGTCAATCATTAAGTAAACACAGTGAGGCTTGTTTCACAGAGACTTTAAGAGGAGCAACTGGTGCCAGATCTGACTCTGAACACCAACTAGCCTGCATAAACAGCCTGTTTCCAAAAACTGTAAATAATGTGTTTGTACTGTCATTTTCCAGTATCTGTAGTTTTGAAGGCAAACTCTTTGTCACTTTTCAATGCAAAAGTGGTCAGACAAGTGATACATCTTTCATTTGCCATATTTTCTGTCTAGGTTGTTCATGCTCCAGATATTGTTGGACTGAAGAGTAACCAATTTAAATTCTTAAAGCACTTTCATAATGACTTCAACTATTTAGAGAAACTTTTTAATATGCTCACAGATATTTTTCTCCCTAAAATGCAAAGTTATGCACAAAACCTAATGTTGTAAAACGGCTAAACACTAAGAAAGAGCAAATGTTAATAATTAAATAGTCATTGAATCTTTGAAAAATAAATCACTTGATGCCTTGAGCTACTGGTTGGTGTTTTTATGATGTACACAGCAGAATTTCAGCTGCTTAAATTGGGCATCGTTGATTGTGGCCGGTTCTTACATCAGCCACCTCTTCTGTCTTGTCTCCAATTTTTGGGGCCGGCAGCCATAAGCTGTACCAACACATCATTCACTTTCAAACACCCTCCAGAGCTGTGAAATGTTTCAAAGTTAGTGGTTTATGGCACTGCTCTGAGCTCGGCTGGTTTCTGTAAATGTTTAATTTCCTCTTTTCCCTTCTTTTCCTGAAGGGGTGGCGAAGAGCTTAACGAATAGACTTCTGCAGTTTTGCCCTCCAGAGGAGAGCGTTAAACAGGTGAAGCTGAACACTGCTCTCATTAGTCACACATACAGTCACCTGCCACTCACTAGGGACTGACGCCACAGAGCTGAAAGTTTACGCAGCTTTTTTTACCCAAACTCGGGAGACTCTAAGGGAATGGCTCAGCTTCTATAACTGGATGTAAGCTCAGTGGAATGTATTCTCATGCCGGGGAGCATACAGATAAAGGGACTGCATAAACCACATTTCCGCCTTGGGGACTGTCAGTAAACCTGTGTTGAAGGCAATTACAACTTTTTCCATTTCCAATACAGTGTTTTGTTGTTTTCCTGTCAGATCTCTAAATCCATTCTTCATCTGTTTTCTACATTTGTACGCTGCAGTTTAAGCCTTTTTCCGTGTGATCATGGCCAGCATGGGAGTCGAGCTCCTGGGCTTCTTCTTAGGACTGCTGGGCTTTGCGGGAACTGTGGTGGCAACCCTGCTCCCCCACTGGTGGAGCACGGCCTTTGTGGGCTCTAACATCTTCACAGTCACTGCGTACATTAAAGGCCTGTGGATGGAGTGTGTCTGGCACAGCACCGGCATTTACCAGTGTCAGCTGTACAGATCCGTGCTGGCGCTGCCGTCTGACATGCAGGTACTGCAGCTGCACAGTTTGAAGAAGCTTTCCGGGCACAGGAAGCGCTGAAAGATACAAGAAAGAACAGCTTCTGTTATTTGCTGATTTCAGTTAGATGTCATCACTTGGGGAATGTCTTCTGGATTGGAACCTTTACACTCCTAAAATATATATGTGTGTATATATGTATATATACCGTTTATATATAGAGAGAGAACATATCTACTTAATCAATAAAAACTCATTCTTGTCTATCTTATCATTTAAAACTATAGCTTGTTTACATTTTTAACCTACTAACCTACTTAATCTACTGCAGGCAACCTAAATTGGTTGCTTAAACATTTTCAGTTTACAGGTGGGTGTTTGGACCTCCATCCTTAAGATGAAGAGTGTATCTCAAATTTCTTGCACATCGATTTCATGGCTTGTAAGTTAGATAAACGTTTTTGCCTGGGAAATTTAGTATAGGTGGCTTTTTGAAAAAATATCATTGGAGTAAAGCTGCATTTAGGCCTAATTGTTTCATCACTTTTTGTTTGCTGATCAAAACATTTTATATACTGTTAATTTTTTGCTTAGTTTTGAGGGTTATTACTTCAACTTTGAATTAAGAACACTGAAGCTGAAATAATAAAAATGTGCTTGAAAACCATGAAAATACAGGGGGGAAAAGATTAAATGTTTACCTTTAAGCTTTGTACAGCTCTCACTTGTTTTTTTTTACAAAACAACTGCATATTTCTACTCTTATGTCTAAACTGCATTAAAAAAAACAATATTATAGATAACTGCAAGAAAATGACTGACTCTGTTGGATGACTTTGCAGTACTGCTGCAGAATCCAGTCCGTATAAGTTTGATTTTAGTGTAACATAAGTGTTTTTGTTATCTGTTCTTCTTAGGCTGCCAGGGCCATCATGGTAGTCTCCTGCCTCGCCTCAGTTCTTGCGTCTGTGATTGCTGTGATGGGGATGAAGTGTACGCACTTTGTTCAACGCTCTCAGGTCAAAAGTCGTCTGGTGTTGAGTGGTGGGATTTGTTTTCTCTGCGCTGCCTTTCTTTGCCTGGTTACCGTGTCCTGGACCACCTATACTGTCGCCATGCAGTTTTATGACCCATTCCTTCCAGGTGGGCTGAAGTACGAGGTTGGCCTGTCTGTGTATCTTGGCTTTGTTTCGACCTGCCTCAGTCTGACTGCTGGGCTGGTGCTGTGCTGGAGCAGCAGAGGTGTTGACTCACAGAGATCTTCTCACACAAAGAGGAGGCCATCATCATCATCATCATCATCATCAGTGCCTCCCTCTGCCGACAAACATTCCCCCACTCCACTCTATCAGTCTCCAGAGGCCCTGAAGGACAACCACACAGCTCCATTCTGCTGCGTTTCAAATGGCGGATATAATCTTGATAATTACTTTTAGGTGATACTAACAAAATAACTAAAAAAAAATGTACTGAACTATAATATTTTTATTCAAATTGTTACACTATTTCTGAGTAGATATTTAACAAGCTTTAAAAAAGATGGTCCTGCATGAGATGTCGATGGGCCGGACTGAAGCATCAGTTTGTTGTTCTGCAGTGCTCACTAAAGCCCAGAAGGTGGCGACGTTTTACAAAAAACACCATAACTACACCAGTCAAAAACAAAAAAATGAAATATAGAAAAATTGAATTGTTAAAATCATGTACTGATGTTATAAATTAATTATTGAAATGATTTTAAAATAAAGAAAAAAATTCAAACGGAATACACCGTACATATACACAGTTGATAATGAATACACCAGTCAAACTGTAACTGTACTTTCTCACACTTCTGCCAAACAATTGGGCTAAAACTGTTTTTTCAGCAATACCTGTAGTTGTAATAAAACTAAAAACGAATAAAAACAATTTACCCTAGAACTATTCTTATATTTTTTTACTTAAAAGTAATAATGATTAAAACACAAACTTTAATCATTTGCATAATATTATTAAAATCTACAGTACTGACCAAAAGTTTGGACAAACCTTCCCATTTATTTGAATAAGAAGGTGTGTCCAAACTTTTAGTCTGTTCTGTATTTATGTACAGTTTGATTTGTTTAGGCTTCCTTTGTGTCGAATTGACTTGGTTCATGTAACTTGTGACTAGTAGATGTAACCTGTAACTGAGGGTTAAATTTGATTTTTAATATCTAAATTACTACAAGGCATTACAATAGAGATCTGTGTGTGCGGCCAGTTTTTCTTGCTTTGCTAGAAATCAGTGTTCTGGTAAATGTTAACGTGGATATATCTTAGACTCCTTGAAGCCACTAGATGGCAACAAGGTACTTCTAGAAGACTGTATTCACATAAGCCTAGAGGACAAATCCAGCACAACAAGTCTTACATGTTGCTTTTGACACATCCATTGTTCATTTTAATGGATTCAAATGTTCAACTGTCTGTTATATGAAAGTCTCTGGAGAAAAACACAATGGAAGCAAATCAGTTCATTCAGGCATGTTAGCAAAATGAGGCAAACCATAATTTCAGTTTTTACCTGTGTCTACATTTCTGAATACAATTAACTGCTAATGTAACATTTTCAGTGATGTAAGATAACATCTGATGTTGAGACAAAATTTTACAGTTAGTTTTCGAGCTAACACAGATGTTTCATATTTAATAAATGCTTCCGAAAGAATATCAAATAAAGTGGACATTGTGTTTATTTGTCTGTCACAATTAAACGATTGTTTTACACCTGGCTTGTTCTGTTGAAGAACACAGATACTGTTGTGCAGCTGTATTGTCTCTTGTGACATTTTGTGCTTTGAAGTCTTTAAAAGAAAATCTCCAATTAAAAGTGCCCCAAGTGTGACTCTGTCAGCCTCAGAGACATTAAATCACGGCACAAGTGAGTCTTTTTATGCATTGTAAGATAATAATATGTTTACATTTTGGGAGTACATAGTCCATGATAAACAAACTTTTCTGCTTTGACAGAAATGAAGATGGTAAACATGGAAGAAAACAGGTGATGTGTTCATAAACAGAACTGATCATCAGCAAGTGTGCAGACCTGTAGGAGCTTTCAGGAGTTTTGTACCCCACTATTAATGGAGACATCATAGGAATGTCTTTGGGAAGTTTGTCAAATCAATGTGTCCACTATTTATCTTTTGAAGAAATTCGTTTTTACACATGTAAAACAAGGAGAAAAGATGGGTGCCTTTGAGTGAAATGTGCAACTGAGCTCTAAAACAAAAGCAAAATCCTTTTTTCATGAGTAAAATGTCTTTTGCCATAATGAGCCTAAAGGGGCTTCCCAAGTACCTGTTCCAAACTACGGTTGGAAAAACATTATTTGAAAAGTCATAGGATAGTTTTTATTTATCAATTTCTTTGGAGATAACTTGTACTTATTCTGAACTTATAAGACTCCAAAAGCTATATTCAGGTAGTATCATGATGTGGGCTTACTTTGAGTTACTTGTTCAACACTTGGTCTACAGGAATCCCACAACTACTCACCATTTTGACTGCTCAGACATTTTCTGTATGTAACTTGGAATATAATGAAAAAAAATCTTAAAATGTTTGGGAATATGGGAGAATAGGTAAAAACAAATCAAGACACCAAATGAAAACCATAATAGTTGTGTGTCCTACTTAACCTTTTAACCTTTTTATATAATCGAGAATTGATTATCAGGCCTTTTACAATTCATAGTAACCTCCATTACTGTCTTGTTTTTCTTCTTGTCATTTTTGTCTTTCTTTAGTTTAAAAGAAGCCATAACTTGGTTTTAGCTTTAGGGTGCATAATAAAACAAAGAGACAACAGAGCAGGAGAAAGATCAGGAAAATGTAGTCAATAGTGAAACATGACACAAGTTGGAAAAAGCATGGAGTCAATTTGACTGCTGTTGTCTTTTAAGGTAACAACAATCAGGTCTCTTTTGTGTTTTGACATTTAATAATAAAACAATGGTAGCATTAAATTTACACACAGGAAAAAGCAGGGACCTATTGGTCCATTCCGAGCCATAGTCTCAAGGATGCTGGAGCCAATAAGAAAAACAAATAGTTTGGATACAAATGTTGGGTTAATGCATGGCATGTTTAGGACTTTTGCAAAGTGGATTAAAGACAAAAATTGGGCTGCTGTTGGTCTATGACATATTTATACATTTCATCCCGGTTCAGACAAAATTTGACGTTGACATGGTTTCCAGGTAACGTTTGAAGTTCTCTCAAAACATGTTTTGAACCTCTTCTGAAGTATTAAATGCGTGTATTTCCTGATCTAAGACCACAGGAGTTTAGCACCATGGACAGCAGCCACACTGATTGTACTTCAAGGAGAATTATTACAATAGAAACACAGAGAAACAGGCAAACGGTTATCTTGGCTATGCCTAAATGGACATTTTCCACACTATGGCGACTACAGTAACTTTGATGAATTGATGACACAAAGCAGTGGAGCCCAGGCGTTGTCCCCGCATTATCACAGCAGAGCCAGCATCAGTGGTAAGACCAGGACGCTTTCATCACGGAGCAAACGAAGGTCTGTGCAACGTCGTAAATCATCAGGCCTGAAAGGCTACCTGGCAAAAGTAAATGTTTCATCCTCTGCCAATATGATATCATGGTATTGGAAAGCTTTTCCTGAGAGACCGTGCGTCACGCCACTCTCCCTAGATGCTATTTTCGTCCTGCCCTAGAAGACATTCATCCACCATCTACCCACCCTGACAGCGCCCAATAAACCCACCACTCCCATTCATCTCCACCCTCCACCACCCCACCCTCCCTCGCTCCCCCTCCGCTTCTCCTGCGCACCAGCATTTGTGACAAAAAAGACACATCGGTGATTTGTATTTGCTCATTCAGGAGACTTGTATGGTGACGCCGTGTTTTTTTCTTTGCCAGATCACTTTGACACTTTTATTCAATTAACAATTCGCCCCTGTGGTCCAGTTCCTTAACGAACGGGTAAGCATGCTTAGTTTTTTTAATGTATCCGTTTAGCTTGACTGACATCATCTGACCAGACTGACATGTTTTTTAGTGGATTCAATCGCTCAAACTTTGTTCAGACTGCGCGTAACGAAGAACCACAGAATCTGCGTTAACGCAGCTCTCACAAACGCAAAAAAATGACACTGCTCAATGACAATTCGCTTATGGACTATACTGTCTGGTTGTTTAAGTCAAAGCGAAGAAAAAGGATCAGTAGTCATTTTTAATAAAAAAAAAAAAAAAAGACCAAGAGTAACAGAAAAATCTAAACTTTATGGGAGAATCAAGAAAAAACGCACCAAGCTGAGAGGTTTGCTGCGCGCGCGCGCGCGTCACGCCGGTCATCAGGAACTCATCCACGAGTCTATCTGGGATTAGATGTGCTTCCAGTCAAAAAAACATTCAGTGCATGCCCGTGCACCACGAAGTCCAGTCTCTTCTTCATCGTTCGGCTTGTGCATCATTTGGAAACGGTAGGATGTATCTCTGAACGTATTGTTTCACTGCGCAATAGAATTTCTGGGAAAACTTGTACACAAACTCTTTATTTTGATTATTTTATTTTATTTTTAGTGATATGCAGCAAAATTGTCTGTAAAAGCTTTTGTGCTTCAAGCCAGTCATAAGAAAATTAAAGGATTCTCTGTCTTGGTTGTTTTAAATATCGTGGAAAATAAGTCAAAATAACTTCCACGAACAAGGAATCCCTTTACTTAATATTGCATTTAATTTTTTGCTGTAACAAGTTAAACAGTGGTTTGTGCGTGATACGTCCTAAAGGTGTGGTCCCTCCATATAAAACTGACAGCAAAAGCTATACTTTGCAGTGGAAAAATAAAGATTTTATGTCAAATATAATATCTAAAAGTTCGTTGATGAAGAAATTCACATCTCGTGTGTTCTACAGACATTGTTAAATTGCTCTGCCTGTTTCAGGAATAACAAGAATTCCAGTAAATTTCCGGTTTGTTTACTATCAAATTAACAATAAAAACGTTTTTTACCCCAGTTTTCTCCATGAGCTCCAGGTCCTTGACCAGTCGCATTTGATCCGGATACAAGCAGAAGAACGATGACGATCCACGTCGAGGGCCTCGTGGCTATCGTGATTTTCTATCTCGTGATTCTGTTTGTGGGGATCTGGGCTGCGTGGAAGAACAAGAACTCTGGAGTCGGTGAAAGTGGAGACCGGAGTGAGAGTATAATGGTCGGGGGAAGAGACATAGGATTGTTCGTCGGCGGATTCACAATGACTGGTGTGTTGGATACAACGTCTCATTGAAGCAATTTTTACGCACAGTCATAATGGAAAGTTTTGTTTCTCTTAACTGTTCCAGCCACCTGGGTGGGTGGCGGTTACATCAACGGAACAGCAGAGTACGTTTACCTGCCAGACTATGGCCTGGCCTGGGCACAAGCACCGTTTGGTTATGCACTCAGCCTAGTAGTAGGTAGGATCAGATTTCTAAACTGGGACAAAAAAAACATTGAAGGGATGCAGCTACTAAAATATGTTTGCAATATTCTGGGCCGTTTAAAATGTATTGGATGAATAAAGTTGAGCTGACTATGTAAATCTCTGGTATCTCTCAGGCGGTCTTTTCTTTGCCAAACCGATGCGGTCACGTGGATACGTCACGATGCTGGACCCCTTCCAGCAGATGTACGGGAAAAGAATGGGGGGTCTTCTTTTCATCCCTGCTCTGATGGGGGAAATCTTCTGGTCTGCAGCCATTCTGTCTGCATTAGGTAAGCAGTGCAGGACTGCTTCCTTTGCATTAAGATGACTGTGCTTTCTTTATAATAAGATATGTTTTCCAGATATCGAAAATGTTTTCTTTCCTCAGGTGCCACACTCAGTGTGATTGTGGACATAAACATTGACATTTCAGTGGTACTCTCAGCGCTGATTGCTATCTTCTACACTCTTGTTGGAGGACTTTACTCTGTAGCATATACAGATGTAGTCCAGTTGTTCTGTATCTTTTTGGGCTTGGTGAGTTTTCATGTCAATCATTCTGAAATGCTGACTAACTTAGAACTTTGAGTGATTCTGCTCCATGTTTTTTTTCAGTGGATCAGCGTGCCTTTTGCCCTTTCCAACCCTGTTGTGTCAGACATCACTGTGACAGCCAACGAGAAAATATATCAGTCGCCCTGGCTGGGCAAAATCAAGCCCGAGGATAGATGGCTCTGGGTAGACAATTTCTTTTTGCTGGTAAGCTCCACTTAAGGAGAAGATTTATAGGACAGCCTATTTCTGAAAGAACATCCATTTAATCACAGTTTGGGTAGCAAGCTGAGACAAGCACTTTTTTGCTTTTTTCTTATGTCTAAGAAGTCTTTAAATTATAAGTGGATTATCCAGGCTGCTCTCTGCTTAATGGTCTATTTACTATGATGTTTTTGTTTCTAGATGTTGGGGGGGATTCCCTGGCAGGTCTATTTTCAACGCGTTCTCTCTGCCTCTTCAGCTACTTATGCTCAGGTTCTTTCCTTCCTCGCCGCCTTTGGCTGCTTGGTCATGGCCGTTCCTTCGGTCCTCATTGGAGCTATAGGCGCTTCAACCGGTAAGTGCTTACACATACACACAAAAACACACAGTGGCGGTTCTACACTAACTTACTCCTTGGGCGAGTACCCCCCCCCCACACACACACACAAATGCAAATGCAAATTTGACAATATTCTTTTGTGTTCCCTATCTTTATTTAAACCTTTTAAACCTTTAAAACGTAACTGTTTAAACATAAATATGAATAAAGACAGGAATATTAATCCATAATAAATCAAGTTAAACCTTAAATAACGTATAATCTTTTGCGCTCCATAAAAATATGTTCTATTAAAATTATACAAATATTAACATGCTGGAGAACCAAACAAAGCCTGGAAATATTATTAATAAGAAGTAAAAAATCATATCGGTCCGTTTTCTTTGATCTTTTGTACATTTTTTAGAGCTGGACTTCTGGCATAATTTTATCAATTTTATTCAAGTTCATTTCTTCTTTGTGTGTGATGTCCTGTGTGTGTCTTTGTGAAACGTATCAAAGTGACTTGATTTTTTTTTAAAGACCTGTTATTGTGGATATCCTTTTTAGGTCTTATAAAACAGTAAAAACCAAATCATACAGCTCATCATTACTTCAAAAATATTTGGCATTTTCCTAATTTTGTGCAACACCAACAGTAAAAATCCTCCATAAACCTCAATACATTCATAAACAAATGATCTATTGTTTATTTATGATCTTAAAAAGCGCAGTTGTTTTACTGTCTGCATTACCTGCTGTCTTTATGTCAAATAGGTTACTAACAGCAACTAAACGACAGGCAGACGTAAAAAATACATTTATATGGAAAATAAAGACACATAATAAAAATGTCTAAAACAGTTGATAAAGAATGACATTATTAGCACGAGCTGAGTAGTCTAAAGACACGGGATGATCCAGGTGTTGTGCAATCCAGGCTGCGCTCCGTGCTCACATGCTGCCTGCGCCCACTACCCCTTCCCTTTTCCTTCACACACATTTGGGGCTCCTTCTCTAAGACAGGAGTGTGCAGCTGCTGGGGCGCCGATACAGAGGTTTCAGGCTGTTACAATGGAAATGCTAATTCGAATTGAATAATGCGACACTTTTTGCAGGGTGGATGTGAAAATGAAAATGCAATCCCCTCTTTGCATTTTCATTTTAATTATCACACAGAATAAGCGGTTTTTAAGTAGAAAAGGAAAAAGCATTTTGGAGTATTGATTTTTCATTTTCATTTTGAGTCATTTGATGCAGTTACATTTTGAAAACGAAAAAGCATTTTGTTAATCCATTTTAATTGTGAAATTAGACATTTCTAAATGAATTTTGCTACACATTTACCAGAGAACTTTTTGAAAATGAAATGTTAAATACCATTTTCTTCATCATTTTAATTAGGTGATAGGATAAGTGATTTTTAAGTAGAAAATGAAAAAGCATTTTGAAGGATTGCTTTTTCATTTTAATTTTGAGTCAAGAAATGCAGCTTCATTTTGAAAATGAAAAAGCATTTCTGGTTTTGATTTTTATTTTGAATTATGCTACACAATCACTTCCATAGTTACAAAATCTGTGATATAACAGATAATAGAAAACCCATAGTGGCGCAAAAGTTTTTTTCTTCCAAGCACGGAGATATCGCCCTGGGCAATTGCCCATATTGCAATTGCCTACAACCGCTACTGAACACAGACAGACACACACCGACTGTAGAGTAAATAAAAGGCTCCAATTTTATTTGCTAATGGCTAATTTAACATTTAAGTCTTGCACAGTATAAAATATCACTGACAATTTAAATATAGGGGTTATGAGTTCAGTATACCATAAATATGAATCCCAGTTAAGAAATATTATTTCTTGCAGCGGTATTAAAAAGAAAACTGACGAGAAAACAGTTGAATAAAAACCTCAAAACCAAAATTTCACTGGCGCAAAAAGATAGTTTGCTGATAAATGGCCAAAATCTATTTTTGTTTGAAGATATGCAGCAATCATGGTCTTGAATTCCCACTAGATCAAATACCAAATACAAAAATAATGCAGATTTCATTTATCCAAAATTGATATCCATCTTAGTATTAAATGATGTTTTCTACACACTCACTGCTGCATCTAGATTCTAGCTGTTCAAGCTGTCTGATCCATCAGATGAGCATCTTTATATCAGATAGTAATGCAGACTGTTCACACAAAAAAGCATAAATGGTTGTTGAAGAAACAAGAAACATAAAGTTGAATAAATGTCCCAATTTGAATGAAAGGATCCTACAAATTGATCCTCTATTGAAATAGCAACATGATGATAGTCACTAATGTACCTTTTTTGCTGTTTGAATCTCAGCATCTTTTTCTCAGATGTGTAAATGCAGTTTTCATGTTGTGTCTGGGGGGTAAACGGCAGAATGATGGCGATGAACCGAGGAGAGAAATATCAAACCATGCCTGTATAGTGAATTTTTCATCTGAAGATGAGCTAATTAACCAGTTGCTTCTGAAGCTGCTTCATGAATAACTAGTGATAATCAAACTCACGCTTTTGAAGGATGGGAGAGGGAGAAAAAGACTGTGTTTCTCGGAAGGCAAAGAACAGAAAAAGTAGCAGAAAGTTGGAAGGCTGTCTTAGGTGTATATGAGCTAAAGTTTTTTTTTTACCTTTTTTTGCTGGCATGACTGGTAGAGCACAAGTATTACATTAATGAGCAACGTATACCACAAGTAACTGAAGATCCAGCAATGTCTCTGTCGTCATAAAGCCGGAGTGACTCTGCTATAGACCACAACTCTCAGATTCTAGCTTGTTAAGCAGATTTTAAAACTAGCTTCTTAAATTTTCACCCTTAAATGCTTACAAATTTGCTATAACGCGTTTCAGAATTATGTGACCTTTGACTTAATGCATCTGTTTTAAATGTTTATCTAAGTCAAATCTTTGAAAATGGGGTTCATAACAGTAAGAAAATAAAATCAATAAATGCCATCAATGATTTATCAAAACTTGTTATTGCATTTAAGATTGTGCAAGACAAAAATAGATTCTATTTTATACTTCTTTTTTGGTTTTGCTTTGATTGTCAACATAACGCTGTTTGGGGTTTCTGTGTTTTAGACTCAAAACCTTTTTGTTTCTTAGCGACTAAAAGAAAAACCCCAGGAAGCGTTAACTAACACTTAAGTGTAGAATGCTTTGTCTGTAAAGTTAATGGATTGAATATAAATACTGCAATGCAGCCTTTAATCCATTTGTTGGCAAAGAACGCTGTTACAATGCCAAGAACAGCCTGTTAAGCTTCAAAAACTCTATGTTGTGGTTCTAGTTCATTGAATCCCTGATTTTTCGGACACTTCAGCTCTTTTCTTCATTTTTACCTTTTGCAGACTGGAACAAAACTACCTATGGCCCCATTGCTCCAAAAGACAAGGATGATTCAGACAAGATCCTTCCCATTGTGCTTCAGCACCTTTGCCCGCCCTACATCTCCTTCTTTGGACTAGGGGCGGTGTCCGCAGCAGTCATGTCATCCGCTGATTCATCGATACTGTCGGCCAGCTCGATGTTTGCCAGGAATATCTATCAACTTGCTTTGAGGCAGTCGGTGAGAGCACCAAGAATGTTGCCGATGTGTGCCGTTAAACCACCGACCAAACGCATCTTCTAATAATATTTGGTCAGTAGGTTTTAGTGGGGAACAGCCTAAAATAGAGAAATACATGCTAAATTACAATGTGAAACTCAGTTTTAAACATCAAATGCTGAGCCATCACAAAGTAGAGTTTGTTCCTCGGTGCAAGCATAGGTTAGAAATTGAAAAAAAATTACATTTTTATCCACATTAAACCTTGTGTTTGGCTTTAAATTACATTATTTTTTTCTAAACACATTGATATTAGCGGCATAATGATTAATGGCTTTATATTCCTACAATCCAACCAGATCAATCTGTTTAAGGCAAGTTATCAATCAAATCGAATCAAACTACTTTTTGGGTAAAGATGTCCTGGATCGATTTTAGGTCATTGAATCGGATTAAATCATTGTTAAAATGAATCATTGCACCTCTAATTGATATAAATGTTTGAAGAATATAATTTTTTGGATGTAATATCTACTGTAGATGCAAGTAAGAACATTTTACTGAGTTTGCTTGATACTTCGTTTGTTTTTGCCTTACACAAAAATGTCCTAAAAGTTGTTTCTGGATCCACTCTGAGTCACTTTCTTCTTCTCCTCTCCAGGCCTCAGATCGTGAGATCGTTTGGGTCATGCGTGTGACCATCTTTGTTTTTGGAGCTATTGCCACAGCCATGGCGTTACTGACAGGATCCGTGTATGGACTGTGGTACCTGAGCTCTGACCTTGTCTACGTCATCATTTTCCCCCAACTTCTCAGTGTGTTATTTGTCAAGGGCACCAACACATATGGGTCTGTGGCAGGCTACATCTTTGGCTTTTTGCTTCGTATCGGTGGAGGGGAGCCCTACCTAAAACTTCCTCCATTCATCTATTACCCTAATTGGGTAATAGAAGAGAAGATCCACCATCTCACTGGAAATGTTGAGTATTTTGTCCTGCAGAGGTTCCCCTTCAAGTCCATGTCCATGGTGGCGTCTTTCTTGGCGAACGTTGCCTTCTCCTACCTTGCAAAGTATCTGTTTGAAACTGGAATGCTGTCACACAAGTATGACTTCCTGGATGCTGTGGTGTCCAAGCACAGTAAGGAGATCATGGATAAGGCTACACTAGTGAGCAACACAGATAACATCATTTTGTCAGAGCTGGCGCCTGTCACACAAGCCATAGGTGCATCGATTGCTGGGACTTTCACCAACACTGAGGCTCTCAGCGACGACGAGGGCGCCTCCAGTCCAGAGCCTTTCCACAGCAAATGATGGACCTCAAGGCACAAAGTAGAGTCGAAACCAAGGAATGTGAAAGGAGCAGTACAGGAGGCATCAGAATTCTTCTGGATTCTTGCTACTGCCACACCGGGAGCTACATCAGAAAAGAACCTGCCTTGGCTTTCTAGTGATTTCAGAAGTTGGTCAAATTGTGGTTACTGTGTTTCTTGTTTTTTTGTCATCCTTCTCTTTTCGAGCTTCCTTTTTTGGTAACAAGACTTCCACTCAGCTCTACCATCACCTCCTCTGAGTCCAGAATCACTTTGTCTTGCAAATTATTTTATTTTATTTTATTTTCAATGCTGCTTCTCTGGAGAAACAATGATAAGGTTGAGAAAGTTTATGAAGACTTTATTGTCAAGGGATCAGTGCAATATTTAACCAAGGAACTGTGACTGTATCAGCAAGCGCCATTTGTGCAGTTAATGTTCATTCATGGATCTACTGCCGACACTAAATTGGCTAAAGTCACTAATCCTGGTAGCTTTAGCTTACTTTAAGTTGAAAATGTGCGTAGTGAATAATGTATAATAATACAGCAATGCTATTTTAAACTTGCCTTTGCCAAATAATGGATCGGATTGGCACCAGCAACTCCGTGACCTGGAAAGGGATTCAGCGGGTTCAGAAGTTGGATGAATGGATGGATGTTTTATGGATAAATCATACAGAGCTCAAGGCCTTCGCTTGTTTTGTTTTATCAGACCTGAGGAGGTTTTCTGAAAAAACCCTGAGTAATCCCTCTTGTCTAAACATTTTTATTTAATTATTTTGCAAACCCAAATAAGACTCAATTCAATTTAGAAAAAAACTATTTGTAATAACTCCTCAGAACTCTGAAGACCGATCGCTAAGTCAGCAAATTTTCAAAGCTCCACTAGCCAAACTTTTGACACATCAATTCCATCAGGACTGTCAAAACTGAAGTACTTGTCAGTTTTTTAGCAACATGCCTTCCTGTGATTTGGCTGGACGGCAAAATCTAAATCTGACTACATTTATTTGACTTCCTGGTGGAATTGCATCAAAAGCTAAAACCCAACATTAGAATAACATTTAAAAAGAAAATCCTTGCTAATTATTTTTGCTAATTATTATTTTTGCTACAAAGCCACTAAGTCACTAAGACCCCAAACCTTTGTAGCTAATAGGAACAACTTGAAATATAGTCCTTTACAATGAAGAAAGCTGCATTTCCACTTTTTCTTGTTTTTGGCATCAAAAATATGTTGGTGAAGTGCCAAAACAAAATCACACGACATGGTTCAGTTTTAGTAGAGGGACCCAGACCCCTATATGGAAGCGATTCTGTTTTCAGTTTGATAAAACTATATTATGAATGTATAAATGATAAGGAAAAAACAGAGTACAGAAAAATAAACTAATTTAAGAAAGAAAGTATGATATAAATGGGTGCATTTTCAATGTTTAAAAGATTTGAGTGGTCACCAAGGGTTTGACTTAATGCAGATTTATTTGTTGAAATGCTGACTTCTTACAAACCGGTGTTACAGCTTTACATTACTCTCTTTACCAGTGTATACAAATGATTTACAAATGATTTTACTTTGTTGAACATCTACCTTTAGTCATTCATAGAACCCTTACTTTACCCAGACACCTTTCCTGAATGTTGTTTCGATCAGAAGATCTGAGCTACTTTCTGTTTCTTTAAATCAATATTCCTTTAAAAAAAAGAGGGAAGATGTATTTTAAATGACACCTTTATGAACTACGATCAAACACATTTTGTGTTTTCTAAAAATTAAAAAAAGCTGTTCTTATCCCTTTGATATCCATTAAAGCAGGGAAAAAGTCCATGAGGTGTAAAATGCAGCCAAAGTTCTATGTTCCAAGATGTGGCAGCTGGTATAATTTCTTCCACCTCACACAATCAACTGTTTTTGCAGTTTATCCTGTTTTCCTGTGAAGCAAAAAGATTTGAGTTAGATTTGATCTTTTCTTGCTTTTGCTTTTGCATTTTTAACTATATAAAAAAAAAATTATATACATTTTTTTTCATTTCAAACTTGTCAAATGTTATTCTGGAAATTGATTGCACATTTACAACACAACAACACTAATAGAAAATTAACACATATGGACTGTGGAATTTGATTTCTAAATCTAAAAAAAAAAATTAAATCCAACAATCATTGAAATCATTATATTTAACTATTAAAATAATCAGTGCAATTTTAACATTGACATTAGGGTCTGTTTATATAATTACAGGTAAGTGGTTCTGGGATACATGTAGCTGTGCCTTTTGGTGATTTGTTTCCTCATCTTAAGACTGTATTGACTGTCTAGTCCAAACAGGTTTCAGGAAAAAGGAAAATGGTAGTTTCCTGCTGAGTGGTGTGAACATGTCCGGTTATTATTGATCCAACTGACAGCTGATTAGCTTTCGGGACATTTGATTAATGCCACCTAGACATTTGAAGCAAGGATCACAAAAAAAAGACCTGAAATACATAAACGTCCCAAAACTGTATCGTCCTGTTATTTTTCACATAAGTGTTTCATCTTCTGTTTGTCTTTAAGCTATATTTGCTGTGGGACATTAAAAAAAACTCAAGAAAGGATTTTATGTCTAAGGTTGTGTTTTAAGAACAAATCTGTTCATTTCCTTTTTGAAAAAGACTTTGTGAATGATAAAATTGGAACTTAGTTACATTCAGCTGTTGGTGTAATTACAACTGAGGAAGAACAGAATAATGATATTTTAATTAACATTCTAGTTTGTTGAAATTGCAGATGGAAATGGTGAAACTTGGTACAAAAAGGAAAAATACGTGTCTTGGCTTCACATAAAGCATTTCCAGCGGTTGATACATTGAGAAGGTAACAGGTTTTTCAGTGTAACACTTAGCCATTTATGGTTTACATGTGGAATTGTTACATAAAGAAGCTTAAAATAAAAGAATACATTTGATTTCTCTGGGTAGCACCTTGTGCATTTGGTAAATGACAGTTTTGTTATTGTTCAAAGTTTTAATCGGTCCTTTTGACTGTTTTGGCTTTTATCCAATATTTGTGACTACAAGTGGAAACTCAATTACTTGTCTCTTTTTCCTGGAATAAGAAACTTCACATATGTGAGAAATGTCAGAAATCATGTCTGTTTTGTCTTTTGCATTTCAGTAAAAAACTGTCTTGGAGCAAAGAACATAAAACAATTCATTAAAACACTTCTTGCTTTTCCATTTTAGGTCTTTTTTATTGTAAACCTGTGTACATGTATCATTGGTTATGTAATGACCAACATGGTGGCTTTACAAAAGAGATCCCACACTGTTCCAGCCTTTAAGTTACAGAATTATCTCTGTGATCTGTGTTTAAGCCCACATCTGACAAAGTATGCCCCATCACAGGAAAGACACTGACCACGCACTACCAAAAAACAAAAGCAACCTTAAAAAAATGGCTGCTGGTCTGATGCAGTTAGGGGCGGGGGATGTTACTGGACTCAAACGAAAGTGTTTATTGTTCTCTGTCTGATTAGTGTGTAATGCAGCTGATCCAGAACTGTATACCAACAGAATAAACTTAGTGTCGGCTGTTGGATTGACACATTTATAGATCTGTCAGAAAAACAACAATACTGTATTTTTGTGTGATAAATATACATGAGATCAAGATCTACTTTTAAATGATGCATTATAAATGATGTTTGTCTATTTGTTTACTCATGCAGTGTCTATAAGAGTATAAATGTAAATGTGAAATCAGTTGAATAAATATTGTCGATTTCACACAGCCTATATTTGGCCTTTTTTCATATTGTCTTTTAGAAAGTATTATATATCACAGATGATATTGCTATGTGTATGTTCTGCTATGTTTATTTAGCAACCAGTATGTGTTGGATTTTGCTGACACCTTTTCTCAGTATAAAGGTTTAGAGAAAAAGCTTGTGGTCACAATTATTGTCAGGAGAGGTGGTTAGTCAGGAAAATAAGCCTGTTAGAATGGAATCATTTGAATTCATTTAGAGAATAGTTGTTTGAATGAGGACAGAAAAAAAGTCTGTGAAAACAGTATTTATTGGCTAAAATGTTGCTTATTTTCCCCAAAATAAGTTTTCAGTGACAGTTAAGCTGTTTTCAAAGCTGTAGGACTTGCTGTTCACTATAATTGCTCCCGTTTGTTGTTAAATAATTCACCTTTAACGTTGTGTGTTACTCAAGACCTTATGAATTTTGAAAGCATTTGTCAATTTTTCCTTCTGCACATCAGGACTTTACATTTGTTCACATGGAATCAATATTTTTGATCTGCAGGACTTTGAACTGTTAGAAATCCGAATCAGCAATGTGAGCCTTCTGCATTTACCTCCAAGATAATATTCTTTAAACCAAAATACTAACGTGTTATTTAAAAAAAAAAAACAGAGATTTTACTTAAGGAAAAACAATAGATTATTTTCGTGTTCAAAATAGGTGATTTACAATTTTTAAATTAATATAAACAACTAATTATTTTGAGTGAATGTAATAAACGATTATATGTGAGCCTTTGGACCATTTACTCTAGTAATAAACAGCTTGGTCAGGCTGTGTGTGTGGTGTGTGTGGTGTGTGCGGTGTGTGCGCTTAATCTTTGGGTTGTCACCTGCTGGAAAGCATCAATCAAAAGGGACACCTCTGAATCTTGGATCTGTCAAATCTGTCATGAATGTCTTTCTTTCTGACACACACAAAAAGGCAAATCCACTCACACAAAAATATATTTTAAAAAAAATTCTCCAGATCAAGTCACAGAGTATTTATATATCTTGGAATTTGGCTAGACAATGCTTTATCTTTTTCAGTCCACATTGACAATTTACAGTCAAAGATTAAGTCAAAATTAGGATTTTTTTTTAATAAAATGTGTTCTTCTCTCACTTACTCCACAAAAAAACGTTGGTCCAATTGATCATCCTTCCCTGGCTTGATTATGGTGATGTCATTTACAGATCAGCTAATAAACATTTGCTGAAAAAAAATAGATCCTCTTTACCATTCCGCCATTCTATTCATAACAAATGCTCCCTTCAAAACTCACAACTGTGCTCTCTACTCTTCACTGAATTGGACTTCCTTATTTACTCAATGTAAAATCCAACGGTTGCTGTTAATTTACAAAACTCTCCTTGGCCTTTCTCCGCCTTATTTGAGCCAGCTTTTGCACACTTCATCCCAAACGTACAACACTCGCTCTGCAAAACTGATTTTATTACCAGTCCCAAATCAAACTCCTCATTGGATTCTTCATACTTTTAGTCCGCAGCACCCAGAGACAGGAATCATTTACAAAAAAAACTTAAAATGGACACTTTTATTTCAAAGACTTATTTAAAAAGGAATCTTGGTGATCATTTTAAAGTAAAAGGCTGCTGTTTTAAGGTTCTAATGGTTTTAATAATTGTATCCTTTCAATTCTTTAAATGATTGTCTGTTATCACTGTTTTATCCTGATATTTGTTCTATATGTCTCCTGTAACTCTTTTTTTTATTTTCAAAAGCTCTTGCCCTTTGCCAGGCCCCAGTTGAAAATTACATTTTTTTTTCTTAATCTGTCTTGCTTGGATAAATAAAGGTTAAATTCAATAAATAAATAAAAGCAAACAAGCCCAAAGACGGACCCCTGGGGAACCCCATTTGCTTGGTCAGTTTAGTCTGAGTCATTGTTACCAACTTTAACAATTTCATTTCTGTTTAAAAAAGGATCTAAACATTTTAAGTGCATTGCAAAGAAGATACCTGCAGAGTTCTCAAGTCTCTGTAATATGTTCACAAGAATAACAATATCAAAAGCTGATGTCTTTCAAACTCTAACACCATCTCAAATTAAAGTTTGGAACATTCCCTCATCATTTTTTTCTAGAAGGCATAATGGGAGTTTCAGAGTCAGTGATGAAAATGTACAAATGACAATGGATCAAAGAGCTGTTCCAAGATGAGTCAACCCTGGTGACTACCTCACAGCACTGTTCAGCTCTGTTGTATTAAGCGTTATTTTGAAATCAGATGGAAGAGGTTAAGTTATTAATTTATCAGTCCATATACGTTTACCCACATAATTATAGGTTTTAGCATCATAACAGTGTAGGAGGAAATAAAAAGATTTACTCGATAATGCATTTTTACAAATGAAATTGTTTGGTTATGCTATAGCCTATAGCCTCAATATAATTATCCAAGAACATACAAACCCTGCTGTTTTTTCCTGTGTTTACCAACACCATCCTCTGCCTGAACCTTCAGCTAGTCAAGAAAAGATATTTCACTTCATCCGTATCATCATACATGTATAGATCCAATCCTACAAGGAAGCCTAAGGCAAGCTTTTCAAATCTCATCCTCGCTGAAGCTTCTTCTACTTAACAGCGGAGAATTCCCTGAACGAGGATGAGAACAGGCACCACACTTTTAGCCCTGCAGCCCAACTCATGACTTATTCTCTCTAAAACCCTTTAACTTAGGAAGGAAGTGTTAGTGAAATTGGAACAAACTGTTTTCTCGTAAATCATTTAATCCTAAACATATCTTGAAATTAATTAACTTTAGACTCAGACTGGATAAGCTACAGCAGGAACCAGCCTCTTCTTGCTCATAATTGTTAACTGGATGTTGTGAAAAACTTCAGTCTTGCTTCTGTTGGGTATGTGGTATTTTTGAAAATGATATCACAAATTTTCTGGGTCTGTTTTCTATTTTTTAAAGTAAAGAGAGTTTATTTTGAAAGAGCCACACTTCATCTTAACTTAGTGAAAACTAAGCTGTACACAATACATGTCAACCATTGACTTTATTCTGTGTTTTTAAGTTAAAGCAAAACAATACCCACTCTGATGTAAATCGTGTTTTTTACATGTTCTTGTTCCATTTTTCTCACAAGATGTAAAGAAAATTATTTTAAATTGCATTTCTGAATATTCCTTTACAAATCGTTTGGATTCAGAAGCAGACTAAAAAAGGCTGTTGCAAAAAGCCTTTTTTGGCTTTGTGTGACATAGAAATTACTATGGCAACCAACAAGTTACCTGCTCCACTCCATTCTGATGCATCCATTCATTCATTCATCTTCTAAACCTGTTTTTGTCCCTTTTGGGGTCACGGGGCTGCCGGAGCCTTTTCCGGCCACTCGTGGGCGAAGGTGCATCCACTTGTGGGCAAATATATTTCTTCATTTTCTTTGTCTGAGCTGGCATCTGTCTCAAAACTGTATAGCTGGATAGCTACGATGTTGCAACAGTAATGTTTACAGATGAATGATGGAAAGAGGGCAGGCTTAGTCCACGCCAACAGACCTGCCCACAACTCAGAGGCAAATTTCGGATGAACTATTGGCGCTCTGCAGAAACTAAACCCTAGAAAACCACACCCAAAATGACATAATCATAATTAAAAGACCCCTGGGAACGCTTCTAAAAGAGATCAAATGATGACTGTAGACCACAGTAAGTTTGTGAATGAGGGTCTCAGTCCCCCAAAACCAGCACAGCTGTACATCAAAAATAGGCCCCCTAGAAATAAATAAAAAAAAATGTTTTCTTTAGATAAGCTACAACAAAAAACGTCTACCAAAGGGCTAAGAAAAATAGTAAACGGTTCCAGTAATTTTAGCTTTAAGAAAAAAATTCTAGTCACAGACTTGTCTATGAAGACTCTCATTCCTCCAGGTTGGTTCCATTGTAGTAGGTTTAGGGGATCTCATCAGGACTTGGTTTTAAAGTTCGAAGACGTTTCGCCTCTTATCCAAAAGGCTTTGTCAATTCTGAATTAGCTGGTCTAAGAGCTGGTATATATGCGCTCATGGGGGAGGAGTCAGACCTGAAACTGGATGGTATTGTCAACTTAGTCTACATGGTTTCGAGTCCTTTGTCCTCAGCTGGGGGTTGGGGAGCCAGTGACTCCCTCTCCAAATTGGTCATCTCTTTCAGCTGTTAACGACCCAGGTGGAACTGGTTTGGTTTCTCTTAATAAGAACGGCGGTCTCAGGTTTATTCTTCCATCCATCTACGGCAGTGTTTTGAAACCTAAACAAACCTAACCAGTTCCACCTGGGTCGTTAACAGCTGAAGAGACCAATTTGGAGAGGGAGTCACTGGCTCCCCAACCCCAAGCTGAGGACAAAGGACTCTCAACGACCCGACGACTCAACGACTCTTGAAATAAGGATCTTTTTCCTTTCTTGAGATTGAGTTTTTGTAGTTTGTTAAACACACTGATACCGCTGAATGCATCATTTAAGGAAACCATTTGGCAGGAATTCAAGATCAAGTACATGAGGGAACCAAGTGTGGCAGGAAAATAATGCTGAACGAGGATATGTAAAAAAATAAAATAAAAGAGTATAGGCCAATTTTAAATAGTGTATTATAAACACAAACTTGGTGTGCAGAGATTTGTTTGTAGTGAATGGTTGATGCGGACTAAGATTCTTCTAAAAGCACAGCTTACTGGCAGCAGATTTTAAGTAACACACTGAAAGATGTAAACCACTCTGTCAGCACCATAATACAGACAGAAGGAATTAATCTTTCACATTCACAGCACTCAAGCTGCACCAATATGCATTCGAACATTAATGAGTTTTATGTAAGACGCAGTTGAAACAAACAAGCATACACATTTTTTAACTCCTCTGAGCCAGAGGTTATTTGTCCACTTAGTTTTCATGCATCCGTACAATAATTAACAGTTTACTATCTGGTCAGCAGTTCTGATTTTAGCTGGTGCAGGTGGAAAACTGTGCTGATTGTCACTTTAGATTTGGATACAGAGAAAGAGGAAGTAATTATCCCAAAAGATACACAGCTCGGAACTTAGGGCAGAAGAAGGGAGCTTCTTAAAAAAAACAACCAGAGTACAGCTGGCACTAAAAAAGGAGGTAAAACAGAGTAAGTAAGTTTGGAATGAATCATTTTATTGCTGCAAGTACCAGGTTTATGGCCCCCTTTATTGGTCCAAGGTATTGTGGGAAATACCATCGCCCTTTTTAACATTGGAATTTGGTTTGGATTAAATGTATCCATGAAATATGTGAAGCAACAAATCATTGAAGTGAAAATAGAAACCACAAGTAAACAAGTTTTGCAAAAGAAAAAATGTTAAGTTATAAAAACAATTGAGAATATTAAATGAAATGGTAAGCTATAAAAGACATCTGAAAGAGGTGAATGATGTAATTTTTAGCCATATATCTTGTGCCCATTTAGTGCTTTCCCAATAAGGCTAGGGGGAGAGAGGCCAGTCATTGTCATTATTCACATTAAACTAAGTGCTCCACTTCACAGGAATGGGGGATGGAGAGAATGAATGGGAAGAACAGGCATACTGTGGCACCCTTAGCTCATATGAGGAATGAATTCACAGTTTCCACCCAACACCCCCGTCCTTGGCGTCTGTCCTTCCCAATTTCCGAGGAAATGTTTTTGGAAACTTGTTCTTCTGCAGAAAAGCCTTTTTGCTGTTGCATTAGTAAGGACATTGTTGCAAGAAGTATTTTTTACACAATTATGTGCTTTGAAGATTTTTTTATTTTTTATTTTTATTTTCAGAGAGACCAAACAAACTAATGGGGTTTTAAAAATGTTGCTTTTGGTGTTTTTAACATGTTCTTGTGGAGTTTTTTCTCATGAAGAAGGATATTTTATATATATAAGTAAGAGTGGGGTTGCCCCACAATCAGAGGCAAATTTCTAATGAACTGATGCCACTCTGCAGAAACTGTGTCGGAGGTCAGAGCCTGGTCTCCCCCTCTGGTCACCAGCGGGAACCATCTCCAGAGTTCAAACCACACTACATCTCCCAACAACCCCAGCGCACACTTCCTGGATGCTGCACACCTTAATCTTATTCACCCAAAAATTTACAGTCTACTGAAGCACTGAGCCTTGCTCAGAGCGAAGTATTGTTTGTGCCATTCTGCATTCATTACTTAACTGTGTATCTGGATCTAATCTCTTGTTTTCTGACCGTGTTTGTGACTCCGTTTGCCTGCTTCCTGCCCTGACTCTGACCTGGATCCTGACTACCCCTATCTCTTCTCTGATGCTTTCATGCCTATTATGGACCCCTGCCTGCCTGACCCTGATTGAACTTTGTGGACTTTTAGCTGAGCTATTAAAATGGCTGAAATTGGATCCAGTCATCTGCCTGATCTTGTGACACTGGCCTAGAAAAAGATAGTTTTTTATTTTTAGTTTAGCTAAAAACTGCATCATAACTATAAGGGCACTGGGAACACTCTGAAAGTAGATCAGAAGGTGAGACTTTAAACTAACAGGATGTGAAACAAGTTGCCACATGAGATGTCCAAAATATGCAAGATATGAAATATATTCAAAAAAATAGTAGATGTGAGGATTGTACCCTTTAGTTTGGTTTGATATCAGTTATATTTTCTTGATTTTTCTCGTGTTCTGTTTTCAGGATTTGTTATCCGTCTGTCACAGTCACACTAGCTTCGACGTTTTTAATTATCCACAGTTGTTTTCATCAAAGGTAATGATCCTCAGTGAGTTTTTTATTTTATTTTCTTCAGGATTAATAAAGCTCGTTCTTCTTCTTAATGGTCTGATGTTCAACTCATCTGCCTTGTCACTCTTTGTTTCACAGGTTTGTCTCATTTAGAGTTCATTTATTAAAGTGTTTAAGTTTTTACAATCAAGCCTGTTTTGATTTGTTTTGTCACATTTTAGGGCCCATTTTACAAAGATTGTCAAGAAGAAGGTTAGTAATAGTTTGTAATGTTAAATTTGTTAAAATAAAGTTATGGTTCGGTCATAAATAAGTAAAAGGAAGAAAGAAATGTCCATCTTCTTACCAAAATGTGCTATTATTGCTTTACTGATGTCTAAAATGTCAAAGCTGAATTGTTGATCCAAACACTTATTAGTGAAATGTTATTTCTTGTGACCTAAAAAGGCAACAAAAGCAGGATTAAAAATAGAGGAAGCAGATGCTAATCACTGTCTGATCTGACATTTATTAAAATTCTTTTATGTTCTTATTTGTATGGCTTAAAGTAATTATTTGAGATTTGTCCGTTTTGCAATAAAAGGTTAGTCTTTGTTAGCATGACATTAATTGAGAGCAAAAGCATTATTTGATTGCAAACTCACAGATCCGGATTATATGAAGACGAAGACTCATAATTTTTTCTGACCAAGTTTTTTTTTTGCCATATGTGATAAACAGTTTTTTTTTTTTTTTTTTTTTTTTTTTAGCTCTGTAAATCAGTGTTTGAAGTTTTGATACCATGGCCCTATACTCTCCAGTTCCAAAAAAAACCTTTAAATTGTTTTACCACATTTCTTATTTGCCGTCATACCATTTGTCAAAATGTGCCTCTCTGTCATTATACTAGTTGATAATAGCCATCTGCTTCAGGCAGGTCGTCATCTACGGAAAATGAAATTAGGTATGTGAGCTGGATGCACTCTCCACAATACCTCAAGACAGGTACAATTTCAGGAAGCACAACAAGGCACCCTGAGAAATTCACCTCAGCAACACAAGTCATTTTTACTGAAGAAGAAATCTTAAATCAAAATCTGGAAACAAGGAATTCCACACAGGCATGCAAAGGGGAAAAAAAGCTTTAATAAAGCTAACGATAGAATTACTTCAAATTGAAGTAATTTGAAGTGATTCTGAGAATAATTCTACAATTCTCAAATATTTTAGAAAAAAAATATTCAATGATAAATTAGTTTTTCTTTATTGATAAATATAACATAAATAAAAACCAATATGGTTTTGTAGAAAACAGATCAACCTCATTGGCCATCATTGATGCTGTGGAGGGAATCACAAATGCTCAACAAAAAGAAATGTGCAGCTGGAATTTTCATTGACTTAAAAAAAGCATTTGACACTCTCAATCATGACATCCTACTTGATGAACTGGAAGTGTATGGGATAAGAAGAATAGCGCTAACTTGGGTCAAAAGCTATCTAACGGGAAGAAAACAATTTTGTCAAGATTGATAAATTTATATCAGAAACCGAAGAGATAAGTTGTGGTGTCCCACAAGGATCAATTGTGGGCCCGCTGCTATTCAATATTTTGATAAATGACATATTCAATGTTTCAAAGCCTGTAAAACTCATATTATTTGCTGATGACACAAACATATTCTATTCAACAGACAGTGATAGGGAACTTATCAATGTGGTAAACACTGAGTTAAACAAAATAAAATCATGGATGGATTACAACAAATTATCTTTGAACCTAGATAAAACCAAAGGGATTTTTTTTGGTTACTACAAAGCCAATAAAAAGCTCTCAATTGAAATCAATAATGTCTTAATTAAAGTGTTACAGAAGTCAAATTCTTAGGGGTTTTTATCGATGACAAACTAAGTTGGAAGCCACACATCAGACACATACAAACTAAAGTCTCAAAAAGTATTTCATTTGTAAATAAATCTAAACATATATTAGAATACAATATCAGATATTTATTTTACTGCTCCTTAATCCTACCATATTTCACCTACTGTATAGAAATTTGGGGGAATAAAGAGTACACTACATCCTCTCTTTTTACTTTACTAGGAGCCATCAGAATTGTACAAAAAACATTTTATTTTATCAATCTAGACTTTTTAAAACTGTATGATCTTGTGGATTTTTACACTGCGCAACTTTTATACAGAGCCAGTGGGATATCCAAAAACAGTTCTTAGAAAATGAAGGAGGCTACAAACTGAGAGGATGAAAGAACTTCAAGATCAAACTGATAAGAACCACAAAGAAAAGTTTCTGTGTGTCGGTGTGTGGCACTAAACTTCAGAACAGGTTAAGTAATGAGCTCCAAACATGTTCAAATATCCAAATATTCAAGAAAATGTATAAAGAAAGTCTGATTTCACAACATGAAGATAAGAGGGGTTAAGGATCAATAGGTGTTTGAATAATTCCATATACATGTGTGAACTTGATTGTGGTAAAATAATCAAAGCTCTTTTAACTACAACCAATGAGTATGACATTGTAATGTGCATTAATGATTACTGAAAGGTTTTAATTACAATCCATCAGCTATCGATTTTGTTTACTTGATCTGCAATTTGTAGCAGTAATTAATGGTTTGTTGTGATCATGTGTTCTAATGATAAACAATGATTATTACATATCGGTACCATTACTGTTTACTGAGATCATGAATGAATGTTTTCTGAAGATAATCAATCATTACTGGGCATTGGATTTTGTTACTTAAAAAGAACGTTGTTTGATCAGAACCGGATTACAAAAACTGTAAAACTATCAAATTATTGAACTCAGTAGGGGCTCTAGTAAGCTCTACTTATACTTTAGTTAATGATCATGTATTTATGTATGTATGTATTTAATCAAGCAAATGTGATTTAAGTGACTTTTGTTGTCGTTTTATTTTCTGTATTTCTATCTATGCATTTCATCATTTCTGCAATACGTTCGATAAATATGTGTAAATTCTTAATTGCTTTGGCTGCAATATTTGATATAAATCAATAAAATCAATTTCAAATTAAATCAATGTTACACAGCCCAGTACTTGTTTTTTTGCTAGTTCTAAGCAAATGGTTTGTATTTTTGGAGTTTTTATGAAGCTAACAACTGTAAAACTTCACAGATATTAGTTTTAATTGGATTTATTTCATTATATGTGAAAAGTGTATCCATAAGACTGTTGTCTATTGGCTCAGGCTCTAAGAAAACCCCAGTATGCATGAAAGCAGTATTATTTAGAAAGCCACTTATGCAAGCTAAATAATTCCCCTCTATTGTAATGGTATCTCTGGTGACAAACAAAATGTTCACTTAATAGAGCCCTGTGTCTAACATCAAACCAGCTTGCATGTTTTGTCTTTCTGATGTTTTTCCCCCAAATTTTCAATTTTTATGTCAAATTTTCTCTGCTTTCGAAAACTGCATCATTCATAAGTCTGCAACAACAGATGGAGCTTTCACCATTTGCTTGTTAGGTGCTAGCATGTGCCACATTTATAAAAGAACATTTCCTCTTGCACATGACACTAATATACAATGTACTTTCACAATAAACTTAACTTTTTATGCTAAAAACCTTGGACATATTTAGCAAATCAGCCTTTTTCTGCCACATCTATATTTTAAAGTATACTTAAAGTATTATGTAAATAACTCTCATATTTTACCAACAACTATCAGAAAATTCTGTATCATCATTTTGTAGAAGTGGCCTAAGCATCTGACAGATTGCGCAGCTTTCCTTATTATTGCTGGACCTGCTCATTGCAGTAGCGGCTGTCTGTGTAAACTGCAGTGAGTAATGAAAATGGTGCTCGTCTACACTGGGTTTCCTCATCCATCTGAGCCGTAGTAAGTAGCTTGGCTCCAATTAGGCCTTAATAGGCCCAGAAGGAGAGGAGGGGATGAATAGCATGTGTGCATGGCATAAATGTGAATTTGAATTTATTCATAAACTAAGAGTATTTAAGATATTTTTCCAAAAGAATTCTCAAAACAAAGATATATCTTTTTAATACTAATATATTTATATTTTGCATTCTTTTGGTTTTTTTTATGCTCAAAAAGACAAAACCTGTAAAAGAATCCTTGAAAAGAAGAAAGTAATTTATTTAATTTGTTGTTTATCCCCAATGATGGTAACCATTTTTTAAAAATTGGAACTTTCGCTTCAAGGGTTCTTTTTTATTTTTTGCTAATTTAGATGCAGCCACAAAGACCACGCTTTTCCTTCCTGCTAAATAGCTGACAGGAGCTGACTCTTGTCACCGCAGTGCAAACGTAATCAGTTGAACTCCCACAACCTTCCCCACAGTCAGGAAGAGGGGAGGGGGCTCAGAGTGATTTAGTTAATGCTTGGACCCACAATGGATAAAAAGGCGGGTGTAAGTCTGTAGTAAAAATGCATTGAAGGGAGCAGGAAATAAGGTTGTGCGAGTTTGTGCGGGATGTGTGTATTTATGTGTCGGTGTCCACCTGGAAAACAGATCCTCTTCTTGCTTCACTGCTGCTGCACATCTGGCTTCCTCAGGTTGAGCGGTTCCTCAACGACTTGAAATGCACGAATAATGCCAAAAAATAAACAAGGGGAGAAAAAAAATTCGAGGCTGAGATGAAAAGATGGAAGCTGGCGAGGGAAATGATGCTCATACAGTAATGCCAAGTAAATCAAAGACAGTTTTCTGTTTCAAACCAAAAGTGTCCATCTTTATTTGATATCAGGTTCATTTGGCACGGCTTCAGGTTTAAATTATTCAAGCTCAATACTGTTAGGATTGATGAAAAGCCATATCCTTCTGACAACCAGAAAAAAAAGTCCAATCAAGAAATTTTGTGCTAAAATAGAATTATTAAAACCATTAAAAGTAGTAGTGTTTCTTTACAGCGACAAAGGCAAATGTACAATAAGCACTTTTAAATGTGAACCTCAAGCCCTGACTCATTCCAAAAACTACATCTTTTTTTCACATTCAACATTGAATGCCTAATTTAACTAGCTGCCATTTTCTAATTTCTTTCAGATGTAATGTTTTATGCAAAAACCTTTAAATAGCAGCTAATTTGGAAAAAAATATCTTAAGAAGTGACATTTCAACTAAAATTGTCTGTTTAAAACCTGCTTCCGTTTGCTTGCAATAAATGTTGCCACAATTCAACATCACAAAAAGTGATGACATTGTGATTCTTTTGGAGTTTTTATTGCCTAACAACTCATGCCGGACCATCTATAACCCCCCCCCCCTGTTTTACTATGTTAAGATTCATTGTAAACTTTTTTTTAAAACGGATTTTGTTCGACCCAAGTCAGGTTGGGCATAGCCTATATTCTAACAATGTGCATGTGTGTGCACAGGCGGGTTTTTGTGTGTGTCATCCTGGTTCATGCTGCACCTGTTGCTGCAAGCAGGATGTATCTCTGATTGGAAGTGATAGCAGCAGCTGGCTAACAGGCTGACAGGACAGGAACATTTATCTGGTTAACGGAGCCCTGACAGAGCCCCCACCCCACCGCCAAAGCCCAGACAGCTCTCCGTAATGCTTTACGGGGCTGTCATTTAAAGATGACGTATCACACAAACAGAGCTTGCCAAAAAAAAAGCCCTGCTGTTACACACACAGCACAAAAAAAACACACAAACATAATCAGGACAGAGGAAGCAACTCAACAAGGAGACAGATGCTGTGTGAGCACGTTCCTGCAGTGCTGGTTATTTATTTGATTATTTCACCAGTTTAACATCTCTTGTAAATCACTAGAGATCGCTTTGAGTGGTTGTTCCCAGTTCTCTGTGTCAGTGTATGGGGGGGGGGGGGGGGGGGGGGGGGGGTTAGATTCTTAAAATTTGCATATGTGTCAAACCAGGATTGTGACAACCACAACCAATGCTTGACAGGAAAAATATTGGGTCTGAGTCAAAGAAATTGCCCCAGAAGAAATTACAATTTGAAGAGGTGCATCACTAATTTACTAATCAGTTAATTATAGATTATTTGACAAGAGGAAGTGAGTGTATTGGAGCCACAGAACCCAATTATGGTACTAAGCAGAAGTATGAGGCAGAGTTTGAGATGATTACAATAGGGCAGTCCAGGGTCAGTTTGCTTTCATTAAAAAGACTGATATAAAGCACAAAAATAACACATATGATAGAGAGAAAAAACAAAACACGATGATTTGGTGTCAAAACCTAAATGTAGGGAGTGTAGAATTAACAGAGTTGAGGAAAAACATTGTTTATTTTGAATGCTTGGAAAGGTGCTAATTGTTGATTGTGAGTCTGAACAATGAGAGCAATATGTGTAAGAAATAAAACCCCTAATACACACACAAAAAGAAGGTTCTGCACATCTGTCAGTACAAACAAATCTTCTGCAGATCAGATGACCAAAAAGAAAAAGAAAAAATCTTTGATTTCATATACTGTAAAGTAGCACCATAATTGGTAATATTTTCAGCTAAACGTTGTTGTTTTTAGCAGAAACAGTGATAGAAAGTCAGCATCTCCTTTCTGTGGGTTTTATGTTCCAACAATCGACAACTTTGGCTGTTTGTCACTAAGAATGTGTTATGACGTTGGCCATTATTAGGGATAAATCTGCATTTCTTTTTACTTTTTGCCAGTGGATCTTACCGCGGCAGTTCTTTCAGACATACAATCTAATTTAGATATTGTAACATTTAGGAGGCCCAATCGCACATTAGACGGTTACATCAGGCCACAAAAATCAAACAAAATACCAAAGTCTTAAAACACTATTTATAAACTTATTAATAGCAAGGGAAATCTAAATTAACCGAATTTTTTAAGAAATGAAAACATAGATTACACAAATTCAGAGAATTTCTTAATCAAAAAAGGAAAAAAATGTAGTTTAATTTGCAAAACTATTCATACACTTAATTTTCCTTCTGTTACTGCAATTATATTTTTGAAGCTTGTGCCTGTAAGAAATATAAGGTGTAAGAATGAACCTTCATCCACTTTTTTGAATTTGTCATGATCATTTTGATTCGAATGAACCCACTTATGTCTTTTTTATTAAGAATTTGACATTCTTCTGTCTTTTTTTCTCCAGTTTTTGAAGAGAAAAGTCCCTGATTTTGAAGGTTAATGATAAAAAGTATATATGTTTCTCAAAAGAAAGGAGTATATTTTATTTTAACAAACAGGTTTGGTCAAACTATCTTGTGCTTCTATGGCTCATCAAGAAAGTATGAGCCATTTACAAAGTATTTTGTGTTCTCAGTTTATTTTGTCAGCCTCCACCAAGACTGCAGGGTTTATTAGGTGCACTTAAACTTTCACATTTACTTTTCCGGGAAGTAGTTGTCAATTAAAAATAGGAAATCAATATTCGACTCTCAGGTGGTGTACTCTCTAAGGAGTCATTACACACAAGTCATGTCTAGATAGTCATTATAACATTCATCAGAGCAATCTTTACATTAAATTTTTGATTCGTTGTTTGCACCTGCATCATACTACCACCCCCATACTCAACAGTGAAGGGGGTTCACAGGATCACGTTTGTTTTCTTTGTTCTTAACGATCATACATGTTAATATTACTATAGTTCAATTTTGTGTTTCCAAAAATTGAAGTAGTGGTATTGGTTTCCTTCTGACTTTATCACCTTTAAGCACCAAACATGGTTTGGTGGTTCTTCCAAGATTCATTTGCACATTTTCCTCCATTTGACTGTTTTCCCATCTTCCTTATCCTTAAATGAAAAAACACGGTTTGCTTTAACATAGATATTAATGCCTCACTATTTGTTTTAAAAACAAAGCTTTCCATAAAGCGGAATTACAACTGATTCACAAAGGTTTTTGTATTTTCCGTTATGTTCATGTCTGTATCTCTTCTGTATACAGGAAGTCTCAGGAGATGATTAGATTACCAGTCCTGAACGGAAAAGATAAAAGATAATTTGATTTAACATGAGATAACGTATTTTCCAATTTATTGACCCTATTGTTTGGTGTAGGACACCCTTTGCCAAAGCTGAGGAATGGAGTTTTCATTTAAATCAGTCACAAGGTAACCTTAAAGCTGAAGTTTACCTAGTAATTTGATGTTTTTGTACACACAGTTTTGTTAGATCTTTCTAAATGTGTGTGTCTGTTGGGATTTATGTTCACAGGAAAAACATTTTGGTCTGATTTTTTTGATGTGTTGTTTCATCTCAAAAGCCATGATCATTGTTCAGTAATTATGAAAGTGGTTCTTAGCTGCGTGTTTCTGTGTGTGTATGATGTCTTTAGTCAGTGAAGTGCATCATCTTTGTGATCTCAGAGGTAGGTTTTGGTTGGGGGCAGAGAAAGTAAGAAGCGAGTTTAATGGATAAAACCCTGAAGTCTGAAATAAAGCCAGAAAAACAAGATGCAATCTTTTTTGTGGGAAAAAGCTACTTTGAAAGGATTGTCTGCTCTAGATACTTCTGTTAGCAAGGATAATTTATTTAACCCACGTCCAACATCACAGCATTTTATAAATCCATTAAATTATGTAACTATGGTTCAATTATTTGAATTTTTTTGAGTGATTTGATTTCTGTACAAAAAAAATTGTAATTAAAATCAGTTTCTCCCTGATTTTGAAAATTATCAGAATCAGAATCAGAATCAGAATTACTTTATTGATCCCACACGTGGGAAATTTGTTCGTTACCATAACAACTGACAGGAAAAAAAGAGTAAGAATAATATAAATAAAAATAAAAAAAGAGAACAAGGAAAATGTGGTATAATTTAAAGAGCTATTTACAAAACAGTGCAGGTAAAGAGATGTGCAAAAGAAATGTGCAAAAGAAATGTGCAAAATAAAGAAAAGAGAAAAAAAATGTGCAAAGGTTATCTTCTGCATTGTGAGTTATTGAACAGGGTTATAGTATTTGGCAGGAAGGATTTCTGGTACCGGGCAGTTTTGGAGCGGAGCTGTCTGAGCCTTCTAGAGAAGGAGCTCCGCTGTTTGTCCAGAACAGGGTGGAGAGGATGCTCTGTGTTGTCCATGATGGATAAGAGCTTGTTCAGTGACCTCCTCTCCATCACTGCTTCAAAGGTTTCCTGTTTGCAGCCAATGACAGAACCCGCCTTCCTGATCAGCTTGTTCAGTCTGTTGGTGTCACTGACTGCAATGCTGCTTCCCCAGCAGACCACGGAGGAGAACAAGGTGGTGGCTACCACAGACTGGTAGAAGATCCCCAGCATCTTGCTGCACACATCAAATGACCTCAGCTTCCTCAGGAAGTAGAGTCTGCTGCAGGCCTTCTTGTACACAGCAGTGCTGTGGCTCCTCCAGCTCAGTCTGCTGTCGATAGTCACACCCAGATATTTGTACTCCTCCACCGCTTCCACATCCCTGCCCAGGATGCAGAGGGGTTGTAAGACAGTCCTTTTCCTCCGGAAGTCGATCACCATCTCCCTGGTCTTGTCCACATTGAGCAGCAGGTGATTCTCTCCAGCCCACTCCACAAATCCGTCCACCAGCCTCCTGTACCCCTCCACCCTCCCACCGCTTATACACCCCACAACCACAGAGTCATCAGAGAATTTCTGTAGGTGACATGACTCTGAGTTGTGCTGAAAATCTGAGGTGTATAAGGTGAACAGGAATGGAGAGAATCATTGAATTAAAGCAGCAGAAAAAGAATTTTTGAATGTAAACTTAATAGATTTTTAAAAAGCAGCAGGATGCCGTCCCTCAAGGCTTGGAGACTCACACCCAATATATTCAATCTTTTGAAATTAGGTCACACACTCCAGCGACCTGATAAGTTTAGATCTAGTTTGTGCCCTTTCTTGTTAAGATTTTCCTTAAAAAAAAGAAAAACATTTTTTTAAATGTATCTCCTTATTCTGGTTGATAGTGTTCAATGTCTGAGATTTCTAACAATAATTCTGTCAATCGTTAACATCTCTTACTGTATGATGAATGACCAACGGGAAAAACAGTTTCCCAGCAGCTGATAAAGTTTTATTTAAAAGATAGATGGATTTGGAGTGTTTTCAAGGCCAAATCAAGAATTTACTGAATGGCGTGTTGTTTGTCTCACAAGAGAAAAAACTGCTTGCATTGTTCTTCTCCTAGCTCTCAGAAAAGTAGTTTAAGCTCATGAAAACTCGTGAATTTCTTGATAAATCTTGCAATCCTAATCTGTCCAGAATGCCCAGGAAACAAGAATAACAAAAATCAGATAAACTGGAAATCTGGTGTTTAGTTTGTCTACATGCAAAAAAGATTATTGGATGCTTTAGAATGCTCAGTAGCACAAAGATTCAAAGAAAATGTTTCCTTTTCTTCATTTCAACAAGTAGAAAACACACTGTTGGTTACTCGTTTCACCTGAACATCTCGTAACCCAGTGTTATCTAGAGATGATAGCTGAATCGGTGTTATCTGATAAATATTTAAATTCATTATTAAAGACTTAATAAAATTTAAAAAAAACATGTGTCCAGAGCCTGTGATAAAGTAGTGCTGTTGTTTTGGGGTCATGTTTTTGGCAGCAAGAAAAGGGACGTAGAATGATAAAAAGAAGATGATTAGAAAGAAAGTCTCAATATACAAAAAAAAAGTTTAATAAATGTGCCATGCAATCTTGATCTGAAGGTCTAATGCCTATTTTTGCTTGTATTTGTCTGACAAAGGCATTTGCAAAGAGAATTTTTAAACATTCATACACCTTAATGTTCATTTTGATCAAATCTATGTGGACACAATGATGTTGTTGTTGTAACATGTGGGCTAGGACTAAAAAATGGTACAAATGTACTTTTTAACTCTGGTTTTCTAGTACAGTAGAAGCTGCAAATGACAACAACAGACGAGAGGAAGCACCACTACAACGTACCTCTTTCTGTCTAAATTAAATAGGTTCTTAGAGGGAGGCGGAGAGGCTATTTGTCTCCACGTCCAAACAAGCTGAATCAATGTATAAGATCAATACTGATATCTTTAGGCCCATAGCTGCTACTCTAATCTATTATGGATGTCTGGGTCTTGATGGATTAAATATGTGTTGGTCATAACAGTTTATCATCATCACACATGTAGAAAATGGTCGGAGGAATGTCACAGCTGCATGGTGTAGTTTTGACGAAGACCTGAACGCATGTCTGCAAAAAAAGAAGCTGTTTTTCATAAATAAATAAAAATCAATTAGATGGGAAAATCCTCCAAGTTGTGGCAAAAAGTGACGATTACAGTGGGAAACAAAACAACTGCCAAAATACAAAGCCTATCTTTAAAAAAGTATCTAATCAATGCTCAAATATTCCGGTCAATGCTGATATGAGGCTTTAGTTTTGTGACTTTTATGTCATAAATAAGGGCAGGATTTTCTGGCGGACTCACTTAAAATATGGAGTTATCCTTGTTCTTATCATTCAATGCAAAAAAAAAGCTCAAAATCTAAAAATGTGCATATAGGAGGTTTTGTATTTTGGTCATTGATCACCTAGATAAAAGCAAAAGGCTGAGTCTAGGTCAAAATAAAAAATAAAAAAAAAACAAAGAAGGAAGTTTAACTCTATAGCACAACCAAATCAATATACCATGACAAAAGTTCTGTTTGGTGGTTTGTTTCCTGTATAATATTAAAAATAAATGCTGTGCTAACAATGCTGCTAGTGTGAGCTATGAGAAAAATTTAAAAAGTCTATTTTCCCTTGATCGCCCGTCCAGATGTCTCTTTGAATGAAAAGCATTGTACTGGGAGGAATAAAACCACATTGAAGACCAGATTTATGCTCAAAAAGCAACCTACACAAGTGTAAGTTGATGTTTTATGTTTTGCTTTTTTTACTTGACTTTATCTCTGGACAACAACACTTCTAAATATGAGACTTGCAATTGTACTTTTAATACCTTTTTAAAAATGTTCTTGCATTCTGAGTGGATATTTAAATGGATTTTTTAGAATAGGAAAGCAGATACACATTTGCTAATATTGTAGTCTAAGGTTTTTTCTCTCCTTGTGTTCGCAAGGATTAAGAATATTAAAAGAAATTCAAAAATATATCCAGTGGCATCTATATTTGTATTCATTTAAATTTACATGTAAACAGTGGCTACACATTTATACATAAAGGACTTTATTAAATACTATGTGTGTCCCAGGAGTTATTTTCCTGTACTTTTCCAAGTGCAGAGGTCTTTTCCTTTCTTGAAAGTACTTTACATTTACTTTCTGTCTTTTCAATCAAAATAACATGTTTTCTTTGTTAAAGTGTTAGTATATTTTTGTAATCAGAGTGCTCCTTCCTCGGTTCTGTTTTTTAGGTGGCATTCCAAACACACAAACCTGCCCCTTCTGCTCATCTGGAGTTATTTAATAGTGACCTCTTTTTGTGCTCCTTTACACACCTGGTTAAAATGCATATTCAAATGTTTTCTAATGAGATCATTTAAGTTCAACCAAATGTTTCCTACAAGAAGCATATTATAACTGATGAATTAGATGATATTCATTAACTTCTTTCATTTATTCACCTCTTCTGGCAGCACTCTGAGACTGCTGTAATTCCACTAATGGAGTACTCACCATTAAGGTCCACTTTTTTGACAGTGACTGATGCTGCTGAAATAATAAAAAAAAGCCTGAATGGTTCCCAGCTAATGCTAAAAGCAGAATTAAGTACTGCGACAGGCAGCGTTTGTGACTTTTTGCATTATTATCATTACATGTTTCGCTGAAGCAACAGCTATCTTACAAGAAAACAGAATGATACAAAAAATGTATTTAAAAAAAGTAATAATGGGCATGTATAATTTAACAATACTGCAGAATTTAATTCTTTAAGTGCTATGTCAGACACGGGCATTAGATATACAAATAAAGGCTAAATTTGCAGCCGTGAATGTCTTTCTATAGAAGTACATTTACAAGGTAAATTTCATCATAGACTTATAACCCACAGACTTTTTTTTTCTTGGAGAGACATTGTGGAGTTGCTGAGTTGCCAAACAACATGGGAATTGTGTGCATATGCAGTGCTGGTTCTGTGGTTCTGCAGTGTGCGCTGGATGCTGAGCTGAGGGTTAGCCAGCACTTCCATTAGTTCCTAATTGAAACTGAGCAGTTGTGAGAAATACATTCAATGAGGGTTATGTCTTCCTGAAAACCACCCACACACAACTGCACAACATGCCCAGAGAGGAAAGGCCACATCTCCACTGGAGAGATGATGAATAGCTTGAAACAAAAAAAGGAGACAGAGGGACAGAAAGAAAGAGAAGCAGAGTGTTTCAGTAACACTAAGCAGTAAATCCAGTTGACTCATTGCTCTTAGAGCTGTTGACTATTTGTTTCTAACTTTGCTGCAGCAAAAGAAACCAGATTTTCTCTGCTTTGCACATGCTTTGTTTGTATTTGCATCCGTGTGTTTGTGTTTCTGGCAAAAATGAAAACTCTCTACTCACCCTGGTGTGTGGTTTTCCAACAAAGACCTGGGAGCTTAAGGCTCCTGTCTAAGGTCTGAGGTCTTCCTAGAAATTAGGTGTAGTCACTCCACCAGTTTAGGGGTTACTGCCCCATGTCCACAACGGCTTTCCTCTGTTCTTTATCTTCAACTACCATGTCTGGTTGGTTCATCATTACCATCCTGTCTGTATGTATCTTAAAGTCCCATAAGATCTTTGCTCACTTGTTCTCCACCACTCTTGATAGACAATGAGACCTTAACCTTTGGTCACACTTTCTCATTTAAATGAATGGGAAGGTGTGTCCAAACTTTTTGTCTGTACTGTAAGTCCATATACAATTCCAGCCAATTGGTCCGTGTATGCTTTCTCTGCCAGCATCTTACACCCTGCAGTTATGTGTTGGATTGTCGCAAGTGCCTGCACCTTGAGTCTTGTGTTGTGTGATAGATCTGGGCCTCTGTGGCTCTGTTGCTCAGGGTTTGTCCTGTGCAGCAACTGAGACAGAGCAACTCCTTGTTTTATGCCACATTTGATGGACACTTGTGCAAGAACGTTAGCATTGGCTTAAAAGGGGGTTTTCTACAACCTCATTGAGTTTGCTGAAAAGGCTCTTAGAGTCTGGTCGATTTTGTACAGCTCCTAGTATTCAGTTTTCCACGTGTGTGGTGCTGAGTCATGGGCTATCCTGTAATCAATCCAGGCACTGCAGAGGGTTAGTGTGTCATGACCTTCAGTCTTGAGTGACTATTTTGTTAACTAGGAGTTGGTGTTTGGCTCCCCTAGTATCGCTACCACTACTCTTCAGTGCATTGCTCTTGCATTGATCCATGTGCCTACAATGATGCCTGGGATGAGCTTCCATGTTGTTGGCAGGTAGTTGGACTGAACCCTTTGAGGGATTCTTCTGTATCCTTCTGTTCACTTTTCCATAAGCCATTTTAGAGAGTCCCATCTCTTGTTTATTCATTTCCACCACTCAGTTGTTTCACTTTACGTAACCCTATTTCTTATTGTCACTTAAACACTACAATCATACATATTCATTTTGTTTCAAAAATTCCATTAATAAGGGTTTGTACAGGATTTTGAAAGGTTGGAGTAAGCATGTGTAAGCAAAGAGTTGTGTTAGGAAAAGAGGCTGTAATCAGAGCTCAGCGGGAGCGTAAGTGCAGACGGATGCAGGTTGTTGCCATCTTCCTTGATGAAGTGCTGTTCTCCTGCTGAGCCACCAAACTATTTATACAGCAACATGGACAGCCTGGGGGCAGGAAGGACAAAACTGCAACACTGTCGGTTCCTTCTTCCTGATCACCTTTTTCTCACTTTGCATCCGTTCACAAAAAAACAAAAAAAAACAGGTTTCACATTTGTAGTATGTAAAACAGCATTTGCAATGGAGACATGTAAATATACAGGGCAGCATCACTAACAAGCACTTTTGTCCATTACAAAAGAGGATGACCCTGCGCAGCTGAGACTGACATTCTGTATAAATCTGTTTTTATAAAAGTCTAAACATTCTGAGAGTCGGATCGAAGGTCTGATCAAAGGTCAGCTGTGGAGCGTGCTCCTTAGATCAGACGCCGAGCAGACAGCATGCATCATCAATAATGGACTAGCATCCCTTGGATCACTAGCACACATCTACACACTTACAGAGATGGTAAGGAATAAATGTCGCTTTCACAACATTTGATCTAATCAAAAAATCCATGATTGTACAAATACAGATATGGTCAAAAGGCTTTTGCCCTCAAGTGGTCAATGCAAACATAAAATACAAACTACAAACACACACTTACAGGGACATACAGTACAGACCAAAAGTTTGGACACACCTTCCCATTTATTTGAATGAGAAAGTGTGTCCAAACTTTTGGTCTGTACTGTACATATAATGGACTTTTGTTTGGCTCTCAGCAAAATAAAAACTGATATATTTACACAGAAACACAGGATCCAGTAATCTATCATCTTTTTCCAGTTTATTCTTTTCTATTATAATTGTAAATAATTACATCATTTAATACCATAGGATTATCTCAAAGATACCTTCCAACTATTAAAATTTTGATGTTTTGGCATTTTCAAAAAAATTAAATCAGCATCTTATGTAAAGTTCATATTTAAAACATTTTTATGCATTCATAAGGAAAAGCAAAAATCTTTCTAGATTAATGATTGATGCAATAATGGAGTGCTTTCTCCTGAGACTTTGACATGCAGCCTATACTATTAAGCTGCTACATAAACATAATTAACAGGAGCTCAAACAATACAGTCTTTCATATTCTGGGAATGCAGATCCTGAAGTCAATTATTAGTGACCTCGCGCTCACAGCATCATGTTGTGAGAAGAACAATCTGAGAGGTTCAGTTCCCACATTAATACATGAAAATGTCAAAGCTATATGTTAAAATGTCAGTTTTCTTAATGGCACTGCCACTCTGCAGAAGTAAAATGTCAATAAGGAAAGAAATACAGGAGACATAAAGAGAAGAGTGAAGCCATGTAAATGCTGGGTGAATGGGGATGGGTTGAAATAAAAATGTGAATGAGCACTTTAGCAAAAAAGGCTGCTGAAAAGATATCCTTATAATACTTTACAACTGCAGAAAAATTAATTATCTCACAAATTGCTTATAAGATATACATATTTTTACTGTCAGCATTCAAACCTACCAACATTCCCGCTTAACCTCATCTGTCAGCCTGTCCATCACCACTGCAAACAAAAAAAATCTTGTTGACTTCCATTATTTTATTCCACTTGTTTCTCAATTTATTGTACATGCAAACATTTTTCAAATTACAGAAATGTAATAATTTCTGGTTGTCTGAAGAGGCTGCACAGTTAAACTCCCGTCAAACCGCAGGGGTCAACAACTCAAAACTATCAGTCACCATTCACTGATTGGCTAATAGGGAGAATGTTGGGGAGGGTGGATATAGTAAAGGGTAATGGAACACTTCTGTGTTTGCAATCTATTGATTTTTTATTTTTGTTTTGTTACTGAAGGAGTCAAGAACTTCACGTTCTGATTGAGATCTACAAGAAAATCTTCAAAATTGAAATTTCCCTCTAAACATTTTTTACATCAGCACATCTGATCATACAGTGTATTCATTACACCATCATAAAACATACGTTGGAACAGGCAACACAGACATTTACACAATAATATAAATCATTCATTATATTCAACTCTCATTCTAATACATACAATAATTATTGAGATAAGAGCTGGGAAATAAGATCACCTGAAAAAAGTAGGCTTTTTTTAAGACAAGGAATTTAAAAGCCTACTTGGTTATTGTTTTAATAATGCAATAATCCACACCTGTATCTGTTTAGATATAACTCTGAATAGAATCAAAAATCAAAATTACAAAAAAGAAATTAATCCTCTGAACCTGTTTTATCCCTTTCGGGGTGAAGAGACTGTCAGAGCCTATCCCGGCTACTCATGGGCGAAGGCAGGGGACACCCTGGACAGGTCGCCAGTCTGCCACTGGGCCACAGATCACACACCCATGCACTCTCACATTCAAACTTAGGGACAATTTTAGAGTAACCAATTAACCTATGAAGCATGTTTTTGGACAAAAAATGTTAATTTTCAAGTATTGAATGGAAGAATCAGGAGAAATAATTGGCATTTTGAATCCCTAACATCATCTAGGTTAGGAAGTGTACATCTGCCAGTGGGAAACATCAGAAGAGCACCTGATACACTTTTTGTGTTTGTGGGGTTTATGTCAATAAATGGAATGTCTTATGCTCCATGTTCTATTTAGTATGTGGCAAATGCCAAAACAAAGCTACCAAAGCAAAATCAGAAAGAGAATCTAAAAATACCAGGAGTAAAACAGCATCTGTTGCTCCTCCAGATAGACTGAGCCGGTTCATTCATTACTCCCTTAACGCCGGCCGGTGTCAGTTATATTACTGCAGAGCTGTGCTTGACTGACGGCCACAAGTGGGGGGAGAGAAATCACTGCACAATGCTGGTGGATGCACTAAAAGAAAACAAGGAAGCAGCCATTGATGGATGGGTATGTTTGACCCAGGCAGGGTGGAAGGCAGCAATGGGTCTCTTCCAGATGAGACAGGGAGTCGACAGAGTCTCTGCCCCTCTGATCAGACCGTGCCAGCTTTGTCAGCATGAGCGGCATCTTGCTCAGTTCTCCCAGTTGGTGCCTCCATCAGTTGTGTCAAAACAGGCGATCTCCATATTCAACAGATGGAACTGGACCTTATGTGATAGGAATACAGAGCCTCCACTGACTTTCTGACAACCCTGTTGTCAGAGTGATGAAACAATGTCAACATCAGACACCTTTAGTATATTTTATGCATCATGGATTGCCATAGACAGATTCTAAACCCTTATTTCAGGGTTTAGAATCTCTCAAATGAGAGAATATTTTTTGCAACCATCTTTTTAATACTAGATGTGAACTATAGGAGTGTATGCGTGAATTTTGGTGCCTTGAATAAAAACAGATTTCGTTTTTTATTATTATACAGTAAATCTGCTGAACACATCAGAGCTGACTTGATTTCATGCTCCAACACGATGAAAAGAACTGTTTTTCTATTCAGTTGAAATAATTTGAATAATGATTCAAAAAACTTTTTTTTAATGTGCACAGTGTGTAAAAAAATACTGTAATAAATGTGCATTTTGATGTACATTATATGGGGGGGGGGGGGGGGGGGGGGCGTGATGCAGTGTTAGGACCTCGGATTGGAAGATTGCAGGTTTTATTCACGCTTTTCCCACCTATGTGTCGAAGTGTCCTTGGGCAATACACTGAACCCCACCTTGCCTCTGGTGGGAGGTTGGCGTCAGTGTTTGGCAGCAGAGCCGCCATCAGTGTGTGAATGTGTGTGTGTGAATGTGAATGTGTGTGTGAATGAATGGGTGAATGGGCCTGTGACTGTAAAGCGCTTTGGGCCTTCGAAGAAGGTAGAAAAGCGCTATATAAGTGTACGCCGTTTACCATTTACATAGTATAATTTACCACAGAAAAACTTAGGGAATTTGTTTTGACCACACGTTTCCAATTTTTTTTTCTAATTTTTTCCATTTTTATGAATGAAAGAATACTATATAAATTAATATGGTGCAAAAACACAATATAACTCAAAAATACGTTTGAGTCAAAGTTATTCGAAATTACTCAACAAGATGAAAACATAACAACAATAACTACAACAACCATAACAATAATAATAATAACAATATAATAATAAACTTATAATAAATCTTAGTATACACACACAAAACCAACAACAAACATTAAAAACAAAAATAAACAATTAAAGAGCAAAGTTTGGATTTATGTAAATTGAACCTCATAGCCCTAAACATTTTGATAACTTTTTAAGGTTTTATGTTGAGCAAAGAGGAGATTGTTTTCAAACATAGCTGAAGTTCCATATGATTTTAAGTGAGTATGTTAATGTTCAGGCTTTTTGTTAGCAAATTTACTTTTGTGAATATCAAATGTTGCCATAAATAAAAATACACAAAAGTATAAAACGTCACGATCCTTTTCAAACAAAATTAGGAAAACCAAAAAAACGACATTTGTATTATAAAGTTGAAATTCAGCAAAGAATGAAATGTTTCGAAGTTCCTTTTTTTTTGGCGAATACAAAAGAGAATACTACAATTTGAAAGGAAGCAAAAAGAAAAGGAAAATTCTTGTCAGTATGTATACATAAACCTATTTATATTCATAATCATAGAGAAATCAGGGAAAAGTATAACATAGGAAAACAACAATTTCAGAGTTGGATAGTGTTATAAAATGCAGGGGGATACACAATATAAATAAACTGTCTTAGACATCGGGAATTGGTTCGAGGTTCCTACCTCGAAATGTGAATAATTCTGACGTCACTTGCTTGGCTGACGATTGCGGAAGTAAAGTGCTGCTCCAGTCTGCTATTTCAGAATCATAACAGTGGAAGTACCTCTGACTTATATAGTTGGAGTATTAGAAGTATTTTTAGGTGTTTATTTGGTTTTCTTTAGCCATCTACTAGTTACCTCTGCGTGTGACGGAAAACGGTGACGGAGATAAAGAGTCCACTGTCAGGATGGAGGTAAATGTTTATGTCGAGCTGTTAGCTGTTAGCTAATCAGCTCTTCTCAGTTTAGCAATCTCAAAGTTAGTTCCGTGTCCTTCTTAAGTCATATAAACCGAGTAATGGTCACGTTGAAAGTGATCAGAGTTGTATTTTATCACATTAATGAAACGTAGTATTTATATTCGAGGAAATAGTAAGTAGCTTCAGGGTTTGGTGAGCATTTTTTCTGTTTTTCGACGAACTTTACTTATTTCTTCCCACTCCCCCCCAAAAAGGGGTTAAAAATCCAAACTATCAAATAAAAACAACTTTTGTTTGAGATTTTTTCCAAAATGTCAACACATTGAATGGTTTTTCGTCATGCATTTAAAGGAACCTGGAGGTACTGCAGCTGAGGCTGTGACTCCATCATCAGCAGGTGCATCAAAATCAAAGGTAAGGATGTTCAGCAAATACACTCCCGTTTTTGCTCAACTGAAACTTACTTATAATTCTCTGTTTATGTGTTAGCTTTGTTAATATTCACTGTGTGCATGTTGATGACGTTATATTGAGACTGTCCACATGTGTGCACATCACATTTTGGGTTTTTAGTACCACAGTAGTTGATTCTGCTTAACTGGGGCTATATGACTATGTGTGTAGAAGGTTAGCTCAAACATTTTCTTGGGTCTTGAAAAGTAAAAATTATTGCTTTGATATTGATATTTCTTTTATTTATTTATTTTATTGTTCATTCACAGCTGGACACGCTGTCCAAAGATGACCTCATCAAATATGCCAAAAAGCAAATAGCTGCCATGCAAAAGATGAAGAGCAAATGTTCAGGTAGCTATGAATGTTGTACATTATTATTTATCTGTCCGTCATAAATGCAGTCGTTTTCTTGAATGTGACTTTGCCCTTGCAGATTTAGAAAAGGAAGTGGAATCCCTCAAACAACAGCAATCTAAAAGCGGTGACGGCAATCCAGATGACGCTGCTTTGTTTCAGGTTTGTGTCTAGAAAGTGACTGCATTGTCTGTTATTGATACCCCTCTGTCAAAAAAATTTTACTTTCACACTTAATTGTGTGGATGGGTGTGCGATATAGGAGCTGACTGAGAGGATGGATGCCTTATTACTGGAGAAGGCCGAAACTCAGCAAAATGTTACACTCCTGCGTAAAGAACTGGAGAAGACTAAACAGCAAGCTAAGGTTATCTTCACTACAGATACACAGAATGACAGTTTTATCAAATTCTAATGGATTACCTGTCTGTTTGTAAGTGTGATTAGTTGCAATGCCAAATACGCATGTTTGTAATTTTGTGCAGGAGGATTTAGCGGCTCTTCAAAGTGAGCATGAGCGTGTCATGGAAGACCTTCAAAGGATGATCAAGAACATGGAAAGCAGCATTCAGGAAGCCAACCGTAAACACCTGGAAGAGGTGTCTCATTTCCAAAATTTATTAATAGAGCGAGAAGAGAGAGACAGGGAGAGGGAGAGTGAAAGAGAAAAACAGCGGCAGGCGGATTATGCCATTGAAAAAGAGAGGGCAGAAGAAAGACGGCGGGACTTAGAAGTTCAGCTGGAAAGACTCAAAGCTGAGCTGGAGGATATCCAAGAAAAACATTCTCTAGAGCTTTCCAAGATTCAGGAGAACTACCAAAGGGGCTTTACAGAGGCCCAGCAGGAGGTGGAGAACCTGAAGGAGGAGCTGTCACAGAAAAGTCTGCACCATGAAGAGGAAATGAGAACTCTGGAGGAGGACTTTGAGCTTGAGCGGGAGCGTCTCTTGTTGCTCAACGAGGAGCTCACGGAGCAGCTTGCTCTTAAAGGTACAGCAGCCCCCTAATTCCATGTTTCATCAACTTTTCCAACTTACTTGTAAATAATGAAAAAAACCTAGTCCAATGAACATGAATTCAATCCTTTTTCTTGGTTGTTTTCAGACAGCTACCTGCAGGACGTTCAGGAGGAGGATGAGGAACCTCCCCGTGGTTCGGGAATAGCACAAATGCTGGAACTGTCAAGGAAAACCCAGGCAGACTGCTCTGGCGATGGGGAGGACTCTGAGAGCAGCAGGCTGGCAGCAGCTCTGGAGGATCTTCAAGCTCAGAACACCATGTTACAGGATGAGCTCACGCTGCTCAGCAACCTGAAAGGCGAGCTTGAAGCAGAGCTGGAACGAGCTAAGGAAGAGTTCCAAACGGAAAGGGAAGAGCTGGAGTTCAAGATCAACGAGCTGCAGCTGATTAAGGACAGTCCATCCACTGAACCTAGAATGATTCTAGATGCTCACTATCAACATGAAGAATTGAAAGAGTCGACAGTTAGCTTAGCACAAGACCAAAGCTCCCTGAAACTTGAGGAGCAGCAAAATCTGAGCCTGGAAGTAAGAACCCAGTGCGAGGCCTTGATCAGAGAGCGAGACTCTGCTTTGACTGAGTGCCAACACATGAGGAACATTCTTCAAAGCACTGAAGCGGAGCTCAGTGAGAAGACTAAAGATTTTGTTCTACAATATCAAGCTATGAAAGAACAGGGAGCTAGTACAGTCCAAGAACTTCGAGATACCATTGAAAAGCTCAGTCAAGAGAGAGATGACGTTTTGGGCAAAATGAATGAAGTTATAGAGGAGAAAAATGCTCTGATGAAGGATGTACAAGACCTTAGGCAGAAGCTGGAATGTCCACCCTTTGAAAACCAAGAAATGCAGTCATCTGAGGAGGAGCAAACTCCTTTAGCCTGCAAATCCAAACCATCGGTGGAGGACTTCACCCAGCAGAATGAGCAGATCCGCTCCCAACTGGAAGAGCAGGAGAACATGATTCAACATTTAAAGGATTCTGTCGCCACGCTGAAAGAGGAGCGAGACAAAATACAGAACTTGCTAAATCTCAAAGAGGATGAAATGCGGAACCTCAACGAAGAGCAAACAAAAGCAATGGAAAAGCTGGAGCAGGAAAAAGCTAAAGAGGTTCTGATGCTCAGAGAGGAAAAAGAGAATGAGCTGAAAAGCTTGAAAGCAGAAACCCAAGAGAAAGTGAAACAACTAGAGGAAGAACGAGAAAAAGTAAAAGAAAGCCTGAAAGAAAAGCTGGTGAATAAAGAGATGTTCTTTAAGTTAGAAGCAGCAATCAAAGAAATGTCTGATGAGAAGGATAATCTCCATCAAAGGTTGGAAGACATTTTAGTGGAACTTTCCAATGCTCAAAAAGAGAAGGACGTTTTGGGCTCCAAGGTGTTAGCTCTGGAAGTTCAGCTTAAGCAGGAAGCATCTGTAAAACAAGAGCTAGAAGAAAAGTTGAAATTAGCGACAGAAGATGCAGCACGAAGCTACGCATCCATGCAGGCGCTGGAGGAAAAGCAGTCTCAAATACTCCAAAACTCCACTGATGAAGTCGAAGAGCTGCGAGCACGTGTTGGTGAGCTGGAGCAAGAGAGGAACCTGTTGAAGAGCAGTCTAGAGGAAGCTCAGAATGAATGTAAAGCTGAGGAGATGCAGACGGATCTACAGACGCACATTAGAGACCTGGAGAAGGAGAGAGACATGCTGAAAGGGAACCTAGAGGAGGTGGTTCATGACATGGAGGGGCTCCAGAGAGACCTTCAGGAGATGAAATCGCTCAATGAAACCGTTTTTGATGAGAACCAGACCTTACAGGCTCAGGTCTCTCAGCTGAATGAAGCAAAGGTGGAGATGGAGAAAAGGATGGAGAACTTGGAGAAAGAGAGCAAAGAGCTCAGAGATCAGCTAACAGAGAAGGAGTCGCTCATATCTCAGCAGAGGGGGGAGGTGGCTGCTCTTCAGGTGGGTGTGGCTGTTTTCTCATGTTGGAGTGGCATTAGGCTTTTCCACAGCATGATTTCCCCTTTCTTCAACATATTATATAATCAGATCAATAAGTCCAAAGGTTTTTAATTTTTTTTTTTTTTTTTTTCAATTTACCCTCTAACTTTTAAAGGAATCTGCTGTCCAGTCTGCTTCCTCTGAGGAAAATACATCTGAGATGACAGACAGGCTAGGTGTTTTGATATTCGATGTATTATTGCACTGCTATATGTGGGATTACATGTATAGATTCATGACTTTTTCCATTCTTTTTTTTCCCCTCAGCTTTGCTACAAAAAGAAATCAAGGAAAAGGGTGAGAAGATGAATAAAATCAAGGCAGTTGCTCTCAAAGCAAAGAAAGAGTTGGACATCCATAAGAAAGAGGTAGTGTGAAAAATCCACTCCATAATGAGGCTAATTTTTTAGTGCTTTGAAGATTCAAGAACCAGTAACAAAATTTAGTTTGAATTAAAGAGACGCCTTTGTTTTGGATCAGTAGTAATTTAGAAATAGTGGAAGCCATGAAAAACTACCAGTACATTACATTTTATTTTTTTAAGGAACTGGTATTTAAAAATAAAACCCTAAAAATTCTGAGATTAAAGACACTTTAAGAAAAAGTGAAATTCCCTGTTTCCTGGTAGATATGTTTATAATATTACCTTATTGCTCTTATCTTTTCCCAAAGGGAATATACTCGCATCTTTTTAGTTTTTTTGGTTTTCTTTCATCCTTATGTCAGTCGTTTCTTTCTTTTGTCTGTAAAGACCAAACTTTGAATAATCACTTAAGGGTAGATTCCACAAACTAAACTCCTTTTTGTTGCAGGTTTTGAGTCTTAAAGAGGAAGTGGAGTCACTGAAAGCAGAAAGGGAGAAAGTAAACAGTTCAATGAAGGATATCATCCACAGTGCTGAAGGCTACAAGGTAAGAAACCTGAAGTCTAAGACAAACAGCTTTAGATCTATTCCACGATAGTAAAGAGGCCTAAATACAGAACAAGATGTTTTTCTTTTTAAACCCTAAAAGTGATATTGATTTAGGAATTTGTAAATAGTAATAATAATAAATCCTAATCAATTTGTCTAAAGAAACATTTAGATTTATTCTTTATATTGTGGATTTTTAATTAATAAAAAAAAGAATTTGGAAATGTGAAATAGATAAAAGTAACTGCATGTTTTCCAGCTGACTCTCCAGCACTGTACCTCCAACTCATCCTCGTCTTGTATTCTCTTTCTGTCATGGATGGATCCTGGTGTCTTTCTGTTTTAGAGTCTCCAAATTAAAAGCATAGTTTAACTTCACTTAAAATTAAACCGTTCGAATTTATTAAATTAATTACAACAAGTGAAAGCACGCTCCATTTAAGCAGACTTGGTGTGCAGTATTTACTCCCAGTGGACTATAAACAGCTCCATGCTTTACAGCTGTGACTCCATTAAAGCAGAAACCATTCTCTTGTGTCTAATGACTTTTGGCCCATCTTGGAACATGGATGCAGCTTGAAAAACTGAGATGCAGTGTTTACCTTCAGTGAACTGTTCCGCCTGTAATGAATAATAAAGGGACGTGCGGCTCCGCGTCTTTGCTTAGAATCTGCAAATAGATTATGACAAACGAATGGAGCAACTGGATCTGCAGAGGGAGAAGGTGGAGGCAGCGGAGAGACAGATTGCTGAGCTGACCAAACAACTCAGCAGTGCTGTCACACAGGTAACTGGGATGCGCACTCAATCACACGCACACACGTTGCTACTAACCAATACATACGATGCTCCAAGCCTCCAGTAAATCTATGCGCAGAGGCTTTGATAGGTCTCAGCGATATTTATGCTGTTGCTGGCTTTCCAAATGATTTACAGGGGGTCATTTTAGCCGGCAACATTTTTCCGAGATATGTCTGACAGCCCGGCGCTCACAAATAGCCCATCAGATGTGACTGGGTGAGCAAGGGAGAAATTGTTTTTATATATACTCCTTTCCCCCTAAGCCCATAACTGTCTCTTTCCAATGAGAGAGCAGGCGGGTAAATGTAGCGGGCTATAGCTCCCATCTGCTGCGTGGTGGTGCAACACCATTCTCTGAGACAAAGCTTTATTCTCATATGCACTCAAGGTTCTCTGGGGGGTGCGGAGGGATGCAAACTGATGCTGCTTAGGAAACTCGGAGTCTCTGTTTACCGATCATGATTTTCAGAGTTTGGCTGGCAGCCGATTGGAGATGAAGCTGGCTGCTCAGTGTTGCTTTCAGAGAAAACCCTCAGAGCCTCTCTGCTGTCAGATCCACTTGGATGGCTTTGAGCGGTGTCACGTCTGTTCGTGCAGGTTTCAGATGTTTAAAGTCTATGGAGAAAACCTTGGACAAAAGGGAGACAGAGCCTTTTTCTTTTTTTTCATTCAGTTTGAGATTTAAATACAATACATTCATTAGATCACCTACTGAATGTTTGCTTCAATTCACAACAAAATCTTGATTAGTTCATGGGACAGTGATGAGTCGTATCTTCACTGTTGTAGAGGGAAGCACTAAGCAGTGAAAAGGAGGACTTGAATGCCGGTTTGGAGACGGCGAGGAGCACAGTGAGGCAGCTGGAGACCAAAAACCAGGAGCTGCAGAAACAGATAGCAAGTCTGGACAGAGATCTGTTGGCTGAGAGAGCAATGAAAGAGCAAAAGCTTAAGGTAGAGGTTTGCTTAACATTTTTGGCAGAATTACACAGCATGTTTTTAGGGGAGCCTTTGTAAAATCCAATGCGGCTTCATCAAGAGGAATTTCCTCATTTCTCCAGGACTTGGCAGCTGCCACAAAGGAGGTGGAAGAACTGACAGCAAAGCTCCGCAAGCAACAGGAGCAGTCTCAGCAGACTGCCCAGGAGCTGGAGCAACTGCGCAAGGTATGCGCGCACAAAAGCCTCTCAGGCTGGAGTGTGTGCCACAGGTCCTGCCCGGTCAAGCGGCTGAGCCGGTGATGGCTGGCCTGGAGCTGGAGTAGGACCCCACTGACAGAGATAGAGCAATTGTAGCCCACAGTGAAGGAGTCTCTGCTGCTTTCACGTTAATGGAGACCTACATAGTACAGCAGTATACATGGAAGCTGCCTGCAGGCTGGACATTATTTTGTGTCCATTTTTCTTATGCTAGCAAAGGAATCTGAGGCTGATTTCATTGTTTATAGATAAGCAATAGTATATATTTGAGAGTATTTTTTGTTTGTTTCAAAAAGAAAAAAGAAAAGCAAACACGAAAAATCTAGGCGTTACTGTAATTTTTGCATTGAGTAATGAAAATCATTTTAGTTATTTGCTAATTTTTATTTTTTTAGGTTTAAAAAAATAAAAAAGTGTCTGTAAATGCACCTGTTTAACAAGAATGTTTTTTTTTGCCTTCAATTCTGTAATGCCTGAGAAAACAGTCTGTCTGCTCTCTGACTCTTTTCAGGCCTGTTTTTAAAGCTCTTTATTACGGTGGCCCTGAAGTTCAAATCACATCGAGACATAGCTGAAGGCAAAAACATATTAAAAATCTCAATGACAAGTAAACAATAAAAGCAAAACAAATTGTAAAAAAACTACATTGCATTTTAGAAATCAAGCATAAATCCCAAAAAACAAAACACAACCAAAAAAGGAAACAAAATAAAAACATTTTGGTAAACAAAAGGAATTTTCATAAATAAAAAGAAACAAAATAAAAACTTTGAACATGTAGGTGCTAAGGGACATCACTGATTGGATGGTTTCAGCTTTAACTTCAACCGGAAGTTATTTGGTACGAAGCGCCTGAAACCACAAATATGAATGTTACTGGTGACTTAAACAAAGAGCAGCTAACCCTAATCTACAACCACAGCAAAAGTTAGTGATCGCTCAATCAACCACAGTTTGGGCAGACAATCTTTCTGCCCAAACCGCCCCTCTTCTTAAAAACTCAAGTGTCATCATCAAATCAGTGATGTAACATAGTTCCTACCTTTTCCAGTTTCTTATTCTGTTTTATTTTTTAACATTTTCTTTTATTTCTGACTGTTTCTTTTGCTCTCCGATTTTATTTTATTTTTTTTACATTTTGGTTTTTAGAATTTTGTTTTGATTTCTAAAATGTGGTGTTTTTTTATTGTTATATTTTTAATGACATTATGATCTTTAATATGTTTTTGTGTTGAGAGATTTATTGATGTGATTTGTTACTAAGAGCCACCGTTCCTTATTCCACACAGGACAACAGTGCTTTTATTAGAATCCAGAAAGATATCCACATCCTCTCTATTTTGGATGTTTTAGTAAGTGCATGTGTGTTTGATGCAGCAGCTTTGTTTCCATTCCTTTGATGAGCAACAGGAGTCATTTATTGAAGACAGAGAATAGAAAAAAGCTCTGGAACATCCACAGAAACACATAGACCACGTACAGCAAACATAAAGGCCAAATTTATAAATCGTTTTAAGGATTTGTATTACTGGAAGATGTTAAAATCCTTTGACAAAGGTGAATGAAATGTGAAGTTGAGGGCATTTCTGTTTCTTTGCGACTGGAGTTTCTGTTGGGTTTTTGGACTTGATGTTGAATGTTCTTCCAGGAGGCCCAGCAGAACTCCCTGATGGACATGGAGATGGCTGATTATGAGCGTTTGGTGAAGGAACTCAATGGCAAAAATGCAGACAAAGACGAGCAGATTAAGGACTTAAAAGCCCAGATAAACACTCTCTCCCAGAAGCAGGAGGCGTTCAAGAAAGAAATAGGTAGGGATCACTTTTGAAACGTTTCTGTTTCATTGAAGTCTCATTTGTTTTCATTTTTCACCAAAAATAGTAGCTCTACACAATGTTTATATGTCTGTGTTCTGATGTGCCAGCTTTAATACATTTGTTTTTGGATCACTACAGGATTCCACTTTTTTCAAATATCAGCACTTTAGTTAAATTTAAAATTTGTTAACAATTACTCAGTTTGGATTCCAGAAAGTTATCACCAAATTATTTAGGTTGTGTTGAATTTGCATCTTTAATTACTATTCTAGGAAATGAAAACATTAAAATGGCAAAACATTTCATCAAAAATGATTGTTTTCCATAAACTGATTTTGCAGCAATCAGATAATTGTTCATTTGAAGACAGAAAATTGAAAAAAGGCAAATTAGCATATTGATAATTAATAAGTGTCGATAATGAGAGGATCCACATGTAATTAAGCATTATTGTCAGAAAACCTGTTCTCTCTACAAAGAACATAACACAACTAAACACTGTTGTCAATCCTATTCTCAGTGAAAACGGAACACACATGTACAAATTAACATTCAAATCAACAGATTGTCTTTGGACAAAACAAGAACAGAATAGAGATCATTGTTCTTAGTATTTAGTATTTGTTAAGCAAAACAGATTTTTTTTAAAAGTCTTAGGACTGAGATCTGAATAGCACGGTGGTGGAAGGGGAGGATTTAGACTTAATCACAAAACTGTTTGGATGCCAAGTTACTTCACAGACAAACTTGAAGCCACTGACTGTTTAAGCTTGAATTAAGCAATACACAGAAGGAATAGCTTAAAAAGATGTTGCAGTGTGATTGTGTCTATTTTGTGGTCATGGTGCCAGTTCAGGAAAGATCAGAGGATATGAACAGGAAAAGGAATTGACTGCAGTTTGCTTTGAAGTGTGTCACGGAGAGACTGACGAGGGAAATTCAAATATCAGCATTTTCCAAACGTGGTTTCTATGCATTAAAGTCATTCCAAGCAGTGCAAATGTATCTTGTGTTTGTCATGACTGTACTTGCGCTTATGCCCATTTATACATATGTGTCTCCAGAGACTCTGAAGTCCCAGGTGGACCATGAAGAGGAGAAGTGCTCTAAGATGAAACAGCTGCTGGTAAAAACTAAGAAGGACTTGGCTGACGCCAAGAAACAGGTTTGTTTGTCTGGAAGGATGACCTTTTTTCTGTGCTAGACTCCATTTTTAACACTGTCGGCTGTTTCTGTGATGTCACTAGTGTTTTGGTGGCTTTAGTTTAGAGTGTGTTTTTTTTTTTTATGTTTGCATTTCTGTATGCTCACATGTGCAGGAGAGCTCCCTCATGATGCAGCAGGCGTCTCTGAAAGGAGAACTGGAGGCAAACCAGCAGCAGTTTGAGAGCTCCAAGGTTTCAGAATCATCTCACTCTCCTTTCTGTCTTTACAATAAATAAATGGATAAATGAGAATTTAGTTTCAAAACATGAATGAAAATATAGATGTTTTTTTTTTTTCCAGATTGAGATTTGTGAGCTGACAGCTGAGCGCCATCATCTGCAGGAGCAGCTGAGGTCAGCGCTGGAGCAGCAGCAAAGAACCAGCAACTCCTTACAGCAACGCATACACAGTCTGCAGCAGGACAGAGACGCTGCCAAGGTCCACACGCTCACTTATCTGCTTTTCAACTACACATGAAGTACAGTATAACAGCTCTACTGATGAACGTAAGGTTTCCTCCAACAGCAGTTATTTGTTGGAGATACTTGTCACTAGAGGGCTGCACCGACTCTGCTCATTAGAGAGCATTGATAAATGAGGCTGTGACTAATGACTCTTTTTATTATTAATCTCTCAATTATTCTTGATTTATTCTCAAATCTTTATCAATTCATCAGCGTTCTAGAACTACCTATGTCATTTTTAAGCTTCTAAGTCGACAGCAGCTATTAGCTACGCTAGGAGCTGGAACAAGTAGGGTTTTTTAAACAAAACGTTTTTTTTTTTAAAAATAAAAGGATCACAATTGAAATAAACCATCTTTATTTATAATTGCCTGTTTGAAAGATTAAAAACATTAAAACCATTCAAAAAATATACATTTCTTTTTTAGTAGTAAGAGTTTCCCAAGGATTAACACCAAACAAAAGAGGTCAGGATGGTGAGCAGTGACTTTTAAGAGGGACGAGAAAAGGTTCACATCTCAAAAGTATTCAGTGCACAACACTCATCTTTGGATTTATGTACATTTATGATGCTTTTTGAATCTTAGATCAGTAATGAATGATCTAACAAGCCAAAGATGTTCAGGTATAAAAGAGGAACCGATTGTGAGGGACAATTCTGGAGAAATCTTTACCCAAGAATGTTTCTAAAATTCCAACAAATGTGTCTCCTTGGAATCCCTCAGGGTTCGGGGTCATTTATTGCTTGTGTTTGTGTGTGTGGTTGTGTGTCCAGGCTGAGCTTTTGGCAACAACAACTGAGTTTGAGAGTTATAAAGTGCGAGTCCACAACGTTCTCAAGCAGCAGAAAAACAAAGCCAGCGCTCAGAGTGAAGGAGATGCTTTTAAACTGGAGAGGTGAGACTGACCATAGCCTCAGACACAAAATACCAAAACAAACAAATCCTTCAATGCACGTGCAGACTTCGAAAAGTCAGGCCACTTTCCAACAATTGTACAGATACAAAAAAAATGCTAAAAGTACTTTTATGGCATTACAACAACTTTACAGTAATGCAAAATGCTAAGCTATAACAGAAAAAAAAACTGTATGTGTCATCCTCATTGTGATTATTTGGACGTTTGGTGTCTCTTTCAGAGAGCAGTTGTCCTCTCAGATAGAGCAGCTGAGGGTCAGACTGTCGGAGAGCCAGCAGAGCCTCCAGAGCAGCACGGCTGAGCTGCAGCAGCTCCACATTGAGCATGACACTCTCCTGGAGAGGCACAACAAAATCCTCCAGGAAAATGTCAGCAAGGAAGCTGAACTCCGTGAAAGGTGAACTCACCTGCTCCTCCAAATGTCTTTGTTTTAAGTGATATGTTTTTGAATGGAATTTCTGTAGCGTTTCTTTGTTTTCATCTGAAATATGCCGGCAACACCTGATTTAACCTGGCAAATACACTTTTTTTTCCCTCCCGTTCTGCTGTCACATGTCTGACTCAGCCGAATGAGCAGTCTCTAAACTCCTCTTCTCTTCCTGTCTGTACATCCAGGCTTTTGTCGCTGCAGTCAGAGAATGTGGCCCTGCGGTCAGACTTGTCCCAGGCTCAGGCTGACCTCTCGTCCCAGGTTGAGACCCAGCGGCAGACCTACAGAGACCAGCTGAGGAAGCTGCAGGACGACCACCGGGCCACTGTGGAGACCCTGCAGAGACAGCTGACGCGCGTTGAGGAGCAACTCTTCACCCTGCAGAGCCAGAACAGTAAGCTTACTTGAGAACTGAAACTTAATTTTAGCAAAATTGTCTTTTGCATTCATTATGTTTGCTCAGACAAAGGTAAGGCAAGTGTTTTAATCATTTCCATTTTCTAGGTTTTTTTCTGTTTACTGAAAGAAATCATTGTAGACTGAGAGAGAATAGGCTTGTAGGGGGTGTATCAGTGTGCTTATTAACACCTAGAGCCCATTCATCACCTCCCACACAGCTGCCCTCTGGAGTCAAACAGCAAATATTGCTCAGTAATGACTAGGAAAGGCAAGTGTGTGTCTGTGTGTGTGTGTGTTGCCACTTCAGTTTGGCCAGCTGTTAGCAAGATTCCTCAGCCCTGTTCTCGCCTCAAAGTGTGGCGCAGAGCTCACTGTGGCATCTGGAGAGACTCATAATTAGTGTCTCACACACACATATGCCATGATCAGCCCAATAAAGAGAGCCAATATTTATATTTTATTACAAAACATTTGAGCCATTTTACTGCTGTTTCAATTTAGTTTCTGCTAGAGAAAAAAAGTACAGCTATGTGGATTATTGATAAAAGGGCTGAACCAGTTGTGAATCAGATGTCATTTTCTGCGACGAAAATTGAGTTTTTAACATGTTCTTGTGAGTCAGGAGCAGATAAAAAACAGATTCTATTTGTGACATTTGATTTCAGCTAAAAGGGAAAACTCATAATTAAAAGAACACTGAGAACGCCTTTAAGATGGATCAAAAGAAGATTAGAGTCGGATTTTAAATTATTCTAAAGTCTTTTCAGTTTTAACTTTTCTTTTATGGGAGGAAAAAAAAACAAATTAGTGCAATTGTTGTTTAAAAAAAAAGGTGTCCTTTATGATATTTTTACATTTAAACATCATTTGACAGCTCTATTGGGTTTTAAAAACCCATGTTTTCTTTGTTTTATTAAAGAAACTGAAGCTTTATTATGCCTAACATTTACCAGCACTCATCCCTGTGTAGTCTGATGTACCAGCACAGTTCTTCTTTAGAAGAGACCTTATTATCTTGATCATTTCCCTCTTTTTAATCATCTTTTTTTCATTGTGAAAGGACGAAGTCTGGACTCTATATTTACTCTCGTCATAGTTCTTCACAACCTCACTATCTTCTCTGAGATTTTGTCTGACAATAACTCACAGCTGAAAGTTCCAGACCATCAAGCTGCCAAAACTTCTTTTTCTTGAGGTCTGCACACCTGTTGCTGATTAATTAATCACATGCATCTTATTAACAGCACCTGGGTGCTTTTTGGTTTCCTCAGGTGCAGTAATCATGATCTTCATTTTTCATGCACAACTTCTATGGCAGGTCTAGCCAGAACAACAAAGGTTTTATTAAATTTTTTGAAATGTACATGGTTACTTTTAAAAGAGGGAGTACTTGGATGACTGTTTGTCTTACTCATTGACTTCCTTCAAATTTAATTTGAGTAAATATTTAATCTTAATGCAAATCTCTTTTAGCTCTGTGGCTGTCTCAATGAGGCCCTCTACTGGTACAGATAGGTACTGTTAAATGTCATGGGGCTGACTTTGAGTTCTGTTGGGGTGGAGATCTAAGTCCGAAGAATAAATCACACATTTGAAGTGACAGCAAGAATAAGAAGTATTTATATTCCCTAAACCTCAAGGAAGACATGAATGGTTCCTTAATCTTCTGTAGTGCAGAAGATAGCAGAATATAGGATCATTCCTCATTACAGAAGACATTGATCTATTTTACATTTGCTTGCAACTACATTTATCAAAGTGAAAGTCACTTTCAGTCCCTAATACTATTGATAATATTTATCTAAGAAAGCATTTAAATATGTCAGAAGGATGGTGAGTGTGAGACACGGAACTTGTTCCTCTCACTGAGATGATGGAAGAAGCCAGACTGGAAGTAGGGAGGTGTGATTGTTCAGGTTTGGCCTCTTTTGACCCCAGCCATGAATCACAATCATCTGCTGTCCACTCACTCTCAAGTGTTTTATCCGTCCCTCTCAATTGTCTTGTCACTTGTGTCCTCACTCCAGTGATGTAGAAAACTGTCTTTTTACCTCTTGGTGTTTGAGGTTTAGGATTGTGCACACCATATAAACTTTAACAAAAGGAGGCTTTTAAAAGTGTTGTATCTGTTTTTTTTAAGTGTAATTTAGTTTTTGCCCTCCAAAACTAAGAAAAGCTGATGCTGCAGTTTTGGAGCTTGTTACTTCTTCACTAAACTTTTGTTTTTTAACAATTTAAGTAATGTTTTTAAACTGCTTTAAAATTGAAATAAACAATTTAAAACTTTTTGTTTTTTTGTTTCTTATGTTGAAGCTCAATTGTTTTTCGGGTTTTTTGTGTCTGCTGCAATAACATAAGTATTTGCTCGTTAGGTTCGTTGTTGGTCCAACACAGTCGCAAGACTTTGGGGACAGACCTTCAGCGCAGAAATGGAGACCAAATCCAAGCCGGAATGGGAATGGTGGCCATCAGTGACCTTCAGTCGATGGCCAGGGAGGAAGGGGAGGGCATGGAGACCACAGAGACCGAGAAATCCTCCCCAGCACAAACCTCGCTGCCCTCTCTGGAGCAACTACTTACATCACCTGATCCTAAACAAGGTGTGATTGAAAGCAAACATAAGAGAAATGAAGGTTCAAGTTGTTTTTTGATTTTTAAAACTGCATAACGTATTTTTTTAAAAAGTCAAATCTAATTAATATGCTGACACTTTGGGAGTTGTAGCTTGATCCACAAGTAACTACAATTCCCAGAGCCCCACCCCTTCACATCTGATATATGTCCCAAAATGTCCTTTTGTAAATACTGTTTATTCAGTAGTATTCAGGTGTTGGGAGATATTCAGGTTTAAAAATGTCCTTTACAGTGGACAAATATGCATTGCTACTTGTCAGGAGGATAAATAATAAAGCATAGATAAAGCAAGCAAGGTAATTTAAAATGGATGTTGCTTTGATTGTACCATTTAGAACCATTTGTATGGACGGTGGAGCCAACCATAGAGGAGGTAACTGAAAAGCTGAACACCGCCACACGCAGCATGGAGCACATGAACAGCCTGCTACATGAAACTGAGGCCACCAATGCTATCCTCATGGAGCAAATCACTGTATGTATGAATATAAAAACTCTCTTACTGTTTACAGCAGACATTAGCATTTCTGTTCATTCAGATCTTACCATTTGGGTATAGTTTTCTAGTTAGTTTCTAAATCTGACTTAAAAACATATCTAATATCTTAAAAACAGAAATCTGAAAACAATATGGTTCTTTATCATAATATTAACAATATGGTTCTTTATCATAATATTAAACTGGGCCCGGCAGTCCTCTCTCCACGTAGGGAGAGGGATCCCTGAGCTTTCTGGCAAGGCCAGAAGCCGGGGATCACATTACACCTGAGCCGGGGGTGTCCGTGTTCCTGTGGTGTGGGTTCTGTTCATTGTCCCTGAGCGCTGGGCCTCGCCAAATTTCCAACTGTGGCTGAGCCTGGTCGGGCCATGTTAACAACATGTCTTGTGGGCCCCCTTTTCTCCTGGGTGCCCTCCTCCTGGGCGGGGACGGCTGGCCCCTGCCTTGCTCCTTCCTCGACCAACCGTGGGCCGGGTGGGTGGCTGCCAGGTGGGTGGCTGCCTGGAGCGCGGAGCGTGTCTCCCTTGGGGGGTCCTGGCTCGTACCGTGGGTTGGGGCGGGGGGATGCCCAGAATTCCTGGGTGGTGATGACGTGCTCGTCTGGGGCTGTGGGCACTCCTCTCGGGTGGGGCCCGGGGTTGAGCCCTCCCGGTGGGGGGGCTGCACTCCTGGTTGGGCCGGGGCTGCGCTCTCTGCCCCCCCATGCCTCCCTGCTCTCTGGCTTGGGGGCCCCACGGCGGTCCTGCTGGCCCTGGCCTGGGTGGCAGATGTGATCGCCCGGGAGGCTGTTGTTCTCTATCTGCTGCCGTGCGGGCTTTGGGGGGTTCTGGCTGCCGCGGCGGGGGTCCTGGTGTGGGGATGGCTGGGCACCCTCCCTCCTTCTTTTCACATTCCACCATTCATTTTAGAAGAACATAAACGCTCACTTGAGCACAGGTGTTAGCTCACCTTTGCACTAATAGTTTGCGTGATTGAATGAAATATTTCACACTAGTTGGTTTGAATGCATAAGTGTGCGTGTGTGAACAGTATTTGTATTGTGTACATGTTAACATGTGGACATTTTTGCAGCCAACAGGTGCGTTTATAACATTTGAGCGTGTGTGTGGGGACAGGCCCGCCCCTTCTAGATTTGTATTGCATCTGAACCTGACCATATTGATAAACATCCAGAAACTTGTCTTATGCTGCTTCATGGTTTTACCCCCCCCCCATATAATCACCTTCCTATCCCCCCCTCTCTGATATCCCTCTCTCTTCTTCCCTCCTTTCCTTTTCCGTCTGGTCCAACACAAAAGATTTTCAAATACAATTAAAATGAATAAAATTTGGCCTTGATTACAAAAGGGGTTCATTCAGACATACCTCTGGTTTGTCAGAAGATTCATAACCCCTGTTGTTAAAGTAAAATATCTTTAACACAAGAAGCATTCAGCTCTCATCTGTTTGCCCAGCTGTTGGACAGAACAAGTTGAAAAAAAACTGAACACAATGACTCAAAAATGCAGATTTGTCTGGCACCCTCCAGTCTATTAAGGATCCACTCTGATCATCTGAGCTACTTTAAAAGCGTTCCCAGTGGTCTTATCTTTGATCATGCTGTTTTCTGCCAAAAATCAAAAGACCTATGCTGTTTTTAGGACATAATTTCTGCAGAGTTGCAGTTATTTCATTAGAAATTCATCTCTGACTGTTGGTGCAAAGCAACCCCACCGCCCCCCTTCCCGTCACCAATAACTGAAAGCTGTTTACAATCTCTCCTGCTAGCTTACAGCCCCTAACACCCCCACCTAACATTATCTTTGTCAAGTAGTATTGGAGCTATCCAGCTGTACAGCTCAAACGAGGAAAACAAAGACGTTCGTCGATCTAGTTGGCTATAAGTGGATGCATCAGAATGGACTAAAGCTCCTGGTTCACAACTATTTAAATAAAGAAATACTCAGAAATGCAATATTAAGCTTAATTGTCTTTATACATGTCATTCATCTTCAGAAAAATGCCACATGGAAAAAAAAAATCAAAAACGTAATTTTCAAGTTGGAGTGGGTCTTTAAATTGGCCTGTATGCACCCACAGTGATGTCAAACAGCCTGGCGTTCTTTATTGCCCCGTCTTTGTCCAAAAGAAAGTAGAATTTGTGTCCCTTGACTCTCAGGGGAATGAATGACGTGGACTCCTGTCTGTGGGCGTGGCAGGCCACCTGGGACAGAGGCACTGTAATCCTCCTGCCGCGGCCTGGACCCAAAGGCGACTGCGTCCCAACCGTCACCATCTTCCCGCCTTCGTGTAGAATCACCTTAAAGACAGAGCGCCGGCAAAACACAGCGCCGAGGCCGACAATCCCTCCTCCTATCGCCAGGCATCCCAGCGTGAAGCCGTACCTCCAGGCGTTTGAACCCAAATTCATTTCAAAACTCCACATCCCAGCTAGACCCGTGGTGGTGGGCGGTTTGGTGCTTTGTTTCGCTTTTTCTGCACCCGTGTCTCTTAGCCCGGTGTAAGCGAACTGAGCCAGATATGTCCAGAAGACAAATTGTCCACCACAGAAGACAGAGAGAAGCCGGAAGAAGTGGGTTCTGTCGTGTTCGAACAAGGTGACATCTTTGGAAGGTTGGGCGGAGGTGGAAAGGCTTCGACGAGCTTGCAGTTGTCGGCCTGTGTTGAAAAGTTTTCCGCTGTGTAATCCAGAAATACTGAGCGGAGAGGACCCGCTGGTGGTCGAAGCTGACATCCACGCATTTCGACACAGTGAAAACGGGCTTGAGTTAAATTTGAGGACTCCGCACAAAAACCGTTCTAGCCCCATAACAAGAGCAAAATACCGCTTCGAAACAACTAAACGACAACTTTTACTGTCGCAAGTTTCAAAAACTACTTTCACGGACGTTTTAATTTAAGTTTTTAATCTCCGTAAAAATAAGTGAAAGCCTGAAGAGTGCGGCCATCTTGGGTCAAATGACGTAAAGGGTCAAACGGGGTTTGCTAGATCTCGCGATATGCTATGGGAATTGCTGCATAATTGAAACAAAAAATGTAATTATTTTAAATTTATGAAACGGCAATACCGGCATGTTTTGTGCAAAACAAAAAAACTTTTTTCTTAATTATTAAAAACTATTTTTTATTTATACTTGTGCATCCAGGTCTATAACTAGATTTATATTCACAATTTACAGTGTTCCCCCGCTTATTCGCTGTTTTTTTTTCAGTGACGTGACTCCTCCAGTTCATTACAAAAACTCGGCTCAAAACCCTTTTCTGAGACTTTTGCATTCAGGGGGCTGAGCTGTAACTTTTCCCCCTGGTTCCTGAATCTCTATAACCGAAGTTTGTGCCCCTGCATGGAGAAATGACATCAGCTGACTGAGAACCGGCAGGAAAATATCCTTAAAAACAATGAAAAAAAATGTAAAATTTCCCTCCATTTTGGCCTTTAATGTGTTTTTTATTGTAACAGACATACAGATTTCCATATTTACTACTGTATAGACACAATGAGCCTTTGAAACTAACAGAACAAGAGTTGTAGCCATTTAGATAGCTTCTTTCTATCTTTATTAATTCATTTATTCGTTTTATGATTTTTTTTTCTACCTACCAGCTGTTGAAGAGTGAAATGCGACGTCTTGAGAGGAACCAGGAGAGGGAGAAAAGTGTTGCCAACCTTGAGTATCTGAAGAACGTCTTGCTGCAGTTCATCTTTCTGCGTTCAGGCAGTGAGAGGCAGGCCCTGCTGCCCGTCATTCACACCATGCTGCAGCTTAGTCCAGAGGAGAAGAGCAAACTGGCTGCCATTGCACAGGGTATGTAAATGGCGAACAGTCAGTTCACTTTGCACAAATGAGCTATTGAACAAGGCTTTCTGGTGTCCACTCTTTTTACCAGATATGTTGTTTTAGCTTTTCTGTTACATTTTAATGTTTTTAACTCATTAGTTTCCAAAGTTGCTCTTCATATCCTTCAGAAGTATCATTGTAGTTGTGTCAGTTTTTTAATCAGGTGTTTTTGCCTTCCCTGTCTGCAGGTGAGGAGGAAGGAAGTGGTTCTCGGGGTTCAGGGTGGTCTTCGTACCTCCACAGCTGGTCTGGGATCCGATAAAACTGGAGGCTAACCAAACTGACCTTAAGGACTGAAGGCACATTGCAGTGACTTTACTGAGCCATTTTCTGTGAGATTGAGTTGTGAAACATTGACTCCATGGTGGATGTGGTCACTCTATAACAGTACTGGGACCAATGAATGTATCTGCTGAAAAAACAGCCTGGTGGAGATTATGAAGACCAAAATACTTTAACTTAATCTTAGTTAGCATTTATAGGTCCAAGGTGTAGGTGTGTTGTATTTATGTTTATTTATGATGCCACATCTCATTGTAAAATCTTCTTTTCAATTTAGGGCATTTTAGAGCGCATAACAAATCTGAATCTGTTACTGTTTTTCTAATCCACATTTAATGGGTAAATGATGAGATTATTCTGGGACATTTATGAAAACTATTACTTGAACTTGTCACATGCCTGATAATGAACCTTTTGTCCAGATTCATTCACTGTTGGCACTTTGTGTCTATGTTTTACGGGAAGCTGTTTTTTTTTCTCTCCCCATTCCTCACATCACATGTGATCATGGTTTGTTTCAGAAAAGCGTCTCTTTAATCTTTAACAGCTTTTGCCTGGAAGGTCCAGATAAAGTTAGACATTTTTCAATGGCGCATGGTTTTTGGTAATAATTACCTAAGGAAGTATGAAATGGTTTGGTGTTAAACTATATCACAATCGTGTCTGCGGATCTTTCCAATGAGTTTCAAATACGTCATATTTTATCTTTTCTTAAGCGGGGGGGGGGGGGGGGGGGGGGTAATGTTAAAGAAAACCTCCAAAGGGCGAGTTTTCATCCATAACATGCATCAGTGTTTGGTTCGGGTTGTTATTTGTTCTCTCTAAAATATCAGTAAATGGAGGATGGTGCTCACGATTGCATCTGTACATTTTTAGGTGCCTTTTACCAAGAATATAACTCAGACCTCATTATAAAACTCCTCAATATATATGAATTTGAGGTGAATGGAGAAATAAGCATGCATTTAAATCTATTCTGTAGTCAGATTCTCTCCACAGGTTGTGTCACTGGCAGTCTTGTAGGATTCATTCATCACAAATGAATGTATGTTCTTCTTTTCGTTTAATCCACGTTTTTTCTTTTGTGATGGGTCCTGTAAGTTTGAAAGAGTTCATTACAATAAAATTTCATGCAAGATTCAATAGAGAATAAGTGCTATTTGAATTGGGAAGAAAGCTTGAGATGTGATTTTTAAAGACAAAAATTTGAGCATTTTGATATAAGGGTAAAAAATAATCATGACTTTATTTTTCATGTTTGAAAGAGTACAGAAATATTTTTGCTCCTATTAAATATGTTGACATTTGTGCTGGTGATCACAGTACAGAGGGGCTGGATATCTCGCTGTTATTAGAGTCCTCATCCTGCCTGAAGGAGGGAGGAAAGTGTGGCGCCTTTCCTTTTAAGGGAAGATCTGCTGTTCTGGTAGAGTGACGTAGTTAGGAGAGGAAACGACGAATATTGACTACTGTACTCAGTTGGTTGCAAAGGTAAAGCATTTCTCGAACGATGTGCAACTGCATCGCCCTTACTTTGTGATGCATTTAGATAGTTTCCCATGTCAAATTCTGCTGGTTTCACAAGTTTCTGCAGGAGTGGGAGTGTGTTTGGGACAAAACGGACAATCATCCTAGAAGATTTTAAAAGAGAATGTTTTGTTTACAACACGTTATATTTTCGTCAAACTGGTAAAAACGGGGGGAAATCTCATTTCTTTCGAGTTAAAGGAAAGTCTTTAATGACCAACCAACAGCAGCCAGTAGCTGTAAAGTCACGAGTATGACTACGTATCGGTAGAATCTGACGCTACTGCACAGAACACGGTGGGTCATACTGTTTCGTGTATGTAAAAACCCGCAAAAATACTAATTAGGATAAAGCCTCTGCACTCCGTGTTAAGCTGTCCCGGAGTAAAAGACGTGTTTACATCCTGCGATTTTCAAAATAAAGGTAAGTTCCTCTAATAGTTTGCGTCTGCATTTCTCGTTAAATCAATTTGAACTTAAAAGGGGAAAAAACTTAAATAGATTACTTCATCATATAAAAAGTATCAATGTGCCTTCATTTTTTTCTATTTGTTAAAAGTATTCAAATATGATTCATAATGATAAACTATTAGGCCATCAATGTGCAAATCTTAATATTTAAATTAAAAGCAAATCAAAAGTTGTTTTATTTTTTTAGCTGGACAAAGCAATAAATGGCGTAATGTTTAAATGTACTGATGCTAAAAAATACTTTTTACGCTTTTAGAAGAGTTTAGGCATTGACACATACATTTGAAATTATTAAATGCACCAATAAAGTGAAAGGGAAGACAAAAATATATTTTTAAACTAAGTATTTGATCTTGATTCCTTTTCATTAAACGTTTCTACTATTTTTCTTCAAGTTTGCACTAAGCTCCACTGATTCAACTGAAATTGACTGACCTGAACCCTTTTATTCTGAACCCTCGAGCGGAAGCTCAGCATCATTGATGGAGCGGCGCGTGGACAGAGCGGGACAGAGGCGAGGCCGTCCCCGTTCGCCATTCTGCGAAGAGAGACAACCGACACTCCGTATCCCTGGCAGGACAACATCTGGACATCCGCATCTGAGAGCAGAAAACGTCTGTGGTCCGAGGGTGTGGTGAAAGATGCTCGCCATTGCCGAGATGACCAACGGGTAAGGGGAAAGAAACGCGTATTAAGAACAAATCCAGCTGAAAAGTTAAGTAAACACTTTTACATGTAGAGAAAAAACCGCTATGCCATTTTTATGATTGGAAACTTACCTAAAGTCATTATTAAAACAATTTAAAAATGTTATTGTAGCTGAATTGGGCTTTTAAAATATTGTAACGTGCTTTGTCTATTTGTGTGCACGTGGAAAATGCTTTAAAAATCAAATTTGCTACCCAAATGATTCGTCTTATCGTAGCTGAACTTGAAGCTAGCGCCCCCTACAGTATGAAAAAAATAAATCAAACAGCTGCTTTAGCCAAAAAAAAAGAGCTCAGCATATACTTCTAAATCACTCTTATTCTACGTCAGGTTTAAAAACAGCGGTAAACTGGTAATAAGATGCTCAGACTTGAGTTGGGAATGAAAAACGGCGTAGAATAAGAATTAGAAGTTTTCCCTCTGTGTCCATATGTCCTCAGCCTTGAGTCAAGACTGGAAATGTTCTGCACTGAGGACAGAAATGACAATCAGCTGCAATGATGCTCTTATTTTCTCCAAATCCCCCTCCTCCCTCCCGTGGAATGTCCTCAGTGGGTCACTGGACTGTGTTCCCAGCTCTTCAAACCACTTCCTGACCGTTCTTTCCCTTGGGTCTCTTCTCTGAAAGAGCCTTTTCTCCCTACCACCATAGTGTGATTGCTACTGTGCGTATCATAGAGTTTATTATGGCCTGGAATGACTTTTTATAAAGTACTCTGGACTGAGTAGCTCTCAAAGGGAGAGTCTGAGGATCTTTGGATTTATTCTGCATTAGAATGTCTTTTTATCTGATCCCACGCTGCGTTCATACAACAACAGCTCAGACAAATGTCTCTCTCTCCAGTGTAGACTTGTCCTTGTTTGGAAATGGGAAGCTGGTAGATGTAGGATTTAGGTGTGTGTGCTCTAACTGGAGTTTGGCGGTGTGAAGAAGTGTGGCAGCTGAAAAACTTGTAGAAACTCGTTTTTAACTATTTATGATATTATAAAGTGCCTTTTTTATATGACAGTTCCATTAATACACACAATGGAAAAGCATTTCTGCTCATTTAATATTTAAGTATTTATTATAAAAGTTATAATATTTGGCTGTTTACATTTAATGTCTGTTGTCAGGGTCAATTCCTAGCATGCTTCCTATTTTTAGATGCATGTTAGATGCATTCATGAGGGAAAGCTTTAGAAAAATGTATAAAATAGTAATACATTTTTTTTACATTGATAATTGATGATGTATTTGAGACAAGTGATTAAGGCAAGCATCTTGACATGCATCAAGAATGATTCATGACAGATGTGGTGGAAAGAATCAGGCAGTTTTTCAAAATTAAACATTGGTCACAGACACATGTTTGGGAACGCTGCTTTCCATTCCAGTTGCAGAAAGACTCAGCTTTACTTGCCTTGTACAGATTTTCCATCCAGTTTGCTATGAACGTTTTTAGAAAACAGCTGGAGAAGATGAAGTGTGAATGTAGCTTGTGTGTTTATGCTAGGAAAAGCTGCTGCTTTGTTCTCTGTTGGTTTTCCATTATCTCATGACATGAGCAATAATGTGATATGCGTTACATCAAAACAAAAATGGTCACAACAAGTAAGAAGATCTGATATGCCATCTTGAAATAAGCAAAAATACTGAAATACTCTGATTAAAATAGACGGCATCTTCTGTCTGAGAAGCATATTTGTTTAATCTGCTCTTTTATTCTCAAATTTGTCATCTTATCCTTTATTTGTAACCAGGAAATACTTGTGTATTCTGTGATGACTCGTGACGTTTGTGTAACTTTTCTCAGGTGTTTGTATACTTTTTTGCAGCAAAGCTTTGCACGTGGATCCCATTTTTAATAGGACAGAGTTGTGTTGCACATTCAGGGTGAACCAAGGCATTGACAGATCATCCACTTTATTTCTATTTACATTTATCCAGCTGCAACTGGTACGTTCCATTTAGTTTAGAAAAATAAAACTCTTTGTGTCTAAGAGAAAAGTTAAAGAAACTTCCTATTTTAAGATCCTTTTTTGCTGGTTACCAAAACCCCACAACATTTCGAGACATTTTTGCATATTATGATTGTGACTGGGTGCATTTATTGTGGTTCTTTCCAAGTCAGAGGTTTCCACAGTGTAGTTTCTTTTTTTGATAGAATTGCATTTGAAACAGTTAATCTTGACATAAAAAGCTGCAATTTAATGAAGTGATATTTATGCCACCACATTGCAAAAAAAAGGAGGTTCAAAGTAGCAAATCAAAATATTAAATATTTGCTTAAAAAAAACTTTTTATTCTTGCTTTCAAAACCTATTTTTGCATTTGCAACACAAACGTATTGTTATTTAGTTTCGTTTTTATTTCTGTTTGATAAACTGAACCATCTCCATCATGATGCCACCACTTCAATACCTCATTGCTGGGATAAAACTCTGGTGATTTAAAATCCTAATTTTTCCTATTTTTATGGCCCAAATCACATGTGTTCCAAAAACTGAATCTTTGCTTCCCGTATGCAGATGCTTTGGTGTTTTAAATAATGTTTTAAATTATTTCCTTTTGACCTTTCAGTTAAAGACATCTGATATATAAATAAAAACGAGGCTTTCCTAAAAAGTTTCATCAATGGTTGTTCAACGTCTTTAATTGTTTTCCATTCAATGGTATGAATTTGCAATCTTTAACCAGTCGTCATATAAAAGAAAGATGCAGGCCCTAAATCTTGGTTGATTCATTATTTTTTTCCTCACATTCCTTTACAATAAGCTTATTGTTTATAAGGCAAAGCGATACACCTTAATTTGGTTTGCACAATTCAAACACAGTCGATTTGTATAGATATGAAACATATACTTTGAAATATGGCATATGTTTGCATATTATATATGTAATCATGTATGTTGGTTTTGGAATCTTTGTAAAGATTAGTTCATGCCTTAAGTGTTCTCTACCTTTGCTTCGACCTGCACATTGATCATCAAAAGCAAGAATATCAAGATGTAAATTTGTGCCAAAGTATATATTTGTGTAAGTGGGTTTAATATGTGAAGAAATTCAGTTTGATTTTTGGAAAATCATAAGATGATCCACTACACAAAAGATTTAATGGCTTCTGGAACAAGAAGGGTCTGTGTTTTTGCTCAAAGACCCACATACGGGTGCAACATTTAGCTGTTGTTGGCCTGCTCTCACCCTCACCACAGCGTGCAGGAAATGATGCTTCCCAACAGGCAGAGATAAACACACTGAGAGTGACAGCGACAGCAGAGGTCTTTAGAAACGGCTCCACATCTTCATTGCAATCCAACACCGTTCTAGTAAGATATATTTGTTTTATTGTCAAATGTATTTTTAGGTGTAGTGTCAGTATCAATCATAGTTCTTTATCATTTCTTGCATCTGAAGTCGTTTTTTTATGAAGCAGTTCTCCTAAGTTGTTTGGCAGTGTGTGCTTCCTCTTCTGTGAGTGTGATGGTTGTACTTTAACCTAAGTATGAAGTAAAAGAGGAGGAAATTACCAACAGTTGATGTGTGAGCAGATGGAAAAGATTATTACTAAGCCGTCCTTTTTCACTCTTTCTTTCCAGTGTTAACAGATAGAAATAGAGTTTTAAATATGTAAAAATAATTAGCTTCTTTCAAAAATTAATCTCTTCATGCCGGTTTTTAGCTTGAATCCAGTTTAAAATGTCAGATGATTTGGCTTAGCCCCTTTAACTAAACCCCAGTGTGAGTTAAAGTCTTTCTGTGGTCCAAAAGCTTTCAGGAGGACACAAGCACAGAAATGTTCTGGACTGAAACAAGTTGTAAAACAAAGCATTGCCCACACGGTGGCAGCAGAGTCACTCAAAGCATTTACTGAAGAGATGTTCATGTTGAGAGCTGCACTGCAGGGCAGTGGTTAGCGCTCTTGCCTCACAGTGAGCTGGGTCCGTTCTGTGTGGAGTATCAATGTTCCACTCGTGCATGAGTGTGTTTTCTCTGTGCTCTCCAGATAGTCCAAAAACATGCTTTATAGGGAATCTCTGACTCTGCAGAGTGTGTGTGGGAGTGATTGTGAACCCTGCAACAGAGTGGAGACCTCTCCAGGGTGTACCAGTAGTAGCTGGGATAGGCTCCAGCAACCCCATGACCCCAATAAGGATATAGGGAGCTAAAAAATGGATGGATGGATGTTTATATTGAAAAAGTGGAAGAGAAAAGACAAAAAAATGTATCAGTAACTGCAAGACATCTTTGTACATACATTTATCAAATCTGTAATAGGAAATACAGCCTTTGTCTGTATTATACAAATGTTTTGTGCATTTAAACTTTAATTATGTTTAAAATAGTCGACATATATGTGTATAGTTGTTAGAAGAAAGTTCTATTCTCCTCTTTGTGAGGATGATAAGTGTTGCTACATAAGGTCTCAGACTGGAGGTTTCCAAAGGTGCTCATCATCGTTGTTTTAGCGTATTCAGACATGTCCTCCTACAGCTGCAGCAGGAGGAGAGACTGATGGGAAAGTCCTGCACTCAGCATTTTAAGAGACTGTATTGGCCCAGGTAGTAGATCTTCCACAACATTTGATATGATCCCCAGACCATCCATGAAGCTTGTTAACTTAGACAACCTTTGAATCTACATTGTCTCGGATGTTCTACTCTTTTTTTTTTTTTTTTTTAAAGTGGCTTCTTGCATGCAGAACAGATATGTGTTTTCAAATAGCTGTCTGTTGAGTAAGAGCCCTAAAAAAGATGGAATGTTGAAAGTGTTTAGCGTTTGGGAAACTTTGTACAAGTGGCTGTAAAATTCAGGAGAATCCTCAACAGGTCAAGGCAGGCTGCTGTTCTGTGGGCATGAACCTGTCCTTACATATCTAGATGAGCTGTTACTACAGCCAACAAAGATTTTTTTCAAATAAGATGGTCTAACCATATCTTTATAGAGCCAAAATAGCTTGATTAAGAACCTATTTGTTGCAGTTGCATTTCTTTCAATCTAGCATTTGAAGTGAATCACATGTTGCCTCTTCTGTGGTACAGATAGATTACCTTTAGTCTCATTCTAATTAGAAAAACAACAACCAAGAAGGTAAATATGAGGTTTGAAAATTACTGAGAGTATGATGATGCTGTTATTGGAGATTTCTTTATAGTCCATGCTTTGTTTTCCTTTATTCTTACCTGCGTGTACAGAGGGCTGCTGCATACATAATGAAAATCCTGACCTTTTCTCTCTATAAAAGCAATAATCTGCATCTAAAAGCCCCGCTTTCCGCTGCAGCTGATTCCTCTGCCGCTTGTTTGCGTCCACGCCGTCTACCTCGCAATGAGGTCACAGCTCGGTGTTTTCAATCATTGAAGGAGCTTCCAGCCAGATCGGGATAAGTGCTTGTGTTTTGTTTGCTCCCTGAGAAGAAGGCTTGTTCCTGTTTAATGTGTCAATGAATTATTCATGCATTGGCATTTTCTTTTTCAATAGTTTGTTGTTTCTGAAAATATTCCAGTCTGGAGCTCAAATCGAATTCAAGCAAAACAAAAAAACTCAAAGTTCACACTGTCTCGTTGAATGTCTTCCCCCATAACACCCTTATAACTGACATGTCTGTTTTCAAAACACGTGGATGTAATGTTTCACTAATGGTTTTCATCAAAATACAGGAATATATTTTTTCCACTCATGGTTAAGGTCTTTTGTTGCAGCGTTTATCAGCAATCATCCGCGTGTGATTGGTTAGTTTTTTTTGTCCTCAACTTTTCTTGAAACTCAATTCATTCGTTCTGTTTTCCCCTTTCACAAAGAACATTCTTATTATTTTCCTTCCTATGTTTGAGACACAATAATTGCAAAAGAATGTAAACAAAAAACAAAAGAGCCTAGAAGACAACATCTGAGTCTTATGATGCTCCCCCTCCTACCTGCTGCAGTAGGAGGAGCTACAACTGCAGTAGATAGGTGTGCAGGCTCTCAGACCACGCCCCTGGATTTGTCTTGCCATAACAGTGTGAGACCTAGAGGTGTGTTTTGGAGAAAAGCTCGAGACTCCCAAACTTAGCAGAGAATTTCACTTTGCTCCAAATATAACGTATTCCGTGTTAATCTTGTGGTTGAGAAGTCTAAGAAGACGTAGGAAGGAAAGGAGGGAGAGGAGGAGATGAGCTCTCTGAGGCTGAAGGAGTTGTCCACTTCAGACTTGTACAGACGGAGACAGGAGAAAGCAGACAGCTATGGGAGTCTGGGACAGGACAGCCTCAGGTGAGTGTGGGCCTTCACGTTCTGGTGAGGCTGCATTTCCAATTCCTTTCACTTCTAGCTTGCACTGTAGTGGATGATGTGTTTTTGTCATGGGAATGTTCAGTTGTGTATTGAAGTTGACATTAGTTATTTTTTGCCGCTACAAGCCGTTCACTTCATTTGATTCCTACTTTGTCAAAATTACCTGAAATTTAAGAAACTAACGAGAACCAAATTTCTCTTATAAACAGTCTTTTTGTTTTTTTGTGTTTGTTGTTCAGCTAACGACTTCTTCTCCTCTATGTTTTTAGTTTTTCCCCATAATTTGACCTTCGGTGTTTTTTAAACACTCTAATGTAGACCTTACAATGGGTTTGTTTGTCGTTAGCTGGTTATCACTCCTCAGAGTTCTTTACAAATCACCATGTCGCTGCTCGTGTTCCCAAAGAAACACTTCATTAGCAAACAGTGTGTGAAGATAAGTCCTGGTGTGTGTGTGGCGTCCTGCAAAGACCGATAGGGTAAACTGTGGCGGAGTGTTTGATCAGTAAATGCTGCAGCTGATGGTTGAATTCCTCAGGCTCGTGCGATAACAGAGCCGTGATAACCGTACGGTAACATCAGACTTTTCTGTTTTCTACTTTACGTTTTTGCCAAACTGTTGCTGCTGCAGTCCAGGAATTGAACCACCAACCCTTCGGGTTTTACCTTTTGAGCACAGCAGTGTGCGTGCGTGTGTGTGTGCGTGTGTGTGTGTGCAAGTGGTTAGAGGAATGTAACAATGTGAGGAATGTGAACAAAAACAGGGGCCTTTTATAGGTGTCCCCAGCTAACCCTCAAGCCTTTCTTACGCATGAGCTCCTTGCCCTAAGGAAGGGTAATGTTTCTTTAGAATACATTATATTATTATGAAAATCAGCTGTTGGGTCCTAAACACAATACTATTGGAAGAATGGGATCCTGATCTTTATTGCTTACTAGAATTGACGCTCACAGACGTGATGTCAAGAACAAAAAATATTTCTTACTACAGAGTTTTTGATATTATCATTTATGTTTTTTGCCAGTTTGATTCAGTTTTTTCCTGTTACCACGGTTTTAAGCACATACCATAACACAGTAAAATGACTTTTGTAAGTGAGTCAAAAATGCATTTAAAGTCCCGCTCCAATCATCTTCTGATTTACTGAAAAGCGTTCCCTTTGGTCTTTTAATCAGGCTTAAGCTGTTTTTAGCCAAAATAAAAAAAATAGGACATAGTATCTGCACAGTGGTAGTAGTTCATCAGAAATCCGCCTCAGAGTTGTGGAAAGACGTTGGTGCAGAGCACCCCCATTGACTGTAAAAACAACCGGCAGCTCAACTTCTCCCTTCTCGTGTTCCCAAATAGGAAGCACCATTTCTTCCTGATATGGGCACCGCCATGTTGACACCAGTGGACAGCGATTGGTCGGAGTCGCTCTGAGTCATCGTAACAGTGGCAACTACTGTCGCCATTGCCATAGATACGATGACTCAGAGTGACTCAGACCAATCACTGTCAACTGGTGTCAACATGGCGGTGCCCATATCAGGAAGCAGTGATGAGGGATTTTGCCTCATTTTGAGAGAGCTTGGAGGTGAGGCATTTTCTATGGGTGATGTCACACCTGGATTCGTCTATTGTTTTACAGTCTATGAGCACCCCCTCCCCCCTCCCCATTGCTGAGAGCTCGGAGCAGGGAATTTGTCGCTCACAAAGAAGCTCTTTTTTTTAAATGACATTTCTTTATTTGCTCCTGATTTACAGCAATTTGAATAAAGTGTTGTTTACCCGGAAGTGTTGTTTTGAGCTTATTTGTTTAAATATAAATTTGTTCTCCAACATCAGAAAAAGGCCACTGGAACATATTAAAAACCCAATTTTCATCAAAGTGGGTGTTCAAGCTAAGAAAATGGTAAATACAAGAAAAGTGTGTATTATAGTATTTCATTTTTATTTTGTGAAATATTTTTGGATTTACTTACTGGAAGGAAAGTGAAATAATGGGATTGACTGCAGTTTCACACTCAGTAGGGCACCACATGGTGCTGTAAGAGTAAGTAAAGGTTGTATAGTATTGAAAACGTAAAAACATGTTGATGTTCTCCTTAGGGCTGCATGTTTCCTGCACTACAGTGGAGTGGGTCCAGGCTGGATAGGTCAAAGTGTCCTCTGGGACCATGAGTCTTAAAACAATACGACCGTTAATCACAAGCTCTGTTTAAACAGTCAGTGGATCAGCGCGTGCTTACGTTTAGTAAGAGTGCACAGACTTGATGGTCTGCCAGACTGAAAAAAAAGAAGAAGAAGAAAGTTTAGTTGGAGCAGCCCTCACCTCCCTGTTGCCATGGTTACTGTTGACACAGCGAGTAGGAGTGTATGACCAGGGTGTGTTTGAATTGTGACTCTGGCCTCAATTTGCTATTCATACAGCAAAAATAACAAAAATAAATAAAATTCCAAGCCGGCAGTGAGACAGGTTTTCACAACACTACATGTTGTGTAGTGTGCTGTTTTACTTATTATTTACTTATTTATTTATTAACCTTCATAAACTGCTATCTGAAAAACTTTAACTAAGATATTACAAAGCTGCAGAAAAGTCTGATCCATTTATTGATATTTTGTGGGGAGTTTTTGTCAAAAAATTCCTTTCTGTGGGAACCTTGCTTTTGAAAAAGATTGCTAGTTTCCTTCTTTTTGATCTAACCTGGAAACCTAACCCATGACATTGAAATGCTCCATGAAGGAGTCCCAAAGTCTGACCACAGATGTGAAATATGTGTTACCTTTTTTTTCTTAATAAGCAAGTAACCTTGAAGAAAACCTTTCAATTGGCTTCTACTAAACCTAGTGTGATTAAATAAAACAATAAATAATACATATTTTTTACATTTTCAACTTCAACAAACAACTTGACAGTTTCAAACATGCGTGCTTGAAACTTTCCATGTAAACGAATGCAAACATGGAGATGCAATGGATGACTTTCCTATGAGTAGGTTTAATGGTGTTGCATACAGTTCAGGTTTGAACCTAGAATGGTGGCATCCCTAATATATATTTTATCTTCTAAAGCGGGGGTGCCCGCACTTTTTTGCCATGCGAGCTACTTTTAAGACAACAAGCGCCAAAAGAATAAATGTTTACCATAATTATTAATTATTCAAAAGTTTGTATTTTAAATGGTACTTTGAGTCTAAAATATTATGTTTATGTACTAGTAATTCATAAACTACACAGTGAGAGTACATTCATCTTTAAGAGGAGATGGCTTTGTTGTGTGAATTAATATTATTATTGTAGTAATATAGAAGTACAACAGTTCTGGTATTTTATTATGAAAACAGAAAGCACAGACTTCATGTTTTGCTGTAAACCGTGTAATGGGGGGAGCATGACATTTCTAAAAAAATAAATTGTTCTAAAGAATTCAACGAAGATTTTTTTTTATTTATTTATTTATTTATTTTTTTGTCTAATCCGTTCATATCACTAAGGGGAAAAAATGACCACATCTGCATGGGTAGAAGTCTGTGCCTTAGTTCCATTCAGACTTATTTTAACAGTCGAGGCTTCTGGCTCTGTGATGCTCAGCCGAGTCATTTTCCAGCCACCTGGCTGGCACCGAAACCATACAATCCACACCAGCAGGATACTTTATCACACCAGACTGTAAATCAGGGACCTGATCTCATCCCCAGCCTTTATTTTAGGGTGGAACATTCTGCAATGCCAGTGACTGCACAGTAATCAGGAGCAGAGTTTCCTGTCGAGCCGCCACCCTCTGTCCATTGTACCCCGGTCAGTCAACACTGGTTTCCAGTGCTGAACCCCCAGCAGAATACATGAACTCTGAGCAGACAGTTCAGAACTTTGACAAGAGTTTTATGGTTCCAGAGGATGCTTAATATATGTATGTGTGTGTTTGTGTGTGTGTGTATATATATATATATATATATATATATATATATATAGATATAGATATAGATATAGATATAGATATAGATATAGATATATATATAGATATATATAGATATATATATAGATATATATAGATATATATAGATATATATATATATATATATATATATATATATATATATATATATGTAGAACCTTTTGCTTTAAACAGATGTTTTGTGACACAGGCCTGTCATGTTTCTTTTGAAATTTTCAAAATTAAATGCATCTTTACTATTGCAATGACTCATGTTGTTTGTAGTGTGGGGTCCCTTTCATAAGGCGCCACAGTGATCTCCTATTATGTATACAAAGTCTTTTGCACAGACACACACGCGTAAAACACGGCAGCTGCCTGCGCCTAGTTTGGAGTTGAGGCTCCACTGGGCGTCTATTTGTAGAATGGAGTAATGTAGAAGGCTTTTATACTGAAGGACTCTGAGACGGCTTTCAGCTGGACACTTCCACACACACAGGTTCAGAACCTTGTACTTGTTATTGGCTCCTTGATTCGGCGGGATCAGCCAAGCAGCTTTGTCTTTAAATCAAACGTCAAACATGTTTGTCCCACTGGAGTGTATTTCCGGATCTGGCCTGGTGTTGTTTTGATGTTTCGGGAAGTGGTCATTAATTTGAGAAGCAAGTTGAGTGTAACTGCATAAATAGCTGTCGGCAGGGGAATGCCTAAGCTTAGACCATGATGGGATTGGAAAAGATTAGCATATTTTAGAATTGCTAGTCCAACCAAATAGCTTCAGAATCCCATTTTCATTTGGTGTTCATATTTTTCTTGTTACATAGTATCTGAGCCATAGCAAGATTCTTTTGTGTCAGGAATACTTTGTTGAGTTTAAGCTGAATTTAGAAACGGTACATCTGAAGTCAAAGTCCACTCTATTCAGTGAAGTGATCAAAGCCAAACTTGATCAATTCTATGCTTTGTGGGTGCGTGCTGCACTTACATACCACAAAGGAAATGGACATGGCTGATGGTGAATGACAGAGAAACACAGAGAGCATGTCTGCTGCTGGAATCAACCACGCTTGAGTTTCTGCATTCGATTATTAGAAGCTGGAGGCTCTGAGTCAGGAAAAACTACTTGATGAGAGCCAGACACTGATCAGCCAGCTCTTTGCTACATTTGTGTCTCTATATGTTTGTTTAAACATAGAAATGTCTTAGGTTTATGCAGTCATGTCAAATTTAAAAATAAAATCCCTCTTTGTCAAGACAAAAGTGGTATAAAACACTACTTTAATTTAAAGACTATAGCAAAGGTCTGTGTGTGCGTCATGACACAGTGACCTCTGTCTGAACAGAGTAACCTGCACGAGAATAGTGCAACAGGAGGGGAGGGTGTGGAGGAAAAAGAGGGAGAGTAGATGGGAGAAAGAGGGAGTGCGTCCATGAAAACAGTGTTTGTGAAGGAGAGAGAGGGAGGAAGCAGACCTTCGGCAGTGCGATCACTTGGTGGTTCATACTTTCTCCTCACTGGACTACAGCTCCTACAACTTTCCTCTCCTCCTCATTAACGAGGCATTGCAGTTGATTTTTCCAGGAGTTTCGGGATGGGAGCCCCCCTCTCAAGGTTTTAGATGTACATCTGGAGTTAGGTCACGCTGCTTGTCGGGGATCATGGAGATGAACGGTCGTGCTCTCCCGCCGTCAATACCTGAGGATGGCGAAGCCCCCGACCAGGCGATGCGCGGGGAGATTAATGGCTTCCACACCAGTCTTCAGAATGACGGAGGAGACACTGAGCTCCCAGTGTCCAAGACTCAGAGGAGAAAGAGTGATGTTAAAGTCTATAAGGAGTTTTGTGACTTTTATGCTCGCTTGTAAGTATTGAAATTCAGTCTCAGTGTAATGAATTTATTTTGGAAAGACGTTCTAAAGTCCTGAAATCTGAATCTTTTCAGGTGACCTAAATTTAGCATCAAGTCCCCTCATTGGTGTCTTCATTTGTGTTGGTCATGAAATCATTATTTCCAGCAGTGTCAATGCATGTTCCTGTAGAAATGCCAACCAAAAGTACTGGAAAAGAAGCTGTTTGTTCAGGAGGGAGTTAGCATGAAGGAATCCGCTCTCGCCGATGGGAGTGTGTTAACTCGGAGCTGACTGCAGTGTTACAGAATGTGAAGAATTCTGATACGCTTCGAGCTGGCTTTCACCGGCTACTTTGATTAGCGCAAGCCGCTGATGAGCTGCCATGTTTCTGCGGGATCGGGGAGCCCTACTAGAGGGAAGACTATTTGAATGGAAAGGGGGGAAGTTGTTACATGAAGTGGCAGCTGGCATTTGAAGTATGAGTGCCTGGGACACAGAAAGGCTAAATATATATGCTGCATTTCTGACCAATACAGGTTCATCATTGGCTGTGGGGGGAAATAGAGACGTGGGGTCCACCACTGTTTTTGGAAGGGGCATTTTAAAGCATCCAGTGATTCAGCATTTGCCCAAGCACAGGAAGATTTCATCACCACAACTGGAACTATGGCTGCACGAAATGAGGAAAACTCGCGATGACGATATAACTTGCGATACATGAACAGATAGCAAAACAACCAAAAAACATGCAACAGTTTGATTTAAATAAGAGAATAACTTACATCATACTCCAAAGGACCTTAGTCTACATGGGAGGCAGGTATTAAAGGGCTCCATCCAATTGGTCAATAACATGAAGGGCTACATACGATTGGTCAAATGCATAAATTGATTCATTTGATTCGTTAAATACTTAAGGCTGCGGTAAGATTGTTTTAGTACATTTAAAGTAAGCATTTATTGCAATTTTCGCCGACTTTTGCGATATGGAAATTGCACAGCTTGATAGTGCGATAACAATAAATTTGCGATTTATTGTGCAGGCCTAACTGGAACTATTATATGGCACAGTAAAAGCAGAACCCTAAAGAAATTATTCTTGTTAATATCATTTTTCATTTCTTGTCCAACAAATGGAAATCAAAGACTGGACACCTGGATGTAGTTTCTGCAGAACGACAGGAGTTCATTAAAGTTTTGGGAACGTTGGCACAAACTACTCCACCCCCCCGTCTCCTGCCCGTTGCTGAAAGCTCTCTGTTTACATGCTCTTCCGCTATCTTACATTCAGCCCCAACTTAACTTTACCGGTGCAACAGAAAGGGTGAGGAATATTGGAGCTATCCAGCCGTAAAGTTTAGAGCCAGTTGCATCAGTGGATCCATCAGAAGGGAGCAGAGCAGGGAGTTTTGGATCCGCCCAGTGGATTTTTTATGTAACAAATCTGCTCTTTTTCAAACAGCATTTTTTCGTCCTGCTCCTTATTCGCTACAATTTGAATAGAAAATACTCTGAAAATCCTCCCTCATCAGAAAATTGCCACCAAGAACACTTTTTCAGCAGAGTGGTTCTTTGAAAAGATTTTTTTTCATCATATCTTGATGGGATATGTTGCCTCCAAACCTCAGTCCTTCCAAAAATGTGCAAGCCGGCGGGACATTTGGCGCCTGACAGTTGCTGGAACATTCTCAGTAAGGCTGTTGAAGAGCTGAGGATTTGACAGTCACCTCTCAATCAATAGACCAAGCAAATGTTTTATGTCAAACTAGACGTATAAAGCTTTACCCCAGTGAACATGACTTGGATCTTAGTCCAGAGGTGGCTTAAAGGTTTTGCGCGAGTATGTCAGCGGTAAAAGGGCTGGTTTTCCTGGACATTAGTGGAGGAAGGAAGCTGAGGGGATTCACAACACAATCAGGAGTTTACATCATTTTCCTTAGCTGCCAACCACACTCCTTTTATAGGCAAATGTCAGATTAAAAAGTAAAAAAAATAAAATAAGTAGCTGTACTTGTACTAGTAGTGTTAGTTAGAGTCTGGAGAGTTAGTCAACATTTTTGCTTTTTACTTCTTGCTCTGTCCTGCTGCTCTTTTTATTCTAATCCACACCTTCATTGATTCTGCAGAAAAGTATTTGAATGAGCTAACTTCCATGCAGCACACCTTTGCCGCCCCCATCTTCTATGTTCTCTTAGTTCAATTATCTTGAGCTGCAAGAAGCTTCATAAAAACTCCCTGTTTGCCCTGCACATGTGCTGGAGCACAACTGTGGTTAACCTGACTCAGATGTATGAAAACGGCTTACGAGCAGAGCTGAGCAGAAACCAAAAACTTTAGGAAACTCGAGGCAGCTTTAAATTTAATGAATAAAAGGTATCATTTTTTTCTTTTTCTTTATTGGCAGTCAGGCTTGTGTTGACTCGGCGTGCCAGGAGCAGGCAGGAGGTGGAAATGCCTGAGAGATGTATCACAACGTCCCACAAATCCTTTGGACAGGGCAGGACTCTCTGTCTGTTTGATATCAGTCCAGATCGGGTATATCGAAGAGTATGAATTTAATAAACTAGGAGAACTGGAAACATCTTGCTTCAACATGGTGTTTTTAACACTGGACACTTCAAGAGGTTGAAAGATGGATTTGGGTTCATCAGAACATGAAAGATTTTAGATAAGAGACAAATTCATTATTTTAGAGGCAAATCTTTTAAAATATCTTTTTTTTTGTAATAATCCTTGATGTGTAAAATAGACAAAAAAGGAAAAAAGTGGTTTAAAAGTAAAATGAACTCAACAGCTTTGTGTGGATGTGTTGCTAAGAGACAAAGTGGAATTCTGACCTTTAAAACACAGGAATTCCGGATTCTCCTTCTATCCTCCTCTGTTTGGGGTTTATTTTAAATTAAATCTGCCGGTTGAAATGCTAGGATTGACAGCTGATTTATAGTCAGATTTATAAATAACAATAAATAAGAAGGTTGTCTCACTCAATAATAATAAAAAACATTGGACCAACTATCTGGTTTTGGACACTAACTTTTTTTTACGTATCAGAATAAAATAAGCTGCCTGTTGAAAGTCTTCAGCTGAAGTGCTCTGTGGTTTAGATGTTTCTCATCTGTTTGTGAAAACAGATGAGGTCTGGTCTCTGCTCCAGACGTTTCCCTCTACACTCCTGTACTGTTAGCAGCCGTGTCCAGATTGAGGTGGACACAGATTCTCAGTCAAGCAGGAAAAAGCCCCTCAAACCCAAACAGGAGGAAACTGAATCTTCACTTCTTGTGTTGTAACTAGACAGGACAGTGAAAGTACACAGAATACATTAGTAATCAAGTGTTGTCTGAATTTATTGTTTATCAGTATAAGAAAATATCTGGGTCAGAATTATCAGCAGTGAGAGTGGAAAAAGAAAAGGTGAAATCAGCTTCACATCAAAGGGATGTTAATCTAGCATCAGCGGTGGTTTTAGTCTGTTTCCTCAGCGGTTTCCCACCTCGACAAACCCCCCACGCCCTGATGAGCAGGGCCAAGGAAAACCTGTGACTGAAACTCTGTGTGTGTGTGTGGGTGTGTGTGTGTGTGTGGGTGTGGGTGTGGGTGTGGGTGTGGGTGTGGGTGTGCATGTGCACGTGCCTGCGTTCTTGTTTTGATATCAGTTTTTTTAGCTTAAAGTGTTCACACTACAAGTCAAATGAATTAAAACCATTTCTTTAGAAGCAAATGGTTTTTAGATACAAAGGTTTGAAAGTCACAGTGTGAAACTGTTTTGTTTTTTTATCCCTGTTTTAAGATGAGGATTAAAGTCAAATCCGTTTTTATGACACTGGATATGGAAGCTTTGTTTTTATTTTAATGCCTGACATTCTTTTTTTTTTCTCCCTCAGCAACATGGCCAACGCTCTGGCAAACGCCATGTGTGAACGCTGCAAGAGCGGCTTCGCTCCAGCCGAGAAAATTGTGAACAGCAACGGGGAGCTTTACCACGAACAGTGCTTTGTCTGTGCACAGTGTTTCCAGCAGTTCCCAGAGGGGCTCTTCTATGAGGTAACATCATGCTGCAGAGACATCAATCAACAGACTGGGTTAGGCACCCTTTGGGGGAAATGATTACTAATAAAAAGTCCACTGTTGTGTTTGTTTGAAAAGAAGAACTCCAAAGTTACTATAAAATAACCACCTTTCTCCTCACACAAACATCATCACAGACTTTAGCTCGTAGTGTGCATGAAGGTCATTTAAAAAAGATCCTCCAGTAATTATCTGAGAAACCGGAGCCTCCAAAATCAATGAGGAGATGCTTCTGTGAGCTTGATCAATACAAGCCCCAAAGCTAAGGATGCAACATTTTCACCTCCTGCAGTTCCTCTAAGTTTATGTCCGGCTACGAAAGGCTGTGCTGACTAAGCACTTTAGTTTGCTTTAACCTTTTGACCTTGTTGGCATGTCCTTGGGATTTGTGAGAGTCCGTGGCTCATGGACAAAGTCCAACATACTTTTTTTTTCTTTTTTTCATATGTGAAAAAAAAACATTTGTGTTTCAGAAAGGAAGCAGCCTGATTGCAGTAAGAAACAATGAAATTAGAAGTTCACTCAATGTCCCTCTAATCGTCTTTTGATCTATTGTAAAAAGCTTCACAATGTTTTATTTTCATTTTGACTATGCCGATTTTAGCCAAAATAAAAATAAAAAAACTGTCGTTTTCTTGGACATAGTTTCTGCAGGAGCGGAAGGAGTTGGCGTTGAGCAACCCCGCCCCCTTTCCCCTCCCTGTTGCTGACAGCTCTCTGTTCACACGCTCTCCTGCTAGCTTCCAGCCTAACCTAACATTACTGGTACACTAAAAATGGCGAGCAGTATTGGAGCTGTCCAGCCAGATGTCAGCTCGGACGAGGAAAACCAAGTCGTACATGGATGTAGTCACCTCCACGTGGATCAGAATGGAGCGGAGCAGGGAGCTTGTGGCCACCCAGTGTTTCATTTATGAAACAATTAAGTTCTTTTCAAACAGCATTTTTTTATCTGCTCCCGAGTCACAACGATTTGAATAAAGAAATACTCAGAAATACAATTTTAAGTTTAACTTTCATTAAAGATGTCCTCTTTCATCAGAAAATTCCACTAGAACATGGTAAAAACACTATTTTTTACAAGAGTGGGTCTTTAAACTACAGAGTTTAGTCTATTAGCACTTTAAATTAACTCAACCTTTTCAGATTCCCTTTTTTTTAATCATTCAATTTTCTTCTGAAGCAGGAGAAGTTACTAGGGTGTACTGCAAACCGCCATGTCTTACCCTAATTATTAATGATTACTACAGATTATTTACAACCAGCAATGCAGACCTGAGGAAGCGCAGATTAGAGTGAGATCTAAGAAATGCTGTTACTAGTGGCCAAGAGGTCAGATGTATTCAGAGCTGTAACGTGGGGGGATTTTCATCAAAAATTTTGGCTACAACCACTAAGTTAGTCAGGTGGTTTTAGGAATCTATGGGGGAACTTTTATTTTTTTAATCTACAAGGTTTATGGAAACAAAAGTGACACTTTAAAAAGTGAATGTTTGTCTTTCCAGGCACCGGTTTCATCTTTGTAAAGTCTTATAACCTATTTTCTGTCATATTGACAGTTCGAAGGCAGGAAGTACTGTGAGCACGACTTCCAGATGCTTTTCGCTCCTTGTTGCCATCAGTGTGGTGAGTGCAACTCTTTTTTATTACCCCAAGCTATTGTCAGTATTTTTGCTCAAATCATCTCCGTGTAAACTTGTTCTTTTGTTCCAGGCGAGTTCATTATCGGCCGTGTGATCAAGGCGATGAACAACAGCTGGCATCCAGACTGTTTCTGCTGTGTGATCTGCCAAGCTGTGCTTGCAGATGTTGGATTTGTTAAAAACGCTGGACGGTCAGTCTACTATTCTACTGACGATAGCATTTTCAATCGGAGCAACTGTTTTGACCTTGATGAGGATAGAGGGACAGAAGAGGTGCTTGAACTGGAGTTTTTTTCTGTTCTGCATCCGGCCCACCAGACACTTGTGCCGCCCGTGCCACAACAGAGAGAAGGCTCGGGGTCTCGGCAAGTACATCTGTCAGAAGTGCCACGCCATCATCGACGAGCAGCCTCTGCTGTTCAAGAACGACCCTTATCACCCGGATCACTTCAACTGCAACAACTGCGGGTACTCTCATGCTCGCACACACACCAGGCTTTTGTCTGACTCACAAATGTGAATATTCTATAGCAAGTTAGGACCTATTCTAGTTTTTGTGTGTGTGCATTTAAAATGTTTTATTAGTGTTTCTTTATGAAATTGACAAACTTGTTGATATAATCCACAAAAAGATGTCTGATCGCCCTCTGGTGGACACATTCTGTAACTGTAAATGCAGGCGGAAAACCTATGTTGTCGTTTTTAGTTAGACATTTTATTTTAGACTTTTTTTTGGGTTGCATAAGAACTATTATCATCATCTTTATTATATGTTATCGTCGGCGTGATTTCTTGCCGCCTCTGCAGTAAGGAGCTGACAGCTGATGCCAGGGAGCTGAAGGGAGAGCTCTACTGTCTGCCCTGCCATGACAAGATGGGCGTGCCCATCTGCGGCGCATGTAGGAGACCCATCGAAGGCCGCGTTGTCAATGCCATGGGCAAGCAGTGGCATGTGGAGGTACTACCCAAATCACTCATTATTTATAACAATTCGTACTTATTAATATGTTCAGAAATCTGAGCCACTTCAGGCTCATCTGCCATCACTAACAGTCACACTTTTTATAGTAAAAATACAACCGAGTAATTTGTTCTGTTCAGTTAAAGTAAAACTTATTTTGAAATCTGTTGTGACACTTTCACGTTGTAACAATTTCACACTTCTATTGGCTAATTCGGCAACAGAGATGTTTGAATTGTATAGATGTCGCCATCTAGTGGTCAATATTGGAAAACTACACTTGGTGCTTTGCAACAGCCTCACACTCAAAGAGAATTTTACCATTTAATTCAGCATTTATTTGTGCAAAGTGTTTATGTACTGGCAACATAAGTCCACTCAAAATTATTGTTGTAAATAAAATGAATCATATTATCTTGTACAAGATACCTTTTCAACATTTATAATGTAATGTTTTTGAAATGCTACAGAAGATGGAACAAAAATTCTGCTAGAGGTTTAACAAAGTTTGACAAAATCTTTAAAAGACTTAAACGTTGACAAAAATATTTCAAACAGTTTGGCGTAATCAAAACATTATTTTTTTCAGAATTTTTATATAAATTAGTTTATTTATACAGAGAAAAGCTTTTGGAGAACCAGAAATATAATCTAAAGGTCAGGTTTGAACATAAAGTACTCTGGAGTCAAAACTGTCAACTATAGATTTAACTTTTGAAAAAGTGTAGGTGTCTTAGAGATAAATCTCTGCATCGTTACCTCAGTAACATAGAAGAATGTATTTGAATTTTCATAATTTTTCTAAGAGATTAATGCTCAAAACAGTGTTTTATCTTCTTATTCAAGACTCCTGGAGTCTGAGAAGTAAATATTTGTTTTTTTGCTTGGTTGATTTAGAGAACAAGTGGATCTTTCTGCTAACACTTCTTCTTTTTTGCGGTATGAAGGCCATAACAGGGCATGTGTTTTGCTCTCACAGTCCCTACTTGGGTTCTGACCTGATGTGGTCTGTGTCTATATATTTATACCACCTTTGTGTCCTTGTTTCAGCATTTTGTGTGTGCTAAGTGTGAGAAACCCTTCCTGGGGCACCGTCACTACGAGCGAAAAGGGCTGGCATATTGTGAGACCCACTACAACCAGGTAAACCTTGCCAGTGTTTCTTTACCAGTGTCATGTACATCAGCAATAGTGTAAATATACCGAACAATACATAAATGTGGGATAATTCAAGCCCATTCTCTGCCAGTGTAAGAGCACTTTTTTGAAGGGCTGATAGAACAGAACAGGCAGGTTGTGTGTCTCTATTGCTGACCCTCAAACTCTCCTCTTTCATCAAACTCAGCTGTTCGGAGACGTTTGCTACCACTGCAACCGAGTGATTGAAGGAGACGGTGAGAACCTTTTACAGAAGTGCAGTTATCAGTTTTAGATTATTGACTTCTTTACTTATTCATAAACTATATCAAGATGTTCTTACTATGGCATTGTCAAAGCATCCTTTTGTATTTGTAAGTAACTAGAATGGTTTTTCTTTCAGTGGTGTCGGCCCTTAACAAGGCTTGGTGTGTCAACTGCTTTGCATGCTCTACCTGCAACACCAAGCTCACCCTCAAGTAAGTGAAGCACATTGTGGGTTTAGGTGTCATTCAAAGGATTTTACTCTGACTTTTTACCCTTCAATGAGGCTTGATGGGCTTAGTTGATGTGACTCATGTGTATGGAATATCTAGAGAATAGAGTCACATGAGAAATGAATTCTTTTTGAATGAAAAGCACTTTTTTTTACAATCAAACAACAAAAAAGAACAACAAAATGATACACTTGAAACTCACCAATTGAAAGAAGCAGGAAGATAAATGCAGGTTACCAGCAGTAACACAGGTAACAAGATGTCAGGAAGATGGGGGAAATACGGGAAGAGGTGAGTATTTCAGAAAGAAATAGGAAAACAGGTTGTAGACTCTTTCTTTTTCTTTCTTTTAAGGCTGTTAACGTTTCTTCTCAGCGCTCTTTTCTCATCTCACCTTTCTCGTATTCTTGTGCTTCTCTGAACTCCTTTTCTTCCTTTTCTCCTGCCTCTCTTCAACCCCTGTTTCTTCCTCCTGCCTTCTTAATGATCCTCTCCCCTCATTTCCTTTTCTTTCTTTCTTTCTTTCCCTCCCATCACCACCTCTCCGTGGTCCCTGCTCTGTCAGGGATAAGTTTGTGGAGGTGGATCTGAAGCCAGTGTGCAAACACTGCTACGAACGCCTTCCAGACGATATGAAGCGCCGCCTGGCCAAGCGCGAACGGGACTCGAAGGAGAAGAAGAAGAAACCTCTGATCCCCATGTGTCTGTGATCCTTTCTTGCTCCTTTCTCCTCACTTCATTCATTCTTCTTTTGGTCAGTGTCCATCTCCCTTTCTGTTGGATTTTGCCTCACTGTTGGTGTCACTCCTAATCCTTAGACCATGGTCACATTTGAGTGACCTTTCTCTGTAAAAGTTCAGCACGAGACCAGCTGTAAGCAGGAAACGGAGATTTGGAGTTAGGCTGTCGCTCGCTGTGCAAACAGAAAAATCAGATCCGTCACAGGCTGAAGGGAAAGCTTTGTTTCACGGGTCTCCCGGCCTGTCTGCTGTGGGGAGTAATTCCTTAAATACTTCCGACAGCTTTTCACTGGCACACAGAAGGGTTCCAGCATCATTTGCATGCTTTGGTATTTTGATTAGATGAAGCTGAGATAAAGAGTTCAGAGGCACGGAAATAAAGAAGTTCAGTAGATTCACGTCAATGTGCACAGCGAGGCCTTTCTTCCATTAAATACTGGATTATCGGTTGTTTTTGAAGAAAACAACAGTTTCGTTTTAAAACATTGTGCTTCAGAAAAAACAAACATTTAATGTATTGTGTATTTTATCTTTTAGGTTCCAAAGTTTGATTTATATAAAGATTTGTGGGTGTTTATGGCGCCCATTGATCCCTGACATGCATGTTCTCATATCACAGCATGTACATTTGTATTAGTGCTTTTTAAGACCCACTCCAATGAAAACTGTGTTTTTTGGTGTTTTAAAATTCTCTTATGACATTTTTCTATTTATGTGGTTTAAGAAAATTCAACTTAAAATTGCATTTTTTGAGTATTTCTTTATTCAAATTGTTGTAAATGAAGAGCAGATGAAAAACAGACAGTTTGAAAAAGGGCTTATTAGTGATATAGAAATAATGCCAGGCGGGCTACAAGTGAGGGCAGGCTCATTCTGATGAACTACTGCTGCTCTGCAAAAACTTGGTCCTGGAAAACAACATAGTATTTTTAATACTAACGGCATACTTATAATTAAAAGACCACTGGGAACGCTTTTACATTAGATTAGAAGATGATTGGAGTAAGATTTTAAAGTACATTTGAGGTATAACTAAGTGTCAGAATAAACACCCAATCCAGGATTTAAAAAACCCAAAAAACATTTGTTATTCAAATGCTGAAGTCACTCAAGTATCCACATTGCATGAGATGTCATTTTTCTGTCTGCTTTTGTTTTCAGGAACAAGTTTGTGGAGTTTGACATGAAGCCAGTGTGTAAGAAATGCTATGAGAAGTTCCCGCTGGAGCTGAAGAAGAGGCTGAAGAAGCTGTCGGAGACCGTCGCTCGGAAGTAAACGCAGCTCAGGAAGATGCGATGAGAGAGACGAACCGAACCCTGCTCCAACACACCCTTTAAAAGTCATTGTTGTGCTAATGTTACATTTAGCTTGGGTATTGCACTTAGAATCACAGGTTCCATTAGTTTAGAGTCATTTTATTCTTCTGAAACTGACTCCAAACTAACGGTCAGTCTTGAGTGCCTTTTTGCTGAAATTCTGCACTGCATATCTTTCATATTCTGGCTTTCTTTATTGCTAAATAAACTCTTGAATAAAGAATATAAAATCATCATAAATGGTCTTATATACTTGATGATAAAAATTGTGCTTTAAAACATATTTGATATTTTATATAAGAAATGTTTGCCAGTGTATTTTGCCAATATGTGACAATTATTTTATAATTAAGTAAGACTAAAGAGAAATTCAACGTATTAAAAGTCTATTAAATGTGAGCATATTTTATTACGCTTCCTGTTTTTTTAACACAGATTATGCCAAAAATACTTAATTTAGATTCTTGTTGAATATTTTCACCAATAAAGTAGTAATTTCATCCAAAAAGTTTCACATCCACTGTGTGGGATTGCTTTTTATATTTTTATTAAACACTTGTCTATGCTAACCAGATGTTTAACCACAATTTTTTTCACATTTTTTTTCTAGTTTATATATATGTTTTTGTCATATTTAAGCATCATATTCAACATGAATCCATAACAAATATAAAACATATTTATTTACAGTTTTAGCTTCAGTTGGACTGAGTCATTGCTCCCTGTCATCTAACACTGAGCAGCTTTACAGTCGCAGGTTTGCATGGCAGCTGTTAATGCTCTGTTTATTACAACACGGTGACTTATGACGTACAGGCGCTGCCGGATGTTGGAATAACATTTGGATGTTGGAACATTGCCTGTGCTGTTTGTAATCCAAAGGAAGTGATCCTCTTAAGGAAGTGGAGGCTTTCTTACTTCCTAGGGGCTCAGACCCACTCAATCGAGGAAGGCAAACCAGCGGCTTTGGGAAATCTGGTTCTGTATTTGATCATAGGATGTTTATGCAGCAAAATACAAAGTATTAGTTTAATTGTTCATATGTGTACAAAATGATAAAAAGTGATATTTCTGTGAGGTGTTAAATGATCCATGCAATGTTGATGAAGATATTTGTTGTGTCTTGACAAACCAAACTGCATGTTCCAGGCTAGAATAGAAATATATGTTTTGTTCATTTCAAGTGTCGTCGGCTCATCTGAATAAAATTATATTAGCACTAATAGCGTGTGTGTACTTCCATTAATATTTTAAATTTATTTAAATTATTGCCTGATCAAACTTATTTTATTTTACAATTTGTCGTCTATTTTAATTTTCTTCTGCTGACAAATATTTAAAAAATTACTAAATTTGTAAGGATTGGCAGCATTTAAATAAAACATTCATGATTCAAAGGCATATGTATACATTCAGGTATATTTTCCTACTCTATAAGTGAACACGCACTTTTCTGACTTATTTATTTCAAGAACTGTTTATTTGGCATATTCGTGTTACGTTGGATAACCGCAGAGGGGGGGGGCGCAAAAATGAAATTCCACCCTCTTTCAAAACTGGCTTACGTTAGTGTGCGTCGTGCGTCACATGGAATCCTCGTTTTCTATTGGCCAACCACTGGCCAAGGAGCCTCCAACCACGTGACCCTCTGCCTTTTTTTGACTACGCGTTAGCAACATGGGGAGCTAACGTGTTGGAGCTGACGTTAGCAGCGGCGTTTATGATATTTTGTAACTCCTTGGCGAACTGTATTTTTTATATTTGAAGGAAGGGGACACACTTTAAGTCATGCGGCGAAGTAAAGTCGAAGTGGACCGTTATGTTTCTTCTGTTCTGAGCACCTCTACAGCTCTCAAAGAGGTAAGTCGGTGGACTCCCACCCTAGTCGATATCTAGTGTAGCCGCTAAGCTAGTCGTGCATATGACAACCTGGAACGAAGCCCGAACACGGTCCAAAAGAACCCAAACTGTGCATGAACGTAAAAATGTGTGTGTTACGGTCGTCGCCGTATTCTGTTTGGGTTATTCTTCTGTTAAACTAACCCTGGTCTGAAGCGTAGACATTAGCTTAACCGGCTTTTCACCGATCGGAAACGCGCGCGCACACAGATGGAGCTTAGACGTTGAGTTAGCCACAACCAGATAACGTGTATCAATATAAGTAACCCTTGTGCCATCTTAGATGATCCCACCCTTACTTTGACGTGTTCTCCCCACCATGACAAAGGTGGATAAAGGTGGAGAGATTTAATGTAATCATGGACACCAGAAAAAAACACTAATCAATGAAGGAAAAATGTTCAGACACACACACACACACTGTATAGTGGGTCTAGATGACCCAACTCCAATGTTAAAGTGCCTAGGAATGATAGCACAAGGGTTAAACGACTATTTGAACGTGGGTAAACCTCGTAGTGAAAACATTAACCATCAAATAAAATTGAATAAACATAACATTTAATGTGAAATTATTGTCAACAACCTATGGTTGCTAATATTATTGCCGTTAAGATTAAATGGTGAGAGGTTGTTGGTAACACCACTGTTACCAACCGTAACACGACTGTTACGGTTTTCATAATTAAATTCATAATTAAAACAGAGGTTTAATTCATGTCACGTTTTATGAAGTAAATAAAGGCGTTGTTTGTATGAGACTAAGGTGTTGCTGTATGGTTAAATAAAATAATCCTAGCTTGTGACATGTACATACTAGCAATGTCGGTGTGTGTGTGGGGGGGGGGGGGGGGGGGCTTTTATTATCTTTACTATTATTTATTTATTTTATATTTATCACTCGAATGTGCTCTGCATAAAAAAAGTGCTTTATTAATAAATGTGGACTTGAATTTGTGGTATGATCTTTCCACAGAAGCCAGTGAAGGGATTTTTGTTTGCTAAATTGTACCTTGATGCAAAAGAATATGAACTTGCAAAAAGGTAAGAATGTCAACGTGCATTGTTTCCTCTGTGTAGCTTTCTGTAGATTCTGATTGTCGCCTGTGCTGTTTTAGGCATGTTTCAGAGTATCTTAAAGTGCAAGAGAGGGATCCAAAAGCACATAAATTCCTTGGACACCTCTACGAGAGAGAGGGAGAGCTCAACAAGGCTGTTGGGTGCTACAAGGTAGAGATGATGATGTGTTGTGAAGATATAGACTCATTAAGTGTGATTATAGACTTATTTAAACTTGCCACAAATCTAGTTTTAACATATTATCGTGTATTTCATTCTTTATGTGTAGCCCATATTTAAAAATTAATTTCTACTTGACCTTTATGTGGAATGCTATGAGCAACATTGACATTCAGAAGTGTAATACACAAACACTCATGTCATATTTAGCCAGATATTCAAAGTACTAAAAGACCCACTTCAATGAAAATCTTTTTTTTTTTTGGTGTTTTTTTTTTGTGGTGTTTTTAACATGTACCTGTGGCATTTTCCTGATGACGGAAGAATTATAAAAAGAAAATTAGGCTTAAAATTAATTTCTGAGTATTTCTTTATTCAAATCATTGTGAATCAGGAGCAGATGAAAAAATGCAGTTGGGAAAAGCTTGTAAGTGTAGAAGCTACAATTAGCTAGCCACATTCTGGTGCTTGTAGATGATTAGATCCATGTACGTCTTTGTTTTCCTCGTCTAAACTGGCATCTGACTAAAAACTGTACGGCTGGATAGCTCCAAGATTGCTCGCCGTTTTTGTTGCAACGCTTATGTTGGGTTGGGGGTGTGAGGGGCTGTTAGCTAGTAAATGGATGGACGATGGGAAGTGGTTTCCCGCACAAGCAGTCCTACCCACAACTCAGAAGAATTTCTGATGAGCTCCTGCCGCTCTGCAGAAATTGTGTCCTAGAAAATAATAGTTTGTTGGATTCTGTCTAAAAACGGCATAATCAAAATTAAAAGACCACAGGGTACGCATTTACAAAAGATAAAACGATGATCAGAGTGAGACTTAAACATTCAGCTCCTGAATTGTTTATCAGTTTTACAACAAAAAACAATTTCATATCTGCAATATTTCTCTGAATCATTGTTTTGTTGTTGATTTGTTACTTCTTTATTTGGGTGTATCTCTAAAACTGTATGTAGTCCCAGAATTGAAGTTAAACCTGAAGCTGTGTACTCTGTGTTACTGATAAATACAGATTTTTTTTTTTTTTGCTCTTCCTTTAAAAATAAAAAGCAAATGTATTTTTGTTCTAAAGTTTCTTTACCTATACGTTCTTGTAGCGCTCTGTGGATTTGAACCCCGCGCAGAGGGACCTGGTCCTGAAGGTGGCTGAGTTACTTGTTAGTAAAGAGGAAAATGACAGCAGAGCAGAGTTTTGGGTGGATAAAGCTGCAAAGCTTTTGCCCGGCAGCCCAGCGGTCTTCAACCTAAAGGTGGGACATTTTTTCATGCATTTCCTGTTGGACTGTTTGTCAAAGCATTCAATAATAAATTGTTAACATTAAGAGTACCATTGTCTGACCCCGTTTTTAATGTTTTATGGAGTTTACTGTGGACTAATCTAAAGAGAGAAGTGTGTTCATGTAACTAAAAATGACTTGTCTTTTTCTTTTGTTTCTCATACAGGAGCGCCTGTTGAGTCGCCAGGGTCAGCAGGGTTGGAACCAGTTGTTCGATCTTCTCCAAGCCGAGCTTGCAGCGCGGCCAGCCGATCCTCACGTAAATGTGAAGCTGGTGCAGCTGTTCTGTCAGGACGGGCGGCTGGATGAAGCTGTTAAACACTGCCTAGCGGCAGAAAAGAGGGGCCTGTTGCGCCGCAGCAAAGAGTGGTACACTGTTGTGTTGCGCACTCTGCAGGTCAGAACAGGCCGCCATGTCCAATTTCTACTGTTTTGATATCAGTTTGCATCCTTTTTGCTTATAAAAGATTTTTCTTGTGCTCTTGTGTGTTTCAGGAGTATCTGGCTCAACCCAGCATCTCTAGTAATGAGAAGTTGTGTCGACGACTTCAGAAGGAAGTGCTGTTGACGCACTGCAACCTGCTGAGAATCGCACTTTCTGAGAGCGACGTGCAACCCGGCCTAGATGCATTTAGAAGGTTCTTCAGATCCCATTTCATTGTTTTAAATATCTTTTTCTTACATAAAATTCAACAAAAATAAGCTTTTTGTTTCTCATTGAATCATCTTTTGTAAAGGTTGTTTTTCTTCATAGTTACAAAACTTAAAGTAATCTTTAAATATAAACCATGTTTTCTAATGCATCATCTTTCAATTGGATTGTCTAAATAAAGCTTTGGGCTGTGTTACACCACTTTTATAATGTGATAATTACTTATATTAAAAAAAAGAAATGCTCTGAAGCACATCCTCTTCATATGAGGTTTTCTTTTTTTTTCACTCTGTTCAGCTTTGACGGTGCCATGCAGACGCTGGCTATGGCAGCTAGACGCCAATCAGATGATCTTCTGGAGGTTTTTGTGGAGATGAGAGGTCACCTCTATCTGCATGCTGCCACACTGTTGTTGAAAATGGCTCATGAGCGTCAGCAAACCTGGAGGGCTGTCATCGATCTGTCTGTCATGTGCTACCTGCTGGCGTACCAGGTACCTGTACACCTCCTGATGTTTCATTTTGCCTACAAATGTTTTATCAGCAAAATACTCAATGGGTTATGGTTTATTATTACTACTGAGAACTGACAAATTGTATTAATTTAAAAAATACTTCAGTGCAAGAGAAATGAGGATCTCTGTATTCCTTTTTTTTTAAGATTACGTGGGGTGTTTTTTTTTTAATATATTCAATATTCTTAGTGTTATGAGCTAAAAAAATACACAAGTGTTAACTCTTAAATAGGTTTTATTGGGAAAAGTATTAGAAATTCAATAAATGTGTTGAGGTTTTTTTAATCTATTTTTTTTTATCTACCGGTAATCTTATTCTTGGATACAAAAAATGTTAAATGTCTTTTTTCATTGTCCTCAGAATCCCAGACCAAAGCCAAGAGTGAGCAAAAGAGACCAGTCACCTCCACTGCTTCTGGAGCTTCTGGCTAATGATCGGCAGAGTCAAGCTGGACACATGCTGTTGAGTCTGAATCCAGATCCATCTACTTTAATCAGAGAGGTCGGTCCAACTTGTGTTTTGAAGTGCCCTCCTGTTTTATAATTTCTTCATTTTAGGAGCCATTTGAAATGTTTTAGTTTAGTTTTCAGAGATAAAATATTTGGTAGCTCTGCACAGCTGGATGCAAGGCATTTTAGAAATGAGTTAAATACTTTCCTGTTCTTGGTGCAGGTGGTTGAAGCATTTGGAAACCATAAAGGACAAGAGTGTCTGTTTGAGCTACTGTGGGGTCCCCAGGCTTCCAGCAGCTCCTCCTTCATTGCCATAGACGACATACGGTCACTAAGCGCTATCACTCCTGAGCTCTCACAGCTCACTAAATATGACACTGGTATGAAACTCATGATCCCAAAGCTCTGAATCAGCCTCAAATGACCACCTTCTGTCACAAACATTATGCTGCTACTTTTCCTGCAGGCTCCATCCTGCTGCACGGTGGAGATTTGCAACATCTGAGTTGGTTGGGGCTGCAGTGGACTCTCCAAGACCAAAGACCACCTCTGAGGGACTGGCTGCAGCAGCTTTTTCCCAGACTCACTCTGGAAACCTCTAAGATAGACACCAATGCACCAGAGTCCATCTGCCTTCTGGATCTAGAGGTTTTAATTCTAATTTAGAATTAATTCTTTAAAAAAATAAAAGCAAATAACTTGCTAACTCTAGAAGTTGAAGAAATCTATTTAGCATTAAATTCAAGGTCTCTTTGTTTGTTACATTAAAAATGTCTTTTCTATTTTTTGTGTGAATTTACATTCAGCAATAACATATTTGTTTCACTTGCAGGTGTTTTTATACGGTGTGGTGTTCAGCAGCCACTGTCAGCTGCAGGAGAAGGCAAAGATGAGCAGTGGCATGAAGAAGCAGCAGGAGCTCCTGGAGCCTCGCTGCCTGCCTTTGTCTCTGCTCTGCCTCTTGACCACAGACAGACAGAGAGAATGGTGGGATGCCATATACAACCTTATATACAACCGAGCAGCGTAAGTGGCAGACCAATTCAGGACCTCCAGCATTTGTTTGTCTCAGCAGTTGTAAAAACTGGTTAAAACATTAAAAAACACAGGTAAAAGTTATTAGAGGAGATTATTTTCTTCAATTCAGGTTAAAGATGCACTGTTCTGGGATCAAATACAGAATGTTTCGTCAGCTTATCCATACATTCATTACATTATTAAAAAAAAAAGGAAATGTTAGACTTTGTGATGTTTAAATGCCAAAACAATCTTCTCATGTTAAGGACACAGTGCTCAACCAGTGAACAACTAGAACGGTTTAATACTTAATCTCAGTCAGATTTTTTTATTTTTTTTAGTCCAGAGTCTGTCATCCTGGTGTACCTTGATCTTAATGTTTTCTAAAATGTTCTCAACTCCTAAAAAATGTTTTAGATAAACAGGATTTAATCTTGAGGACAAGTACTCCACTTTTTTTTAATGTGTTGGGGATTTTGTGTTGCCTTGCAGTTCTGGCACGTCAGCCAAGCTGCGGATGATTGTGCAGCACGGTCTCAACACCCTGAGAGCTGGAGAGAAACACGGCCTCCAGCCTGCGCTGGTCATCCACTGGGCCCAGTGCCTCAGTCAGACGGTACGCGCTCACGGAATGAACTGGATTTCTGATTAAGCTTAGTTCTTCTGAAGAGTGTCGTGTCACAAGCTGGTAAATTGACAGTCGTTTGCAGAAATGCCCGAAGGTCCTACATGCAGAAGAACCTGCTCATAAAGTGAATGCTCCATCCTCAAACAGCTGATTCCTCCGTTTTCAGTCTGCAGCTCCAGGCAGTTAAATGTACATTCAACAGTTTCCATAGTTGTCAGTTTTTATAATGGAATTTATGAGTATAAAATAGTTTATTTACCTTGATGTTAATATAATTTACTAATAATTATTTGATATCATTTGTTATATTATTATATTACCGGTACTTATTTTTGTGTTTTCTAAAACAGGGTGATGGCATGAACTCGTACTACGACCAGAAAGAATACATCGGGCGCAGTGTCCATTACTGGAGAGCTGTTCTCCCCCTGCTGGAGAAAATCAAATGCAGAAGAAGTATACCAGAGCCCCTCGAGCCCCTCTTCATGCACTTCTCTTCTAAAAATATTCAGGTTCATAACCTTTTAATACCCCCCCCCCCCCCCCCCCCCAAATGAATTGGGTTATGCTGCCTTACAAATCCATCTTTCTCCCCTCAACGTTTTGTTCTGTTTTCAGATTTCTTCAGTGAGAAGTTATGAGGAAGAAGCTCAGATAGCGCACGCTGTTCTGCTTGACATAGAAGGAAGAACAGATGAAGCAATCACCATCTTGGAGAAAATCAACAACTTGTCATCTGCCTGGCATTTAGCACAGGTAAACCCAGACTGAAACCAAACTGCCTCTCTATACAGTGATGCTCTCAGCGGCTCAATGTTTGAAAAACTGCAGAAATTAGGAAGGATCTTCTGTCATTGAAAAAGTTTTTTTCTTTTTTTTTGTACATATCTTGTGTGAACTTCACAACTATTAAAGTGGTTATGAGCCAGGTTTTACTACTTTTATTTTAGACTTCCTTGTAAGGTCTCAGTGGTTTGATCTGAAGAATAACTGTTGAATGTGAAAATATTCTTTTAAAACACAATTTTGATTGATTCTCCTGCAGATCCATCAGCGACTGTCAGAAGAGGCCAGCAATGGTGTGGAAGAGACTCAAGACCGCTGTATAACTTCTCTGAGAAAATACAGAACATATCTGCTACGGATCTACAATGCCAATGCAAACGACATCGACAAGGTCGGTCTCACTTATGACGAAGAAAGTTCATAATTGGTAGATTGCTCTTGGTAAATACGCAGTTTAGACTTCTTCAAATGTATTTGTTTGTAATCATGTATTTTGTGAATTCAGCTCCCTGTATCCATGGAGGAAGTTGTCGACCTCCTGAATGATGTAAACCAACAGCTGGGGGAGAGTGGGGAGGATGAGGAGGATGAGAAGGAGTTTGAGCGTCAAATAGGACCAGATCACTCCAGTCCCGCTCATCTCCAGGAAACCAGCGCCACCATTTCTCACATCAAGTTCTCCACTCCATCTCCTAACAAGAGCATCGTATCTCCTTCCAAACGTTTGGTAAGTGCACTGCTTGTTTGTTTTTAACGAGAAAATAATAATAAAAGCTGCATCGTGAGTCTTTGTTTTCTCTTGTTGTTCAGATTTCTCCGAAGGCACCACCTCATTGGGTCGAAGACCAAAAAAATCTCCTGCAGATGTTGTGCCAGAAAGTTGAAGCTCTGAAGGTCAGAATTTGGAGTTAATTGACATTCTTAGAAACAATTTCTGTGTTTTCGGTAGTTTACTCATTGGATCTGTGTTTTGCAGAATGAGGTTCAGGATCTAAAACTCAACGCATCAGTGGCTGCAGGTTCTCCTCCTAAGTTGTATGGAGACAGCTACAGGGCTGAGGGTTTTCAGGAACCATTTACGCCAGTCCAGTCTTATCACGGAGCCCCCCTAACAGGTCAGCATACAATCTAGAACAGTGCTCCCCAACCCCTGGGCCGTCGACTGGTACCGGTCCGTGGGACAGTACCGGGGTGCAGAGGGAAAAAAAGCACCGCCAACATTTTTTCTGTTTTATTTTTTAATCTGATACTGAAGGAAGTTTTATTTTGGGAAAACTACTGGATTATCTCCACATCTGACTCATTTTAGTTTATTTTGCAAAAAAATCAAATGTGAGGAAATAGAAGAAGAGCCTTTGACTTCATAGAAAAAAGAAACTGCAGTTAACAGACAAAAACCAGGAGTCTTTACTCCAAATATGGATTAACAGTGATGAAAGTCTTCCGGGAATTCCCGGAAATCCGGGTTTTTGAGCAAACCGAACGTACTTTCCGGGAAATAAAGACCTGATCTCTACGGACAAATCGCTTTCCGGATCAAAAAATGGTCTGAAATCAGCTAATTTTAGCTTTATTTTCTATATTTCTCCGCAAATCGCTTCCTCTATGGTCGTGGCCATCTCTCGTCTTCCCGGCCTAATTGACCAATGACGGGACGTTTTAGTTGCTTTCGGATGCGTCGACGGGTCTGATTGGCTCTGTCTGCACCACGTGGTCAGCGTGACTCGCTTCCCTAGAGACCAAAACTGGCGGACCCACGCTAAATTTTCACAAACACATCTGAAGAGTTTGCGATCAAATTTGTGTTAAAATAATGGCAGGCATCGTCATTATTGAGCGCGGTCACGACCTCAGTTGTGAGAAGACGATAAAAAACAAATTGAAGTGGTCTTGGCTGGAAAAAAAAGATTTTTAAGGTAGTGTAGGTCAAATACTTTTTTGTGTAAAATAATCTCAAAACCACATTTTGAAATAATTTCAATTTTAGTTTTGAGTTTCAGTTTTTATTTTGAATACATTTCTCTATCTAATTTATTTGTATTTCCTAATTACCATGATTTAGTTCAGTATAGTTGACATTAGTTATAAGTATTTGATGGTTTGGACCCGCACTCCCTTAAAAAATGATGTTTACAATGTTTAGCTTAGTTTGTATGTTTGTTTTGATATTTCCCAGATTACTTAGTATTGGTGTTAAAGAATTGATGTATTATGTTATAGAATTATAGTTTAAAGCAGATCCCATATTTTGATGTAGTTATAGTTTGAGAAAACAGTGCAAGTGGATGTTGTACATCAGTCATTTCTAAAGCAGAAATAATGTATAAATAACTGAGGTATTTTCATAGAATATAATAGTTACTGGTGTTCTTTTTGCCATTTGGGGCTTTGATGTTACTATATTTTAGCAATTGTATGTTTTGCAGCTTTAAGGAAAAGCATAGATTGTAGGATTGTGTTACTTTGAGCAATTTTCCAAATTCTTTTTTGGGACCAGCAAGTCCTTAATGGAGAGTCAAACTAGGGGTTTGAATGACAAATCATGATGCTCCAATTAGTCTTAGTTTCTTGATAAAGAAGTGAATAACTAGTTGCCAGAATGCACCAGAATGCATCTAAGACCACGTATTTTTCCAAAATTTCGCTCTGTGCCCGCCATATCGCTCAAAGAAAAGTTCAGGGATTTTTTCCTTGCCTGACTTTCATCACTGATTAATATTCATTATGATGGTTCTCACACATAATAATGCATAATATTCAGCAACTAACTAAATACCAGTTTCAGTCTTTTTTGTGTGTGTATTTACAGTTGGGCAAAAAAGTATATTGAGGTATGCCTATGATTAAAATGACAGGCCTCTCATCTTTTTAAGTGGGAGAACTTGGACAGTTGGTGGCTGACAAAATACGTTTTTTGTCCCACTGTAGCAATTGTGCCTTAAAAGTTGGACGAGGCTGCAAAACAGTTGTTTTATACTCAAAACAAAAGTTAAGGGAAACTGGAAGCTAAGAAAAAGAATCGGACACCCTCTTTAGCCTTGTGCAGTCCAGTCTGTGATTGTCTGACATTAAACCGGTCCGTAGCTTGAAAAAGGTTGGGGACCATGGCTCTAGACTATTGTACATTCTATTCCTTTGTTTACATACTATTAATCTTTGATTTCTATTTGCTTTAGTGGCTACCACTGGCCCCTCTCTGTTCTACAACCAGTCTCCAGCTTACAACTCCCAGTATCTCCTGCGGCCTGCTGCAAATGTGACCCCCACCAAGGTAGTTATTGTTCTGGGACGTGTGTTGATGATAACAGCCTGCGCTGACTGTGAGGTCATGTTTGCTGTCTTTCCTGCAGGCTCCAGTTTATGGTGTGAACCGTCTGCCCCCTCAGCAGCATGTGTATGCATACCAGCAGCCCACTCACACTCCCCCCTTGCAAACGACTCCAGCGTGCATGTACCCTTCCCAGGAGCAAGTGTTTGGCGCTCCCCTTCGCTTTGAATCTCCAGCCACCAGCCTTTTGTCCCCTTATAGTGAGGAGTATTTCGGCCAGAGTGTTTCCCAACAGGCTCCCAACCCCCCCCTCCCAGAACCTGGGTACTTCACCAAGCCGTCCGTGCTTCCTGTGCAGCCGCCCAAGAGCTTGGAGGGGCCGCCTGTAGATTTTGGAAAGGTCCCACTGAGCCAGCAGGCTCCTGAAGCCTCTAGAGTGCCCAGTTTTGGTGTAGCTGCTCAGGCTGCACCCTCAGCTGCTTTTAAGTTTAACTCCAACTTTAAGTCCAACGATGGAGACTTCACATTCTCCGCTTCACAGGCAAAGCACAGCGAAAGTTTACTGGGATTGTTAACATCTGACATCCCCACAACTAAAGACTCTACTCCAGAGAAGCCTCCCGCCCAGGAGCAGCCCCCCAGCATCTTCAGCTTCGGCCACAAAAACCTGACCAGCTTCTCTTTTGTTGATCCTGTACAGAACTCTGTAAGCGGGGGGGCTTTTGGCAAGGCGGATCAGCCCTTTAAATTTGGGGAGAGCCCCAAGCAGCTGTTTGATATCTCCAAACAGGTAGAGAGTGACAATGACAGCGCACACGCAGACGAGGACGAAGACGGACCCCACTTCGAGCCGATCGTTCCTCTCCCTGATAAGGTGGATGTGAAAACGGGCGAAGAAGAGGAGGAAGAAATGTTTTGCAACAGGGCCAAGTTGTACAGGTTTGACGCAGAGACAAAGGAGTGGAAAGAACGTGGAATCGGCAATCTAAAAATCTTAAAACACAACACAAAAGGGAAGGTTCGTCTGTTGATGAGAAGGGAGCAAGTCCTAAAGATATGTGCCAACCACTACATCACTGCTGACATGCTTCTCAAACCGAATGCTGGCTCTGACAAGTCCTGGGTGTGGAACGCCATCGACTACGCCGACGAAGAGCCTAAACCCGAGCAACTGGCCATCCGCTTCAAAACGGTTGAGGAAGCGTCTCTTTTTAAAGCCAAATTTGAAGAGGCTAAGAAAGTGGCTCTCGCATCCCCAGAAAAGCAGCCTGAAAAGAAGAGCAGCTCCAAAGATTCAGATTCCCTGGCAGCTCGGTTTGCTCTGAAAGAAGGGGACTGGGAGTGCGACGTGTGCTGTGTCGTAAATAAACCCTCTGATCTGCGCTGCAAAGCCTGCCAAACAGCCAACCCTTCCTCAAAAGCAGAGGTCCAGGCTCCTAAAGCAAGCGCTTTTACTTTCAAATTTGGTACAGACTCGTCAAAACAGAGCAGCTCTGGCTCCACGTTTGCTGGATTTGGTGGTTTTGGGTCTTCTGTTCCTTCTTCGTTTACATTTGGCATGGGCTCTTCAAAGCTCCCTGATGCAGCCACCAAGGCCATAAGTTTTGGCTCTTTGGATGATAAAAGGTCAGCTCAGTGGAATTGTGAGAAATGTTCTACAAAAAATGAGACCTCTGCAGACGTTTGTCTTTCTTGTAAAACTTCTAAAACCGCAACCAAAAAGACAGTTCAAAGCAGCCCGACTGCAGCAGTGCAGCCGTCTGCGTTTGCCCCTGATCTGAGCGCTCAGTTTGGCAAAAAGCCTGGACAGTGGGACTGCAACGTTTGTGAAGTGAGGAATGAGTCTGCCGCTGAAAGGTGTGTTGCCTGTAAAACCGCAGCCAAAAAGACAGTTCAAAGCAGCCCGGCTGCAGCTGTGCAGCCGGCTGCAGCTGTGCAGCCTGCTGCGTTTGCCCCTGATCTGAGGGCTCAGTTTGGCAAAAAGCCTGGACAGTGGGACTGCAACGTTTGTGAAGTGAGGAATGATTCGGCCGCTGAAAGGTGTGTTGCCTGTAAAACCGCAGCCAAAAAGACAGTTCAAAGCAGCCCGGCTGCAGCTGTGCAGCCGGCTGCAACTGTGCAGCCTGCTGCGTTTGCCCCTGATCTGAGGGCTCAGTTTGGCAAAAAGCCTGGACAGTGGGACTGCAACGTTTGTGAAGTGAGGAATGAGTCTGCCGCTGAAAGGTGCGTTGCCTGTAACACCTCAAAGGCAAAAGAGACAGCCACAGCTCCTGTGGCACCAAGTTTGCCGCCCGCGCCAGAAATAACAGCCGATTCAAGCAAAGTAGGTGGGCAGTGGGACTGCAAGAGCTGCCTGGTCAGAAACGAAGCATCTGCCACCAAATGTGTTTGCTGCAGCGCCCCCAATGACACTCTCTCCTTGGAAGCCATTTTTGGCAAGAATCAAGGAGAATGGGATTGTGATGCATGCTTGGTGAGAAACGAAGCCTCTGCTAGCAAGTGTGTCGCCTGTCAGGCTGCTAATCCTAATGCTAAAATCGCCAGCAGCTCCTCTGCCTCCACCTTTAGCTTCACCTTTGGAAACAAGAGTCAACCAAGTCAACCTGCCGGAACTGGGATCACCTCTTCTGGATTCCAGTTTGGTCTGAGCAAAGAGAAAAACTCTGCTCCTCCTTTTAAGTTTGAAACTCCTCAGACTGCACCCACCACCACAAGTTCCTCTGGCTTTTCTTTCTCCATGCCCATTCCACCCGGAGGCTTCAAGTTCGGCCTTCAGGAACCTGCAAAGGACCCTGCCTCGTCCGGTGGTCCGACACCACCCGGACCAGCCTCCAGCTGTCTGAAAAGCATTGCGGACAAACACAAGGAGAAAGAAACTCTGTCCACACCCCCAGACATCAAAGCAGAACAAGACGCCAATCCACTCATTTCTGGAAAGGGCAGTTTGTCCAGTTTTGCTGACTTGGCCAAATCCTCTGGGAGCGACTTCCAGTTTGGACAGACGGACCCCAACTTTAAAGGCTTTTCTGGAGCCGGGCAGCAGGTCTTCTCAACGCCACAGGCAACACCCACCAAGATGGACTCTGTGAGCGGACAAGAGGATGACGGCATGTATAAGACTGAAGAAAACGATGACATCCAGTTTGAACCGGTGGTCCAAATGCCCGACAAGGTGGATGTGGTCACGGGAGAGGAAGACGAGCAGGTTCTCTATTCTCAGCGGGTCAAACTGTTCCGCTTTGATACAAGCACCAGCCAGTGGAAAGAGCGAGGGGTTGGGGTCCTCAAATTCCTGAAAAACAGCATCAACGGTCGCCTGAGGGTATTGATGAGGAGGGAGCAAGTTCTGAAGGTGTGTGCCAACCACTGGATCACGACCACAATGAACCTGAAGCCCCTGGCAGGTTCGGACAAAGCCTGGATTTGGTTGGCCAATGACTTCTCTGACGGAGACGCCAAGTTGGAGCAGTTGGCTGTCAAATTTAAAACTCCAGAGCTCGCAGAGGAGTTCAAGGCAAAGTTTGAGGAATGTCAAAGACTCCTCCTGGACATCCCCCTGCAAACTCCACACAAGCTGGTCGACACAGGCAGAACGGCTCACCTCATTCAGAAGGCAGAGGAAATGAAATCTGGTTTAAAAGACCTGAAATCATTTCTGACGGATGAAAAAACCAAGATCAAAGATGAAGACACGCAAGGAGACACGACGGCTTCCGGCGAGATTTCCAGCATGGTCATCAGGCCTCATGGGGAAACCACCGGGCCGACCTTGGAGTGGGATAACTATGACCTGAGAGGAGACGCTCTGGATGACACAGCTGACTCCTCTGTTTATGCCTCGCCCATTGCCAGCAGCCCCCTGAGAAAAAACCTTTTCCGCTTCGGAGAATCCACCGGTGGGTTCAGCTTCAGCTTCCAGCCTGGCATCAGCCCCTCCAAATCTCCCGCTAAGCTCAACCAGAGCCAAGCCTCAGTAGGCACTGATGACGAGCAGGACGTCACTCAGGATGAAGAGCGGGACGGGCAGTACTTTGAACCCGTGGTGCCTTTACCGGACTTGGTGGAGGTTTCTACCGGAGAGGAAAACGAGCAGTCGATCTTCAGCCACAGAGCAAAGCTGTATCGCTTCGACAAAGATGTGGGTCAGTGGAAGGAGAGGGGGATCGGAGACCTGAAGATCTTGCAGAATTATGACAGCAAACGGGTGAGGCTGATCATGAGGAGAGACCAGGTGCTGAAGCTCTGTGCCAACCACTGGATCTCAGAAACCATGAAGCTGGAGCCCATGAAGGGAGCAGAGAAGGCCTGGGTCTGGAGTGCCATGGACTTTTCTGAGGATGGGGAGGGCAAAATCGAACAGCTGGCTGTGAGGTTCAAGCTCCAAGAAACAGCAAATACCTTCAAACAGGTCTTCGAAGAGTCCAAAGTCGCTCAAGCAAAAGCAGAACTGATGACTCCAATGGCGTCTCGGCTCGCAGCGCCTAAAGACGACACAGCAGCAGAATTGGCAAGCACTCCGGTGTGTGGCAGTGCGGCTATTGCTGTTCTGGAGGAGATCACAAAGGAGCGCACAGAACCTCCTCCTGACAGCAAACCGTTACCTGCTGCCTCTCCGAGTCCAATCAACCCCTCAAAGACTGTGGTGTCTCCCCCAAAGTTTGTCTTTGGGACCGATTCCCTCCAGAAGATATTCGGCTCACCAAAATCCCAGCCGGAAGCTCCAGCTCCTGCAGGGAAAGCGAAAGATTCTGGAAGCTCTGTGAAGAGTCCTCTTCCTGCTCCTGCATTCCCGATGCACACAGGTAACTTGCTTGTTTGTTTTCCTCCGGTATAAAAAAACTGCTTTTTGCCGACAGAATTCCTGTCTCCTTCCATCTGCATCTCTGATTTCATCCTCTTTTTGCAAACTACCATTAAAATAAGTTCTTATTACCATTACATATGCATCTATAGGTCATACTATCTAGAACACTCTACTGTACATTCAAAAATATAGCTGTACTATGTAAACGTGAATAACCTGCACTAATCCAACACTCTGATGAATAATTCCAAAGCTATAGCATCTGCTTAAAGCCAAATCACATTTGGAGTTTTCTGATGTCACAAACGGTTTCTCTTTGCTGAACAACCATCATCCTTCAGGTCTGGATTTTAGGCTTTTCAAAGATAACCCAATGGCTTTTTGGACCAGCACGTCCACCAGCGACAGTTTTGAACCCGCAGGTACTCTGGTTACTGCAGTGTGTGTTAACACCTGTCAGCTGTCACCCGACTGGCTGCCTCCTACTGTGACTACTGTAAAGAAAATAACACCTGAAATGCACGAAGTGGCCGAAACGCTACAAGCTAATCCTGCATGTTCAGTGTGTTTATTTCCAGTTTTTGCTGTTGGGAGACCTTAATTTAATGAGATGTTTGTCTCGTTAAAAAAATGTATATTTTATAGGCCGTTTTGTTTTGTTTGGCCTTGTCACTATTGTTTTTTTTTTCCCCTTCTGTGACAAAGTTTAGGAAAACTAATCCTGACATTTGGGTATTATTATTACAGTGATGAAAGTCTTCCGGGAATTCCCGGAAATCCGGGTTTTTGAGCAAACCGAACGTACTTTCCGGGAAATAAAGACCTGATCTCTACGGACAAATCGCTTTCCGGATTAAAAAATGGTCTGAAATCAGCTAATTTTAGCTTTATTTTCTATATTTCTCCGCAGATCGCTTCCTCTATGGTCGTGGCCATCTCTCGTCTTCCCGGCCTAATTGACCAATGACGGGACGTTTTAGTTGCTTTCGGATGCGTCGACGGGTCTGATTGGCTCTGTCTGCACCACGTGGTCAGCGTGACTCGCTTCCTTAGAGACCAAAACTGGCGGACCCACGCTAAACTTTCACAAACACATCTGAAGAGTTTTCGATCAAATTTGTGTTAAAAAAAATGGCAGGCATCGTCATTATTGAGCGTGGTCACGACCTCAGTTGTGAGAAGACGATAAAAAACAAATTGAAGTGGTCTTGGCTGGAAAAAAAAGATTTTTAAGGTAGTGTAGGTCAAAACCTTTATTGTAAAATAATCTCAAAACCACATTTTGAAATAATTTCAATTTTAGTTTTGAGTTTCAGTTTTTATTTTGAATACATTTCTCTATCTAATTTATTTGTATTTCCTAATTACCATGATTTAGTTCAGTATAGTTGACATTAATTATAAGTATTTGATGGTTTGGACCCGCACTCCCTTAAAAAATAATGTTTACAATGTTTAGTTTAGTTTGTATGTTTGTTTTGATATTTCCCAGATTACTTAGTATTGGTGTTAAAGAATTGATTTATTATGTTATAGAATTATAGTTTAAAGCAGATCCCATATTTTGATGTAATTATAGTTTGAGAAAACGGTGCAAGTGGATGTTGTACATCAGTCATTTCTAAAGCAGAAATAATGTATAAATAACTGAGGTATTTTCATAGAATATCATAGTTACTGGTGTTCTTTTTGCCATTTGGGGCTTTGATGTTACTATATTTTAGCAATTGTATGTTTTGCAGCTTTAAGGAAAAGCGTAGATTGTAGGATTGTGTTACTTTGAGCAATTTTCCAAATTCTTTTTTAGGACCAGCAAGTCCTTAATGGAGAGTCAAACTAGGGGATTGAATGACAAATCATGATGCTCCAATTAGTCTTAGTTTCTTGATAAAGAAGTGAATAACTAGTTGCCAGAATGCACCAGAATGCATCTAAGACCACGTATTTTTCCAAAATTTCGCTCTGTGCCCGCCATATCGCTCAAAGAAAAGTTCAGGGATTTTTTCCTTGCCTGACTTTCATCACTGTTATTAAAACTCTAGGCTTGTGTAAAGCTCAGTGGTTTGGAGGTTTTGATGACCAAACGTGGAGCAGAAGTTGCGAAAGCCAAGCATCTGAAATATGAGGAGAGCAGAATCAGTTCCTTTATAGCGGCACGTCCCCAACAAACGTCACAGGGCTATTTATGGAGCAGGAAGTGTAGCAACAGCACGGACTGTAATTTCCTACCTGGCCTGATGTCTGTTAGCGATGTGCACATCAGCAAAGACTAATTAGGGATTTATGTTTTTGTTTGTTACTCTATTATATGTTCAGAAATGAATAGCACAGTTCTTTAAAAACAAAGGTAGATATTGTCTGACTGGAGCAATCTGCATGCAGTATATGCTTAAAATGTGTGTGTGTGTCTAACATTTGTGTATACTAAGACAAATGCACAGAAAGGGGGTTTCTTTTGTCTATAAATGAGTTTTAACTCTGCTGTTTTTGTTTCTTTTTAATTCCAGGTTCTGCTCAGGCAGCAGCGGGCAGCTCACGGTCGGAGGAAGACTCTGAGGTGGAGGTTTTGTATGTCAAGGAGCCCACTGCTGAGCAGGCGGCTTTAGCCAGGAAACTCCTGCTGCCCCTCACCTTTTTCTGCTACAAGAACGAGCCAGGTTACACCAGCGACAGTGAGACCGACGGTGAGACAAAGGACTCTGGATTTGTACACTTGCTGTATCACAATGCGTTATAATTATCAGCATCATATTATAAGGCGCAAAAAAAAAGGTTTAGTTGAACTTTATTCCACTATTTAACAATCCACACTCACAATAAATTTTAATCAATCTTCTCCCACACAACTGTCAACGTCCTTATGTCAACACGCCAGGTTCCCTCTCATCGTTGTCAGGTGGCTGTCCAGCAATAATGCCGACTTTAGCGAAAGCTCAGACAACTGTTACAGCAGATCCTTAAGCCCAGCCATGCAAGGCACTGCCTCCCAGTCTTAGTAAAACTCTGTACGCCGTCAGACATCCATTGAACAAAGATGTGCACTCTATTCAGCTTTTTCTCTGGTGGCACCGGGAAGGCCTGAAGAGGACCTCGCTGAGTGTGATTGAACACTAATTCAGCAGGACTGAACCCGAGTCACATGCAGGAAACATCTGGAAAAACCTGCGTAAAGCTTGAGCGGATCGCTGTGCGCCACACGCCGTACGCGTGTGAGGAGCGCTGAGTTCTTGCCAGAATCACTGTTTTTGACCCACCTGTGTCCCTCAAAATGCACACGGTGCGCTCATCCATGCGCTCGCCGCTCCTGTGTTGGCGAGAAATGGTCCAACAGTCAACTGAGCAGAGCGCTTCCCAAAGTCACAACATTTTGATAGATTTTGGAACTCTGTACATAAAGATGCTCTGGATTATTAGGCGCATGGTCAATTTAAAAAAAACCCCAAAAGTTTGGGTTTTTAAGTGCACCTTATATTGCGGAAAATACCGTGCAGATTTCTGATGATCTTTTTCCCTGCTGATGATTTACTTAACATTCAATTGAATTTGTTTGAATTTTCAGATGAAGACTTTGAGTCAGCAGTAAAAGCGTTAAATGGAAACCTCTACCCGGATCCTCCTCAGGCTGCAGCTTCTGATAACGGTACGATTGTCTTCATCCATGACAATTAATTTTTTTGTCTTTTTTTTGTTTTAATCTGAACCTTTGGAAAGCATTAGTCCCAGTCACTATTTTGCACTAAAGGTGTTGATGCTGCTTTCAGACTCCTGTGAGGTCGTGTGGGAGAAACGGCCAACGCCAGAAGAGGAGGAGAAAGCAAAGAGTCTGCAACTTCCCCCCACGTTCTTCTGTGGCCTGAGCACCTCTGACACTGACACCAACCACGACAAGCAGGAAGACTTTGAAACAGAAGTCCGCAAAGCACAGCATGAGCTGGTAATCGACCCAAAGACCTAAACCTGAGCTTTTTAACAAACTGACTCATGTTCTTAATGACATTGAAGGACTAAATATCCCTGTGAACCATGAGAAGCTGCAGGAACAGACAGAAGCAAACAGCGGTGTGTGTAGTGGCTGATGAGGAAACTGTAGATGGGTTTAGTTATCAGCAGCTCCAGCTTTTCACCTCCTTCTGTTCAAATGGAGCTGCTTTCACTGATCACTGTTAACCTACGATCCACACATCCACACACATCCAACACTCGAGTTTCTACGGCTGTTTTTGGTCTCCACGTTCAAAAACGCGGTCATTGAACAGGCGTTGCAAGATAAAGCAGTTACATTTTGACAAATCAGGGACTCCGATTTAGTAGTGATGTATGGATGGCGTCCCTTTTAACTCACAATAGTTCAAATCGTTTGAAAGTTGACCGTGGAAGAGAAATGAATAATTGCAGTTTGTTCCTCAGATGAAATTCTATGCCACCAAGTCTTTCCTTTATCGGAATAAAGCTGTGAAAGAAAAAAGATGGAGCAAGATTCATGACATTTGTACCAAGCCTCTTCCAAATGTGTAGGTGGCGGACATGCGGTAATGAACAGTAGAAAAAGGAAAGGAAGCCCCGCCCCACTTGTCCAGTGTTGAACACCATGGCTAAATGCATCATGTTCAAGAACGTTCTAAACGTGTTCTTATGCACACAAATAACCTGAATTTAAGATCCTGGTTCTTGAGGGATTTTTAACTCTTGGGACTAGTGTGACCTGAAAAACCAACAATAGTTATTTAGATTTTTTTTCTTTTATATTTAAGAAATCCTACACGTTTTGGTAAATGCACACATGCGGCTGCGTGAGGAAAACATTTTTCTCTGAAGACTAACACTGATTTACTTTGTCTTAGGCTGGTCAGTCAAAGAAAGCTGAGAAAAGCTGGAGCCGTCCAGCTGCAGCTCTTCAAGACCCGAGCTCGGTCCCAGCATCCAGCTGTCCAGAAGCAGCCGCCAGCGGAACCGCAGTGGAGGGGCAGACCGCAGACCAGCCAGCAGAAAGTCAAAGCAGCAGCTGTCCCATCGACCTGTCCACCAAGAAGAGCTCAGAACCAGAACCCGGTTCTAGTACAGATGTTTCTGACTCTCCAGCAGCTGCTCAAGGTCAGAAATGATGTCCGTTTTAATCAACTGTCCTTTTCCTTGTTTTCTGTCCTCTAGCCAGCTTATCGCCAAATCCCACTAGTTTATAAAATCAAAGATTTCCTTTTTATACAATTGTCTTTTTGCATTTTCTGTTTTTTTGTTTTATGTTCTTCTGGTGAGCTCTGATGAAACATCAGTCATTCAAGGATCATAAAAGCCTCTTTTTTTTTATTAAGTTGTGAAAACTTTTCTACAGACAAAACTGAGAAAAACTGTTTCATATGTTACGACTTTGTTCTTATTTCAGACTCCAGCTTTGGTTTTGACTCACTCGCTGGATTCTCTTTTGCTGACTTGGCAAAGAAAACAGAAGGCTTTGCGTTTGGAAACAAAGGTTGACTTTTTATTTTCATTTTTTCCAAATAAACCCTTTTTTTTTGTTTTTTTAATTCCAAATTAAATGTATCTGTTTTTTATTTTCAAATAGATTCTGACTTCTCCTGGGCCAATGCTGGGGCAATGGTATTCAAACCTCCTGTGTCCTGTGAACCTAAACCCAAGACAGACGATGGAAGTGATGAAGAGGAGGCTCCTACCAATGTGGACATTCACTTTGAGCCTATAGTGTCTCTGCCTGAGGTGAAGTGCACAAACACTCACAGACTCACACATGTCCCCATGAAAAACTGGAGAAAAAAGTAAAACTTGGAAGCTACAGCTTGATGCTGCGTTCACACCCGACACGATTCACCCGTCAAATTCGCATCTGCTGCCTCTCTTTTGAAACATGTCAAATTTACTGCTGGACGCCCCGGCCGCGGAGAACCCACCAACGTTTTTCTGGCCTTGCCACATCATGGAAAACATGGATGATGTTAAGGGAATTTTTTGGGTTCAATGTTTTGGTTGACACGCCACGTCAACCTCGCCACGCCGCAGGACCTCAGATTGCGTCTGTACATTGACGTACCATTGAAACTCGATGCCTGGAATGAATACAGTATAACAGGGACATCTAGTGGCCAACTGAAGACATAGCAACATGTAAAAACCCTGACTGAAGTTTTTTCTTAAATCTGATTTGGGCAATTATATATTCAATAAACAGTGTGGTCCTTATAACTTATTGTTTTTATATATACATACTAATAAATATTTAAAATATGAATATATCTTAAAATTGAAATCATTGCAGATCTTTGGTCAGAGTCTTAAAAAATAATTCCCAAACATTCATTCCACCCAAAAAATAAGAGTAAAAGGAAAGTAAAAGTAAGTTGAAGCTTATTCAGAAAATGGCTGTAAAATAATGAATTTTGGTTTAAACAAAAGTTTATTTGTGCAATTAGAGGTTTATGAATGAAAGTCAGAACGTTTTAACTGTGACAAAAGGATTTAGATTAACCAAAATAAAAAAGATTTACCTAGTGAGTCAACAAACAAAACCCTAATTATAGTGTTTTTTGTGCTCTCTGGCTTTCAGGTGGAGACCAAGTCCGGAGAGGAAGATGAGGAGATCTTGTTTAAGGAACGAGCCAAGCTTTACCGGTGGGACCGAGACCAAAGCATGTGGAAGGAGCGAGGCATCGGCGACATCAAAATCCTCTTCCACCCCAACAAACGGTTCTATCGAATCCTGATGAGACGAGACCAAGTCCTGAGGGTTTGTGCCAACCATACCATCATCCAGGGAATGGAGCTAAAGCCTTTGAACACCACAGCTAATGCCGTGGTCTGGACTGCCACAGACTACGCAGGTACCTGCAACTCCGGTTTGGTAGTTGGTGAATGTCTGTCGCTCCTGGAGTCTCTTTAATGCTTCTGGGTTTTTTTTGTTTTGTTTTTTTATCAGATGGTGAAGGCGTTGTGGAGCAGCTGGCAGCCAAATTCAAAACCCCAGAGATTGCAGAGACCTTTAAAAAGACCTTCTGCGAGTGCCAGAGCCGCATGAGTCAAACTGACGGTGACGCTTCATGCGCCTTGTCACCACAGATGTCCAGAGTCCAGGAGCACTCTAGAGAGACCAACCCACAAGTGTTCCTCAAAGTAGCTGCTGATGACGAGCCGCTCGGCTCCATCACCATAGAGCTTTTCTCCCACATTGTTCCCAAGACTGCTGAGAACTTCAGAGCCCTCTGCACCGGCGAGAAAGGCTTTGGCCTTCAGAACTCCATCTTTCACAGGGTCGTACCAGATTTCATGTGTCAGGTACGGAGGCAGGGGGACTGATCTTGTTTTAGTAACATGAAGCTCTCTGTCCCTCAGAGCAGGATTTCAGCTTCTCCCACACTTTCCACTTTCTGTTTCAGGGTGGTGATATCACCAACAGCAACGGCACAGGGGGCAAGTCCATCTACGGGAGCTCGTTTGAGGACGAGAACTTTGACGTTCGCCACACAGGTCCAGGGATCCTGTCGATGGCAAATCGAGGACGCGACACCAACAATTCCCAGTTCTTTATAACGCTGAAAAAAGCAGAACACCTGGACTTCAAACACGTGGCGTTTGGCTGGGTTCGGGACGGCATGGATGTTGTTCAGCAGATGGGAGAGCTGGGCACAAAGCAAGGGGTTCCCTCTAAGAAGCTGGTTATCACAGAGTGTGGACAGCTGTAGCCTTTTGAAAGTCTAAGAGCAACATGGAACTCTCTTCAGGCTTTTGAAGAGCACAATCTTTCTCCCAAAGCACAATCTTTAGTCACATTTTTATTAAGAAGGTAAAGATTGGAAACTATTTTGCAGTGTAACCTCAAATGGGAAACAGTGAGGAGGAGAATTTTAGGGCAATGTTACCTTTGCTCCCTTTTGACATGTCATTTAAATATTGGTCAAGAGTTTATTTTTTTGTGTAAAATTGTACATGAACTTTTAAAGGTGTTTTTGTTTGGGTTTTTGTTATGTTTCTGCTCCGTTTGACTGTACTGGTTTTCTTCACTGCTAGTTGAATGTTTTGCGGTTTTTCAGGAAGCAGCTCTGTCACCACGTACACGTCTCCCATTTCAAATGCAGTCTCTGGTTACATTTTAAAGTGGGAAACCAACAACATTTTCTTTGAGCAACCGCCGAAGGTCATATTTACCCTCTGGAGGGTAACTAGATGTTTCTGCTTTACAAACTACCAAGATGTTTGATTATGTGTACAGAGTGAGATGACGTTCAATTCAGATACTGCTTGTACCAAAACAAATCTCAAAATTAATAAAGTTGCTTTACAAAATATTTAAGTGTTTGTTTTCAGTGTCAAATTATTGATTAAGCTTTCATTTAGCATTGGAAAAGCTCTTTATTACAATATGAAGGGGAGCTAAGATCATGATAAACCTAAAGGAACTAAAAAGGAAAACGTTGGTAAGGTATAGTTAACTGAATTATTTATCACAAGGAAATAAAGTGGGGAAATAATATATTCGATTATTAAAACTAGGAGATATAATCTATAATGATTCCGTAAAACATTTTTACGAAAAGACAAACATAATAGTGCATTACCACTTTTGGCCGCCACCTCCAAGTAGCAGCAAACTAAGTACGTGGCTGTCCGGAGTGACGTCAGCAGGATGTAAATACGGTGCCCAGGCGCATGCTCGGTCTTTTTCCTCTCCTGAGCTTTTTGGGGCGGTCGGCCTTGTCTCTGTCTCTGGAAGATCTACCACCGAAGCAGCCAAAATGATCATCTACAAGTGCGTCATCAGTGGTAAGTCGATGTAATTGAGTTTTGTGTCTTGAAGTTTGGTGATGTTACGGTCTAGAAAGCCTAGTTTGAGGCGTTACGCTGTTAGTGATGGGAAACTAGCTTTCGGTGGCTAGCTAGCTAACTCGTGTATCGTGTTCAGAAGTTAGCGATGCTAACGAAAACTATGGAGTGTTATCCGCCCCGCCGGTTAGCCGGCTTTTCCGAAACAGAGTTTTGGCCGCTTTTCAAAAATGTATACGAAATCTTTTCAGTCTGAGCCAACGCGTTTGTTTCGTACTAATAAATAATTATCGGGCCTCTGGATTTAACACTGCGGCCTGGCGTTTTAGAGTTGTGTGGGAGTTTTTGTCTATAGCTTTTCGGCTATATAGCTTCTAGTTCAGTTTGATTTGTGTGGCCAGAGTGTGTAGACTGGCAGTGCACGCATTTTAAATTGAGTTGGGTTCATGAAACTGTAAAGTTCTGGAAAATTACCAAGATTATATTAAGGGGTTTTGTTTCGCTTTGATTTTTAGTGTGTATTAGACTCAGGGTTTAAGCTATTCAAGGCACAAAGAAGATAGACTATTCGGCTTTAATCTGGGAGAGGCTTTTATTTAGAAATGCACAGGAAGTGCGGGTTTGAACATGTCGTACTAGTGATGGAGTGTGATTCCACTTAATTGAAACCATACAATAGGAAAGTTTTTCAGTAAGGTAGTGAAATGTGTAATAAATTTGGTTCTTTATTACCCCTCAAGAGTTGTGCTTACCAATGTTCTTTTGTTGTAGGGGATGAGATGTTCTCTGATATTTACAAAATAAAAGAAACGGAAATCTTCTACGAAGTTGAAGGAAAGGTGAGTGAGATGACACAATCATCACAGAAACTGCTATTCAGCTAAAAGGGTTGACCTATATTTTTAGTATCTTTCAACTCTTTCACTTCAACATAGTGTTTTTCCAAGTACCAGTAAATGAAACTTAAAAATTGTGAAAATGTTGTTGAGCTTCATCTTGTTACTACGCCCCTATGCCTTTTTGGGTTACATGTTCTCACCCTGTTTGTATTGATTTCAGACGGTCACCAGGACAGAGGGATTTGACGATGCCTTAATTGGAGCCAATGCATCTGCCGAGGAGGCGACTGAGACCAACGAGTCGAGCACAGTTTCCGGGGTGGACATTGTCCTCAACCACAACCTACAAGAGACGGGCTTTGATAAGAAGGGGTACTTGACTTACATTAAAGACTACATGAAGTCGTGAGTATCAGTCTTTATATATTTCAATCCCACAAAAAGACATTTACCAGTTTGGACAGCATCAAGAACATGGCCTTGCTTGTATGTTTAGTATTAAGGCAAAGCTGCAAGAGTCCAACCCTGACAGAGTGGAGAAATTCATGGCCGAGGCTCAAGTGGCAGTAAAGGGCGTTGTTGGAAACATCAAGAACTACCAGGTATTTACAAAGCTGTCTTCTGCAGACTCTTTTAATGGGCTCCATTCATTGTTTAGTGTTGGATGTACTTTCAGTGTGATGACAAAAACAAGGAAACAGCAGACAGTGATATACGTGACACTAAACATCTGGCTTGATTTCATTTAAGAACCAAATGAACGTCTTCGTTCTGCATTTTTCTGATGGACATATTTAAAGAAAATTTATATTAATTTGTTTATGTACAAAATCAAGTCGGGATACATCCTTTATCAGAAAATAAATGGTGACACCCAATTCTAAACAGTAGAAGACGTTTTTGTTTATGGCTATAAAAGATTTGCGCTAATGTTTTACAGATGAGCAGAAGTACACGCATCAGATTAAAACATAAATCTTTAGTGTGAAAAATCTCCTGCAGGGTAAATTTGAGATTTTAAAATGGGTTTCTTTGTATTTATTCATCAATGTGTTTTCTAGATTGTCTATTTGAATCACAGCTGAAGGTTAGTTACTAATTTAGTCTTTTTTTTAATCCTGTAAGGAGATATCCTTAATGTAAGGATATACAATGTAATGCAACTCTGGAAAATGCTGTTTACTCACAACGTCCCCCCCATAATACTATTTGATGGAATGACGGGGCCAAACCAAACTTCCCAAAGTTTCAATGGTATTTTGGACAGCTCATCACATTTGAACTCAGGTTCTAGTCCTCTGACCCGCTCAAAGAGCATATTTGGGACATAGAGGCTGGGAGATGCGATTCCTTTGCTGATTTATTCTAAATGACGCAATTTTTGATTTTATGGCCTTAAAGCGTTCATTTTTAGAATGAACCAATTGAGTTATGTAAATGGTGTTTTATTTTTCCAAATAAACTTGCATAGATTTGGACTGTCCTAAAACACAGTACAGTTTTATTTTTGGCTAAAATGGTATAATCATAATTAAAGCCACTGAAAACGCTTTAAAAACAGGGAAAAAAAAGATCATCGAAACTGGACTTAAAAATTCTCATTTGCTTCTCAGTTTTACACCGGCGAGTCCATGAACCCCGAGGGCACGGTGGGTCTGCTGGACTACCGTGAGGATGGTATCACACCATACATGCTCTTCTTCAAGGACGGCTTGGAGATTGAGAAATGCGTGAGTAGCTTTTAGTGTTTATTATACGTCATGGCTAAAAATGTTTTTTAAAAATCTAATTCTCACTGTTCTGTTTTCAGTAAAAATCTGCAATGAGAACTGCTGTTCAATTGCCTGCTGCTTCCCAAAAGGCCCCCCAGGAGCAGACCTAAGGAGCCCCCACTCTGTGCTCTTTTTGTCTGAATGGATACTTTTGTCCTCAGGTTCCACTTATGCTGAGCGGAATCAAACACGGTCACAGAATACAGTTTTTAAACTTTGTTTTTGGCTTTTGGGTGCTTTTTGTCTCCATGGAAACCAAGTGAATGATTGAAGCTCTGACTCTGGCCAAAAGTGTTTTTCCTTCATCTGCCTTCAGTTTTAGCAACAACAAACATCCCAGACCACATTGAGTTTGGGTTTATGGTTTCAAAATTCATCTATCAAATAAAGATAATGGAAAAAAAATATTACCAAGTTCTTCTTTACATTGGAGTGAGTGTGCTCAAGTTTGAATCGCAAACGACGCAGCTTTAGGTTGACAGATATTTGACTCGTGCAAACTAAAATGTAGGCGTAAGAAGAATCTAAAAATCTTCAGGAGCATTTCAAATGCTTATTCTGTTGCCAGAACTGTTCGCTCTGAGTTTAAAAGTTTGGAGCAAAACCGTAATGGTACAAAGTAATGGTTTGGTCGCCGTATTGCAAAATAACCTGAAAAGGTGGTTTTGTATTTGACAGTCTGCTCCTGCTCAGTCCTCCGTAGGGTCAAAGGTCTTGCTGAGGACAGCGGTCCATCACAGACTCCCCTATGGGACTATCTACTCGAGCCACCACTTCAATGAAGCATGTGTCTGGACTGTGGGAGGAAGGCAGAAAAGCCAGTCACATGTTTGGAGAGAACATGCCAACTCCACTGAAAGCACAGAAGTGGTACTTGAACCATGACTAACCGTTAAACCCATTTTATCAGAAGTTAATGAAATTTAAACCAAGGTTATGAGAAAAGGGATTTACCACTTGATATTGGGTTCAATTGGTACAAAGTTCAGAACAAATTTACATTTCATGTAGAAAATGAGCTCTGGGTTCATTTGGTGCAGTTTAGTCAGATCTTCCCTCAACTTCAGAATTATGGACAATGTAACCCTTGTGCCATCCTAGGCACTTTAACATTGGGAGTTGGGTCATCTAGACCCACTAGACAGTGCTCTGAACCTTTTTTCTTCAATGATTTGTGATCTTCTGGTGTCCATGGATTACATGAAATCTTTCCACCTTTGTCATAGTAGGGAGAACACGTCGATGGCACAAGGGTTAAACATGAACTGAACTGTTGAGGATAAGTCCAAATGAGTAACAGACATGCAGTGTCATTCTGTTGCCATGGTTACACTACTAAAGAGATTGGACAGAACTACAAATGCTCTTTAATCTTTATTTTCCAGACTCATTACTGTTAACAGTGTCTCTTCAAATAAACACCTCTTTGCGCCGGCGTTGAACTTAACGATGCGTGGCGTTTCAAACAGGTGTGTCCAATGACATTTGCAGCCTGTTCACTGTCTGGCCACAATGGAGCGCTGGGACAATTCTGCAGAGGCTTATAACTAAATATACACAACTTAAAGGCCTCATCTCAACTAAAGAACCGACGGACAGATGCAGAGGACACCTATGAGTCTTGCTTCTCCTCTTCCTCATCGTCAGCGCGGTAATGCTGGTACTCCGGCTTCAGCTCCCAGCTGCTTTTGTGTGCTCCTTTGCGGTTGCATACTCCGATTTCCCTCACGATTTCTTTGAGGTAGGTCTGTGCCAGAGGAGGAAAACAATTTCAACAGTACATTTGTGTTCAACAGAACTGAAACATTTCCTTCACTTCCCCATTAAACATGCTGCAGCATTTGTATGTCACACGAAGGATATACGCAGCACTGACTGGACTGGACCCACAGTCAAACAGCACTTTGCTTTTTTGCAGGTTTTAATTCTCACCGTAATAATTCTGGCTTTCTGGAAGTTTCTTTCCTTTCTGCTATTGATTTGACCCATGAATGGCTAAACAGTCATTGGATGAATCAGCAGTGTCTCTACACCAAATAACAAAAAAAAGCCAAGATCCACTAAAGCTGATGGAGAACAGGACCCGAGAATTGCAGCTAATGTCAAAGGAAAAGTTTTCAAATACATCCAAAGAGAAACAAAAATGGTTTTCCTGTGCCAATGTACCACTATATTTTTTCTAAAAGTTCCTGACAAAAATCCAACATCTTTGATATTGCATACGGTATGAAACCAAGTTTCATGCTTTGTCCCATCTGTCATGTCTATTAAAATTAGGATCTGTTCTAGGGTTAACTTTTAGAAATTTCGTCCACTTTAGGATTGATGAAAGATGTTTTATAGGTCCTACCTAAAACAATAATTCAAAAATCTTTAAACACAAATCTTGTTTTTTCTCTCTCCAACTTTTGATTTTGAAACCTGAATTCCAAACACCGAGTTGTGAAGGCCTGACAGCCTGTTCGCTTGGGTCAGGGGTCTGCAAGCTTCAACACTAAATACCCATTTGGAACAGTTACTTAGCGACCAAACCGAGAGCCACAAAGTCCCATTTCAAAATGAGAAAAAATTACCATATTTTTGTGGCCATTAGGCCATTCATTTATAAAATATAGCTTTTAAATCTTTGCAGTAATTGAATTATATCAGTGTTATATCTGTCTATTTGTAACTATTTTAACTTCTTTTTGTGGCACGAAGTTCCTTTCAAAATAAAATCCCTCCGGTGTCAAAGAAGTTTCTCCTGCTGCAGTCGATTTACTTGAATCAAACGTGAGAAAGCAAAGCAAACATGGCCTTTTTTTATTAATAGAACTTTAGTCCGCCCTCATTTGTTTTTCTCTTTTAATATCAAAAGTAACATGACAACATTGGTGTAGAATTAAGTTTTTTAAAACATACATGTAAATGTAATCATATAGGAATTACATACTTTAAGAGGTTTACCTTTAAACGGTAACTAAACACTGCTATGCAGAAGATAGAGTAAGTTTAAGTTGAAGCACATTTTCCTAATTATAAACCATTCTGACAATAGATTCAACCTTTAACCACCATTTTGTTCAGTGTGACATGCTAAAAATCCAAACTTCAGATAAATTACATTACTTATTAACTAAAAAAAATCAATCACGCTACAAATCCATTATTTGTGTGAATTTGCAGATTTCATTAAAGCCAAAGAGCCACAATGAAGTGAGTCTCGTGTTGAAGACCCCTTGTTTAAGCAGAACAGTGCGTGTCGAGCCTTTATTCTGAAACAACCACTAGGTGTCTCTGTTGGGCTTGTAGAGCTCTGCCAATTCTTCTCAGGGAGTTCCGCCACTGTGCTCCAAGACTTCTCATAATGGACATTTTGGTTACTTCGGTTCAGTTAATTTGAGTGTTGGCCAAGTGCTCTGGGAGAGAAACGATGGAGTGGAGTGTATCGGGGCGTTTGACTCCTACTCAGTCGATGGTTATGCAATCAGATGCAATCAGAGGGAGAAGAGGGCCTCAAGGTCTCATCAGCACCTACACAATGCTGTTCACTGGGAGTTGGAATGAATCCTGTATCGATTCACCCTCCCTCCCCGTGTTTGTGTGTGTGTGTGTGTGTGTGCACACACTCTGGTCAGAATTTGAGCCACAACAGAGTGTGAGCAGGCATGGACGTCATGCTGTGGGCGATTTGTTCAAATTTAACAAGGCAAGGTGGATGGTGGGCAGGTGCCTGGTTTTGTTTTGTTGTGCTCTGCGTGCAGGGGCTCCTCACCACGGGTTGTTTGGTGATGTCCACCAGGTCCTTGAAGCTATAGTACTGGTGCTTCTCAAAAGCAGAGAAGAGCATGTCCATCACAACCTGCCGCTCCGCCCTCACCATCTTCCCTTCAGACTTCTTCTTCTTCTCAAACTCCACCTTGAAATGACGCTCCATGTTAGCAGGGACACAGACAGCTGATAATGTGGAGAAATTAATCACATTACAAAATACACCACAATATTTATAATTTATGTGTTATTTTTCGTTTTTATTGTAATTATATTATAATTTCAATAATAAAAGCTCCCCCTTTGTGCAGCTTAAATCAACAACAGTTTTTTAAACAATATTGGTTGGGGATGAGAGTTTAAAGTCCCATTATGAAAGCATTCAATGATGAAATTGTTTTCCGTTGGAATTAAAAGTCTATTAAACACTTCGGTAAACACATTTTAAACTTGCTCTCATGGGTGAAGCTCAAAGTTTCAGACACACACGTTTGTTGGTGTTCATTGTGAACCTGGCTGAGGGGAAATGCAGATTTCTTACATTGAAATCATGGTTGGCCACAGGCTTGAAGACAGTGGTGATGGCCCGGTCCAGCTGCTGCGACAGACGCTGGGGCTTGACAGACTCGCTCTGCAGCCTGTCACACAGACGCACAATCGCACAGCAAAGGCTGAGAGACAGAAAGTTTCCTTTGTGTCCCTGAGGCCGACTCCATCGTCGAGGTGACAGATGTAGCTCCAGGCAGGAATGACATTGTCTGCACCTTGAGGTCAAGCTAACAAAATATGTCATGACACTTTCTCCGTTCAAAGACTTCCTTTCACTGAACAGTGTTTTCTCACACCACCCTGACAACATCATCTTTTCTGCTGCGTGCATTGATTGACAGACATTCATCTGCAGCCAGAAATGTATCATCCGGATCCACAGGTGAAGGATTTTCTGCTGCTCACATTTCGCCTCTGCAGATAACGGATATGGCCATACCGAAAGTCCACGCTGCACAAAATGTCTTTGTGAGCGCGAATGAAAACACAGTCCGAGGGTCAGGATGAAACTGGTTTCCACAGTTGTGCCCCTAAAGTGCTTTTCTCTTAGAGAATAATGTGACCCGCTGATTTGACGGCTACCACAATGAAGCGAAATGTGTTTGCCTTGGGTTGTATTGAAGCAGTGCATCTGCCACAGTGATGTCGTTGCTATAGCAATGGACCAACTCTGGCTGAACTAACATCATTCACAGAGGAGGAGACAAAGACCAGTTTTTAAAAAAAGGCAGAGTGGTCTGGAGTGTTTTGTGTGACCAAAAGAACATTTGCAGCGATGCATCCATTAACAACTTCCCTGCTGCTGCTGCTGGAATGAATAAGCATTGCTCCTATAGAGCAACAACGGGGATAGGAGCAACTTTGGCTCGACAGCTGCCCTGAACACTTTCTGCACTGGATGGATTTTTTTCCACACTAAATTACTTCAGACCGTCGTTCTGCATGCTGTGACTCACGTAGAATGACAAAATCAACCAGACGTCTCCTCAAACTTGTCAGGAAAGCGTTCAAGCTGAAATCATAAGTGTCCCACTTTCCTATGTCTATTGCTTTAATGTACCCCCCCCCATCACCACCACCACCAGGGAGGCTGGCTTTTAAAAAGTGTGTTGATGACAAGCCTGAAGGTCCCTCTTTTCCTCCACCCAGAGGACAAGGCTTCAACAACTCCCCAAAGTAATTTGAAATGTTGATTAATCAGAGCATGTCAAGTGTTAGGCTTCCTGTTTGTATTTGTGCACACCTGAGGCAACAAAGGATCTGAACTAGACTGGATTCTAAAATCTTGTGAGTTTACTTCTCAATTTGGTTTGACATTTTTACTGTGTGGCAGAATGACAAACAAGAAGATCGTGTTAAAGAATGTTCTTAGAATCTTCTTTGAGGTTTTCTGATCTTTTTTCAAAAACAGGATTTAGAAGATTAGAACGTTTTGCTCTAGTCTTTAAAAATGTGCAATGGTTCCATGTGCGATGGAGACTTTTACATTCAGTGTGTTGATGTTGTGCCTTACGTTAAATGGCAGGTTCCTCGTCAGACTGCAGCTGTGTGACTTACCGTTTGATCTTCATGTAGTCTTCAGAGACGTTGGGTCTGCATTCCGCTCTGTGCACCACCGTTCCCTCCAAGCTGATTCCATCTGCAACAAAAGGCCCATCTTCAGCTCTAAAAAAAATCACAAAAAAATAACACGTGCACACACCAATCAAACTTTTTTTTTTGTTGCTCTCTTCGTATTGTTAAACTTTAACAGCACTTTCAACGTTTACTTGGCTTCTGCTTGTAACCATGCACCTTGAAGAACTTAACTTGTTTTCCTTTTCTGAGCTGGCATCTGGCTGAAAACTGTACAGCTTGATGGCTCCAATATTGCTCCCCATTTTTGTTGGACCGCTGAGGTGAGGTGTGAGAGCGTGTTAACAGAAGGATGTCGGGAAGCAGAAGCGGGCTTACTCTGCGCAAACGGTTCTGCCCACGACTCAAACTATGTCCCAGAAAAAAATTGGGCTAAAAACGAAATAATCATAATTAACCACTGTGAACGCTTTAACAATAAATCAAAAGATGATCGGAGTGGGGCTTTAATTCATAAATGTCAGTTATAACTGTGGCTTGGAAAGACTACAGTAGTGACTGCTGTGACATCTGCAGCTTTGAAAGTTTGGCCTGCTGAGAGTTTGTCTTTAATGTGGAGCAGAAGTTTCTTTGAATGGCACAAACAGCAGGACCGGCTTCCATCTGCAGGAGAGTCAGAACTCTGTGGAGGTAACAGAGCCCAGCAATTTCCACAAATATATATTTACAAAATGCTCCGATCTGGCTTTCTCTAAAGCTGAGTTAAAGATATGTTTGTGGAGCTGCAATGTGATGAAAACTGTCTGTCAAATTGAGTTCTGTTAATTGTACCATTTGACATTTCTGAAAGGTGGACAGTCATGAAGCTGAAAGCCACATGAAGTGCTTACAAATGATTGTCCCTAACCTTACACTTTAGAAGGAACTACATGCTTCTCATCCAACATCAATGCTTGAGCTCCAGCATAAAAAGGATTGTTCAAGAATTTTAAAACATCAACATTTTGGCATCATTCACTTGGCATTTTTTGCAAACCCCCCAGATCAGAAATGTTATGCATGATACTTTTGGTGCATTCAAACTTCAAACCTTAAAGCTAACAAACCCATGTGGTCCCGAATGCTCCACAAGTCTGGATAAACAGCAAGCAGAACAGATAATAAAACACAATAAAGGTACAGTAAGTCTCTAACTGTAAACATCAAAACAAATATCTTTAAAAAAATTACAGTAATATTATAACTCAGACTTGTGATTAAATCATTTGCAGCTATTTGCCTTGAAGCAGTTTTGTTTATAGTTTTATCTGATGAACAGTTCCACCTTCACAAGTTTCTGGATGTTCTTCTATAAACTGTTTCAGCAAATCCTTTCTCTGTGCCTCCTGCAGGTTTTTCCTCCTCTGCTCCTCCTTTCATTTTCCAGATTTGAACTGACAGTGCAAACTCAATAAAAAAGTCCAGCTGGTGTTACAACAGAAACACATTTAGACTGGAATTGATTGTGTTTAAATAAAATGGCTTCAAACGCCTCTGTGGTTTCTAACACATAATATGGTAAAACAACAGAAAAAGAAAGTGGTAGAGATCCCAAAAAGCCAAACCGACTGTGAGCCTACCCCAACACAAAAAAGCAACAAACGACAGCACAGAGGAGAGACACCGGCTGTCCAACTCATCTCAACCTTCTCTTTGAATTCCTTTTAACCCAGAGAAGCTTCAGGTATGACGTTCTGACAGGAAGGAGTCAGCGATTTCCTCCGCAAATCCCCCATAGTTCCTCCCATGTCTCCTTCCACCTCAGCTGTCATCCGAAGCAGCGTCAGCTTCTGATGACAGGATCACCTGTCAGACAGGCAGCGTCTTTTGTTACCGCGGTGAAGTGGTGCTGCATCTGAGAGCTGCTCAGACAGGTATAGCTTTCAAGATGTCCACCAGATGACACAACACTGCAGAAAAGGGGAAACAAAGTTGGACTTGACCTCATTTGTTTCCTGGTAAAAGAGAAGAAAAAGAAGTAACCAAGTATAAATAGCACACGTCTCCCTAACCCAGACCAGTGGGTCTAATTATAAACACAGTATCTGTGCCAGCCGTACAGATACTGAACATCCTTTCACTGAATCACACATATGTTTTTATGGTAAATACAGCAAAGTGCAAACGGCAGGGAATATAATCTGTATACAAGCTCTGACGGCTCTCAGGAGACAACTCCCTCTGAGCGACAAGCTGCTGTTTAAGAAAACCCAAAATAGACAATTTTCAGAGATGGGAAACCAAATGTGTGAAACCATGTTGAAGGTATCAGCGGAGTCTTCTAAAGTTAAAGCAAACACAAAAGAAAGACTGTATGTAAACCCCTCAGTGTTTCACGTGGACTCAAGTTTCAAAGTAGAGGCTCTTTTCAAATGCACAGATGACATTTCCTTTGTGACATTTTTGCACCCAGATACTAGTAGTGTTTTCTGCTAAAGCAGAATAGTGAATAAAGCCTTAGATTCAGAATAACTACATAAGTATTGGTCTTAAAGTGTCTTAGATCTCAAAACTGCTTGCTTTAGCAAAAAACAAGCAGACTAGGTTTGTGTTCAAAGTGAAGAAACGAGGGAAAATTCACCTTAATTTGCAACAATGGAACAGGTTTTTAAAAAATTGCATAGGTCAGTGCTGGTAAAACATTGGAAGAGAGAAATAAAGTAAATCTGTGGTCAACTTTACAACCTTTAGTCTTAAATGAACAGAATTTAAGGAAAATGTCAAATCTGGTCCATTCCAGATTAGGTGAGAACAACAACTTGTGTCCTTTATCAAGGAAAAACTTGCAGAAGTGAAAGACCAGCATCCATTACTCTTTATCAGTACTCTGAAAAATGTATCAGCAAATGTAATTTAATGGCTGATTTTCATCACAAGGGGTTACAAAATCAGATTTTTTTCCTCTTTTTGCTGGTCTGGAGCAATGAAGAAGTTATACAAGTTGTTTTAATGTTTGAAGACTCAAAAAGTTCAGCAAGTGGAATTGAAACGTCTTGAACCCTGGTGGTGGTTTCAATTCATAAAACTGCATCTGATCAAACCGCAATGTTACTCTAACAACCTTGTGCAGTTAAGTGAATATAACAAGTAAGAGTGAAACTCAGCATATCAGCAGAAAAACCTTCCAGAGGAAATGGACAGACGTGGGGACATTGATCTAGGACGTTAGCTCCAGAATAACAGCCCTCTTCACAATGTTTTTGAAACAGCAGTTTTGTGTCAGCTCCTGATTCACAATTTGAATAAAGAAAATCTCAGAAATGCAATTTTGAGCTTAATTTTCTAAGCTTGATTTTATATGTCCTCCATCATCCGAAAAATGCGATAGAAACATGTTAAAAACACCAAAAACATGATTATCATCAGAGTGGGCCTTTAATGACAAATTGTGATAATGAAATATTCATTTTAACTATGATGTTTTAAAACTTGCGCTTTTACAAGAATTTACAAAGACTTCAGACTCGACTTGGACTTGTATAAAAGGGACTTGTCTAGAAATAGAGGACTGAGAGTTTGAGCCTCCTTTGTTGCCACAGCGTCTAATCAACATGTAGCTGTTGAACCATCATAAACTGAACATGAAAATATCAGTGAAGCTACCAACCTTGAACTTTTTCTTTCATTTAACCCAAACTAGAAGTCTCCTTTCACTCACAGATGGTACATTAAAGATGAGAAGGTCGAAGCAGCTGCTTAAAAACTAAAACAAAGGATGGAAAAGCGGAGCTTCTGGAGCATCCTTGTTGCAAAAAAAGCCAGAGATTGAAAAATACAATATTTTTTACCAGCAGTGAAGTTGTGGACTTAAAAAAAAAATAAACTGATGTTTTCAAATTAGCATAATTTGGGCAGAAAATTCTTTCCCCTTTCTACAAGTGAGAAAGCGAGCTTTTCTGCCTGGGGAGAAAATATTTGAAAAAGATCGGAGGTCAGTTTTTGTTTTTTGCAGCACTTCTGCTCTCAGGAGGTAAAAAGCTGCTTGATTTGCAGAAAGAGTTGGATGAAGCTGAACTTCAGATTACTCAGCCACCCACAGTCAGGTCACCGCTGGTTCACAAAGCTGCTGCTTGCAGATGGGGCTCGATCGAGTTCTCTTCAGAAGGACTCTGCACACAGATGGCTGATGTGCCACAAGAAGAAATAAGAGCACACTTTTAGCTGCTGGAGAAAAGAAAAAATGTCGGCTCTCTCACAAGGAAAGACATTTACAAGCTATAACTTTTTCATTATTGGAAATTGGCATATTCTGAACAACCTTTTGAACAAGGGAGAAGGTCATCATGAGCTCCAAGTACAAAAACCGATTGAAGTTTCCCTTCAGAAACAATAGATAAACTATGACGCATCAGTATTTAAAAGCAATCATTGTTCTCCGCTAAATGAAGAGCGGAGGAACCTGAAGCAAAATATGTCTTTCTGGGATTTAAAAAAAAATCTTTTTCCTTTTAACAGCTAACAGGTGTGTGTGTGCAGCAAAAATATATCTGAAACAGCTGCGAGGCCAGCAGTGCACTGTGAACACAGGTTCTGTGTTGCCAACACAAACCTTAAAAATCTAAAGGGTTTTACCAGTTCATTTTTTTTTCTTAACTTGTCCTGTCCAACAGCTGGGCAACCAGATGAGAGCTGAGGGCCTCTTGTGTTGGACATATTTTACTTTAACAACAGGGGTTATGAATCTTCAGACAAACCAGAGGTATGTCTGAATTTTCGATCCCTTTTGTAATTGAGGCCAAACTTTATTAATTTTAATCGAATTTGAAAATCTTTGGTGTTGGACCGGACAGAAAAAGAAAGGAGGGAAGAAGAGAGAGGGATGTTAAAGAGGGGGGGATAGGAGGGTAATTATAGAAAGGGGGGGGGGGGATAGGAGGGTGATTATAGAAAGGGGGGGGACCATGAAGCAGCATAAAGCAACAAGTCTCTGGATGGTTATACTCATTACGGTGAGGTTCAGATGTAATACAGGTTTATAAGGGCGGGGCCTGTCCACACACTAAAATGTTATAAACACACCTGTTGGCTCCAAAAATGTTCACATGTCAACATGTACACAATACATATACTGTTCACACACGCATACTTATGCCTTCAAACCAACTAGTGTGAAATATTTCATTCTGTCACACAAACTATTAGTGCAAAGGTGAGCTAACACCTGTGCTCAAGTGAGTGTTTATGTTAATGTTCTTCTAAAATGGATGCTGGAATGTAAAAAGAAGGAGGGAGAGTGCCCAGCCATCCCCACACCAAGACCCCCGCCGCCGCCGCCGCCGCAGCAGCAGCCTGAACCCCCCAACGCCCGCACAGCAGCAGATAAAGAACAACCGCCCCCCGGGCGATCATATCCGCCTCCCAGGCCAGCAGGACCACCACGGGGGCCCCCAGAGCCAGAGAGCAGGAAAGACATGGGGGAACGGTGAGTGCAGCTCTGGCCCAACCAGGAGAGCAGTCCCCCCCCGCCACGCCGGGAGGGCCCAACGCGGGCCTCCGCCCCAGAAGAGCACCCACAGTCCCAGACGAGCACCTCATCACCACAATTGATGGGGGACCTTCTTGCTGTGAGGCAAGAGCGTTAACCACCACATCACCATGCTTCATAGGTTAATTGGTCACCCTAAATTGTCCCTAGGTGGGAATGTGCATGGGTGTCCCGTCCAGGATGTCCCCTGGCTTCGCCCACGAGTGGCCGGGGTCAGGCTCCGGCAGTCCCGTGACCCCGAAAGGGACAAAACGGCTTAGAAGATAGATGAATGAAATTATGCATACAGAAATAGTATACCAACGGTATACAAAAAAAAATGAAATAGAGCAAAAATAAAATCTCAGATTTTTTTTTTTTTTTATTCGATTTCCGTTTTTCCCCCCCGATTCCCCTCCCCCATACTTAAGGAAAGCAATAAGTACAAATGGCGCACAACTTAAAGAAAATTTTGCTTTTATTTAATCAAATGCAAGACAAATGTAACCCCATTTCTGGGATGAATAATAAAGAAATGAACACACTCTTGGGATCAAAGTTAAGTATAAGATTTTTCTTCTCACTCCCTTTTGGACTTGTGAGGTTCATATAATTTTCTTGTTTTACATAATTTATGTCTTATTTTTGTTATTCTACACTTGTTTTACTTGTCCAAAATAAAAAGGTTACTTACTTACTTACATAAAGTCCCAGCTGTGTTTTAAGTCACACTTTGTAGTCTAGACTAAAAGGAGACAAACATTCACCTTGAGAGTAGCACCATTTTCTAAAGGATTAACAATACAGCACATATCTGGGGTCCAAGGTTTTAATTCAATTAATAAACCCCGTCTTCTCCACGGAGAAGATGATGAAGCAACAGGAGTTGGGGTTTGGGGAGCCAAAAATGCGCCATTACACAAAAACTTGATTTAGTTATTTTTGAAATCGTCCGTAACAAAAATTCGAATTATTTCATTCAATCGATTTTTCGCCCAGGCCTAACTTCCATGTTGGAAAAAGGCCCAGGAAAATAACTAATATTTATGTAAAAAGAAAAGGTTCTTTTGTGTGCCATCATCAAATACATGGATATAGTTTACTATGAAAGGCTTAAGAATAGCATGGTATAGGCCCTTTAATAAAATACGGATCCAAGAACGGACATTTCATCTTGAAAGGTAACTTATAATAACCGAATAGATAACAATTATAGACTGAATATTTGAAGTACCCATATTTACCTTCCTAAAGCACAAGAGGAATCTTGTATATTAATGCAACATATGAACAATTCTTCAGATAATCATAGCATAAAGAATACGCTAACCAGTCAACTAAACTCATATCACTTCAAACACTAAATTCATATAATTCTTTATCCTCTGTGTCGCTTTGAAACGACCCTGCCAATGCCGGCGTAAAGGCCCGTACACACCGGGACGAATATTCGCCAGGCGTTATTCGCCAGCGTTTTTCGCCACGTTTTTTGTGTTCACACCCAAGACTGAGCGGCGCTTCTTTCGTCAGTAGCAAATACTGCTACATACATCTTATGTGCCCCCTAGTGGTTATTAGTGGGAAACTAACAAACATCAGATTTTTTACCTCAAATTGACCAAACTATGCAAAAGAACGCAACTTATACTTCAAAATATACGGCAAGTAAAAATGTAGTTGGTCTGATCAACATTTGTCCCTCAAAACTTGATCAAATTTGATGTTTTCTGCCTCCCATCAGTGCACTTTTGTGTGCACACACAAATAAAAACTCACCAAAGAGGTAAGTCACTATGACACTGTGCTAATTTATAAACACACATGCAGATAAGATCTACAGAAATATTAAATAAAAGTACAAAGTTATGGGTTTTAGGTGATGCTTTTTATTTTTAGTTCGATTTTTATTATTGATTTTCTTTTTTAGTTTCTAGGAAAAATATACTCATGTATGCAATTCCAGAAATTCAAGGATTAAAAGAAAAATGCTGGTCAAAAAGCAGGTGCGCTGGCCTCGGTCACCATAGTAACCTTCACATTCCAACCTGACATCATGTCTCACATAGCGTTCCATCAACCGCCTGCACGAGTCTCTCAAGGCTACAGTACACGTCAGCGATCTCCCTAATGCTCATCTTTGCCTTTTTCCACCAATGGATGCAATTATGTGCAATTACTGGCTTGTTAGTGCCTGAGTGCAGCGTCTAAAAACACTCCCACACACATGTGCGCACAGATGCACGGAATTTTCCTGCAAAGTTACAATTTTCACACAGGGTCATGGACTAGACCGCAACCATTCAGATATCCCCCCCCCATTTCCTCTTTTACAAAGCTCAGTTGAATGTTTAATATTGAATAAAAATGTTTCACCAAACACAGACAAATGAAGTAAAAAAAGAAAAAAAAAAAAAGGAAAGGAAAAAATTGACCACCGCCAAGTGCAGCTCAAGGCGTCTGTGTGTGGGAGGAACACTTGAGACGAACAGTAGATTCTTGCACATTAGCTTCAATCTGAAACTCTTGCATTGTACAGTTATGTCCTCGATGTGGTCGACACCCTGAGTATTGATTCAATATCCTAATTCTCCTACGCATTTATATCAGGCAGTACTTTATAAAACTCACAAACAAACAGAAATTCATAGTCTGTGCAACATCACATCATGTCTGTGACACAGCAGAGTCCAAATGATCTTACACAAAAGCTCTACTCATTCTTTTAACCTTCTGTAAATCTTATTTTTATCATGCATCTGTTCATCTGAAAAGTTTGATGCATGGAAATTGTTTTCCATTTTCAGAACCATAAAATGAACAAATCAATACATTTCTTATATGAGAAAATCAAATATGTGTGACAAACGTATCTGTGCTTCATAATTCTGTGCTGAGCTTGAAGTTTCAGTTCCAAATTTCACAAAAAATTCTTGCAGCTGTGTTGTAATCCGCTATAATGTACAAAGAAGTGGACAAATCCCACGTAGAAAAAGGTTTGTGAGATTTGTTTGTCCAGGATTAGACTGACATGATGAATGAAATATAAAAAGAAAATTGAAAGTAAAACATCCTGAGTACTCAAATTGTTAAGAATTAGGGGCAGATGCAAAATATGCACTTTAAAGGGCTCCTTTGTGACAGGAAATACACTGGACGGGCAACAAGCTCCCTGCTGCATTCACTTATAGACGACTTGATCCTTGTACATGTTCCTTTTCCTCATCCGAGCTGTCATCTAGCACAAAACTGTACGGCTGGATAGCTCCAATATTGCTCGCCATTTTTGTTGCACCAGTAATGTTAATTTGAAAGTATGAGGGGCTGTAAGCTAGCGGGACAGTGTTAACAAAGGAATGATGGGAAGTGAGGACAGGCCCATAACTCCAAGGTGAAATTCTAAAGAACTCTAATGAACTGCTGCTCTGCAGAAACTATGTCCTAGAAAAAGGTTTTTTGATTTTGGCTAAAAACAGCAAAATCATAATTAAAAGACCACTGGGAACACTTTTGAAACAGATCAAAAGATTGTAGCGGGACTTAAACAGGATAAATGAAAGAAGAGTGAGGATGACGTGTGTTGTTTCAATATTCATGTTTATCTAGTAAAAATGTCTAATTTTAAAATGTTTTTTTTTTTTAAATAGTAGGGGAAAAAACACTTTCATTGGTATTTCAGAAACACACAAAAAAGGTCATGATCTGAGTTATGAGACCTTAATTTAGAAAAGAAACACACTGCTCAGTTCAGGTACTGTATATAGCTCAAGTTTGACACCGGACATGTTCAATGGTGTCTTTCTACATGACAGTTGGTCTTCAAGACAAAACGCAGTGCTTCAGCCAAAGGGCAGTGTGCAACAGAACAAGCTGAATGGACCATTATCTGGCTTTACTGCGTTTGAGGCCTGAGGCATAAAGGTCAAACACGCTGTAATCTGCACATTTATCAGAAGGTTGACCCACACAAGCAAAAGGACAGTGGCCTTTTCCCATTACTTAGAAACCTCAGTCAACCTACAGGGTCTGAGCTTTTACCTTTACAGGTTGAACAACACACCAGAAGGGTAATAGTTTTATGATATGCAATGCATTATTACTGATGAACATGAGAAGATTAAACAGTTGTTTTGCTTTTATTTTCTTTAAAAAACATCAGATTTAAACATACAGAGTTTTCAAATTTACAGAAATTCCCCAAGTTTGATTTTTACAAAGAGGCCTTTGGTCAGAACTAAATAAAAATAAAGTCAGAGGAGATGGTGGAAGCTGGAATGTGGAGGAGTCTGCCTGAGGTGGACACACAATCATGTAACTAAAGATAACAAATGAGCAAACAAATTCTCTGTAATCCTTTATAACTGCAGAAACAGAAAAACCAGGGATTATTTCCACAATTCTTACAAAAATCTCAAACATTTTCTACGTTTTTATAGCAAATCTTTGGCCATTAAAAGTATTTAACTTGCAGCTTTTTTAGACAAAACTTTTTGGAAGAAGAACTTAGAGCAAAATCTGCAGCCATGACAAAATGTAATAAATGTAAATATCAATCTAACTTCTTTTTTTTTTCTTAACAAATCAAGAAACCACCACCAGTCTGAAATATCCATTTATCATAATGAGCAATTACACTGTCAAGAAGATAGCACCATCTTATTTCAACTTCATTATTTATTTATTTGATTCCTAAACAATGTAGTACTTAATATCTGAAATGGGTTTAATATATTGGTGTTTTGTATTACTTTTATTGTTTTTATTTTTTATATATTTGAAGTATTTAAAGAATTTGGTTAAACCACAAATGAAACACATTCCAACATGATGCCCAACTCTTAATACAGTCTTAAAATGTTTGAATCAAGTTGGTGACAGTTTTCTATAAATATTACAATAGTTTTCTGGATTCTAGTTTGAAGGATTTCATAGGGTATGAATAAAATGACTCAAGCTCTTTAATCCACCTTTTAGAGAAGTAGGGATGTAAGAATTATTTGACTTTATCAATTAATTGGTTTATATTCCTACAATCCAACCAGATCGATCTGCCAGAGGCAAGTTGTTCATTGAATCAACCTTTACAATTGTTATATTTTTTCAAAGTGAAATAGATAGATTATAATCAATGCACAACCTTCACTGTCCAGTACCCAGTTATTTATCTTTGAATCCCACTGGTTGAAGTTTTGACTAAAGATGTCCCAGATCAATTTTAGGAGATTGGATGGAATCAAATCGTTCAAAATGAACCAATATCAACTATAAATCATATCAGCAACCACAAATTATGATATTGATTGTCATCTTTCAACCACCTTCCAATAACATACATTTGGCTCATTTCTTTCCAATTGCAGTTTTGTTCCACTGTGCCCCATAGCAGTCCAGAGGGATCATTCTAACAGGTGCCTTGACATGAGAAGAAACCTCGCATGCAGGTGACACACGAGCAAGTGCTGCAGGTTAATCATGACTTCTACATGGAAAGCATTTCAACCAGCTGGTGTGTGTGTGTGGGGGGGGGGGGGTCTTCCACATTAATCAAAGACTAACTATGGTTAATTTACACTGCAAATATTTGAAGCAAAATTAAAACATACTCTGCATGTTCCAGCAGAGATCAGAAGAACAATTAGGTGAACCAAAGGCCAGCGAACTCCTTTTATTAATACTATCCATCGGATTTACACACTACAACAAAAGCATGGTGTGCAAAGATCAAGAAAATGTGAACAAGCACCAATGAAAGCTACTTAAGATTCAAATACACACAGAGTGATTATTTTTCTTAAAAAGCAGAGAATCTAGCAGAGGAAGAGAGAAAGACAACTGTAAGGGTGAGGAGGTCAGTCTTCCTCCCCCTCATCTTCATTTCTCACCTCTATCTGCTTTGACGCCCTTTCCTCAAAGCTCTGACCTCCCTAACGGTCCAACAACAAACAGCTTGCCGCCCACAAGAGCTCCATCCTCCATCACCGACTCCAGCTGTCAGCGCTAGTTAGGTTTTTTGGCTTCTCGCACGGAAAAACCAACACAATGGGACAATGCATGTAGATTAGACTTGGACCTTCATCTGCCCCAATATTGACATTGCTACTCGTTACTGTTTAACGGCTGCTGCCAGCAGCTGTATCCATCTTTCACTCCAAGGTCGGCCTGAAAGCTCCATTCAAAAGCAACAAAAGCCGCTTTTTTCCTCAAATCACAATATTTTACTCGCAGCAGGAAAGGTTAGCGTTATAGGAGCTCAGGCGGGTCATGTCATCCCTCCTCTTCTCTTTTATGCATTTCATTATTAACTAGATTTTTCATTTTAAACCTTTACAGCTGTGACCTTATTTCAAAAGCAGGGAGCTCCCAGCAGCAGTTTGGGGTTGATGGGTACAATACTGACATGAAACAGAAAAAAATAACATATACTTCAGGTACTGTACATATACTACACAAGACAGGAAAGGAAACCTTTGCATTATACAGTTTTCCTTTAAATAAAACACATTAGGGATCAGTCATTAGTGTTTTAGAGAAAAAACTGTGAAGTTGACATTCATCGGTCTACGAGTGCAGGAGGCAGTAATGTCTTGCCCCATGCACAGAAACAAGTCCATCATCCATGAAAGACATTGTCTTTTGAATCTGAAGCCCTGCTACACACAAATGCAAGAACGCTTCTCCAGAACAGGAATGCAACACTGAGGTCAGAACAGAAAAATGTATAAAAGGGAGCCTCAACGGATGCATACATGCTGCTAATTTATTTTCTTATTTTTTACAAAATATCATAGCACCTCAATGTTCAACATGAAATCTTTCTATTTAATGTTACTCAAGTGTTTTCTTTGACATCATTTCCCTTTTTAAAATAAAAACAAAAATGACACTTTTTGGCCAAATCCGAATTCCTTGCAGGGGCATTTGGAACTTTAGTGTTGTGTACTTTCCAAGCGCTGGCAGCTACGCACTAAAGTAAATGACTGGTGACTAACAATGACGTCATCAAGTAATAGTCACGTCCAGATCTGAAGACACTATTTCTCCATAACTCTCCCCTTGGAGGGCTAAATGTAGGGGTAGGGAGAAGAGGTAAGGAATGAATTTGGATTCTGCCTTGTTTCAAATCCATTTCACGCTTAGGTTTTATAAAATGATTTGTTAAAAATTATGAAATTGATTGATTTATAACTGTAATGAAAAAAGCAAAAAGCAAAATCATGGTGATGTCTTTTTTTAATTGAAATGAAAAATTCTGACCTTAAAGTTGGACTCCAACAGCTTCATTCTTTTCTAAAGAAATACTTCTAAAAAGATTATCTTAGATCAAACATTTATTTCTTTTGCTTTTGGGAAATTTGGATGTAAAAACTTAGCTCTGGGATTGACCCAGACTTTTCTAAACAAGATTAAGTCAAAATACAATTTTTAATCTAAAGATACATTTGTTTTCAAAATACTCAATATTACAAAACAGAACTTAATTAAAAAGCATGGTACTTGAACTAAGATAGGGAAAATGCTAAATAAAATCCTGTCTTTACATTAGCCATCAAATTATCTGAGGACACACCACACTTAAACATGCATAAATGTCACTGCATGGGCTCACTAAATGTCAAAGGCTTTTGGACTTTATTTCAAGGACAGACGACATTAAAACACTTACCGGTACTGCAAAACGTTTTTCCGTGCATGTGCTTGTTGGATTTAAAATGATAAATATGAAAGAAAACTTAATGAAATATAAGCTTTGTTTTATTGTGTTCTACTTGGAAAAGAACAAGGGTTTTATCCAATTAGATAAGTTGTGGGTTGATTTCCAAAAGAGCAGTAGATATGGAGAGAAATTAGACTCAGTCGGATTTGTGCGTGCGTAATTCTTGATTTGTGCGTAAATTAGGATTTGTGTATGCATATTCTTGCTTTGTGCGTGCGTAGATTTGTGCATAAATTTGGATTTGTGTGTGATTTGTTACTTGCGCACAAATCAAGAATTACGCACGCACAAATCCGACTGAGTCTAATTTCTCTCCATAAGTAGATTTTTTACGAGGGTTTCCAAAACCAGATTTCAAAAATAAAAGCTTTAGTGCTATTTTTTTTAAACTTTTGATCTGTATGTAATACGTTTTCTTTTTTTTTTACGTGGTTGCTAAAAAGGTAAAGTTCTCTGGACTGGTAAGAAAAAAGGAGTGCACACAGACACACAACTTGTGTATGACTCCAATTATAGCTATTTCTTTTATCCAATCACTCATTCTAAGGCAGGGGTGTCAAACTCATTTTGGTTCGGGGGCTGCATTCAACCCGTCTGATCCCAAGTGGGCCGGACCAGTGACATAAAAGAAAAAAATGTTTTTTTTTACTGAGTTGGAAAAAAAGCCTCAGCCAACATGGTAGCCTAATCATTTATTATTACAGATTCATTTACAGAGGCCAATGGATGTAAAATAAAATGCATTTCACTTAAAAAATTGGTTTAATTAATTTTTATTCAGACTGAATATTTTACATCTGACACTGAATCAATCCTTATCATAAACTCTTTATGGTGAGTCTCATAGTGGTACTGAATGTTGTATTCTTTGAGCACCTGTTGATGACATACATGCAGGTTTTGCTTTCAACTCTGTAAACAAATAAAACTTTGTCCATTTTTCCTGGAAAACTCAGGACTTCAACCCTTTTTTTCTTTTTGACAACATTTTGGTCATTAGGGTGTCACTACTGATCATTCTTATAACAATGTAACAGCAGTGGGCTTGCGGGGAACCAAAATAAATCTTATTCAGACACAGTCCCCCTAGTGGCGGAATTGCGCATGGACTAGAAACGTGCTTGTTTTTTTTTTTTAAACATTCTTATTTTTACTCTTTATGAATGGGCCGGATTTAACCATCTGGCGGGCCGGATACGGCCCGTGGGCCGTATGTTTGACACCCTTGTTCTAAGGTGTAAAAAGGCAGATTTTATGAGCTTCTGAAGGTTTTTTTCACGACTGTTGTTTGTAAAAGATGTAAACCATAAACACTGATGATGCAGCTAAAGTTTCCAGTGATGCACCACTTTGTAAACTAACTGCATCTATATAAAGCAAACAGCAGCGATGTAAATATGGCCTGTGTATGGACACTAATGGCTTCTGACAGGAATTACAAAAACATATGTAATGACGGCATTTTTGCATCTCTGCGCATTAGGAGAAATAGGCCCATAGATAGTAAAGCATCCTCATTTTGTGGTCATTACAAGCCTTCTTAGGATATTTTCTCATTCGGCATAATGCAGGGAATTATTAACATTAGTTTATATTTTGCTACAGCAGTATGTCAATAGCGGGTCATAATGACAAGGAAGAATTCTGTATGGGGCTGAAGGAAGGCCAAGATTGGATCTCCAAATATAAATTTCCATTAAAGCTGACGTCGTTCGGGCCCAGAGGCTGCTTCATTAAGGAAATGTAATGATTCCATTCGTTATATTCCGACCTTTGCGACTCATCCACCCGCTCGTTTTGATCTAATGTGGATAAACTGCATCCAGATGCAACGGGAGGCGGCTTTCATGTCCTACCAGCAGGTGGGCAGTTTAATTTCTTACAGGCGGGGGGGCCTGTGAGAAATCTAGTCTTTTTATTCGTACATTTACAGTTAATAACAGAACATGTATTTTTATTGTAATTTTCAATAAAAACGTGCCTCATATCCTGGGGCGTCAGGTACTTTATTCCAGCACTAAATTCTTTAGGATCCATAGATAGGGTTTTTTAGATCTCAACATATTGGTTTCTGGTGGCTGGACAAACACCTCAGACTCTGCCATGTTTGTGATTTTTCCTAAGATGTTTTCCATTTTGCTGCTGTCCTGCAGGAGAAAGTTGCCACTTTATAGGAGAGATACTGCAGTGTCTGTGTGCCAGGATGCAAGAATTTCTCAGTGGTTTATTGCACAGCAACAGGACAGATGTTGTTTCTTGTTAGGGCAGCTTTAGTTCTGGAGGGAAAACCGCAGTCTGTCAGTTTCTGGCTCCAGTGGTCGACATGTTGAAACCTCCTGGGGTGAGGCATTGAATGCCACACTGTCCTTAAAATGTATTTTTTAAACAATATATGAAATGAACGATATCTAATATACATTACAGAGTGAATATTTTATTACTATAGTTTATTAAAATGTTTTAAATGCTAATAAAATGGTGACATTCTCTTTTTCTTTTGAGCATTAACTCTAGTTTCACAGATGCTAAACCTCCACACACTGACTCTCATGGTAAATGAAGGCACAGATTGACAGCTCTGAGCTCTTAGAAGACCCTATTTTAAGTTGTTGCCATGCCAGCTTCATAGCAGTCAGTGACTCCATGTAAAAGCGCAGCTCTAAGAGCAGCACCATGAATTATTCACTGCCTTTAACAGCGAGGGCGAGTCCTCCCTAACAGCATTTTCAGAAACGCTGAAATGCCCAAAATCTGTCACTTCGATAAAGAGATTCAACAGATTCTAACAGACTTTCAATGGTTTCCTTCAATGAGACGGTTTTAATGAACAGGAGGCAGAAAACAGGTCAAATCCTCCCACAATCCTCTCTGCTGCCTCTCGCCCTCGTTTGCAATTCCAATTGAGCGTCGGTAAGAACAATTCAGCTAATTACCTATGATTTTTTTCTATTTCTTTTTAAATCACAGCAGAACACAGAGATGTCCCTCTTGTATCTTCTCCATGACCAACACACACACAGACACACAGATACAAAGAAAGGCAGAGTGTGAGTCACCTGCATCAATGTACACAGCAGCTGCACATTGTATCTAAGTGCTTCATTTTAAATGACTGTGCAGTCACCGCCTTCGGGGTGAATCTGCAACAGTTGTGAGGGTAAGTGGCTGATCACCTGTTGCATCAGTCTAAACCACCTGTTACTCACTTTGGAGTTTAACATAAATTCTCATCGATTTATTTTCATGCACAATGCCACCTAAAACAAAAAAGCAGGAGTGTGTAGCCTCAACTTTCAGATGAGAAGAATCATCTTTCATTTAGTATCAAAACAAACAAAAAGTTAAAAAGTATATTCAACTTTCCTACTTTATGCCAATTAACAGCTTTGTGGCCAACCCTTATTGTTTAAAGTCCCACTTCAACTGTATTTTGGTCTATTGTCAAATAATGATTGTACCATTTTTAGCCACAAAAAAAAAAGACTTGTCGTTTTCTAGGACGTTTCTGCATAGTGGCAGGAGTTCATTAGAAATTCGCCTTTAAATTGTGTGTAGGACTTGGTCCAGAGTAAGCCTGCCCCCATTTCCCATCATCCCTTTGTTTACATTCTCTCCCACTAGCTTACAGCCCCTTACAACCCCAACCTGACATTAAAGCATTAAAATAAAACAAAAATGGCGAGTAATATTGGAGGTATCCAGCCGTAACGTTTGGAGCTACAATAAATGTCAGCTCTGGATGCATCAGAATGGAGCAGAGCAGGGAGCTTGTGGCCCGCCGACTGTAACTTCTAGGTCACTGCTACAAGCTTTTTCAAATTGTATTTTTTCCTTCTGCTCCTGATTCAAAACGATTTTAATAATACTCAGAAATGGGATTTCAAGCTTAATGTTCTTTATACATGTCCATCATCAGAAAAACGCCATAAGAACATGTTAAAAAAAACATTATTTTCATTGGAGCACGTCTTTAATTTATGGTATCCATTTTTGGCAATAATGCTGCTAAGATTATTTACTATTACTTTTAAAAAAAAGTCATTGTCATTATTTAAGAGACAAAATGTCTCATTCCAAATAGTTTTTGAACCTAATTAGCTGTGGATTTACAAAGGTCTTTCTATCTAGCTTCTATTTAAAAGCTGCATCTGCAAATGGATCAACAGCAGTCATTAGTTTTCTTCTTCATTCCTGCAGCAGCCGGATACTCCTGAGTGTTCAGCCTGCCCTCAGGCAAAGTACAGGAACCGAGGACATGAGCATCCTGACAAAGCGGACTCGCACAGCATCTGGTAGCCTGCACTGACAAATGCGGCAGGTATTCATTGTCTGATTTGTGCACAATTGATGATAAATTATGCAAACTGATAGGCGATGTGTCCCTTGAGTGAAACCCCAACTAAAGTAGGTTACAAAGCAACTGCACTGAAATACTTCTGCTTTTGGGGTCAAAACCAAATCAGACCAGCTGTATATGGAATTTCATGCACATTCTTCTTTATTTACCTTTCTAAGTGCAGCTAAACTAACATTTAACCACATGTTTCATAAGAAGAAGGTGCGGAGAAACAAGAGATTATTTTTTCTTTTGATCACTTAAAATTGTTTCTTAAAGCTGAGTTTAGCTTTCTTTCGGTTCAATGTCAAAATTAGTAGTGATTTGTCTCTTTGGTTAATGTGTTTAAGTTATGTTTGTTATTTGTAGATTCCCACCTTGTAGGTCCGATGAGCCAGTTTAAAACCCCCTTAGTGTATCCTGCTGGATGAGTCAGTTTTAGTTTGTTTGAGGAATTTGTTTGTGATTTCCTTAGTGACATTTGGTTAAGTTGACCCCATTTTATTTTGGGGCCATTCATAAGTTGGTAATAGTTATGTTGGAAAATAAAAAACTTTTTTTTAACATCTTTTCTCCTGTGGCTCACAATCTCTAAATGGTTTATCAAAGCTATTTTCGATCATTTTCCAAATGATAAAACCAAATAGAAAAAAGGAAATCTGGCCAACAAGACTCACGTGATAACAGGTAAAAACTGAGGGCGTAACAATTAATGAATCAATACATTCCTACGAACCAACCAGATCAATCTGTCTGAGCCAAGTTGTTAATTGACTTGACCTATACCATTATAAAACATTTTCAAAATGAAATAAATTGCTTATATCAATATTAGGAAATACCATTTGGATTGAGGTACAGTATATTTACTAGAGCGTAAAAACGACCAAGTGCTTCACACGTGATGGCAGCAGAAAATGATCAAGCCATCATTACAGTGCAATGTATGGAGACACTTTGACTTTAGCAGAGACTTGTACAATGTGGTAAAATGTTCTAACAACGTCCCCTTTGGATTATTTGGATCTGGAAAAATAACAGTGGGTTGAACTTAATGAAGCTAAAATGTTAAACAGAGATTCTTGTTAACTTGTTTGTTTGTACACAAATCTAATTTACTTTTTATTATCTTTGGCTAAAGATGTCCAGGATGAATTTTAAGTCAGTGATCAAATCGTTCAAAATGAACCAAAATCCACGATGAAATGTATCAGCAACCACAAATTATTATGTTAATCAAATCTTTGTTAAAGTGAATCATTCCACCCATAGTACAAACATTGACAGGAAGGTAGAAAGGTTAAAACACTACGTTACAGCTGATTGAGTCATCAGACCAGCACATACATGTAAATACACATAAATGCTGGGCCCTCATGTTTCCTCATGTTTAACATGAAGTGTGATGATTTCTTTGCACTAGGAGAGACAGCCGTGTGAAGCACACTCACAGCGTGAATGCTGTGTCCTTTCATTTTTTTTTGTGTGTGTGTAAATGGCCAGTCTTTTGCAGTTCCCAAACAGCGGGACACCTTTTCAAAACATTGCCAAAAGAAAGAAAATCTGCCCCTAATGGCCAAACTGTAATCGACTGCAGTTGATTCTTTTTTCCTCAACCTTAAATTATTGCAATCAATCAATGTGTCCACTCACCAGGGCAGAGACCACTGCTGGCTATCTTCAGAGAAACCCCAACAGGATATTTACATGAATTTAATCATTTAATTTGCATTAGCAGGGCTCCATCAGATTAACAACAAGCGAAAAAGACAAACCTCGCCTCAACAAACCATCACTCTTCTCAGACAGTCAGAAGTAATGATGGGAGGTAAATCAGACGTGTGTGTGCAAATAGAGTTTTGAATTCATGCTCACAAGTCTGACTATTTTCCTGTGCAAAGATTATAAAAGCCCAACCACCCCCTAACTTCCATCTGGTGAGAGGATGGTTTAGGTGCGGGTTTGACACCTTTTTTTTTTTGCCAAAGATAATTAAGGACTGAGAGAAAAAGAGTCCTCACTATTCTGTTGTTTGCTCACATACTCCCTTTTCCTCCTCCCTGAAATGTGACGCTGTCTGCACACCCACTCTTAAAGAGAGACACAGAGAGAGGGAGAGTGGAGAGGAGGGACACGGATCGGCACACAGAGCCAGCTTGCAGCTCCTACTTCACTGTAGCTGCTCTGCCAGACAACACTCAGCCATCCACATCACACTCTCTCAAACACATTTGCTCTCTCAGCCGACAACACCCTCTCAATTTCTCAGCTGCATCAAACGTCCAAACGACAAGGTGAAAACAAACCCCACGCACAGACACCAGCTCTGAGGAGGAGGCTGGACTGAAGCTGGAGGGGCTGACTGGAGAATGGAATGGAACCTCAGAAGGATGGAGAGTGAACTGAGGCACATCAATCCGGACCTGCTGCAGCCCAGCAAAAGCTTCAAGAAGCCCTCTTCCGGCACCATCACCCTCAATGTAGGGGGGTTTCTTTACACCGCCCATCGGACCACCCTTTCCAAGCACCTCGGGTCCTTTCTGGAGGAGGTGGCCAATGGTAAAAAGCCGGTTCAACACACAGATTCTATGGGCAATCCCTTCATTGACAGAGATGGTCCTGTTTTTCGCCACGTGCTCAACTACCTCCGGACCGGTGAGCTCCAGCTGCCTGATGACTTCCGTGAGGCAGGGCTGCTGCGCAGAGAGGCCGACTTCTACCGCCTGAGCCAGCTGGTGGAGGCCGTGGTCGAGTGGGAAAATCAACGAGCAGCCCAGCGAGAACCCGCGTTTTTGGAGGTGACAGACAGCCACGAGAGGTCGCAGGGCCTCAAGGTGTACTGCAGCGACGCCACCTTCATTGAGAAGGTTAAGGGACGGCTGGTGCAGATCTCCAAGAGCCGCTTGGACGGCTTCCCAGAAGAATTTGTGGTGTCATCAAATGTGATCCAGTTTCGCCACTTCATCAAGTCTGAGCCGGGCTCACGGCTCGTGCTGAAGGAGGACAGCACGTTCGTGTGCACTCTAGACTGTCTGAAACTAGAAACAGTGATGCTAGCACTTAAATCGGGGTTCAAGTTGGTCACCAGCCTCGACAGCAGTAAAGGCTCTGTGGTGGCAGCGGAGGCCCTGCACTTTGTCAAGTAAGATGAAGAGAAATGCAGGAATCAGAGAGAAGGCAGAAGGGAAAGTACTGCCATATTTCATATTCACTCCACTAATGTCAGGTATTGGTTTGAGTCTTGTAAAATGTGTATTATGTGAATTAGTAGATAAAATAAAAGGTGAGCTGGACTGTTTAGGACAGACTTTACTAATGAAGCTTTGGGCGGTTGTTTTTAGCAGAACCATGTTTTGGCATTTGCCGAATTTGCACTGCTCTGTATTATTGTATTGTAGAATCCAGAAAGATCCTGATAGCACAAAAGCCCCGGTGACATGGACGACAAGCCACAAACCAATCTTCACGCGGAAAATACTGCACTTCAAGTTCCATCAATACATGTGTGCTTTTGTCAGTGGCTGCAAAAACGGAAAAAACAGCCCCTTCATAAAAAGCCTGTGATGTGCACTGTTGTGCCATTCAGCTTTTACTACAGCCTGTGTGTGTGCGCGTGTGTGTGCCTCGCCGTACACGGTGTGTGTGAGTGTTTCTGTTTTATTAGCTTGAGTTTTTTAGTTCGATTTGAAAAGCAGAGCTCACTGAAGGCAGGCTTAGGCCAACACACAAACGTTTAATTAACTGTTAAAGTTTAGGAGCAAAGAGCTGTGATTATTGCAAGGGCTTAGAATCTTGCATGATGCATGTGCACAGAAATCCTTTTTAAAAAGTGTGTTTTGTAAGTGCCGTGAGCCTCTGTGAAGCCAGTACCACAAAAATGCCTATTTCTTTAAATGTGAATATTTTACAAATAAAATGGATTTAAACAAGCAGTTTGTAGTTTCTTTGAAATCCTGGGTTTATTATATAAAACAAGTATTAATTTGTTTGCATGCGGAGGTCATTTATTGCAAAACTAATTATTCAGGGAATGTAGAAAATTATAATCTGTAATTGTTTACTCCAATTATAATAATCTACCTCCTGTGAAATGGACATGAGCAATATTACAATACCTCACATGGTAAACTTTGTTTTCACAGAATATGAAGCCTAAAATACACTACACATGACAAACATGACTCATTTTCCATCTAAAATAGTTTGACTTTTAGTTAATGTTTTATCAGAAGTATAAAGTAAAGATTGAAGAGACCCTAAACTTGATGAAATTATGTTTGTGTTGTGTTATTAGAGCATCTGTTGATGTCATTCTGTCCTGAGGACAGCACTTTGATCTGCAAAAGCAGAAATGTCCTGCTTTCAAAAGGCTTTCTTCCTCTGCTGAAAGTTCCTAAAGCTCTCACACTGTAGCACTGATATATAGGGATGCAGAAATAGCATTAAAAATATATTTGCATAAATAAAATTAATATCTCTTTAAAAAATGTGCAATATTTTTAACTCTGCAAACACTTACTAAAAGTCATTAAACGAGAAATCACCATAAAAGATGACACTTCTAACAAAAATATGGATTTAAGTACTAAAATGTACTTATCAGTAAATCTTACACCTCTTATCCTAAATATGATCTTAGGATAATCAGAGAGAATGTTTTCACTGCAGTGTCTTTACAAAAGCATCAGAGTAGTGGCGTCATATGAACATGGTCATTGTTCCATTCTTTTGAAAGTGAGGATCCTGTAAGTGCTGTCAAGATGTTTGAAATGACCACATTTACATGTTCAAGCTAAAAGACGGGTTCAAACACTGTGTGGGCACAGTTACATCAGCTATAAACCAGATACTAATGTGTTCGGTGAGTGTGCTTTGGTTAAAAAAAAAGAAAAGAAACTGAACATCAATAAAAGCCTTTTAAATGCCAACTGAAAGTAGTGAGATTACATAGGAGAACTATTTCTATTTCCCCCTTTGCCAAGAAGCCACACACATTGCTACAATAATCACCAGAATGATCCTGGAAATCAAGACACTTTAATTTTTTTGTTCTATTGAATCCAAAACAGAACTGTTAGTATTTCATCCCTTCATGTAAAATAATAAAGAAGCAGCTTACAGGCTTTTACATTTTTAAACTGGGTATTTTTTTTAGATAAATTGTGTATTTTAGATAAATATAGGCTCCAAAAATGATAAATTAGCCAAGTTGAGAGAACTCTCACAGGAGTTCAACAAGAGTGTCACAATGAAGATTTTCCCAAATACCAACAATAAATAAATAAAAGCTTGTTTTTATCATTAGAAACTATGCTTTGAGATTGACTGCAGTCTTTTTCATTGTTTGTGTCCATCAGAAGACGGGCATTAATTGCTCTAAAATCTGGCTTCAGTGATAGACTAAATTGAGCTAAATAAATTGCATTTTGAACTGATTTACAATCTAAAAACTAAAATGATCAAAGATTTTTTTGTTTGTGTTCTATTTGAATGCAATACTTCCACACTTTAAGCCACTGTGAAATTTCCTTCGGTCCATTGCAGCTTGACCAGTCATACATAAAATAGAAAACAGGCTGCCACGTATTATAACTTCAGCCATTAAATGATTAAGCTCCGTAACTACTGCTAGACCCCCCCCCCCCCCCATCAGATCGTTTGTTATTTAACTTTTAAAAGAACAACAAATTATGGTTATAAATACCCCCATTATTCCTTTTCATTATCACTCATTATTAGAGTGCCTTTAAAACAAATTATAAAATAAAAGAAGCAACAGAACAGAAAGATCCACAAAGGTCAGGTTACATGAAGTCATCCTAATGTTTAAGTAAACTACATATTTGTAAAGCTAATGTAGTTCCCCGACTTAAGTCGAGATGTCAAATAAGATTTTTTAGGGGGGCATTCAGGTGGTTGGACCAAAGATGATAAATATGATCCACTTGAACAGTAGAATGCTATAATGTAAAGGTCTGACTATGAATAAGAAGCTCTTTTACTCATCGATGATGCCTGTGCCAAACGCAAAACAAGCCCAGCCTGGCTTGAACCCAAACAATGTGAAGCCGGCATGCGTCATGATTCATTTATGGAAGCTTGTGGGAGTGGAAATCTTTAAATTTAATTATCCTGGACATTGGACAGCATTAACCCCATCTTCTTACTGCAAAGGGAGATCCTTTTGTCATCAAAGTTCAGGCTTCTTTTTTGCTGCCTGAACGAACTTTTAATTGCAGAGCATTCGTCTGTAGGGAGCCGCTATCAGCTGGCTTGAAATGAACACCGTCACTCTTTTTACCGCTTACTGTGATTCCCCCGCCTGAGACCAAAAGCATCTGCTCTGGCAGACAATGTCGCAAAATCAACCAACCCTCCCTCAGGTTGAAAAAGCCAGCTTTCAAGCCTGACAGCAGGAGAACAAAATGCACTGTAAACATGAAAAAGGCTCCAAACAGTCCAGATAATGTGACCCTTCAGGATGGGGTTCCCTCTGTGGAGCGCAACGCAAGCTCTGGCATTTTGCTGTAACATTCAGCCCGCTCTTAAATGCAGATCAGTTCCATGCATTTTTTATGATGGTGGCAGGTTGACTGTATGTTTTAAGGGATCGGTCTGAAGTAAAAGTGATGAAAGTGTAATGGAGGCAGCATGAGACGCACAGCAGCGCAGATAAGATAAGCATTATCAGCTGGAGGAAAAACACAACCACCCTCTATCTCGATCCTTTCACCTGTTGCCAAGCGAGCTCAAGTCCTCCATGCTGTCAAAGGCGATGCTCCTTTCTGTGTTCAATACACCACAGTCATGGGAGACTGCTGAGATAAAAACATGACTTGCATGCCTCTGATTTCTCTGTCGCCTCACTAGAAACAGGAAACGATTAAGGTAAAACGGGTTAGAAAGATCAGGTCTTTTCCTCTGCAGCTAATTCAAGGCTGAATGATAAAAAGACTTGTGTCTTTGTGATGCTAAAACACTTCAACACTCTAACCTGTCTTCTATCAGGAATCTTGGGGTTATTTTAGACTGTAGTTTTAATTTTGATGGACAAGTTAGTGCAGTAGTCTAGCTGTCATCTCAGATTAATCAATACAACATAGCAATATCTCCCTCATGACACCCTGGAAAGAGTTGTTCATGCCTTCATCTTCTCTAGACTGGACTACTGTAATTCCCTTTATTCTGGGATGGACCAGTCCCTCCTCCGCCGTCTTCAGCTGGTCCAGAATTTAGCTGCCCGTTTAATAACGGGGACGAGACGGCGTGATCACATTACCCCAATACTATGATCTCTACACTGGTAGCCTGTTTCTTTTAGAATGGATTTTAACATTTTACTCATGACTTTTAAGTATTAATTTTGGTTTAGCACCTCTCTATCTTACTGAGCTCCTACAGAATCTTCACCCTCGTAGAGCTTTGCAATCTGTGGTTCCCAGGACTCAACTTGTGAACAAGGGTGACAGAACCTTTTCAGTGGCTGTCCCTCGACTCTGGAATCGTCTCCCTTTTTCTGTGAGGTCTGCCAGATCCCTATAAGATTTTAAATCTTTGTTAAAAACTCGACTTTTTGCATTGGCTTTTAACACCAGAGTGGATGACAATTAGGCCAGCTCTATTAGTGTTTCTATTAAGGTTGATTTTACTGTTGTTTTATTGTATTTCACTAATTTCTACTTGTAATTTTTTTATATACCTGTGCAGTAGTTTGGATCTCTGGTAGATGTTAAAGTGCTTTCCACATAAAGATTGACTGATTGATGATTGATGATTGATTCAACCACATTCAGCGAAATAGTGATTGATTTTACAAGTGCTTACGGCCATCTTATGGCAGTCTTTGTGCCTCCTTCTAGGAGCACCTCTGTCATGATGCCCAGGGGAGGGCTCACCATATAAGATAATCTTTGGTATGCCATGGTTATGTAGTCTTGAGAAATGCCCTGTGTCAGTAGGAGCATGGCTTCAATACGAGCCGTTACTGCTTACTCACGGACTTCAACATTGTGGTGAAGTCACACCAATGGATGCCAAGTATGGTGCGCAGGCAATGTTGGTGAGTCAATATTTGCATTGATAATCATTGGACCTCCATGTCATCATTCAAGCTTGCTAGGCAATGGCAGACGAACCAATGGTGTAAAGGGTAAGGCCAGTACTGCGCAGACTGCACTCCACCATAAATCCCCATTGCACATGCCTGAGGCTGCAAAATGGGGCAACCTTAGTTCATCCAGGAAATGTAATACTAACTTTGTGGCTTTTGGGCTACAACTCTTGAAAGAGCTACTCGGATTAAAATCACATTTTTGGGGTGTTTTTTGGCATGTTCTTGTGGCAATTTTTGTCATGATAGAGGACATATGTTAAGAAAATTAAGCCTAAAATTGCATGAGTTTTTTTATTCAAATCATTGTGAATCAGAAGCAGACAAAAAATGTTGTTGTAAAAAAGCTTGTCGGTGTGACGTAAAAGCTACTATGGCAAGCCACAAGCTCCCTGATCCGCTCCATTCTGATCGTTGACTGTATGCGAGGACTGAAAAGAGTGAGTGGGATGTCAACCATAGAAAATGCATTGCTTCAGGTTCCAACGCAATGAAGTCAATTCAGTCACCATTTTTACACAATACGGCTGTCAACCATTTTGAAACCAGATGTCATCAGTAAGCAGTGATTAGTCGGAGTCGATCTGAATATACGTTTCTATGGCAACCAGTCTTCAATCAGGAGTAAGCATGTTGGAATATCACACCTCTTCCACTGAAATATAGCTTGTGAGAATCTGTCAATCAAAGGCTTTAAACGTTTAACATGAGACCACATACTTTTACTGAGGGATCTGATCTGTCAGTTTATAAATTGAATATCTTAGGCTACTGCAAAAATATCATGAAAAAAAATTTGGATTAGGAAGAACAAGTTAAGAAAAGGTAGCAAAGCAAAAATGATTATTCTGAAAAACACATTTTTACAAGACGTCACCGGATTTTGGCTTTTAGGAACCACCAGGTATTATATATTTTGAATGCGGGGGGAGGGGGAGGGCATCCACTTGTAGGTGATGTACAGTACAGACCAAAAGTCTGGACACACCTTCTCATTTAAAGAGTTTTCTTTATTTTCATGGACTGTGAAAATTGTAGTCACACTGAAGGCATAAAAACTAATTAACAATTAACACATGTGGAATTATATACATAACAAAAGATATGTCATATTGTAGGTTCTTCATAGAAGCCACTTTTTGATTTAATTACTGCTTTGGACACTCTTGGCATTCTCTTGATGAGCTTCAAGAGGTAATCACCTGAAATTTTTTTTCACTTCACAGGTGTGCCCTGTCAGGTTTAATAAGTGTGATTTCTTGCCTTATAAATGTGGTTGGGACCATCAGTTGTGTTGTGCAGAAGTCAGGTGGATACATAGCTGATAGTCCTACTGAATAGACTTAGAATTTGTCTTATGCCAAGAAAATAGCAGCTAAGTGTCCCCAAGTGCAGTCTCAAAAACCATCAAGCGCTACAAAGAAACTGGCTCACATGCGGACCGCCCCAGGAAAGGAAGACGAAGAGTCACCTCTGCTGTGGAGGATAAGTTCATCCAAATCAGCAGCCTCAGAAATGGCAGGTTAACAGCAGCTCAGATTAGAGAGCAGGTCAATGGTACACAGAGTTCTACCAGCAGACACATCTCTACAACAACTGTTAAAAAGAGACTGTGGGAATCAGGCCTTCATGGTAGAATATCTGCTAGGAAACCACTGCTAAAGAAAGGCAACAAGAACAAGAAGAAGAGACTTGTTTGGGCTAAAGAACACAAGGAATGGACATTAGACCAGTGGAAATCTGTGCTTTGGTCTGATGAGTCCAAATTGGAGATTTTTGCTTCCAACCACCGTGTCTTTGTGCAACGCAGAAAAGGTGAACGGATGGACTCTACATGCCTGGTTCCCATCGTAAAGCATGGAGGAGGAGGTGTGATGGTGTGGGGGTTGCTTTGCTGGTGACACTGTTGGGCATTTATTCCAAATTGAAGGCATACTGAACCAGCATTGCTACCACAGCATCTTGCAGCGGCATGCTATTCCATCCGGTTTGCGTTGAGTTGGACCATCATTTCTTTTTCCAACAGGACAGTGACCCCAAACACACCTCCAGGCTGTGTAAGGGCTATTTGACCAAGAAGGAGAATGATGGGGTGCTGTGCAAGATAACGTGGCCTCCATAGTCACCGGACCTGAACCCAATCATGATGGTTTGGGTTGAGCTGGACCGCAGACTGAAGGCAAAAGGGCCGACAAGTGCTAAACATCTCTGGGAACTCCTCCAAGACTGTTGGAAGACCATTTCAGGTGCCTACCTCTTGAAGCTCATCAAGAGAATGCCAAGAGTGTGCAAAGCAGTAATCAAAGCAAAAGGTGGCTACTACGAAGAACCCACAATATGACATATTTTCAGTTGTTTCACACTTTTTTATTATGCATATAATTCCACATGTGTTAATTCACAGTTTTGATGCCTTCAGTGTGAATCTACAATTGTCATAGTCATGAAAATAAAGAAAACTCTTTGAATAAGAAGGTGTGTCCAAACTTTTGGTCTGTACTGTATGGTTTTGTTTTCCTTATTCCAGCTGGCACTTGGTTTTGCTAGGGTTATGAGTGGCTGTAAACTAGCGGGAGAGAGTATAAACAAAGAGATGATGGGAAGGGGCAGGCTTACTTCACGTCAACGCTTCCACCCACAACTCAGAGACGAATCTCTAATGAACTACTGATGCTCCAAAGAAACTGTCCTAGAAAACGACAGTTTTTTGGCTTTTACCTAAAAACGTCATAATCATAATTAAAAGACCACTGGGATCGCTTTAAAAATAGATCAAAAGACGCTTGAGGTGGGACCCTAAAATAACGACAGCAGCTACAATAGTTACTGAAAATGGCATATTTCATGAGATTAATGCATTTTTTGCATTACTGTAAATCCATTTCTTAAGTTAATTTTACAACAAAAATATTCTAACTAGATTAATTGCGTGTGATTTATATATTTTCCATCTTTAGTTATTAGACATCTATGTTTCTTTCTTTAACCATAATGACACTCCTCTGCCCATTTGCGACAGGTCTACAAGTCTGTGTTCCACTATGCAAAAGCCAGAGTAACTGAGCTGTATATAATTCAGCAAAATTTATATTTACAAAATGACAGAGTGGAAGCTAAAAATTCTGGAATGCTCATAGAGATTTGTGCAGAGAGAGGCTCTGCTTCTTCTGGCTCTTCCACATAGCTTGTGCCAGCTGCTCTTTAGTTTCTTTCACACAGCCTGTTCTCCATCTCTGTGAACCTCTCTTTTCACCCTGTTGTGCCGCGTGAACTGCACCATCATGGAACGGGTAACACTTCTTTCCGCTGCTGTAGCAAATCTGTACCTTCTTCTGAGGTAATCACAAAGGCAAAATTACTGCTGCGTGAAAGGGTGAGGCGCAGTACAGAATGTGCCATTCGCAGCTGTATCCAAAATACCAGTTTGCCGTATGCAAGTACCAAACTTTTTAGCAACGTACCATCAGAGAATAGTTTAACAAGTATGTCTTTTTGGACGGTGTGAAGCTGGACTCTTTACTTTTTTAGTTTTATTTTCCCCCAAATAAACCTGGATTTTGGATCTGAATCGCCAAAACTTACGCTTATGTTTACATTTATAATTGTCATTTGTTTGCACTGCTCTATATTCAAACATTTAAAATGATGCACAATACGCTCTGTTGCTGTACAATTTTGAATTAAAACATATTGTTAAACATCTAAACACAGCTATGATGACTGACTAGTAGTTGCCTGTGCAGTTCTAAAGAAACAGACTAAAGTTTGAGAATCTTCCGATTTTCAATGTGGGGACAAAGGATTTTATTTTTTTAGTTGACCTGAATGATTTCTAAACTGACCTGAACATGGTCATTCTTAAGTTTTATAATTATATAGTTCTGCAAACTGAAAAGGAGAAATCCACATCTACAAAGTCAGAGTGCTAAGATGTACAGAATGATAAGTGCATTTCATTAAGTTTGAGTGATAACAAAGTTTTCGATCAGTAATTGTAAAATTCAGATATTCCGTATAGACTGATGCCTATAAATGTTTTTCATTTTTTGCTCTCTTTGAAAACCAATACTTAATATATCAGAAACTTAGAACATACCATGGGGCAAAAAAGTATTTTATCAGCCACTAATTGTACAAGTTGTCCCACTTAAAAAGATGAGAGAGGCCTGTAACTTTAATCATAGGTTAAATTAAATTAAATTAAATTCAATTATGAGAGACGAATGAGAAAAATAAATCCAGAAAATCACATTTGGTGAGTTTTAAAGAATTTTGTAGAAAGTATGGTGGAAAGTAAGTATTTGATCACCTACAAACAAGCAAGATTCCTGGCTCTCACAGACCTGTAAATTCTTCTGTAAGAGGATCTATATAAAAGACACCTGTCCACAACCTCAAACAGTCACACTCCAAACTCCACTATGGTCAAAACCAAAGAGCTGTCTAAGGACACCAGAAACAATATTGTTGACCTGCACCAGGCTGGGAAGACTGAATCTGCAATAGGTAAGCAGGTCGGTGTGAAGAAATCAACTGTAGGAGCAAATATTCAGAAATATAAGACATACAAAATGATCTCCCTCCATCTGAGCCTCCCTGCAATATCTTACCCCATGGGGTCAAAATAATCACAAGAACGGTGATCCAAAATCCCAGAATTACACGTGGGGACCTAGTGAATGACCAGCAGAGGCTGGGACCAAAGTAACATATTTTACCATCAGGGTTAGCTGACTAAATACTTTTTTGCCCCACTGCATTTCAAATACTTGAATAATGGGGTATCGTGGTAAATTAGTTACAACTCCTGCAATGGTTATTTTGGCCTTTGGAAACAGTCGGTCTGGATGAGTCAGGCCCCACGTAACAGAGTGATCACAGACTTGACAGTTGGTCAGTGCAGAAGAAGCTGGCTCTTTCCAAACACATTAGTAAGAACTTAAAACAAAGGATAAAATGTGGTTCAGAAATGTGTATGAGAAAAATAAATCACAATTCAAAGAGGATTTTATAACTAAGACAATTCAAGAATTTGACAGACAATTTGACAAGGAGGGGGCTGCTGGTAAGGTCAAGGACTCAAGAACCATCTCAGACAGATGTATCTAGGACATGGTCCTCATGTACCTTGTGTCAAGTGACTCCTAGATCAGACTTCAGCTTAAACCTGAACTACAAGTAAAAAGAACTGGAAAATCACTCACTATTGTAAAGTCCTTCTTTCAGATTAAAAGTTATTTACCGGTAGCTTTTATTTTGGAAGTCCAAGCCCCAGAGTGTAGAGGGACAGACGAGAGGAGCAGAATCAAGTCAAAGTGATAGTTTAAGGAGCCATAACATCTACTAAAGTTAGTCTTCTGTGTTTCCCACTCAAATCATCTTTTGATCTATAGTAAAACCGTTTGCAGTGGTATTTTAACCATCTTTTTGCAGTTTTAAGCCTAAATTTAAAAAAAACACCTGTTGTTTTTTTAGAACAGTTTCTGCAAAGTGGCAGTTGGTTAGATATTCAACCCGTCGTGGGAGGGACTGCCTGCGCAGTGAACCCCCCCCCCCCATTTCTAAGAGATCTCTGTTTACAAACTCTCCTGCTAGCTTACAGCTCCTCAAAACCCCAACCTGACATTACCGGTGAAACGAAAATGGCAAGCAATTAAAGCCATCTAGCCGTCCAGTTTTGAGTCAGATGCCAGTTCAAATGAGGAAAACAAAAACATACATGGATCTGGTCGTCTACAAGCGAATGCATCAGAATGAAGCGGAGCAGGGAGCTCATGACCCACCCGGCGTATTTTCTCACAAATGTGCTGTTTTTCAGATTCACGACGATCTGAATAAAGAAATACTTAGAGATGCAATTGTAAGCTGAAATTTCTTTATATATGTATTCCATTGTGAGAAAAACATCACAAGAACATGTTAAAATCACAATTTTGATCAGAGTGGGTCTTTGAGTTCAGCTCATTCATCTACCAGAATGTTTGACACAATTCATGCTTCTCTTTGTTGACCAGCTTTATGGGCTTCAGCAACTTCAGGGAAAACCACAGCCTGATGTTAGTAAATGCAAAGAGCTTCCTTAAAACTACTGAGAGTCACATGTTTATACTTGTGAGTAATCATCCATACAACACATTTCAATGTAATGTTTTGAGATTATTAATACCTGCAAGTAATAAACTTTATTATAAAACCTACTTGAAATTTGTCAACCCGTGTTCAACAAACACAGGCTGACAAATTTCAATATCATTTCACATGTATGCATGTTGTGGGTAACGCAGCTCTATTTTAAACACGTTTTTTATTTTTAACACAGTTTTTGCCTCTACATGTAAGACACAAATAAGGCATTAGGGAAAACTGAATTATGCAGCAGTGATGGGGGGGGGGGGTGATCATCTTCAAGACAGATGAATGAGAACAAGATTCCTATGAGCAGAAAAAAAAGATCCAGATGGAATTATCAACATATTAAGAACCAGCATTTCAAAGTGGTGAATGGCTGTCTTTGTGCCGCCTCTTTGAGAAGATTATACCTCCCTTAAAGATCTCAGAGAAATTTTAAATATTATTTTCAAGACACAACACAAAAGAATGACCTTCAGCAGTAGAGCTCCATCTCAGTTCATACAAAGAGATAACTAGTCACTGTTTTGTGTACATTGCTAAAAACACTTTTAGTGTTCCAGCGCCCAACTGGCAAGCACTTTGTCCCCCCCCCCCCCCGACAGAGCAGTACATCATTATCCTCTCCGTCACACGTCTGCTGTGTGGGAGCTCAGCAGAGGTTGAATAAAGCTTTATTTCAAGCCGAATCGAGAATACGGATGACATTTCTCTTCCAAAATTTTTCTAGCCTTGCTTTGCTGTTTTCACCTTGGGCAACAAAAACAAACAAACAAACAAACATCTTTCCATCCATCATTTCCAAACCACGTTTTGGTTGCGGTTCATGCCCGGTAAAAAAGGCATCTGGCTGCCCTCTGAACACCAACACACCAACATGCTCTCTGGGAGAAAAAAAACGCTCCTTTTTCCCTCCTACATTATTAAAAATATGAACATCAACACTTCAAATGTTTGCAGATGGCATTTCATTTTTGCAATGACTCAGTTTCTCTTTGTTTGATAGCAACAATTAATGGGCAAAACCTCTGTCAAATGAATGTTCTGCATCAGCGTGCACGGCCGTTGAGTGCTGGTAGCTTAAACTGTCCAGGCCTTAGGCTAGACTAAAATAACGCCACTCTTTGTAAAGTGGTGCTTGATTTTTTGCGATCCCTTTTTTAAAACAATATTTTGTCCAACCACGATTGGATTTTTACAAAAGTTTTAAAACAAAAGCTTCTCTAAATAAGTGTAAAATATTACCTTTATTTTGTAGTAACGCACATTTGGAGAAATATTTCGTTGAATATTTTGTTGAATAAACTGATAAAAAATTAGGGGCCGGGGTAAAAGAAAATTAAAGATCTATTGATAAAGGATCAACGTTTCCTGAATTATGAAAAATGTTTTTTATACTAATTTTTGGATTTTCTTTAATGAAACATTTTTTAATGCAATATTTCATAATTTTTGTTAAAATATGTTTTCCTCTGTTCCTCCTTCTTTGCCAGATATTTGTCAAAATAATGTCTATACATGTCAATATTTTAGATATTTAAATTCTGATCAACTAGTTCCAGCAATTCTACATGGTTTATTCCTGTGAACAAAAGACCCGAGAAGACATTAGCGAGAAAGATGGAATAACAGAACCAAGAAAACTCCAGATACTAGTAAAATAAGTATACCGTACTGCCCTAAAGCCAACATTGCTAAAAAACAGAACAAAACAATGCTTCACAATTACGTGGATGTAGTACTTCAAGAAATAAGCTTCTTTACTTTAACTTAAGAATTAACTATTTACAAACTTTCTCTATGCAGTTTTAGCTTCACTGCTATCCAACCAGAAGGTTCTACTTTCGTTCTTTTTTGTTCCAAGTTGAATTTTGCTGGAAATTGCTGCTTTTTGAAACCAGCCTCCAGTGGTCACTTAAACTGCAATATCTCCGTTTGGTTTCAAATCAAGGATGATGCTTGATTTGATTGCAGAAGCTTAAGCAAATGGCAAATAGCACCAATGTCCCCTTTGAAAGTATATATTTACCCTTGCAGCCCTGCATTTTCACTTTAAATCACTTAATGTGAGAGCAGAGAGCAGACTCTAGGGCCTTCAAAAAAGTACCTCAAACTCCTGTCTTTGCAGACTAGGTGTCCTTCATTTGGATATTGGGTGTTTAATATTGTTGTGTGAAGTAGTCACTTTGGGGGTGTTTTTTTCACAACACTATACTGAACCAAAAGATGAGAGTAAACTTTTTTTTGACACTACTTTAGTCTCCTAGGCAGGGACTTCAGACATAAGGCTTTTTCTTTACCTTTGTTTGTTGATTTATCAAGCAACGTCGGTGCAACATTTGTGGAAGCAGACACAGGCCAGCTTTGACATTGTGTGCCCACTAGCTGTCATTTTGTGAGAAACACCAGCTTATATACATCTTTGAAAGAGTTCTTAAACCCCAGGAGGGTTTTTACAGTTCACTTCCATTTTAGTTGTCATTTTTTGACTTCACACTGCAAGAATGATAACCAACTCTGGTGCATAGCACCAAACCCATACATACAATTAGAGTACAGTACACCAGAGCCTAAATATAGCCTTCATGTAACTGCCAATGTAAATAAACAAGGAGGAGAAGCGATGAGAAAAGTACAGAGGTTGTCTGCATGTCAGTAGAGAAATGATGCACTAGGAGAATGGTACTTTTGTAATTTCCGATGGGGAGAAAAGGAAGTGAGACAGGAGAGAGATGAAACCTTCAATTGCCTCTGACAGAGATGACAGACAGGAAGTATAGGCTCTTGAAAACCTGAAATTAGAAAGTTCTACCGCAGTACTTGTCCACCATGAAAAAAACTTGGTATACCTCTGTTGGTTCACAAAATTTAGCAAAGGATCCGGACATCTGAGGGCTGAAAGTGGAAGTGAAAAGCTACAGACAAGCCAGGCACGTGACTCACATTCGAGAACGAGCTAAACGCATGTTCTTTAATGCACGTCTATAGCCCATGTTGTTCCCACTGGACAAGAGGGAAGAGGCTTCTACTTTTTCTACATGCTACTATAGGTGGTAAGAGGCTTAGTGCTAAATGTCAAAGCAGTGCAAATTTCGCAAATCTTGCTCCAGGTGTTTTTTTCACAGCTTTATTCCGATATATGACATCATATAATTCCGGGCACAATTTGGGCAATTATCAATTTCCCCTCCATGATCAATTTTCAAATGGTTGGCCCTTCTGTGAATTAAAAAATAGATGCCATCCATGCATCACTAACAAGTTAGAGTCCCTGATTGGTCAGAGTTTGACCTGGTTTAACTTAACATTTCAATGCTTTGTACAGTGAAAAAAAACTTGCGTAGCTACGTGCGAACGCAAGTTCTGAATGCGAAAGCCTGCTTTGAATTTTCATTGGAAGTGGTCGCTTGAACGCGCGTTGCCGAGTGTGAACCTAGCTCAACGCTATTCATCTCTCAAAATGAGGACTAATGTAACTGGGCAATCAGTCGTTTCAAAGCCCCGTAGTTTTCTTGTGCTCACCCGCCTCAGCAACATTTGTCCTCAGAACAAATATGTTTCAAAATTTGGCATACATTGGCTGCATTTGATATATACAACATACATATACATTGTTGATGTCAACAACATGTTTGCAAAGTTAAGACAAACTGTTAACAAAAAATAAATGCAAAACATTATGTTCCGTTCCTTTTCTTTCCACTTTCAATGGGCTCAAAGATTTTCAGCATTTTAATGAAAAGCCTTGCGAGCGGCTGAAGTCACACTGTAACAGAGCAGTACATTAGATCTGGCCTACTGTTCTCCTCTGCACGCTTCTGTGACAGCTTAGCTTGTTGCTTAGCAACCCCCTAATCAATACCAGGACCTTAGCCGGAACAATGCAGAACAACGAGAGGGGAAATAATGGAGGACTATTTAGCTAGGAGCCTCGCAGCACAAAAGCCATGTCAGGCGTTATTTTAGTGTGCATCAGTCACCTACGGTCTCCATTAGCAACCTCTTTGTTACTGTTGGCTCGCTGAATACTTTTGTAACAGAGGTGAAGAATGAATTGCACAGAGTGAATTGATTAGATTATAGACATTAGACACCGCATCGCTTCCTGAATCACATATTTCTGAAAAAGAAGCAGAGGGTTGGTCTAGCATGGATGAAAAGTAAGAGATCCTAGAATGGTCGCTTTGCCGACTTCAGTTAGGGAAAACTCCAGGACTCCTGTACACTTCTAAAAAAGTTATTCCACATAGAAAAAACAGAAATAAACTACAAATGTTTTCTTTTTATATGCATAATGGGAACTAGCATGTCATTAGGTATAAACTGTAGAGCAAATTTGAACTTCAGAGATGTTTTGGCACTAGCAAAAGTTTTCTTGTTTCAAAGAAATTAGAGCTTTGAGCCTGAACTTTAAGAGAATTTATGTTTGAGGTTCCTTCCAAAGACCAAACATTTTTGGGGGGAAAAAATAAAGAAAAATATGCACGATACTTTATAGGGAGTATGATAGAAGAGGGATTGTCTGGTTAGAATCACAGAATGACTGATGTTTAAAATATACTTTTTTATAAACAAATTTGAATGACATTTTTTGAATGAGTTCTGAGGAAAATATAGTTTCTAAAAGGACCAAAAACTTCTTTGAAAACAACATTTTTCACATTTAAAATATTACTTTAAAGAAAGTTAAAAAAAAACAATTTTGCAAAGGTGACTCATTTAAAATAATTAATACAGAGCACAATTTTAATATCATTCTGATATCTGATGGAATTCATATTCCATCAGTCATCAGAGCAACAAGTATAAATAATCAATTCTGCAGAATTGCTGAGGTATGGTTGAGCTATAGTTATCTATACATTTATACCTGACCACTTATATGGTATGTTTGTCAAATTTCAATTTAGATTTATGAGATTTTTTTAATGAAGCATGTATTATGTTGATGTTTTATGCCATCTCTTTAAAGAACAGACTTTCTTCACTTGATTATCCCAAAAAAGGCAATAGAAATAACTTCCTCTAATTAAATTTTTAATTAGGTTCTGGCATTACACAAATGATATGAATTTATTTATCAGCCTGCAGACATTGCAGGACAAGACTCCTTACCAGTTTAACCACTTTCTTAAAACAAAGAAATTGTGCAGAAAGTTTATTTATTTGCAAAAATTCCAATGGGTTGGTGTCAATTTACTGTATTATTGATCAAGCTTTTTTTACTGATCATCTTCTAAAACTCCCTAGAACAGCAGCAGCTTCAGTTTAACCAAAAATGTAAAATAAATGACATTTATGAAACTTGGGGTTTGAGGTGGTGAGGTTTGGTTTTGGAGATAATTGAAGGTGTCTAGATTTTACATAAAGAAAATTTATTAATTGGAAATAAAGGTTAATTTAAATAACTCACTGGAAAAATACACTAAAATACTGAATAATGAAGCACTTTTTGGGTGACTGGTTAATGTATTGTCCGTCTTCCAAACACAGCATAAACAATACAGCTGTTCCTTATCTCATACAGCTGTGAGATATTTCAAGGTGTTTGAAATTAATATTAGTTCTGTAGAACCACAGAAGCATCATATAGAAGAGAAAAGTGTAAAAGAACTGACTTCAGCAGTAGTTAAAATAGTTCTTTTCCTTTGGGCTGCTTTCCTTAGGGGAATGCCACAGCGAATCATCCACCTCCATCCAATCCCATCCTTTACATCCGCCTTGCTCACGCCAACCACCCTCATGTCCCTCCTTCACTACATCCATAAACCTCCTCTGAGACTCTTTTCTGATAGTTCAAACCTCAGCCTCCTTCTACCAACACAATCACTGTCCCTCCTCTGAACATGGCTTAAAGATTACAATCTGGCTTCTCTCCCTAATAAACAAATAAAAGCACTCTTCTTTATATAGCTTCCATCACTTGGCACTCTTCTCTGCCCTTGTCCTCTTCATCTTCCTCACCACCAGAGTCATAGAACACACCACCACCCTCTCTGGGACGGCTGCGGGCGCAAGACGACCAAGAGGCAGGATCCACAGCCAAGTGTAGGAGAAGTAGTAGAGGTGAGCCGGAGAGGAGGTACACCGTCAGGTACAGGGGCACAGATGAGCCAACTGGAATCTGGTCTCCTGTACACATAGGACTTCCACCTTTTTTCTTTCTATCATGTTGCCCAACACTAGTTTTCCCCATCAAAGTTCTTACTCTAAGCTACCCTTCTGCCTTTCCTTTTCTCTGTCTACCACCAAACAGGCCTTCCTCCTCTCTTTCTTTGACCAACAGTAGTCCAATTTCCACTGGCACCCAGTTCGACAGCAGCATCGGTGGAGATGTTGTCAATGTAAAGACGGTGTTTGTGATTCACATGATTTATTTATGATTCGGTGTCAGTTTTACTTCAGATGCCCCTCCTGACACAACCCTCCCCATCTACCAAGACTTGACACTGGGACACATATAGGACCTAGGCCGAATCCGAATTCTTCCCCAACCCCTCCGGTTTCTCCAATTGTAGGGGCATTTGGAGGGATAGGGGGTGAACAAAGTTTTTTGAAGAGGAAACCCTCGCAGCAGAGGGCTCTGTGTCCCTCCGCTGCGAGGGTGTTCCGTATCGCGATGTGCCGCAGAACACGCATTTCTTTACGTGGTTGTGCAGTCAACCATCTCCAAGAGGCACAGATGTAAAAGTAAGTACTAAAACTGATGTTATGCATTTAGCGAGCGCTGGCAGCTACTCGCTAACGTGGATGACCGGCGACTATTGATGACGTCATTGAATAGGAGTGAAGTCTGAATAAGACAACACTTTTTTTTTTTTGAATTCTCTGTTTGGAGAGCTAAATGTAGGGGTAGGGAAAAGCTGTAGGAGTTGGAGAAGAATTTGGATTCAGCTTCAGAGTGTGTCCCTTGTGGTAGTATTAGTAATTGTAGTTAACTTTCCGCCATATCTTCTCAGGGGTCACTTCCGAAAATTAGCTTTCACTGATTCGCACAAGTGGTTTGGACAAAGATTTTTACGCCGGTTGACCTACCTGACACAACCCTGTGGTTGCAATAGTAGTAAAAATAGTAAAAAATGGAAAACATTACCAAAATATCAATGTTTGCATTGTTTTGCTGAGATAGTATAATGATTTTATTTTGGAGAATATCTGTTCCCCAGACGGAGCTGTAGCAGCAGTAGAATCTGGTCAAACACTTCAGTTGAAGAATCAGAGAGAAACTATGACAACGGTGGGCAGCTTCTTAGATTATTATACATGCACTGCAAATTTGCGATGTATCCTGTCATATTCCAACTCTGAAAATGAAAATGCAAGCTAATGACTAGGAGATAGGCTCACATTTTACGCCCAACATATAATTATTACAACTGAATATTGTTAAGATGTTCAACAGTTATGGGTCCATACTTATGATGCATCCCCATGCTTCACGTGTGGGGAGCAGTTCTTTCTGTTTGTGTGCTGCACAAATGTCACACGCTTCTTTCTTCTTTGGAACATGCCCTGCTGTTGCTCTGCAGGGGATGACAAGCTGAGCATAGTGCAGCTTTCAAACACACAGCTCACATTGTGGTGTCAGTTCAAATAAACAAACATGTGCTAACAAGAGAGAGCAGCCCAGCCGATGCAGATCTGCAGTTTAAAAAAACCATGCTTTCAAGTATGCATGCTTTAAGAGAAACCCTGCTAATTAAGATTCTGTCCAAATATTAAAAGATCTAGATATTCTTATGTTAGAAGTATTGAGATCTGTTAAAACTTTAACATTACATGTATGTTGTGGATAGGTGTTGTTTTTGTACATAAAGGCGAAAAATAGGAACCTCCTCCGCATTTCCAGCTTCATCTGGAAACAAACCAAAGGTTTCTAGGGCATTGTGACATTCCTATTGATTCTTACATGATGGGTGTAGTACAGTAATTTGTGAAATCACAAAAGTAATGATGACTACATCCAATCTGGGCTGATTTAATGCAAACTATGAGTAGCTTTTAAATGAAACTTAAAAATAAAAAATAAACTTAAACTTTTAAAAGCTGATTGATTTCTATTCAATTATTTTAATTTCTTACATCAATTTACAATACCCCCACTGCTTTGTTCCAGGTGTCAGAATCAAGTGAAATCTGTGGAGGTGTGCAAAAAAAAAAAAGAAATTCCAGGTTGAGCGTGTAGATCAGGCCCCGTGAGGTGTGCACGTTTACAGGCAGGTAGAGGGCTGAAATGTGGATGTTTCTGTGCGAAAGGCGAGTGGGAGACCGGTGTCATCCAGCCCACCTTCCTGTGCGCAAGTGGGGGAGGAGCCGAGCGTCGGTCAGGTAAATACAGACTGCACACCACCGCATCTCCGAGGACATTATTCCACTTCTTGTTTGCAGAGCACTTTCACAGTCAAGTGAGCCATCTGCAGCACTGACACCTTTATGAAAAAACGAAGAGCTTTTAATGCATCCAGAGTGCCGTGCTCCCACATTCACAAGCACAAGATTACAACCTAATGAACCTCTGACACCCACTGCTTTTGTTGTATTATTTACATCAAACTACATTCATTTTTGAGCTGAAGATCACAGGGCCATGTTATGGGGCGCTCAGGCCATTAATGGCTACCAAGAAAAGACTAAAGAAACAGAAAAAGAGCTTAAATATAGAGAAAAGAAAACACCCTTTACCACACGTAGGAGGGATTAACACTTTGGAAGTGTGGTGCATGTAAAGTGTATAAGAATGGTGGCAGAAAAAAGGGAAAAATGTATTTTCAGTGAGGGGCAGAGATTCCTGACTGAAGCTAAATCTATTTAAGAGTGCTCAGTGTTGCAGAGGGGTTTGCGTTTGCTTTGAATTTGTAAAATTTATGATATTTTGTAAAGTTTTCTCAAACTCAAAATTGACCTAAAACTAGGTTTAAAACTATTCTTATAACATTGACAGTTGGTTTCCAGGGCTGGGCATTACTGCAAAATGCCGATTCTTTTTTATTTCTAATTTAACATAATTCAATCAAAAATCTATGTATTTCTCAAAATTATACCATAAACCAACTTTTATTCTGCTTAGACATACTATTTTAAGTAACTAATAAATAAAACTTAATAATTAGATATTTTATTACATAATTAAATATTTTTTCCTTATAAAAACAAAGAAAAACCTTTTTTGCCTAAAATTAAGTTACTTCAATGAAAAATCGGCTCACAGGTCTGATGAATTAAAAACAACATTTTTTAAATGAAAGTCAATTTGTGCATCTGAAATAAGTCAAAACAATAAAAAAAAAAAACACAATTGTCCTGTAATACCAATCCCTGCTGTTTGGACATAAACAAAAATAAAACTAAAAACAGGAACAGTAAAATATTTTCCCCCAACTTGTTTGGCAAAATCTTCAATCGATATATTAAGTAAAAAAAACTTTATTTAAAAAAAAACTGAAATAAAAGATTTGTTTAAATGAGCAATAAAAAATAAACAAGAAGGTTTTAGACCTACAGTTGGGGATGGTTGACTATGAAGCACAGAGTTAGTCCAAAACGTAACAGAAGACATTAACAACTTGTTTGAATATCCATGATAACCAAAAATTAGTTGAGATTTTAAGCAATATCCATCTCAAAAAGTAAAATAAATTTAAAAAACATCAGATCCTATAGCCTATAAGTCCGGACCAATCAACTGAAATGTTGTGGCATTAATTTAAGACATTAAGGCAGCTGCAGACAAACAACTGTCTTAAAAACCTAATTTCACTAAGTCAATCCTATCAAAAAAAACAGCAAGAGCAAAAATAATTTATGCTAATGCCGTTTAAAGGTGAGCTTTTTAAATCAGTTCGTGTACCTCATTAATTGCTAAAATGTCCTTTAAATCCCTAATTAAACCCAGATGGATTAAAAAAAAACTATTAAGAAAATAGTTGTGTAAAGTAGACCACATTGAACATATCTTTTTATTTTAACCCTCCAGCCAAAAAAATTAATAGCCATGAACTGAAATTTCAATAAATTTCCAAGTAGAACGTTGTATTCCAATTTCCTTAAGGACTCTATTATTAAATTATTTAAGTTCACACAATAAAGTGACTGATCTCATACTATTCATACGAATCACAACATTTCCATTTTCAAAATAAAGTGAATGGCACAATTTTAGATGTTAGAGCACCTACATGTCCTGTCCGTGATGCATAAAACTGTAACTCCATTCAAGTCTGTCTCACAAAACATTTGCAGCATGCCTGTCACCTGTCTGAAGGCCTGTGCGCTTTAGAAACGTATGCTTCACACTCTGTACATTTTGTGCCGTGTATTCCCTCATGATGCCGACACGTAGTCCTCTTTGCAAGCTAAACTGCACGGGATGCTCCATTTTCACACGTCTGCCCTCCCTGGATCAAGGTTTGGTCTGCAGTCAAAGTGTGCGCTTTATATAATTTGCTCTCGGCTGGGGAATGCTTAAAATATGCTTTTTGTTTTAGAGCCAGTGCAAGCTAATTACATGCACCCTTATCTGTATATGAAAAAGCAGGCACTGTATTTTTCACTAAGTAAAAGCACCCAGGCAGGTGTGGAATAGCCTGTGGGCATTTTTGCTGATTTGTGCTCCCCTGTTATTATTTATTTTTGCCTCAAGTATAGCACTTACAAGATTAAGGCAATAGCTGACACATTTATTTTTCCCTTCACTTGATATAAAATAATTATTGTCCAGCCTTATCAGTTGGCTGTTTGGAATAATAAAAAAAAGGCTATTTTCAAATAAAACCTGCTATAAATTGCCAAAAGAAACTTTGGCAATTTAACTCAGTTGAAGCTACTTTGATAGCTTGATGTAAAACTAATCCCTTAGGCTTGGAAAGCAGTATGACACATTGTGCCTGGCAGCAAACGTCCTCCATAAATAAGGAGACGTTCTGAGAATTCTCATGAATTTTACAGTGCAATCTAAGAGGAATAAATCAACATCAGGTTTTAATCAGAACGATCTAAGGAGATCCGAATGTAATGTCATGTTTTAATCACCTAAGCTCTCAGCCTGGGCTTAGCTGCATGTAGATCAAACAGTTCTTGATTTTATTTCATTTTATTTTTGTGTGCGAGTAAAATGGGATTCCATTTTCCATCCCCAACATACAAGTTTCAAGTCGTATCAGATAAATATGTTCTACTTTGATGAAACATAAACCCACACTGCCTTGTCGTTTATTGAAGGCATCACACTTTATCAAATCTATTTTTCAGCTCAGACCCTGAAGCCACCTTCATCACCAAACAAGTGATCCAGATGACATTACCCGGCAGAAGAGCGGCGAGCGCAGCTGAATCAGAGACTGACCTGTGTCGCTTTGGCTGAAGACAGCCATGGTTTGTCCGCCCACTGTTTGCATAGTGAAGGGATGATCCCTGGGGACCTGCACTGATGCATCCTTCTCCTCCGCAGAGCCCAGGGCCGCCAGTTCCTCACTCAGACTGAAACACACCTGAGGAAAACAGCTTAGTCAACACAATGGCTGGCTAGTCATATTACCAGCTGGCTCTTTATTTAATCAGATCAGGTCAAACATGCTATGGTGAAGCTATTGATTGCTGTGAGTCAGTGTGTGAACAAACAGATGGAATACAACAAAGCAGAAAACAGCAAGAGAAAAAGTGCTGGGGTTGATGCGATTACTTTTTTTTTTTTAAGTGTTTGGGGGTGGGGGACAATTTCTCACCTCAGTTTTACCTTGTTTTCTGTAAAGAGTAGAAGCAAAATGATCAGTAGAGCAAATTACATTTTTTCACAGCTGAAAGTACGCTATCTCAGAGTAGAAGCTATGCATTCAACCAGTTTTAGCTTAAGGGTGATTCTATAATTAGGGGTAGATTTCATGTCAAGCAAAAACCCAAAGTATCAGTATTCTTTTTAAATAAATAAACTACATGACTCTATAGTATACACCCTTAATGTGTTAAATGAATTGATTGGCAAGCTTAAAATCATATGATCTTGAAATAATAAATATTTGATTCATTATATCATCAACAGTGTTACGGACAAATGTGTAAAGCAAGAGATATATAAACATACAATATATATGATAACAAAGTTGTTTGTAAGTGTTTCAGTCCATTAACAAGATTTTTAGAGTTTATCTGTCCAACTGATCTGAAAATAGGACTTTTGAGCTTCACAATGGGGATTTTATGTGAGCATGTCTCAGAGGATGACACTTTTTTTCCAACACTAATCCATATACACTGAATGTGTGGAGATCTTCCCAATTATTTTTTTTACATTTCGTCCAACCTATAAGAGATTTATGGCACAAAAAACAGTAGAAACACAGTTGATGGAGAGTAGCACAGCCGACTGTTTTGACAGGTAACACGGTTAATATTGCGGCCCCATAAAACCTTATCCAAATCATATTTTTACAAGCTTTTTATGTATTTTTGCGATTATACTATCTGAAGCAAAATCACATAAACATAACGGTAACACAGTTGACAATCAATATATTGACTTAACATGTAGAAAAGAGAGACTTGCCACATAGTCTTTACATTTCTCAACAAAAAAGATCCAAATGATGTTGATCATGTGACTTTGGACCAAGCCACTGTTGATTTATGGAGGGGGGGGGGGTCAGAAATTAATGACTTAATGTGCATAAAAAGCAAAATAAATATTTAAACATGTTCATCACATTGTAGTCATTACTTTGAATAGATATTTCAGAAAAAAGTTACATAAAAAACACTTTAATGTTATTATGAAAAACATAACCTGACTTTTATGAAATTGGACAGCATGATAAAACCTAAAAGCTACAGTTTTGTATAAGTATTTTACACACAAAAAAGGACTCTATTCGCTCTTTATACCAAAGAGAAATATGTAAATGTGCCTTAATGTAGAAATGTCCATTGGCTGAAGTTAATAGCTGTTGATAAATGGACATGACTTGTTAGAGCCCCTCATGATAAAAGTGGGTCAGATAACTAAGGTTAAAAACAATAAGGTTTTCTCATACATACTTGCCAATTGTGATTTTTCCAACTTCTCCCTTTTCTGTGGCTTTGTCCCATTGCTGTGATAAGTATTTGGGTACCTAAACGGGAGTAAAATAATTATTTGTTAGTTTGTTTTTTAATTGGACGGCTTCCGTTTGTACGTAAACAAACCTTAACGAGCCACACGCCTTTGCTCTGTCTGACTCCGGTCAAGTTAACCTCCACTTTGTTTGACATATTTCAAACGACGAGGACTTTACTGTTAAACTATCTTTTTATCACACCTGTGGGTTTTCACGCTTCATAAAATAGACTTCCTGTCAGGCTTTTCAGAATAAACGCAGTAAGGGAGACGGTTGAAAATTAAAATGACAGACATTTTGTCGTGTGTGTTATTTATTTTCCTATTATTAAAACTACTTTTTGATTTAACATTCCGTCGTCACGAAATTAAAATTCTTAGTAAAAACATAACCTACGAAGTGTCATAAAAAGGGAGTTAAAATAGGTTTATGGTGAAAGTAGTGAAAAACAGGGGCGCATCCAAAAGGGGCGGGGCATAGCCACTCCCCGAAGCTCATTGGCTGCCCTCTGAGAAATTGGGTCCGCCAACTCAATATTAGACAAATCCTGACCAAAATAATTTAGTCAACATGTGTAACCGCTGATGGAGTAGAAATATAAATAAATTAAATCTAAATAAATAAATCAATTAAAAAATGTATTTGATGTAACACATATATGACTGATGTTTTAGCTCATATTAAAACTACATTTTCAGAAACTTTATACACTGTACAGTTATACAAAAATATAAACAATGAATGAACATTCAAATAAATCATTAAAGATTTAACATTTCAAATGATTTTATGTTGAGAACAAATTTCAAGACATTTCAAAGCTTTTTGGGGTTATTTATTGTTAAAAACTAATTGATTCATTATATAGTCTGAAAAATACAGAAAAAAATGGGATTTTCTGACAAAACTTCAGCCAGGAGTAGTAATAACTTTATTAAAAAAATTAAATGGCGTATTGTTATTTTGGTGGAAGCAATATATTTCCAATGCTAATAAAAAGAAAGAGTACATTTGTAAAAAAAAACAAAAAAAACTACATAATACAAGCACATACAAAAATTAAGAAAAGGGGCAAAGCCAGAAAAAAGTTAAAAATTGTTTGAGGTGAACATTTGAAAACTATATAGTAGTGGCTTTTTCTCAGTTTTTTAAAGAGTACTTGTGTTGTATGTTTAGTATGCTTTACAATGAGTAACAAAAGTAAGGCATTTTGGGATTTTTATAAAATTTTACACCTGCATTTGTAAAATTTGTGGAAACATCTGCAACTAAAAAGAAATGTATTGCAGATTTGAAAGCTAACACCTCTTTTATTTTTCATTTTTGACTTTATGATTTTAATCAAGGCAAGCCATACTTACATTGCATATTTTATAAACAGCCTCGGGTTAGATTAGCCTCATTGCTCAGTTAAAAGCAACAACGTTATTTTAATACATTTTATGTTTAATTTGTGGTCATGTTTAGTGAAAAGTAACAATATTTCTTTCTAAAGAAACGGTAAAAACTTCTTCCCAACCTCCCAGCACGTCAGTGTGCAAGCTTAGTATTATCTGACAGAAGATTGGAGGAAAACAGAATTGGCCTCCCTTGAGAAATTATTTCCTTTTGAAGCCGTTTGCTCCAGACAGAGGGTAATTTTGTGCTCGCTCCAAGAGTTTTCTTTGCAGCTCTTAACACTCCTCAGGGCTTTTCTGTCTGAGAAATGTTAGAGCTCTCCTACAGAACATTTACTGTTGGTTGTTTTACTGTCCAGCTGCTGTTGACGGTAAAGATTCAGGAAATTTAACGGGCTCTCTTCAGGAAATGTGGATTCTGACGCACATTTACACATGTGAGGAGGTTTGCAGAGAAAAGAAAAGGTGATCAGTAGAATAGCCCCCTCAGGAACTCTTAGGACAATCTCCACAGCTGTTCTGTTCTTGTTATTTTCCTGATTTAAACAAAAAAATGTTCCTTTTGTTCATTTCGGCTGTCCTGAATATGCAGTGTGTTTGGCATGGTTAAAGGGGTGTGTGCTCCTTTTCCACAATCATTTTAGGTCTGGAGAGTGACTAATCAGTGTGTTCATGGAAAAACCATTAAAGGATTATCAAATAAAAGGGGGCCTCCTGTTAAAAAGGTCCAAATTCCAGGTGTATTTTGACAACTGCAGTTTTGTTGACCATATAACAGTTTACAAAGAATCTGGGTAGCCAATTAAATGTAAAACTGAAATATTCAAACAGTATTTAGCAATCAGTATCATAGAATTTATTGGAATTTCTCAAATAGTAATGCTGATTTTATCAGATATCTAAAAACATGTAACAACCTTTAAAAAAGGGAGAAATGAATTCTAAAAAATCTGTGACTTTCACTTTGTATTCACTACCTACTGTTGCATTTATTTCGCTAATCTTATTTAAGCAATTTATGTTCAATTTATTATCATGTTTCAAAGATTTATAATTAATTGAATGCAGATGACCCTTGTCTTGAAAGAGAAGGATTGCATGCATAATGTTATGAGCAGTAACTAACTTCAGCAGACAAAAACCGGATATAAAGATGTGCTGGTAAAGCTGCTGCATTAAATAAGTGAAGATCAGCGCCAAAATTAATCGTTCTGATTAAAAAAAAAGGTCTACTATTTTCCTTTTGGTCCAAGCCTCATAAGGCTTTTGCATATGAAACAAGTTCAGTAAAGTTTAAGCAAAAATATTAATAATAACTGTGGCAGGATCAAGCAATATTTGTAGAGCACATTAACACATACCAAATAATTCCAAGAAAGAAATACTCCATTTTTTACTCAAGCTTTGAACAGTCGTTTGAAATTAGATCGTTGGAGTATACTGCCATCTAGTGGACAACCACTGGAAAAACGTTTGAATGAGAGGATGAATGAAGCAATGGATGAAACCTAAAAAAAAACCCACAGAAACTGCAATGAACTAGTTGGATTTTGGATTTTGAAATTGTTTATTTCAAGCAAACAAAACAAAACAAAAAACACAGAATTGTACATCTATACAGAGATGTATCAAAACTTAGGATAATTAGTTGTGGCGTTGATTAGAAAATTAATATACATGCGCATCCACACACAGTTGTGACTAATTCCATTGTTACTCTTAATCATAGATAGACACAATAACTCCTATGCATACAGACACTGAGACTATTAAATATTAAGTTTGTCAAAGAAGAGTTTAATAAAACGCTGAAAAGGGGGTGGGAGGAAGCAACTTAAATAATCCCACCCCTGTTTTGCTGTTTCATCAATCTGATGTCTCAGAAAAGAAATCAATTCATTCAAGATTTAAATTGTATAGTTATGTCTGTTTGTTTTTAGTTTTGATAATGAAGATTATCATCTTTGAGCAATACAGTCAGGGAATAAGGTTTAACTTTAATTTTAATACACACATTTTAAGACATCCTTATATTTACATTCAAAAAGTACAAAAGTATCAAAAATATTTTTCATCAGCAAAGGTTTTTTGTCAAATCAACAATTTTGACTATTTTGACTGCACCACTGTGCAGCCCGTCATGGTTATTTTTTAATGTTTTATAAACTAATAACACAATTAGTTTTAAATCATAAAGACTGGCTTAAAAAATTAAAACTTAAAAAGTGAAACCTGTATTGTACGCTGTCATTTCGTGATGGGGTTATTCCTTTGACAATGTTTACTTTCAAACGTATTTGATAGTCATTAAATAAAGCACTTCCAAGTAGGTCAGAAGAGTAAAGAGTAAACTTTGTAAAGTTTAGAAACTGAGTTGTTTAAAAGTTACAAACTAAGCCACCGAAAATTTTGATAGTTTTGATTTGGTCTGTTTGGTAATTAAATCAAAAAATAAACTTTTTCCCATTAGGCCTTACTCTGTTATCCAGCAGCATACAAAGTCTTGAGTGATTATGGTCACGACTTTGGTATCTCATACACTCACAAGGTTAAAAGAAGGTTTTAAAACCCCATTGTTAGATAGAGATTTGAGCATTCCAACAAAAAAAACTTACTCTGTTTCGCATCTTTCTCTTCAGAGTAACCTGACAAATCTGTGCAACACAGACAGTGATGCCAACTGAGCAGCTGTCAGCACTTTCTCATGAAACTCCACAGAGGAGAGCTCTCACCCACATCAAGACTTACGCATAGAGCCTCCAAAGTTCCCCAGGCTTCTGCTCACAGCTTATCGGCTTTATTCGGTTCTGTGGAAAGTGTGTGTAAATACAACACGCTAGGTGAGACGATAAATCGCAGGCCCAACTTCCTTCCATTACGAGGGCTTGGATCTGGGTGAAGCTTCGGCAGTCCTCTTCATGTCCTCTGCTGGATGAAGGCTTCATAACTCCCTTTTCATCAGGGATGAAATGAGCTTGGCACAATACTTCTTGTGGTTTAAACTTTCCCATCAAGGTCAGCCTCACTGTGGGGAAATTCACCCAGAAATCTGTGTCAGCCAGAGGATGAAGGGTGTTCTGACATTACTGGCACTGTGTCATTTTCCTGTCTTGGTTCTAACTTGAGTGACATGTCCCTCAACACCCAAATGTGATACAAAATAGATTTAAAAAAATTAAATGTAATATTTTTACAGTAAAGGTTTATTGCTCACCAAAGGCTGTTGCCATGGCAGCCTCCAGTGGACAAATTTAGTCCCTAAAATGTGCAAGCAAGAGACAAAAGGAAAACAGCCTGAAAATTCTGGCAGGTCTGTGCAAACACTGACTGTAGCTGTGGCAAAACCTTTTCTTTGGTCCTATGTTAACTTGATTTATAAAGACTTGTAAAATAGAAAATAAACTGAACGTAATAAAAATACATAAAGATATAACACACTTTTGAAGTGATTTGTCTTCTAGCTTTAGCATCACTCCAGCTGACAGAAAAGGGATTAATATTAATTCATTCTCCAGCACTTTTGACTTCAGACAAATACTTTGATGACCTGATGAGGGCGCTACAATCAAAAGTCATTGTGTTCTGGTGTAGTTATAAAAATAAGCTGTTGATAATTGTGGAAACAATTTCTAGATCTTGTAAAGAATACACAGTTATTTATTTGTTTATTTGAAACAGAAAAAAAACTGTCTTTCTGACATGAAAACATACAACTTCTAAATATGCTATTTTGCTGTGAGTTTGGTTTATGGCTCACTTTCTTATGAATCTGCTATCATTAGCTGGAAATTTTAAAACTCAAATACCAGAATGTAACCAACTGCAGGAAGAATCATTTTTCTCAAACATTGTTTGACTCAGCTTGACCAAGGCTCTGTGCCATCCTGGATTCACTCCTTCATTATTAAAACCAATGTTTCCACCGGCTGCTCTCCAGTTTCCCTTTCACTCACCACTGTGCATATCACAGCTAGGATTACTGTTTGATTAATTCATGCTTTTCTGATCATTTTCAGCAGTGGCATTCCTTTTGAAACACCAAAGCCTTGAATGCTGTTTTTTGGTCACACCAGCTAATCCTACAAACTGTGCTAATGTGCTGTGATGTTTAAACTGCATACATTCATAGCTGTGGAACTTTGTAGTAGGGCTTCATAGTAGATTGTCAGACCCATGATACATTTCTGGAGAAAACGTTGCTGACGCAAGTCTGCAGCATAAACATGTCCTTGAGTCTTTACCCTCATTCGACTTGTAAAAGAAACCAAAAACCTTCACAGGTATCTGGACAGATTGTATTTTCCTGTCCCTGTGGGTTGCACTTGAAAGTTTACCCCCCTCCTATGGTTGCCGTATGGAGTGGGCCCCCCCTCTTTCGGTTTTATTTGCACCTTAGACATGTAGGGTCCTTGGTAGAGGGGGTGCTTGGACATCACTGCAAGCAAGCAGCAGATCTCCTTCTGGCACCCTACCCGCCAATTTTAACCGCACCTTAGACATTTAGGGCCCCTTGGTGGGGAGGGTGAGGGGACATCACTGTGAGTAATCAGGAGATGTCCCCTTAGTGCCCTACTCGCCAATTTTAACTGCACCCCCCTTAGTACACACACCCCTCCCCCTTCAATATATACATTCCAACACAAACACACACACATGCACACACACACCCTCTCAAACACACATACACGCACACACATTTTGCAAGGAAGGTGGGACCTGGGTCCATCTGTCCCCTACCCTTTCCCTGGTGGGGGGTGCGGGCCCCTTGGCGATGGCGGCCGTGTCCCTTGGGTGCCGGCTCCCTGGGCCTGACGGTGCTCTCTCCGCACGGTGGGGGGGTTCATATTACATCTGAGCCGGGGGTGTTCGTGTCCCTGGGGGGTGGGTCCTGGTCCTTGCCCCTGAGCGCTGGGCCCCGCCAAACTTCCAACATGGCCGAGCCTGGTCGGGCCATATTTATAACACCCATTGTGGGCCGCCCTTTTTTCCCCGGGGTTCCCCCCTCCTGGGCGGGGGCGGCGGGCCCCTGCCTTGCTCCTCCCTGGACCAACCGTGGGCCGGGTGGGTGGCTGCCTGGAGTGCGGAGCGGGTCTTCCTTGGGGGGTCCTGGCTCGTACCTGGGGTTGGGGCGGGGGGATGCCCGGAACTCCTGGGTGGTGGTGGGGTGCTCGTCTGGTGCTGTGGGCGTCCTTCTCCGGTGGGGCCCTGCGATGGGCTCTTCCGGCGCGGCGGGGGGGCTGCTTTCCTGGCTGGGCTGGGGCGGCGCTCTCTTTCCCTCCGCGCATCCCTGCTCTCTGGCTCTGGGGGCCTCGCGGTGGTCCTGCTGGCCCTGGCCTGGGTGGCGGTCTTGGTCGCCCGGGGGGCGGTTGTTCCCTGCCTGTTCCCGTGTGGCGTTGGGGGAATTCCGGCTGCCGCTGCGGCGGGGGTCTGGGTGTGGGGGTGGCTGGGCGCTCCTCCTCCTTCTTTTCACATTCCACCATCCATTTTAGAAGAACATAAACACTCACCTGAGCACAGGTGTTAGCTCACCTTTGCACTTATAGTTTGCATGATTGAATGAATGAAAGATTTCACACTAGTTGGTTTAAAGGCATAGGTATGCGTTCGTGAACACTATCTGTTTTGTGTACATGTTGACATGTGAACATATTTTGCAGCTAGCAGGTGTGTTGATAGTATTTGAGTGTGTGTGAACAGGCCCCGCCCTTTTTGTACTACATTTGAACCGTACCGTAATGATAAACAACCAGTAAACCTGTCTACTCTATGCTGCTTCATGGTCTTACCCCCCCCTCTCACTATCACCCCCCCCCCCCCCCCCCCCGACATCCCTCCCTCTTCTTCCCTTCTTTCCTTTTCCGTCCGGTCCAACACCAAAGATTTTCAATCATGGTTGAAATGAATAAAGTTTGGCCTCAATTACAAAAGGGGTTTATTCAGACATACCTTTGGTTTGTCTGAAGATTAATAACCCCTCTTGTTAAAGTAAAATATGTCCAACACAAGACGCCCTCAGCTCTCATCTGCCTGCCTAGCTGTTGGACAGGACAAGTAAAAAAAAAAATAAATAAATAAAAAAAAAAAGTTTACCAACAGATTTGAACAGAAACTGTAGCTGATTCATGAAACTTTTGCCAAACTCTTCTTAAAAATGTCTTTGGATGGAAGAAGCAGTTTCTGGACCCATTAAAGAACAAATATAACTTAAAATCACTATACATTGGATAATTTATGTGCATTTGTGCCACATATATTGCATCTCTTGCTGCATTTTTGAAAAATGACTTAGGTTTTCCCAATGCAATCAACGATAACAATTACAATACCGGTAATTACAATTATTATTTTTTGGTAAAGAACCACTTTTGTGGCTGTTTTCTTCAAGAGCTGTCATACTTTCTGTCTTAAGCATTTACAATACATCTCTGTGTACTTCTTCCTTATTAGCAGGGTGAAGGAAATTGAATCTCAAAAGAGTTGAGAAGTAACTGCATACCCCTCTGTTCCTTTATGGATTAAGGTGAACAGCTAGATGTCAGTCACAGGTTGTGAAAGCATACAGTGCTCACTAAGACTTTCTTTAAGAACAAGATGAGAGAATAGAGAATTTATGTGAAGGGTTGCAGCTTCAGTTTTGCTTTTTTATGGGTGATTTAAAGCTGCAGTCTGCCGTCTCTTGTCCCCATTTGTTTCGATGCATAAAGGCCCGTACACACCGGGACGAATATTCGCCAGGCGTTATTCGCCAGCGTTTTTCGCCACGTTTTTTGTGTTCACACCCAGGCGATTTTCGCTGACGATGAGTGGAGTGAACATGCAATTTCATTCCCTGACATTAGATGGCGCTTAATGTAAAACAGAAATACTCCTGTACACAAGGTGGCGCTGCGCAACTTTACGCTTCTGAAAGTCGCTTTTCACTCAGAAGAAGAGAGCAAGTATTTACACGCTTGTCAGAATCAAACAAAGAAAACATGAATATTTCAAGCACCAGTAGCTCCAACTGGTACTTGGTTCGGGGATATTTTAGAATGTCCGTCATTATTTCTTCGCGGCAGTGTAGACGCTACTTGGCGTCTATCTTCTTCGCTGGTATGTGTGCTCAGCAAGGCAGTTTTGTGTTTGAGCGCCCCCAAGTTGTGTTTTACTGTAACTTCAGAAGCTCCAGACACGTGAGCAAAAGCGCCATTCTCATTGGTCGAGTAGATTTCGACGCGACGCGTCGAAAAAAAAAAACGAACCCGAGGCGTTTTTTTTTTTTGACGCTTTAACGCCTGGCGTTTTTTCGCGTCGGTGTGCACACTCTCGTTGGTGCCCTTTGTTTAGTCACGAGGCGTTAAACGTCGGCGAAAATCGCCGGCGAAATTCGTCCCGGTGTGAACAGGCCTGACTTGACAGGAATGAAGTTAAAATCTGAATCAATCATATAGCTAATAATTTAATAATTGCAATGGCTTTAAAATAACTTTGTGTCCAATGATCTGTCAATGTCTGATCGTCTGATACCAAAAAGGTTATGGAGACACCTGAAAAGATAAATAAAAAAGGAGAATAACTAATGTACAGAAAAGACCAGAACACTAAAAAAAAGAGATGTTTGACTGAGAGTTCGTTGACCTTGGCAACATTAACAATCACCAAATGTGTTTTCTTCTCTCTGCCTCTTTTACTCACTCTGTCTGACACAGGGGAGAGACAGAGGCCCCAAACAGTACCTGTGTGTAGAATAATCCTGCAGTGTACCCAACACCTGTGTCTGCAGAGGGATCCAGCAGCTCTCTGTCTGCCTTTGTTTCACTAACACTGATGTCCTCCTGTTTTGCCCAATCAAAATAAAACGTTTATCACGTATCAGATTTTTATGTCTTTTCCTTTAAAATATTTGAAGTTCTTTCTAAACATTGATTTAGTTATTTATTTGCTAGTGCAACTATCAAGTTATCTGTAACTGTTGCACATATTTACACTTCGTTGATAAAGTAAATTTTGAATTAATTATTGTGAATATTCGGTTCATTTATTTAGCCTGATGCTATATAAAACAATTTCTTGTAAACTGATTAATTAAATTAAAGAAAGTTAAGCAAAAATTATGTTTACCAAACTGCTGTTTATGATTTGGAACAACCCATTCCAGAATGTAGAGGGGTTTAAAAATCTACAGATGTGTTACATAAACGGAAACAACAATTGAAAATAAACACAAAAAATTTCTAATTGATACGATTTTTTTGTCAATATGAAAGAAAAAAAAATTATAGATCATATTTCAGACTAAAACAAAACTATTTCATGAGTGAAAACGATTATAATTAAGAAAATCAAAATAAACTATTTTAATGAATGATTTGTGTGACGTTTGCAAGGTAAATACATCATGTTACTCTTCATTTAGTTTTTTTAGTTTTTATTTCAATGTGTACGTAAAAATCTAGATGGTATAATCCAGTGTGGTGTCGCGTGGAGCGCCTTCACTCGGCTCTTTACGGCAAATTCCGTCGATGTTGATATAAAGTTCGTGAGCCGCCGCCTCACCCAGACTGCTTTATGTCTGGCAGGAGAGGCCATGCGCAGTCGCCATATTACGGCACACCCCTCCCTTTCAGTGCCGTCACAGCACAGATCCACAGCAGCCGCGAAGGAGGCCACATACTGAACGTCGCCGCCACTGGGGAGGACCGGTGATACAGCAAAACCAATACCAGAAACGAGGATTAGATGGAATGGATTTAGCCTCTGCACTCCGGTATTAGGTGGATGTTTTTTTGCATTTGCATCACCGTTTCTCTAATGAAAAGGCTCCTTTGTTTACTTTGCTTAATCTGGGTAAATAAGTAGTTTGAACGACTCACTACACCCTCAGCATAGCTAGCCGGTGATGGAAACTGGCAGCTAACAACTAGCTGACGATACTCCTCTGTCAAGCTAGTATTTGATTGAACCTCCTAACGGGGGGTATCGCTAGTCAAACTTGTGTACTCTGCAACTCGAAAGAGTGAAACACACGGGCTGTTCGTTCACTGCTAACAAAGGCTCCAGCGGACGTTAACCGGCGAAGTACAACTGGCATCAGCTGACGTTAGCGGCTAGCTGTTGAACAAGCGGCCACTAGCTTTGCTAGCTGTCACAAGAAAACTCTGAATCCTGTGCGCGAGGCTGTGGATATTGGCACGGGTTTGCCCAAGTTTTGAGGCCAACCGCCCTACTTTCTGACTTGCCTTATATTTTTCAGTTGGGTTGTATGTTTATTGTAGTTTTTGCAAGACGGCGCCGTTAACGAGCCACAGTCTACATTCTGTCAGAGAGCAACTACCGCCCGGCGGATCCCCTCGAAATGCATCATCATCCGGACCCTGCAGGAGACTCTGGCAGTGGTAGAAAGATGGCGCATCCGAATGCCACACATAGAAAGGGCAGCAACCCAAACAGCGGGACCAGTTCGTCGCTGTCAACACCGGCGAGCGCTCTGGTCAGCAACAGCCACGTTTCGGCCGATGATTATCATGGCTCCCTGTTGATTCAACCTCCTGCTGGTTCTTCCTCCCCGGGTCCCCATCCTCCTCCTCACAGCCTTAGCCTGCATCCCCAGCCCCAGACCACTCAGTCGACTGGAGCACAGATGATGAAGAAGAAGAGCGGATTTCAGATCACAAGTGTGACTCCAGCGCAGGTGTCGGTTAGTACGAATAATAGTATTGCAGAGGACACTGAAAGTTACGACGACTTGGATGAGTCCCACACAGAGGATCTGTCCTCTTCTGAAATCTTGGATGCGTCCCTTTCTCGAGCGAATGATGCTGTTGGCGCGGAGAGGAGCTCTTCAGAGGAGACGCTGAACAACTTTCATGAGGCAGAGACCCCTGGAGCTGTCTCCCCAAACCAGCCTTCACACCCCCACGCTCTGAGCCAGGCACAGCACACCGGGACTATGGTGAACGGGACTGTACACTCTCATCACCCCAACCACGCTCAGAGCTACCCCGTGTCATCTAGCATCACTCCATCTACACACGCTTCCAGAGCTTTACCTAGTTTTACCCAGAAGATGCCTTCTAGCGTGGAGGGTCCTCAAGAGAATGTTTCCCATGCTGCCCCTCCAAGTATTGCTTCTCAGTCTGTGGGGATTGTGGCCTCAGGATCTGTCCCTGGAATGCACAGCTCTTCAGCAGGCACCACACTTAGCATAGTTAATCCCCAGACCAGCAGTGTGAATAATGTGAATGCTTTGAGCTCTGCCAGTGTGCCTGTGAGAGGGGGAATCAACACAAGTGCTAGCAGTAGCGGCGGTGGCTTCCCTCTGAATGTGCTTAACAGCAGTGAAGCTGGAGGCGCTGCTATTCCAGCTGGAGGTAACCATATGTCCAGCGCTAATCTCAGTGTGATCCAGCAGCACCAAAACATCAACCCAAACATCACCATGGCTACTACCACCACTGCTGCTGCTGCTGCTGTGAGTGCCTCTGGCGGCATGGGGGTTCCCAGCGGGACACAGGGAAGAGTTGGATCAGCTGCACTGCAGCCTGTGAACTCCTCTGCTACAGCTGTGGCCTCAGCTCCTGTTTCATCCGCTCCTGCCATGCCTGCTCCTACTCCAACTCCAGTTTCAGCGCCCACAGTGGCTATTACAGGCTCTCGCTTCAGGGTGGTGAAGCTGGACTCTAGCTCTGAGCCCTTCAAGAAGGGGAGATGGACGTGCACTGAGTTCTATGACAAGGAGGTGCCACCCTCTGCGACCTTTACCTCAGCCCCAGATGCTGGCTCTCTCAGCACACGTCATTTTGTGTCTGAGAGCTTTGTTGGAGCCTTGGAGAGGGAAAGCACGAGTGGTGGTACTGCAAATACATTGAGCCATTACAATGAGAACACTGGAAGTGGAGAGGCTGGAGGGCCCCCGGTACTTCAGCATGCCCAGGATTTTGCCTCTCCTCCTCAGGGCTATCGAGGGATGCTGCCCAGTGGCTTAAACATGGGAGTACCTCAAACCCAACCTCATGAGATCGCCCATTCACAAGTGAAGACTACTGTAGCCCCCTCAGCTTCCACAAATATTCATCAGCCTGCACCCATGCCAGGGCTCCAGACCACCGTTGGCTTGCCTGCACCTACTGCCCAGCAGCAGCTCACCTATGCCCAGGCAGTTGCCAACCAAACCCCAGGCTCTTCACAGGGCCTGCTGGGTGTTCAGCAGCAGAAGATAGGCTTTCCCACCCTTCCACAACAATCAGCTGCTACTTCATCTGCACCCCCAGTGTCAGTGAGGGCTCCTGAGTACACCCAGCCCCAGCAAGGGGTCCCCCAGGCAGCTGCTTCTCCCCCTCTTTCCAACCAAACTGGCTCAGTGCCCTCTGGGCCAGCAAATGGATCTAGTCAGATGATTGGCGGTCCCCAGCAGTCCCAAGGACTCCAACACATACAGCCCACCTCTGTTCAGTCCACCTCTTCCAGCATACCCTCTCACATTGGTGTAGCAGCTCTTGGCCGGCCACCTCAGAACCATCCAGGCCATCTTGATTGTCAGAAGCCGCAGACCCTCCCCACGCAAATTCAAAATCCAGGCCTGAGCAGCCAGCTGCCCACTGCGGTCCATCAAAGCCAAGCGCCTGCACACAGTGGGCCACCTCCTAACCCCCAGGGGGATCATCATGCCCAGCCCCAAGTCCACAATGCTGGTAGTAGTGGTCGAATGCCCTCCCAGGGCGTTTCTCATAGTCAGCCTTCTTCTGTCAGCTTGACCCAGGAGCACAGCAGTGCCCAGGCCATGTCTCATGCAGCCCAAGCTAGTGCCCTTTACGCCAGTCTCCCTAACTTCACCACCACACAACTGCAGGATGCCCAGCGGTTGCTCCTTCAGCATCAGTCTGCTTTGTTGGGACTACCCAAGCTGTCTGCTGACGCCGCTTCTATTGGCCACGGTCAAGAAACTGAGGGGGGTACCACCATCGCTAGTGCCTTAACTGCACCGGCTGGTCTCAAGGCGGCTGACGGAGAGGAGGACAGGTAAGAAATTAGATCAATAATCTGTTTACTTTTCTTGTCCATCTGTATTTATTTTACTCCTCCCAGCAAAGAAGACAAAAATCATATCCTGCTTGTGGAAATAAGCAATTTGAGTTCAGTGTTTGTAAGGCTGTAAGGGAATAAATGAGTATAGATTAGGATCTGAGAGTGACCTGAACTGGTCACTTTTTATAATGTAGCAGTGATTCAATATGATTGCAGTTCAATTTTAATGTCTTATGGGGCTCAACTTTGCTGTTTTTAAATTTTTTTTTATAGCAAATTTTTCTGCAAACTTTTGAAGAAGCATTAAACCAAACTTATGTAGGCGCAGATGCAGCTGAAAACAATCATTGTACTGTGTTTTGAGTCAAGCTGCACTTTAGCCAGAATGATCAGTGCTGGCTCCAGCTTTGAGGGAACTCTCAAAAATGAGGTTTTGGGATACAAAAAGTAAAAAAGGTAAACAATGTCTCTTTTGTCTTTACAATTTTTTTTTGCTCACATAACCTGTTCCTCTTTGTTTGTAACAGAGTAAAAACATTTTTGGTATGTCCTGTCAGTAAGTTTAAGAAGGCTTTTTGAGGTTAAACAGGAATTTTAATCACTCTGAAGCTGGAAGAAATTGCTAACGACTCCTAACAATCATAAGCCCTTTCTCTTGGCATGATCCAGATTGTTAACCCTGTCAGCTTTAGGGTGTTTGCATACTTGAACTAAATAAAAGAAACTTGCAGGGAGAAACTTTCAATGTAGAATTGGTTTCTAATGGGCTTTGTTTGTTTTTCTTTGTGCTTAAGTTAGAAGGATAAGGAAAGGTGGCTTCAGTTATCACAGGATGTTTAACTATAAAGAATGTGTGGTGTGGCAGGGATTATTCTCTTTGATCTGCAGCATTTGTAACAAATGGAAAGATCATCTCTTTGTATCCTGCTCAAAATTTTATTGGATCTAATTCATTTGCTTTAAGTGCATAATAGGAGCAGAAAGTCTTTCAAAAAATATCTTAAATTCAACTTCAGCTTGTGAATGCTTCTGAAGAAGGCTGGTGATTTTTTGATTGCAAACTTCAGTTGTGACTTTGTTGGTCTATGATATTTTTGGATCAGTTTCGGCTTCAGGACAACATATTTTAGCACAACCAGAAAAGTTAAGTTTGTTTTAAAAATTCACTTCTGTTTTGTTACTTGTCAGCTTCCAGAGCTTTCAAGATTTTTTGATATTTAATATCCTGTTGTGTAGAGATTTTTCAGTGGAGCTTGTTGTAGTAGACAGTTTTTATCTGTTCAAAACATAATATTACAGCCTTAAGTGACAGAATAATAAATTATAATTGGAATCATGATTTTTACATTATCTTTTTTTAGTCTAGATATTATTTGTTGGAGCATTAGTAATTGCAATAATCGTTTTCTGGGTATGAGATCTTATGTGAAGATACTTTTTATAGCAGTGTTCCTCCACCCCCCCAGGACGTGGACAGGTATGGTTCTGTTGGACCATTGGTACTGGGCTGCACGACCTACTTTTTTCCCCCCATTTCATTTATAATCTGATTCTAAAGGACGTTTTGGTTTGGAAAACTATTGGATTCTCTCCACCAAATCTGACTCATGCTTGACGCGTTAAGTTGCTTAGTCATGTTTTGAAAATACATTTGCTACTTTCTTAAAGTGGGTGTATCAACCACTAAATTAAAACCCAAGCTAGCAAAATTAACAAAAACAAACATATTTGAAAAGTTTCTTTTTGCAGATGAGAACCAGTGAGGAATCAGCAGAAGAGCTTTTCACTTCAAAGATAACAGAAAGCAGCATTTAACAGATAAAAGCAAGAGTCTTTACTTCAAATATAGATTTATTGCAACAGTTGTTCCCACACATCTTAATATTAATGCAAAGTATTCAGCATCTGGCTGTCTACTGTTACAAGGATGCTGCTAAGTTGCTCAGTGTATTCATGTTTATGATTATTATTATTTTCTTTTTTTTAAAAATACAAGTTTTAGTGACTTGAGAAAAACTCAAAAGTCGGACGAGGCTGAAGTTGGCGTCTGTTTTTTTTTTTTTTTGTTTACAGTTGAGCGCTACATTTTACATGTTAAATGCTGCTGTATTAAATTTAATATGCAAATAAAGTTTAAACCAGCTGCAGATATCTTTTTACAGAGGATTAGGATAAACTCTACCCTCAAAACAAAAGTGGAAAACGGGAAGCGAAAAATATTTGACACCAATATGGGGCTTTATTAACATCAACTCTTAGTTTCTTGGGCATCAATGTCTGTCAGTGACATACAGTGATTAAAATGTGCACTGCAGACCTGTTCCCATCACAAATGATCTTTTCTTCATACCCTATATTCAAAAGTGAATTGCATTTGCAGTGCATAGATGACTAAAACTGTCCTTGCATCACAACATCTACCGGTAGTTGATGGCAGCTTGGCAGTAAGTCTGATTATAGTTGTGGTAAATGTGTAGTTCTCTTTTTAATGACATTCGCCTGAAGCAGCCTAAAAAGAGTGGAGTTAAGAAAGGGAAATGTGTGCGTCGTTGAGTTGACAAGCAAAGTAGCATGTAACATGTTAACAAACTAAATGCCCTTTTGTGATTGGGAAAACTTAACACTCCACATCGAAACATTATCCCTTCCTCTGAATTGAGCAGAAGGCCTCCTCTCTTAGCTTTCATACACAGCACCAAACATCATGCTATCTGTTGGTGTTTACTGATTCAATATGCTGCAAATGAGACTTGCTTAGACATGGCTATTAATAAAGAACGGCGTTTCAAAAAACAATTAGTGTTGCAAAATATTGCTGTATTTTTGTTAAAATATAATTTTGACATTTTCATTGAGAATGAGAAAAGTTTCAATGTTTTCTGTATTCGTTTAATATTTTATCCAGTTTAAATAACTGAAACTAAGATGAGAGTTTAGAAAGTTTTTCTGAAATATCATAAAGCAAGCATCAGCTTTTTTGTAGAACACTTTAATCACTTGCTGATGTCTTGCATTATTAGTAGAAGTGAGGAAAATGACAAAAATATTAAGTCCAATTTTTTAAGTAATATGATTTATTCATTCTTTTATTCATTCATCTTCAACCGTTTATTCCCTTTCAGGGTCACGGGGCTGCCGGAGCAAAGATAAGTGTCTTTGAACTTATCTTTGTTGAAAAACAAAGCAAAAATAAACTAACAGTAAATTGTGAAATTGTGTTGATCTATTCTAGTATATATAGTTCTATATGTACAATTTATTAAAAATAAAAAAAACACAATTCAAGAATTGCAAATTGTGTGAATTTCACTTAATTTAAGGAGTTCATTTTATAACAAATCATTTTTCAGTTAAATTTTTATATAAGATAAAATGCCTTTGTTTTTATGTCTTAATAATAAATATGCAATAGTAGATGGTGTTTAAACTAAGACTCTCTTTTCTCTGGTAAAATATGTTGAGCGGATGGCTTTATATGTACAGCTTTAATGTTCTGACTGCAGATGTACCTGCAAACTACTGACATGCGTAGCCTGGACAGATCATCTCTGATGTCATCCATTGGCTTTTGCACAGCCAGAATGAAACTCGTTGACTGGAATTTACTCTGCCTTGCTCAACAACATTCCAAAAAATTGGGCGGGACAAAATACATTTTCAAACTTTGTCAGGGCCACCCACCTGGCTTGCTTTAGACCAGTTCATAAGGCTCAGCATTGGTGGAGTTGGTTAAAAATGAGCCTTCTCTTTCATTTTCTGGAATATACATTTTACAATGATGGAGAAAGAAGAAATGATTCACTGTTTTCATTTTTTTAATTGGGAGGGGGGCTTCTGTTAAATTGGAGGGTACCCGCCATCTCTCCTTTCATAGACAGAACCATTGTTGGAGTGAACCGTGTCTAAGTGTGTCAGCATGTCAGCGCAGGGGAAATGTGAACTGGCAGTGTGATAGTTATCTCTGGCAGTTCTGAATGTGATGTTCCCTCTGGCAGTGCACAGCACTGATGTGACCCACGTCTCTCTGCTCTTTGTGTAGAGATCAGTGAAATCCCCAGAATTCACAGCGGAAATCACCCGAGCTGACCCAGGCCAACTTGGACGGGTCTAGCAACTTGGTTTGGATTGCAGGGGTGCATTTGAAAGATGAGACGCAACTGCAGTTTTACTCCTGCTTTACTTGGATTTTAAATGTTGTCTGTAGGTTTGTGAGACCATACGTTTATGCCAATATTTCAAAGTTGAACAAGCATCACTATTTTTGAGAAGTTTTATTTCAATGAAAAGATGAGAAACCTCTGCATGTCGCGACAAAAAAAACAACCATTGTGATTTTTGTTTTTTGGATCAAACCTGATCTCTTAAATGCCCTCAGGAACTCTCCTCTTGTCTGTAGCAGACCAGGGAGAAATGACTTCAAAACTGGACTTTAATGCAATTTATTCATACATAAAGAATGTTTATTTCTTGCACTGAAACACCTCACTGGTCTTTAGGGAAAAACCAAAGTGTTTTGAACGAAAGGTTCCAACAGTGTGCTAACAGGCAGGCACGACCGGTTTAAGTAAACAACAATTGTTAGTTGTTATGCTGCTGACACCTCCCCCCATTTTTTACCAGAGAAGACCAGAACACAGCTGAGCAGGAACATGCCGTGAATAGGAGATGGACAGAGATGGAGTGGGGGAGAGAATTTGCTCAATTTTGATCATCTTCCGTCTAGCAGTGACTGCAGGAGAGACAGAAAATCCAAGCATAGTACTTTGTTTCTGACGGTGGTATTTGTACTAGGCTACTGCCCTCAGGATCAGTCTATTTATGCTGCTTCTTTGTTTTCCTGTTTGTGAGCTCTGTGAGGCTGCATCATTGATTTTGGTTTTTGTTTTTTCCCTCTTGGCTTTGTCCAGCTCTTTCTTGCTTATTTTTGCATCAATAAATAGGACTGTTTCACTTACAAGTATTGTGGAAATACTAATGGCCTGTAATGGATCATAATGGATTGTGTTTAGGGTGCCTTTCATCTTTGACCCCCCCCGAAACCATGCATACTAAAGACCCCACATGATTTGCCGTAGAAGACCATCCTTAACCTTTTGAAGCTATGTTCAAATTTAACTCTGCAACAAACGTTAATGAGTAATTTCCAATGAAAAATCTATGTAAATGGATGTTTCGGGCTACCTCATTCAAAACTTTTGTGTTCACACAATGTTGCCATATAAATGGCGGGCAATTAACATCACTCAGTGAGGGCCCTTGGGCAAGACCCTTAACGCTGCTGCCTCCCGAGCGCGGCCTGTCTGCAGCTCACCGCTCCCCCAGGGGATGAGTCAAATGGGGAGAACAAATTTCGCACACCTAGGTGTGTGACAGACAGTGGGGGGTCGGGGCCAACACAGCAATCAGCGCCAGGGGGTAGAGGCACGTTTTTAAGCTGTGCCACATTGTGTAGCACAGCACATGCCAGCACGATTTGGCACACACTGTCACTTTCACGTGTTTCTTCCATCTGCCGATGGTGTCGCCATTTCTCATTTCACCCGTTTTTGTGCGTACGCCTGGGTCAGAGCTTGCGTGGAGGACCGCACATTTTCCCGTCAAGTTTGCTTTTTATAAATCTCAACTATTGCGTAGAGAGTGGCATACGCCTTCTTTTGTGCGTACGCAACGTTTATAAATGAGGCCCCAGCTCTTGTTTGTGTTTTTGCTTAAATTTTGAAAACTGAAATAATTATCTTCCATTATTTGTTCAGTTGTATTTAAATAAATACCAAAAAAACATATGTTTTGCCCCCATTCAAGCACAAATGTTATCTCACTTTTAACCTAAAATTAAGTTGATGAAAATGTAAGCACTTGTACAGCCTCTTTACTTGTTTTGAAATGTCGTGTTTTCAAATGAAGTGGATGGGGACTGACTTGCTTGTGTAACTTACCCCCCTAGCGCTTACCAGGTGAACTGATCTTGCTCCTGATATCAGTTTTCAAACCCTTCTTAAAGAGGAAGTAAAAGTGTTACAGCATGTCCTCTGGTTTCATTTCCTGTAAATAGTTTGTTTATGTTTGCGTTGCAAATGTGTACATCTGTTTGGCTTTGTGGGTGTACAGAAATAGGCTCACGTCGCAGGAAGTTGTTTATAATAATTTATATTATTGTTGTCGGATTTCAGCTCTGGCACACCTGATCTAAGAAGTGGATTGACTCCGATTAGCTAATCATTGATGCATCTTTATTCTTGATAACATAACGCATCCTTTTTGGTTGAGGCACTTAGATGCAAGGCTTTCACAAGTGGCAACATTTTTGCCATGTTTCTCCAGTTTGGGAAAGATAGAATATTTTTTACTTTTTGGCTGAAATTGGACAAGGCAACTTTATAGCACCTTTTGTAAATAGGCATTCAAAGTCTTAATTTGATTTCAAAATTAATCTGAATATGAATTAATCTGTAATTGTGTGATGGGAAATAATTGCTATGGGGAATAGTTTTTCTGAAAAAGTGAATCTTTATCGATATTCCTAATTTGAAAATATTTAGTGTTTTTATGTATTTTCAAATACAAAGTTAGAATTTCTAAAAGTTTAACTTTTCTTTAACTTTTTTTTCTGTATTCAATTGTTGGTCCCCTAAACATGCAGACTATGTGCTGAGTCATAACTAACATTCCTGTGGTCAGGGCGCTGTCCAGTCAGCTCGGAGAATGTCATACATGCACACTCGGTGAATGAATGCATTAAAAAAAGATTTTTTTTTTTTAAAGAATTTCTTTTGGCGCTTTTTTTATGTTGTTTCTATTTGTCAGAAATATTCATAACCTTTCATATACTATTTCATAATTTAGAGTTCTTTTTTAAACAGTGACTCAAAATATTACTCATTTGTTAGCAGGCTCATTTAAATCTTTTTCTGAATTTAAAAGAAAACATTGAAACTTTTATTTTTTGTCTTGCATCACAAGAAGGAACCTGACGGTGCTTTTTGTCTGGTCTGTTGGCAAATCAGTTGTATTTGTCAATAAAGTTCTAAAGATTTAGTCTTGCTACTTGTCTGAGTTTAGCCAACTACTGTCTTTTTAATTAGAATTATTTTTAAATATATTGTTTCCCCTTAGGCTTTGTGAGGGTTAATCCTGTTGTCAGTGCTTTGTGGCTGGATGGAGGGTGGACAATTTACTTTTCATTTACCTCTTTGTAAACTAGCCAGGGCCGCCACTTTACTACTTCTATAAAATATGATCCTCCCAACTCATCATCGCTGCACTGCTAAAGTCAAACTTATTGAACTGCTTTAAAAAATCAAACTTATCAGCTCCCTGTGAAGCTAAATTACTGCTAACTATTATGTAAATACATGATTAGATTATGAAGAAATGAAAAAAAAGTCTACCTTGCTAATGTATTGTGTACATTGTATACAATACAATGTATTGCAAATGGATTTATCAATCATTGATAAATCTGTTTGCCCTTCGTGGCTGGGTAAATTTCTTTACCCTATATAGGGTATAGAAATTATGGAAAGAAATGTACAATGGCTTTGGGAAAGTACAGCTTCAGCAACTGTGTACCTGTGAATGTTTACAAATACCGTATTCATTGTGTAATGAATTTATGGAAGTAATAAATTTATTGTCCTGCTCATGTAGAAACTTGTGGTGCTCAGTCTGTTAGGTTTTACACGTTTCAAGGCTCCTTTTGCTAGGTGATAGTGCAGTGGTGTTTTGTAATTCTTTGTGTTCAAATATGTAGAAAGGATGTGGTCTTCCTGCATGCATGCATTGAAGTGGGTGGACTGGAGTTGGTTTGGTTTTTGAACAGAGCTTTTAGGAGATGAAAGAAGCTGAAGTGTTTGGGCAGAGGTCAGAAAACCGATAAAGGAGGCTGTAAAGATGAGAGTAGAGAAATCAAATCAGGGTTTTTTTCTTACCCTAAGAAAGTTGACCATAAAAGGAAAAGGTTATGATTGTAGTTAAGAAAAGAACATTTTTTTTCATGTTTTTTTTTTGTTTGTGCACAAAACAGTATTAACTTAATGTAAATCCATTCATTTAAACAAATAAGAGTACTAACTTATCCAGTTAGGATTTAGAATAGTTTTTTGTTTGTTTTGGCTATTCAAAGAACAGAATATAGATGAGTTTATCTTTGTATATTGTTATGAGAACACCTAGGAGATACCTTCAGACAAACTAAAGATTTACAAGAGCCAATAGAGGAAAAAAAACTCAATAACGTGATAAAGTTTTATGTTGATGTAAGAAAATAAAGCTAACCTACAGAGAAGAACACACAAATTAAGCTTAATAACCGCTATAAGATACAGTAACACATGACAAACTGTTACATCCTATTAGCTGGAAAAAGCATTTGACTGGAAATAAATGTGACATACCAGTTTTTATTTCAAAAGTGTTCCTTGCTCATGTATTTTAGTCTATTTATAGCGTTATACTGCCCTCTGCTGGTTGGAAAGGTGCTGTTTCACACCCTGCTACTGACAATCAGGGGATTTCTGCATTTACTTAAAAAAATTCCCTCTAGAATTTATTTGAACTTTTGTTGCGCTACAATTAGGCTACAACATCTTTTTTATTCCTTTATTTATTTTAAAACTGCTTTAATGAATGTAAAGAGACCAATTCCAGTGCATCTTTGCAGAGGGTTATAAGCACTGTTTAAATTCAGAGTAAGCTTCTGAAGTAAATATTTGAATACATTTATGGCTGTAATGCATTGAGCCTTTATGTACTGTAATGTATATAAAGATAGAAAAGAAGAGCTCAAGGTTCTGTGGGATTGTGTATGCATGAAAATTCTGCCTCAGAAAAAGGTTTTCTTTAAATCTGCATTTTAGCAATATTGTATTAATTAGCATAAAAAAATCTAAATTAATATTATGCCCTTTTTTAATGTGTGAGGTTTTTGTGTTGATTGTGCAAACATTCTTTTTTTATCTCTGCCACTAGATGGCAGTGTGGATCTAAACGTGACTTGTAGTTCGGGCATAATTCTATAACAAGGCAAAACTAATGTGTGAATTTAAAGATCTTTTAGTCATTAGAAACTTTCAATAATCTATCATGAAAACCGTGTTTGTTTCTGTGTGTGCTCCAATTCAAACACTTAAATTGGGACAGGACCTTTAAAATCCATTCGGTAACTTTTTATGTGTTTGTCTTTCAGAAGTGTAAAGGCCTGAAGAGCTGGGTAGTAATTAATTACATTTACTCATGTATAATTAGTTGCATGACTTTTTGTAAAAATTATACTCAGATCAGTTTTATAACACAACATTGCACTGTTATATAAGTAACCTAATTGTCTTAATCAGGCATTATTGGCTGTAATGGAGTTACATTTTTTTCTCAGCAACATTTGTACCATTTATTCTACATAAGTTCAATATCAGCATAATGTCAGTGTTGGAAGATAATTGGATGAAAAGGTAATTGCCAGCGTTCCATCTGTGAAATAATAGCTGAATTACAAAGATGTGTATTGTTAAATGGTACTTACTCGGTGCAAATACAAGCTAAAGAGCTTCACGGATCTTTGCAGTGGAACTGAGGCATGTTTGTTTTAAATAAAAAAATATTAGAGGAAAATAAAATGCAGTATGCAGACCAAACAACATTTTTTCAGAGGTTTGAAGATCATATCATCAGACACCATCATATATGTGTGAGGATATGCTTTGAAGCACATGTGAACACTGTATGTAGACATTTTCCACTTTATTTCTTCTTATTATTGCTGCCGTTTGTGTTATTTCTGTTATGTGCTGTTTGAACTGGGAAGATGTGTGTTCTTTAGCTGTTAATCCTGCTGAAGCTAGATTTCACTTCGCATTATTCTAACCTACTGGTCCTCAAAGATTGTGTAATGTGTGTGTGTTCGTGTGTGAAAGATGTAGGGATTTTTCAAATGTAACTCCAAAGTTTTTTAATGCTGAATTGATTATATTTTTATTCCATATATCACTGTTCAATTTAACATTTTTTTTCTTTTATAACACATTTTCTTTCAAAATCCTTTTTTTTTTTTTGAAATGGCAGTTTAAACATAATTTGTGATTTATTTTACTTATTGTAAACTAATTTAACGTGTAGGAGTGAGCTGTTATGTTGTTACTCAGTGGTGTTTTGCAGCTTTTCCTGGTTGACAGTCTCTATATTTTTGTTGTGTTGGAGTCTGTTGTTGGGACTGTTCAATGAGTGTTGTGCAAAAGAATGCACACTGTCGTACACACACTTCCATCGTCTAGACATAATGTATCATCATATCTGAAACATGTTTAGCCTAAAAAATATATTACTTTTAAAAGATCTATATTCATTTTTAAATTAAAGAATTCCTTTGAAATGTATTATTCATTCAGCTGTTTGCTGTTCTGTTTGTTTTTTGACTGTAGATGACTGCAGGTGCTTGTTTAATTGGTGTTTACATGGTTACAAACTTTTGACAATTGAGAGACCGCGGGCCTTGTGAGTGTGTATGTTTGTGCGCACCGTGTCCAAAACATTTAAGGCAGTTTATTCCAGTGCTCACTCATGGTCACCTTTTTGATGTTGAAGGAAAACCACAATAGTCACCTAATAATGTTAAAACTGAGAAAAGTAATGGGAAATATAAATGTACGAGAAAAGCCCAAATGGAAATTAGTCATTGTTTTTTAATTGGTTCTCCAGTAGGATAATAAACAAAACAATGAAACTGTGCTGTTAAAAGTAATGGGTAACATAATATTTTGCTACATAACATTTTTAGGGAACCACTGCAACCAAAAGATTTCTTTAACCTTTCAACACCGAAGATGTTGTCGGTGACACCTAAATAACTCTTTGACATACCGTCAATCTTTCAGCTTTTGCGCAATCTGCGTGAATCCTCTGAACCCACCCCTAATGTATAAAGTATTGCATATCGGCGCAAAGCGGCTTTTCTGCGTGACAGAATACGCCCTTCGGTTGATTGCATAAGCACTTCACTACTGTAAAGTCTTGCATTTCATCGTAATGCTGTTTTTTTTTTCTGCTTCAGAATCCACTGGAATTATGTAAATTGAGTAAAGTGTTGAAGAAATAAGATGGTCAATTCAATTCAATTTTATTTGTATAGCCCAAAATCACAACAACAGTCGTCTCGATGGGCTTCGAAGTAAAACATGAACTTAAAAGGATCACGAATACAAAGAGTTCAATAGGAAAATACTAAAATGAACTAACAAACTGACTATGCAGTACTGGCATCCCCGCCCTTAGACCCCCCTTCGGTCAAAAGAACATTAGAGCTAAAGCTCCAGTGTAGCGAGGTTAACAGACTTCTAACGCTGTTTCAGTGGCAAATATTTACACAAATCTGTGTATACAGTATGGGTGTGACGATAACCGCATCACCGCACTTTTTTTTTATTTTTTACGTTGTTTTTTTTTTGCATATAGTGTTTGTTTGGAACTATAGTAAACACATTAAAAACATTCATCTTTGCTGATAATTTACTTTTTCTGCTAGTCCTGTGTTCAGACTTCAAGGGTTTCTGGGGGAAACCTTTTATTACTGTTCTCCTTCACTCCCTGTGCCGCGCCTCTCACTCCCTCTACGCTGCACGCGCTCCCTCTACTTACACACACACACACACACACACACACGCAGTTTCAGCAGCACATGCACATCCTCATTCTACAACAGAAGTTTCCGTATCGCGAGGAAATACCACAAATTCACTGCGTTCCAATTATTCATTTCCATTGTATTCATTTCCATTACAAGCTGTGTGCGTTCTTGAGTGCGCGACATGGCTGCCCGCCGGAGGATTTTGTGTTTTGGCGCGGGGGGGGGGTGTATTACGGTTCTCCTTCACTCTGTAACACAAACGTGTTTTGTTTGGGAACTATTTTGTGCAGCGCAAAGTTACGTGTCTGTATAAACAAAGGCGGAGCCTCCTGGCCCGCGTTCTTCATGGGTGTCAGGCTTCATGGCTACCGGAAAGGTGACAAAGTGTCTGCAGTCTGTTTATTACTGGGCAATATATAATATTCTGAGAAGATGTCTGTACCAGAGAGCACAGGTGAAACCTCGCTTGCAGCTAGAGAGCGGTACGCCGTAGAAGAATCAACACGCACCCCCAACACTCCTGTGTGTGCTCGTTTCTTCTACACACGCAGCGCACTGACACACACAGTCATTCTACAACACATATAGTTAGTTCATTAGTTAGAGGGGTAGTAGTTAGTTGTTACTGTTATTTGTTAATAAAGAATACTACGTTGTAATTGTATTAATTTGCGACGCGGCTGCCGTAAATGTATGTATATTGGTTCAGAAGAAAAACTTTACCTATTTACTTAAGTTTATTAAAATTAGATATGATTCTCTTTTTGCTGCTTCAGTTTTTGGTCCTGTTATGTGAGGGTTTGTCTCAGAGATTTTCTTTCACCGTCATCCTTTTGTCCGTGACTGTGAGACGCAGAGTACTAATGCTGAGTTTATGAAACTGGGTCATTCTAGTTTTTTTTTAGTCTCTAATAGACGGTCACTTCATCTTTCCTAGTATTTTACAAGCTGCTTTCAGTGTGGAAGCTAAAATGCCCTCTCACTCCTCTTCGTCCCCTTCACCCACCGCTCAGCCAATTTTTCCGTAGTCAGGGTTGTGTCTATAGGGGAAAGCCCTACCAGGACTTACTGGTAAAGTCCATGTGTGCTTTACACTGTCCATCTACAGCTCAGCCCCACGCTTTTACAACCATCTGTTCAATGGGCCTCGTTGTTTCATTGCCCAGACATTTCAGGCCCCTTGTCACGTTCTTTTTCCTGCTTCTTATGTCTTAAATAAAAAGATTAAATGACATGCTACTCAGTGTGAGCTAAATAAACATATCCAGAATCGAATCTTTGTTGTATTAAAACCATATTATTCTTGGATGGAGCTTCACTTCATCTGTCTGACTGAAAACAAGACAGAGGTGTTTGTTTTTGGGAAGACTGACCTGCGAACAGGTTGCTGTAGTGCTGGTGGCCCCCTGGACTTTTCAGATGCTCCTTTCATTAGCAATACTGGGCTAAACCTCGACGAGCATTAAAAATTTGACAAACAGGTCAGTGCTGTAGTCCAGTCTAGTTTTGATCACTTTTAGAATCATTTTTAAGATTTTATTTTTAGTTTTTAAATGTTTGAATGGTCTGGCACCTCAGTATCTTTCTGAGCTTTTCCATCTTTATCATCCACATCGAGTCCTAAGATCTGAAGATCAAATGCTTTTAATGGTTTTCAGGACTCGGCTTGTGACTCGGGGAGACTGAGCCTTTTCAGTCGCAGCTCCTAAACTCTGGAATATTCTCCCCTATTCCCTGAGGTCTGCCAGAACCATCAGTGATTTTAAAACACTTTTAAAAACTCTTCTTTTTACTCTGGCTTTTAACTGCAGTGAGCAGATCTAGTTTTTAGTAATCTTATTCACATTTGATTTTATGTTCGACACTTTGGTTGCCTTTGCTTTTAAAAGTGCTCTACAAATAATACATTGATAGATTGATTCTTGTCTATGACCAAATGCGTTGCTCAGTGGCTCTGGTTGGCAATGATTGATCAAACTAATTGTAATTCCAGTTTTTGTAGCAGCTTCCTACTATTTCTATTCATTTTGGGAAGGTATGTTTGGTTGACTGCATGTGCAACAGTTGTTGCTTTTGAAAAACCACTTTTAGGTGTGTCTGCATACTTCCGTAAGTTAACTCCTTTTTTTTTCTCATGAGTAACAGTGGATGTTTTTCATGAAAGTGAATGAAGAAAATTATGTTATTGAGCGAACAGATCATCTTGGATTTAAGCTGCTTGAAGCCTGTCTGAAGAAATGAAGTTGAATATGTTGGTTAAATGCTGTATTTCAGCATTACTCTTCACAGAAGTCTTGGGTTTTGTTTAGTTTTTTGCTCACCTCTGGACATCAAGTTTAACACAAGTCAAATTCTTTGGATTGTGTTTGTCCTTTGTTTGTTGTTTCTTGGTCAGCCTTTCCTAAGCCAGGAGAGCCCCAGTGTCAGTGCACGCCTTTTTTCCCCTCTATTAGCAGAAGCAAGCCACCATAAAGCAGCCTGTCAATGAGAAGTGACAAGATAAGACCCTAAAGAGAAGGGCTTCTCGCCTGTCATGCTTAGAGCTAGCTCAGAAACTCACTAGGGTGCAGCAGAAATGATGAGTCATTTTAAAAATCCTAACTAAACTAACTACTGAAAGCATCCCAGCTGCATTTTTGGAAGAACAAAGCACAGAGCACTTTTGACCTGTGAGTAATTATGAAAGCCATTGTAGGATCACAATGCAGACTTACTGGAAAATTGGAACTGGAACTTACTTTAAAATTTGCCTCAATAAATACTGGCCCAGTGGTCACTGACCAAAATTGTTAGAACTTGCAAAATGCTTAATTTAGAATAAATACATTAAAAAAAGATGTATAAAGTGCCACATCTGTATCTGCAGATAGCTAATAGATCAATGTGCTTTGAGGCACAAATTCTGTAAACCAAAACCTGCAGAAATAGGACGATAAAAACATGTATGTTTTTGCTGCTTGACAGCGTTCAAATATTTAACAGTTGGTTTCCTTTCATTTACAGCTGCCCAGTAATGTTCATTGCACTCTGAGGTTATTGATTTCAATACATTAGTTTTGGATTTTAGCATATTTACAATAGAAACCTTCAGCCATTCTCGTTCCGTTATATCAGTTAAGGTCAGTTAAAATATTTTTCATTGTTTTAATATATTTTTATTTACGTATGTAATGTCGATCTTTTCATTTTTCTCCAGCATAAATTATGAATTCAATTAAAACCTCTTCATAACTGCAACATTTTTTAAATTCAAAACCTGAGTCAAAGCAGAGGGAAGATTAGACTGAAGTCTCAATGAAATCCCATCTTGACCTTGTGAATCAGGAAAGCAGATTGAGGATTTTGTCAGTGGAAAGACGTCTAATTTTCTACAAACTGAAAGAAAACTCAAATTGAAATAACCTCTCTACTGCTCCCACACTCGCAGAGAAGATGGTCTCTGCTGAAGCTCTCGTCTTTCTGGCGCTGCATCACCACAGCTTCCAGACGATTGCAGAGTCTAAACTTTGGATGTTTCATTTCACATTCTGATTATTTTTTAGGTCCCTTTGAACTCCTTCTCTCATAAATCCTGCATCTTGACTTATTTTGCGGATAATTCCTGCATCATTTCAAACACTATAGTTCTAAGAGCTATGTTTGCCTCGCTGTAAGCTTAGGAAGAACCTCTTAACTAAGAAGTCGCACTTTTATTTTTCTTCCCCATTTTATTTGAATCTTTTGAAAACATGCAGCTCAGTTCATTTGGCACTCTGCAAGCCCTCGGGCTACAGAGAACTTGTGGAGAGTAAGAGCGGGAAAGTCACTGAACCACAAGCTAATCTCCTTTGATGGTTTATGTAACTCCTAGGATCACATGATCACACTTTAACACCTACCTTCCTATCTGTGTTCATTAAGTCCGTCTCCCGTCAGCCAAGCAAACACAAGTGTTTGGCATAGAGGAAGGGGGCACGGCTGCACGTGTATCAAAAAGCTTGGTCCTTTACAGTGCAGCTTCAGTCGCCATTCCATGCATTAGGAGGAGCCTTATCTGTTCAGTGGACGTAGGCAGCAACAAGGACGGTTGCAAACCCGCAAACAAAGAGCTGTGATAGGCACGGCGGCGTTCCTGCGGAGTGAGTCTACATGTTTCAGCTGAGCCACGCTTCAATGAGACTGCAGACGATACAACTGCAAGGCCATGAAGAGATGGCTATCAAGATTTTGTTCAGGGAACTAGAAAACCATCTTAAGAGGTAACACCAGAGAGGAAAGTATTTGATGCTTTGGAAAAAATAAGATTGGCTGGTATTTTTGGATAATCCTGGGTAAAATGTACATTTTCTGCCTTTATTTTTTGTTTTGCTTGTTGATATTCTGACATTTGTTTCAGCAAGTTGCTTGAAATTAATGAATGTATACCTATACCTCATTTTTATTCTCTTGAGACACAGGTGTCAAACTCCAGGCCTCTAGGACCAACATGTGTTTTACAACTAACCTTCTTATTGGCAAAACACACCTGATCCAGGTAATCAGCGTCAAGGTTTCTGGAAAAACAGCCGGATGTTGGCCCTCAAGGTCTGGAGTCCGACACCGTTTCATTTACCGTTCTAAAAATGTTTTCTGAGGGGAAAAAAGAAAAGTCAAAAACAAACCTCTACACCTTTGACAGCCATGTGTGATGGTTTGCTTGGGATGCAAAGAAACATCCCTTTTCTTTAAGAAATATCCCATTTCAGGTCAAACTATAAAGATGCAAATGCTCATGGACTTTGAATGGAAAAGTGGAGCGCCTGCTTCACTCGGCTTACTATAATAAAGGTCATATCTCTGGAGCTGCTTCACTAGGTCACTGGGCTAGTTTTGACTTGCAGCCGTGCCGTCAGCTGGCTGACCTACCTTATCTCTGTCTTTATAGAGAGTTAATAACATGCTGTGTTTAGTATTTAGAGCAAATTGTTTACGTGGCTAATTCATTCAGTAGATAAGACTCAACAGAAGTTAAAGTGCATCAGTCAGACAAGACTATTGAACTACATGAAGGAGAAATTCATGCTACAGACAGTGTCATTTAATAAAACAGCCTTGAGGCTGACTCCACATTGGATGGAAGGATGGAAGTCACTCAAGTGCCAAATCGGCACAATTAAGAGTACCAAAGCAATGGCTAGCTAGATGACGTGGACGACCCGTCTCCTGAACTCGTAATTGCAGTTGACAAAGGAGAAAGCTGCTGCTTATCTAAAGCTCAAACCAAGACACTCCATTTAGCTCCTGCCTCTTTCAAAATCTCCTTAAAGGGGAGGGGGCATTCAGCATTGATTTATCTGTTAAGGGGAAACTTGATAACAGTTTAGTTTAATGCCTTTTGAATTGGCAAGTGAATATACACGTTTTAGGACAAAACCAACTCCCTCCAAAAGTCAGGAAGTTTTATTTTCAGTCTTTTCTGTGATAGATTTGAACAATCTTCTGGAAAGTACAAACAACAAAAAATATGTTTAAACTGGAGACACTGATGTTAAAAATAATCATTAAAGTGTGACGTTTAAGCTTGAGTTTAATGACATTCTCCAGTTTGTGACCTGACTGGCTGCTTGTGTAAATATGTAGAGCTTCCACCAAGACCTCATATGGGTTCCTCAAGAGCTAGTGTGGTTCTAGCGGTTCTAGCTATTTGGGTGCGTTTATATGGCTAAGCAGAGTTCTCGTCATAGACGAAGCCGGAAAAGATAAGAATGGCTTAGAGCTTCTTTTTCTGGTGTTTTGGCCTCTAGGTACAGTAAGTACGAAGCTGTTTTCAAATGGGATTATGGGGAGCAACGGATAAACAAATCAGCTTAACAGTTCACCGTGCAGTGTCACCATAGTTAGTATTATTATGGTAATGATGAGATCTACTCCATTAGAATAGTACTGTCTTTACATACAGGAAAAGTCTGGATTCTGTTTACAGGAACCTGAAAGACTGTGGACATTAGTGTTGTTACACTGCAGAATTTCACATAAAATACACTTATTTTTTTGGTGAAAAGTTGCTTTTTAAAATTTTTTTTTCAAAGTAATTGCAAAATTAATCAGATTTATTTTTTTGTCCTAATGTTTAGCAGCTTTTATACTTGTGACCTGTCTTGCATTTCTTTTCACCTTCTTGCTTCTATTACAAAAATTAAACAACAGTTTTAAGGCCTTTGTTAATTCAAGAAACAAAGTCACCAAGCTACTTCCCTTAACGTAAGACTTCTAGGTCTTAGATTTATTTGCTTACACCTGTTTTCATCCCAAACACTACAAGTCCTAAAATATTTTAGTCTCTCACTAGGGTTTTGTTTCTGTATGCATGGTTAACGGGAACCCCTGAGGCTTTTCTTTGTGTTTCAGTGCAGGTTCCCAGACTTGACACCAGTATCTCATATCTGGGGTCTATTTGTGTTCAAGTTGCATTTTAAAGCAGCTTCCTATGCACTCCCTGTCTAGAAAAAAATAGATGTTTTCAGTTAAATCAGAACTTTTTCAAAGCCTCATAAGACTTGTAAACAGTTTAAACCAGATTTTTTTTAAAACAACATAAAATTCATCTTCAACCTATTCCGGAGGACATTTAAATATGTTAAAGTGCGAATATGACCTGGACTTGCACTTTTCATTCGGGTTCTCCAGTTTTTTGCACTTTGCGGGAGGAGTGGTGCATGTGGGAGTTGATGTGGTTTGTGGGGGTCTGACTGAAAATTTATTGTGGAATTTCTGTGTCCAGGATACTCCCAGTATTGGCGTTTTTTGAAGGCGCTTTTGGGCGTGTAATTGAGTCAGAAAAAAGGAGATAGACTTCTGTAAGAGAAACGCAACAAAAGGGAACATAGTGCTTGTGAACAACTCGCAGCAAACAGTTGCAGAATTCCAAGAATTAAAAAACATAAAACAAGTGAAACATAAAAAAGTTATGCAGACGCAAGAATAAGGTTGGCTGATCTTAAATTGAGTGAATTGGATTTGAAAGATACTTTTTATGAGAAAAATTGAGCATGGGTAATTTAAGCTACTGTTTCACATCTAATTTAGCTTTTTAACTACATCTTCGAAAGTGCATTTTAAAAAGGGAGTCCTACCTATTGAACAATTTGTTTTTAATCTTTAGTCCCACTCCAATCATCTTTTTTATCAATAGTAAAAGCATTCCCAGTGGTCTTTTAATCATTAACTTTGTCAGTGTAACAAAAACCGCGAGCAATATCAGAGCTATCCAGCCGTCCAGTTATAAGCCAGATGCTAGCTCGGACGAAGAAAATGAAGATGTTTGTGTATTTACTTCTCAGCAAGTGGATGCATCAGAATGGAGCGGAGCAGGGAAACTTTGGCCCACCTATTTCATTGCCGCATCACAACTGAGGTTTTTTTCAAACTGCAGGGTTTTATCTACTCCAGATCTATCACAATTTAAATACAGAAATACTCAGAAATGCTGTTTTAATCTTAAATCCTTTTATATATCCCTTCCATCATGAGAAAAGGGCTTCAAGAAGATGTTCAAAACACAATTTTCATTGGAGTGGGTCTTTAAATTTTATTCCTTTTGATTATTGGAGCTGGTCAAGTTTCACAGCAATCTTTTCTAGGATGATTCAATAATTGCTCTCCCTTTTGGCCACTAGGAGGCGATATATATACACGCATGGGAGTAGTAGAAGGAACCTTGATCTCTTTGATTAACAGGCATCTTAGACTTGCATCTTTTTGATATTGTGTCCTTGCTCTCACATTGCCCACGTGAATTTGTTAGTTTGTTGTTGGCAGCGGTGAAAGGGATGGCATATTGTGTCAATGGATTCTGAGTGCACATTGATTTAGGGGGGGGACTTGAGATTGGAACTTTCTTAAGAGCAAATTATTGTGCTTTTTGGGCTAAAAGTAAAAACAATTCCAAATGTTAGATAGTGTGTATGTTCTCGACTGTCGCCCTTTTTCCTTGGGTTCTTCTGCTGAGCTGGTGTATGCAGAGCATGCCAGCTGAGATGCGAAAGGGGGCGTTCCCAAATGGCGTGTCGCTCCGTTTGACCAATCAGAAAGCGACTTCTCCTTGCGCTGCTGAATAAATTATGCGGTGCTCGTAGAAAACCGCAGACCTTTGTGTAGCGTTGAGATGAGCTGACCTTGGCTCGAGTCCGTATCGCTGCGGTCGGTACCCCAGCTTTTACTGGACCTTAGTGCCGAAGAGTGGCGGATGCGCGTCGCAGTGCTCGCTGGTCTCCTGGAAGCGGCCTTGCTCAAGAGCGGTGGAAAATGAACAGCGTGAATTCGCCGTGCTACAGCGTTGCTATGGATCTAGGCGTCTGCCAGCTGAGAAATTTCTCCATATCGTTTTTGTCGTCGCTGCTAAGCGCGGAGAGCTCACACGTCCAGCCCGACAAAAGGTAAAAGAACCACGACACACGGCTTCTCATTAGGACTTGTCCCAACCTGTCCCGGTTCTGTGGCGGTAGCAGCGTTCGGACCATTGTTTTCTCACGGGACATGATGAACGCGGTCCGGGGAAGCCAAACGAGGCATGGCTTTATGCTGGAAAAAGGCAGCTGGTTTAATAGAAATTTCCAGATGCTTCGCGTAAAGGCCCACATTCTTGTGCAGGGAGAGACCGTGCGCGTCTCCCATCTTTCCCCACTGCAGCAAACTGTGATGTTTGACTCCTCTTTTCTTCTTTTACAGCTCGTCCGGAGCCAGTGTCGTGGCAATAGACAACAAAATTGAACAAGCAATGGTGAGTCGTCATCCATTACATGTCTTAATGCTGTAATGATGTCAACTATAGCTGTGCGTGTCTGGTGGTTTTGTAAAACCAGAAGAGAGACATCATCCATCCATGTGAACCTCTGAACTGGGGGGCTGCTATCATGTGTCCCATTTTTGTTAATGTTAAATTTTCTAGCGAATAATAAGCTAACATTTTTGAAAACATAGGAGCTACTAGTGAATAAAAATAATAAATTATCTTGTAGTTTTCATGTTAATATGACAACATCACGTTTTTATCAAGGTAACTTCCTAAACAAGATTCGTCTCCGACAGCCACAGCGGGGCTTTTATTTGATATTTCCTGTCAATATTTTTATATACAGGAAATTTATGTATATATTTATATACTACATATATTTTATTACACTGTAATACAAACTATAACTGAAATAAAATCTACTTTACAGGCTTTTCAGGTTTGTATCTTGTTTCACTTTCTCCGTTGTTAGGTCTGTTGCTAGGCAAAGCTGAAGGCTCTTGCGCATGGTTAAAAATATCTCCAGATTTGATTGGCTGACAGACACACAGATGTGGGCGGTCTTAGTGACGTTGCAGCTTGGAATATATTCTCATCACTTTTTCTTTGATAATTCTCCGACAAACTTATCAAGTTTTATTTAAAATAAAAGTTTTTTTTTCTTGATATTTGTTTTATTGCATAGCATTCATTCAGTAAAAAATGTATAAAAACAAAACTTTTAGGAAAATCGTTGGTCAAGTATACACTTGCCTTTGAATGCATCTCCTAGAAAAAAAAACATATCACAAATGATTTCTTTTTCTAGTATAATTTAAACACTGCAGTTATTTTGGTGATAATAGAACTAGGTCCATTAACCTGAAATATTTCTTTTTAATTATGCAAACTTCTTTCTATTTCTTCTTTTAGCATATCAAAGTTTAAGTTCTTAAAAATTGTCATTTTGGTTTCGCTGATAGTGGTTTATTGCATTAATTGTGAAAGATAAAAAACAAAATTTCAATTATATTTTTAAAAAAGTGTGAATGTTTTTCAAGATCTGTTTGTTTTATGTGGAACCCTGTTGTTGTTGTTGTTGTTAAAATCTACTCCGGGGAAAATTGTTGTTTACCGTGTTTTTGTAGCATACTAAAATTCAATTCTTGAGTATTTCTTTATACAAATCGTGGGGAATCAGGAGCATGCGTGTTAAATGCTGAAATGCTGTTGGGGGGGGGGGGGGGGGTGTCTGCATCTACAACAGTGGGTCAGAAGCTCCTGCTCCGCTCCAACTGTAATGCCTCCACTTACAGAAAAATGGATCAGTGTACGACTCTGTTTTGCTCATCTGTACAGCTGGAAAGCTCTGAAATTGCCCGCTATCTTTGTTGCACCCGTAATGTTAGGTTGAAGTTCTGAGAGGTTATAAACTAGCGGGAGAGAGCGTTTTGACCCACAACTCAGGAGAGTTTCTGATGAGCTACTGCTGCTCTCCAGAAACTATGTCATAGAAAACCACACAGGTTTTATTTATTTTGGTTAAAAACAGCTAAAGCTCTTGGAACAGACCAAAATACATTATTGTGAGACATAATTGTGATGCAGAGGATTCAGAAAAACCTTGTATGTCAATCTCTGCAGGACCTGGTGAAGAGTCACCTGATGTATGCTGTGCGTGAAGAGGTGGAGGTCTTAAAGGAGCAAATCAAGGAGCTGCTTGAGCGGAACTCTCAACTGGAGCAAGAAAACACACTGCTGAAGACGCTGGCCAGCCCAGAGCAGATGGCTCAGTTCCAAGCCCAGGTTCAGACTGGCTCTCCACCCGCTGCTCCAACAGCAGCCTCAGCAGGAACCCCAAACACCGCAACCCTCACCCAGCCTGCCTCCCACAGCTCCGGCCCCTCTGCGTAGCCCGGCGAGCGGAGATGGATTGCCTGCCTTGTCCCGTTTGAGCTCTGCTTCAGCTGCAGAGCCAAACTTTGCCTTCTACAGCAGGAGGTTACGCTGTCGAAACCAAGAATTTGCACATATTTATCTCTGATGGGTGAAGCCCTTGGGACAGAACTCCACGGCACAGTGGAGAAGAGACAATCTCTAGAATGCTACGAGGATTTGTTATCAGAGGGAACTGAATCATCAAACGTTTGCCAAAAAAAACCCTTGGTCAAAAAGAATGTCTTACCAAGAAAATCATAACAGCTCGTCATTGACAACAACACACCGCAGATAAAAATAAAATAAAATCACTGTGTCTGGATTTTAAGTGATATACTGACGATGGAGCAGTAGGAAGTGGAGGATTGTTCTGGGTATCGCCTGTTATCCTGAATTATGTAAACTTAAGCCTCTCTTTTTTAAGGCTAGATCCTAACTTATGAGAGAGACTGGTTGAATAAATAACAAATGAAGAATGAGCATTTATTGTAACATCAAAGCCCCCATCTGGAATGGGGTGGGTTGGTGGGGAGGTTAATTTTTTTTGAGGGACGGGATGGGGGGGGGGGGGGGGGGGTTGAATAACACTTGGCAGCATTGATGATGTTACTTAACCTGAGGGTTGGTGGGATAAACAAAATGTTTCTTATGGAGATGATGAAATGAATCTATTTTCAGTATTTCACTTTCAAGCTGCTGGTTTTTGCCCTCTTCAGAGCTCATCGTTGCTGTTTTTTCGACCCTGCAGTGGCACGACATTGAAACCTTTATTTAAAAGGGTTGGAAAAAATGGGCTAAGCTGCAGTTATTTGTGTTTTTTCTTTTTTTGGTTTGAGTATTTTTTTGTTTTGTTTTTTAATCCCTGAAATATGATGGGCAGAAGATGTACATTTCTGTATAGTTAACTACGATGTAAAATAGTGAGGAGATGGAGAAGAGGGAAAAAAAGATGCTATCTAGGTTACACAGATGGATGCAGATGTGCAAGTGAGACGGCGATGTCGCCTGGTTTCTGTTTTCATGCTGAATTTTCATCACTCTGGATCTACAGGAGATGAGCTGAACTGACAACAACCAACAATGTTTTCCTAATCTAATAGAGCAACATTAAATGACTGTAAGAAAATAGTTACTTTCTTTTCTCCAGTATTGCACTTTTTTTTTTTTTAATTTCTCCTTTTTTTATTATTTTGAACTGCAAAACAAACTTTGATCTGAAAATGCGATTTTTGAAGAAAAAGTGATAGAGGTGTTCTTTTTTTCCATTCTGTGTATCAGTTGTATGCCCATGTTCTGTGCATGTTTTTCGCAAATACCGGATTAGATAATGTAACACAAATACCTACAATTGCACTTGACATCTGCACATCAAACCTTTCAATAAACTTGCTTAATGAAGAGTAAAAGCCCAGTAACCGTCTCCTTCCTGGCTGTTTTGGTGAGGTGAAAATGTTCAACCTGCATTCTTTGAATTATTTTAATAACTTTAAATGCAAACTAACTATTTTATACCACCTTTTGTTTTTTTCACATAAAAATAGCATCTAAATACATTTTTATCACAATTACTGTATATTTTTTGTATCATTCATTCCAAGTTGCCATGTCTCGTCTGCCTCTTGACATAGAACTCCATGAAAACAGTCAGTTTCTATGCATATTAGGCAGACACAGGTTTTGAAGTTCACTGAAAAAAGGCAGCTAATTCCCACTTATCCTGGAAGCGCAAATGTCAACCTTTCTTTTTTAATTACTGTTGACATTTTGGAAATGAGCTAAAAAAGTGTCACAGAAGGGTGTGACAGTGTTGCCACAGGTTTACAATAGCTTAAATCGTAATTTAGCCAACCACAATCAATAAGTTATACACAGTGTTTTAGAAAATGGCCTGTGAGCCGGTAGAAGTTTTAACGCGGGCCGCATTTGGCCCACAAGCCGGACTTTGGACGTGCCAAATTTAGGATGTTGCTCACCTGAGGAGCTTTTTCAGTTTTGATGAGGCTCATCAATGAGTCTGAAGTATTGATCACAATATTAAGTTCTATCAGATACTATTGTTACTTCCTGACTGGCTTTTTTAGTTAACTGAATACAGAACATAACTCTTGGCTAAAGATTTCTATTAGGGGAATTTTATGAATCGGAAAAGCAGTAAAAAGTTTTAACAACTTAGAAAAATCCAACATTTTCTTAGAATGTGTTATGCATTTTCTGTGATTGTACATCTCAGATGATTGAGGAGACAACACCTTATAAATTAAAAGTTTTTAAGCAAGATGACTTAGTTAATTAAATTATTTATTTAATGGCTTTTATTCAAAAGCCATTAAATAAATATTTAAAAAAAACTCTCAAACACTTAAATTTATCTACTGATGCCTGAATTGAGGATTAGGCATCAGACTTGTTACGCAGTGACCTGTTGACCTCATTATATAAAACTCTAAATTTACCAGCTAATGTTTGACTTGCCATAGAAGTATTTTATCACGGTCACATCTACACTTCTTCCTTGAAGTCTTTCAGTCAGACAAGGTGTTATAAAAGAACATAACAGTGTGGCTTTCCTGCAGCTTATCAAGGATTCATTCCAAGAACAAACAGTAAAACTATACTGGATACAAAGAATCCTAAATGATCCAAACATACCTGAAGAACAGCCGGAGCTAGAGAATCACATTCAGAGGCTCGTGGTTAATGATGCTCTCCTCTTCCAATTACCAATAAAATACAAGAATGTTTGTCAAGTCAAACTTTATTTAAAAAGCACATTTAAAACAACTGTGCTGTACATTGACATACGCTGAAAAATTAAGGCAGAACAATAATAAATAAAAGACAGAATGATTAAAAACAATAAAGGATGAATAAAAATAAAAACTTGTGAAAAAAGAAAAACCAATACAAAAAAAAAAAAAATCTTCAAAATTGGGGCTCTGACCCCAAAGAATGGATGTGTTTTTAAGAAAAAAATGCAATAAATATCGGCCAAATGCTTAACATTTATTTGCAAAAATCACTTTTCTTACAGTACAGATGAAAAGTTCAAGACACCAGTTTGGCACGTTGTCACACACATTCTCACACTCCAGCCAGTGAGGATCCATGTTTTCCAGCCAGCGTGGTTTCAGACTGTCCATAGAAAAGGTGTCAGTCCCACAGACTGCAACACTGTAAACGCTGATTCAAGGCAGGGGGGGGCGTTTGTAGGCGGGGGTGGGGGGTCCAGGCTCAGTGAGGACATCAGGAAAGCTGAGACGGGGTGGTAGGTGATGTAGGGTCACATCCCCATCCGGATGCTCTGGATGATCTGAAAGATAGCTGAGAGAAAAAAAAAAGAGTCCACAAAATGAAGCCAATCCAAACCTCCACCATAATCTGCACTAATCCCCATGTTTCATCCTAATCTGTGACGGACAGTAAAAAGCACTGGTACCTGATCCACAAACAACAAAGACAAAGAGAGCCAGCAGCCAGGGACCCACAGGGTACTTCTCCTCCTGCGGTCGCTGCGTAAAACAAAAACACATTAAAAAGCTGCAGCAGTTGAAACAAAACAAAACAAAATCAAACGTGTTTAGCAAGAATGCTTTCACATTCACGTCTTCTACCTTCTCCCAATTCTCTACATTTGCTTTTTGATGAAGCCTGCTTTCACATCTGCTACTCATCACAGCTGTCCTCAAAGACAGCTCTGCGGAGGCTTTCTACAAACAGAAATGCCGAGTCAGCAGTTTTTTTCCCTTTGTTTTCATGTTATGATGAGTTCAAGCTTCAAGCCCAAGGTGATATCATCTGTATAGACCTGTTCCATGTTTGCAGGAGAAACCTTTAACAGGGGAGGATGTCGTAAACACAACACACCTTTTCTCAGTTCAGAGACAGAGAGGGACTATGTTGTAAAAATCATTTGCAGGTATGATTATGCAGCTGTTAGCCCAAAAAACAAACAAAAACAGTTTCCTTTTCTAGGACATGGTTTCTGCAGAGCCGCGGGTGTTCTTTAGAAATTCGCCTCTGAGTGTTGAAGGAGCAACCCCCCCCACACGCTTCCCATCACACATAACTGAGAGCTCTCTGTTTACACGCTCTCTTGCTAGCTTACAGCCCCTCACACCCCCAACCTAACATTAGCGGCTCTATCCAGCTAAACATGAGGAAACTCCTGAACCTCCGTCTTTACAGTACATAGATAGTATATAAAAGTAAACTTCAAGTACACTGCCTCAGTTTAGTATTGACTAAGTATACTTCAAGTACACTTAAATAGAGTACTTTTTACTAAGGGAGTACCCCTAAAAATGGAATGATTCTCCAAACTGAAAGGATTGAACTAAGGCAAATTTTGATTTGAAGTTCTGTTCATATCCCATTTTCTGTTTCATCATATTTGAGTTGGGGGTTGAAGGCATTGTGTGTGTCTTATAGTGTCTTGCTTTTAGATAAAAAATTTTCATTCTGGAACTTAATTTCCGGAACTTTAGGACCAGAAGGCTTTATGCAGTAAGTTTTTGACTTGAAATGTTTAGTCTGTTCCAACATTTTGATTTGCTTAAAAACATGCTTCACCCTTTTGGGTCTGGACTATTGGTTATAGCACGGATCCAAATCCGTAAAGACGGAACTTGAACATCTTATGTTCATTCTGGCTCAGCAAAAAATTTCAAATTTAATCAAAGTATTGAGATCAAATATTTTCCTAAAAAACTCAACAGGTTATTGTACTTGTGTTTATGTACATATCCTTAGCCAAAAGTAGTCTATTTAAGTGTACCACGAAGGCATTATACTTGAAGTTTACTTTTTATGTACTAATATACTGTCAACTTAAAATGTTACAATTTAATTCCGTTATTATACTTCCTACACTACACATACATGGTTTATAGTATACCTGCTATACTCAATTATGCTTGGTAAAATAAAGTTCAAGTGTACTACTTATTTCTTAGCATGCATAAAAAACAGTCAGAAGGATATGCTAGACACACATGGGTACACGGGAATAGGATGACATCAAAATCTTTGTTAAACATTAAAATTAATTGATTAAAAATGAAAAACAAAAAACAATAATCAGTTTAGGTAAAAGCTTAAAAATCAGCACGGAGGCAGGATGACTTTTCTTTAAGCAACTTAGTAACACATTTACCTCACTGCTTCCCAAAAGGTGATCTTTATCGCATAAAAAAAACCAACTGAAAGTCGAGTAAATCTAATCAAGGCAATTAAATCCTTATCTTCAACAAGCGTATCCTGTCACTGGCCCTCCAGAATTGTTGCTGATGGTCACACTGATACGCTAAATCCTTTTATGAAGATCCTCATCTCTTCTGGCTGTTTGTTTAAATGAGAGAATTCTCCAGTCAAAGTGGTGGACAGAGGTCTCAGGGGTTTCACTTTTCACCTTTTTTACACCATGTTTACACTGAAACTAAAGAAAAAACAAAACAAAATCAAATCATTTTAAATGAAACTGACACTTTAACTTTCTGATAAGGCAAAAGGGCTTAAATTGTAAAAAGAAAAAAGAAAAAAAGGCTTCATTTATTTATGCACTTTACTTCTACCTATCAAGTTTTTGAACCACTTAATCCTGTTTAGGATCATGAGGTTACTGGAGCCTATCCCAGCTACTGCTGGTTGAAGAGCGGGTACACTCTGGATGGTTTGCCAGGCCTCTGGTGGCCGACACAGAGACACACAACTATACACACTCACATCAAAGGACAACTCAGTCACCAATCAACCAATGAGAAACCCAGAACAGACACAAGGAGAGCGTGGAGACGCCACGCAGAAATCTTCCAGCCCAGGAATTGAACCGGTGCCTTTTAGCTGTGAGGTGGACTTCACTTCTATCTCCATATTTGTCTGAAATACGATTAGATTTTAGAGAAGAAGTTTAATATAATGATAACGATCTAAAACGAAAGGATCTAACTTTAAAATCCTTTTCCTACTTACACCAATCTTGACATGTACAGGAGTCGATCCTGAGGGTGTATTCTGACTGGATCCATTTAATTTGTTTTCCCCGATAATCCGGAACATATTTACAGTCTGAATGCACCCAAGCGGACTCTGATCCACGACCAGGAACCGCTCTCTGACCCATCTTTGGAGGTGGTCTCCGTTCGTTTCCAATCAAACTGAGCTCCGGTTCGCTCTGAGTTTTCTGAGCAGAACAGCTGGACCAAAACGGCCACCATCGCATTACGGGATGTAAACAGAGTAGAAAGGTGGCAGCCATGAGGATAAGACGCAGCAAGTCACTGAAATGTGGTTCGATGAATGCAGGTTTATCAAACAACCTTTAACGTGACACGCATGACAACGTGACACTGTTCTCTCAACAATCTATTTGTCATAAACACGTATTAGTGTAGCTTTTAAGCCGTTGTCTCCTCAGTAATGGCCTTGCAGCATGTCTCCACTGTACCAAAGTAACAAGTAAAAGTGTTGTGCCTGACATTGATACAGACGTTCAAAATTGGTCAGCGAAATATAACATTTAAATAAGTGAACTATCCTTACAAGGAAGCGTAGGACTTCCATTATTCTTTCTCTCTTTGCTCATAATTCCTAGCCAATGACTGAAGAGATCTTTAGTTAGGTGGTTTTGTTTAAAAGCTTTGGTTTGAAACATAAATGTCTGGTTGAAAGGCAGTCTGAATACAGACCAAACGCAGGGTTCAGGACTCGATCCGGACCAACAGTCTTTTCCAGTCTGAACACACCCTCAGAAACTGCTTCTTTTCTTTGCTCAATAATAACAGAAAAATCTGAGGAACACATCATCATGTCTCAGTTGGATTTTTATCTGCATCTATACCCATTTATCTGGGCTAATCTGTTTATTGAAGAAAAAAGAATGTGTGTTTGTGTGAGGATGAATCCTAAAATCTGACAGTGAAGTAGTCACTTAGTCACAGGGAAGAATTTAGAGGCCAAAAACCATAGAGCAACGACAAATGAAACACCTGAGACACAGCTCTTGAAACCCTGTAGAATAACGCTGTGACTATAATCATGGCTGATAACCATAACATAAGCGTTTGAGTATTTATGTCACATAAATATCAACTCAGAGAGGAAGGTGGTGATGGACCGAAGCAGGTCACCCACAGCTTTTCAGATTTCTCAAATGCATAGCACATGGTAGCTACAGATTTTTGGGATCATGTAAACATTCTTTACATAGATTTGACTAGAAGTGGCATCACGTTTACTTTTTAAAAAAAAATACACTTATGTAAAATGAGGAAAAAGTGGTAACAGGAATTACAAACATGTGCAAACTTTACTGTGCCTTTTACTCTCTACAAATACTTAATTGTTTCTTGTCCAATTAACTTTTTTCCTCATATATTAGTCCTTTTATTACTTCCTAGAGCGCATGCTCCATTCCAAAAAGGTTGCAATCCCATCAACCTGCCCTCACCCCGGTACTGTAGAGCGTTAATAGCAGCATTCATTAAAAAAACGCTTCTATTTACTAAAACAGAGACAGTCTGGGCTGAAGGGGTCCTGAGTCACGCTCTACGGCGTTGTGTGTGAGGGGCAGCTGACTTCTCCATCCTCGTGCAGCGGCGTTCACACACCTCTGATGGCTAATGTGCCCCCCCCCCCCTCCTCCTCCTCCCCCCCGGCATCTGGATGCGCGTGAAGGGCTCACCAGCGTCTTGGCCACGTTTCCTCTCTGCGTGATGTTTTTGCTGTGTTTCTCGTTGGCCATGCGGATCCTCTGTTTGGCCACCATCTTTCCTCACAGAGCGTGGAAAACAGCAAGGCTAATTTATTCTCTCCGCTTAACAGCTACTTTCTGGTGCTGCAGGCGGACGACGGCAGCCAGCATCCAGAGAGAGGATAGTGGTGGGCACAAACAGGAAACTGACGGTTGTAACTTCAAAATAATATTACAACTGTGAGAAAATCCCACAAAACAGCCTCGCAACATTTTAGTATTATATTTTAAAAGCCATTTATAGTTTTTTTTATTTGTGTCTTACTGATTATTTTGTAGGTTTGTCAAAAATTCACAAAGAAATATAGACCAAAACTATTATTTTGAAGGATGAAGAATAAAAACAAGCTTCCTGTTGTTGAACTTTACAACGTATGCTGCTCGTGTCGAACATTAGTTTTATTTGATTGGGACATAAATTACTTTAGCAAATGCATCCAATGTTTTGGAAAAGCCACTTGGAAAGTTAGTAGTAGGGGGTGCACATTTAGGACTTTTTCTGATATAATATTACACACATATTGGCCATACACCTAAATAAAACTTTCTTTTTATTAGTTAAAAATTGACCAACTTAAAATAACTCATTACTTTAGTTTGGGATTTACCAAAACATATTAGCACTGGGCAAAACACGAGAGCAGTTGAAGTCCAGATAATTGTATTTTAATTTACTCCAGATGACTCAACTGAGTTTATCAAATGAAAAAAAAAAGGCAGTCAAACAATGAAGACTGTTTGTAACTTGGCTTTTTACTCTCAAAATCTGGTTTAATAAATGATTGAGACCATTGACTGTATCAGAGAAGTGCACTGAGAAATTACTCAGTTCCAGTTTAAACCAAATTAAGTCAATTGAGTTGCCATTTTTTTCGCGATGTAGACGCCGTCATGTTGGAACTAGATGATGTCAGCAAGCATTGATTGGTCCGAGTCAGTCTGAGTCAATGTATCTATGGCAACCACTCACCAATCAGGAGTGAGCTTGTTGGAAGTCCAGACTCCTACCACTTTAAGTGGGCTTGGGAGAATCTGTCAATTAAAGGTTCAAATGTTCAATGTAGGGGCCAGCAAGCGCTGCTTTTTTATTTAGGCACCTGATTGGCTAGTTTACTACTTGAATAACTTGCAATAAAGAAAAAGTATCATGAAAAATTAAGATTAGAAAGAATTTTATGAAAAGGCAGCCGAGCTAGAATGCTTGTTCTGATCAATAGAATGACTGAGTAATAGCTGTTTATTTCTCAAAAGAAGTCTACCGGAAGTACCATCAGGTACTTCATTTAGAATGGGTCGGGGGGGGGGGGGGGGGGGGGATTCTGTCAATCCAGTTCTATTACAGATAATGGTTGAGACCAGTGAAGATTTTGACTCATGAAAACTGTCGCTCTTTGACGCAAACCATAGGTCTCAAACCTTAGTTCTGTACAGTTGCTGCCCTTTTTACTTGGGGCCTTATTTCTTTGTGATTTTCTAGATCAAGAGTGTTCTGCTAATCAAAATCTAGAATCACCAGATTTAGCTAATTGAGAGAAAATAGGGCAGGGCTGAAAACAGGTGGGGCAGTCGCTCTTGAGGACCAGGGTTAGAGACCACTCACCCAGTCTGACTTTGAACATACACTTCGTACATGCACGTTATAAAAACCCTTGTGCTATCTTAGATGACCCCACCCTTAAATTGACGTGTTCTCCCTACCATGACAAAGGTGGATAAAGGTGGAAAGATTTCATGTAATCCATGGACACCAGTGAAGATCACAAATCATTGAAGAAAAAAGGTTCAGCGCACTGTCTTGTGGGGTCTAGATGACCCAACTCCCAATGTTAAAGTGCCTTGGATAGCACAAGGGTTACGAGGTTGACTTCCCATTTAACCCTTTTGCTATCTTAGATGACCCCACCCTTAAGGCCCGTACACACCGGGACGAATATTCGCCAGCCGTTATTCGCCAGCGTTTTTCAACACGTTTTTTGTGTTCACACCCAGGCGATTTTCGCTGACGATGAGCTGAGCGAACATGCAATTTCATTCCCTGACAATAGATGGCGCTTAATGTAAAACAGAAAAAACACCCTGAACACAAGGTGGCGCTGCGCAACTTTACGCTTCTTAAAGTCACTTTTCACTCAGAAGAAGAGAGCAAGTATTTACGCGCTTGTCAGAATCAAACAAAGAAAACATGAATATTTCCAGCACCAGTAGCTCTAGCTCCAGTTCCAGCGATGAAGAAATTATAGTTCTGTTGAATGATGAAAGACGCCGGAAAAGATGTCGATTTTGGGTACATCCCATAGTTACGAGAAGAGAAGAACATGGGGAGTTTTATCGACTGGTACAAGAGCTGAAAATGTATCATGAGCGTTTTCGGGGATATTTTAGAATGTCCGTCAGTGAGTGCATTTTCTTCGTCTTATTTCTTCGCGGCAGTGTAGACGGTACTTGGCGTATATCTTCTTCGCCGTGACGTATGTGTGCTCAGCAAGACAGTTTGGTGTTTGAGCGTCCCCAAGTTGTGTTTTACTGTAACTTCAGAAGCTCCAGACAGGTGTGCAAAAGTGCCATTCTCATTGGTCGTATAGTTTTTGACGCGGCGCGTCAAATTAAAAAAACGAACCCGAGGCGTTTTTTAGAAAATGACGCTTTTACGCGTGGCGTTTTTCCCGTCGGTGTGCACACTCACATTGGTGCCCTTTGTTTAGTCACGAGGCGTTAAACGTCGGCGAATATCTTTACATTGACGTGTTATTCCTACCATGAAAAAGGTGGATAAATGTGGAAAGATTTCATGTAATCCAAGGACACCAGTGAGGTTCATAAATCAGTAAAGGAAAAAGGTTCAGAGCACTGTCTAGTGGGTCTAGATGACCCAACTCCCAATGGTAAAGTGCCTAGGATAGCACAAGGGTTACAACAAAAGCTTTTCATTTTAGCTGTGCAGGGCACCATGCATAACACAGGGAAATGTGTGCAAGTGTCAGCACCATGTATATTTGATTTATATTAATCACAAAAAATACTTCATTCTATATGATTTCATTAAACATATAATAATTTTGATTATTGGTGGAATGCTGTAAAGCATTCAACCCTTTGTTTTCCTGTTTTTTTTAATTTATTCTTTCTATATTATTATAGTATCTTCTGCCATTTTTGCCATTTAACTACTTCTACATTTTTTCACCTATTTTAACCAATCAACTATTAAAATGTTCAGCTCTTTCAGCTTATTCTTGCTATGAGTTTTGGTTTTTCAAATTCTTCAACTTCTTAAGATATTCCAGGATTTCCAGGATTTTTGCTCCATTGAAATACATAGGGAAGTTTTGGTGCATGAGGTCGCCGGTTCAAGACCCCATTCGGACATTTCAAATTTTTTAACCATTCAACTATTAAATGGTTCAGCTCCTTCAGCTTATTCTAGCTACGACTTTTGATTTTTCAAATCATTCAACTTTTTAAGATATTCCAGGATTTTCCAGGATTTTTGCTCCATTAAAATACATTGCACTTCACTTCTTTGACAGTTTTTCACCTACCTTAACCATTCTACTATTATGATGTTCAGCTTTTTCAGCTTATTCCTGCTATGACTTTTGTTCCTTTAACTTTCAAGAAATTCCCGGACAGTTCAGCCATTTCCTCAACAATTTCAGTTTTCATGGTTTACTGTTTCTACAATTTTTGACCTTTTTTTATCCATTCTACTATTACAATGTTCAGCACGTTTTCAGCTTATTCATACTATGACTTTTGGTCCTTGAACTTTTCAATATATTCCAGGATTTTCCAGTACAGTTCAGCCATTTCTTCAGCAAATTCAGCTTTCATTTAGCAGTACAGCATTTAACCTTGCATTTTCTTCTGGAAATGCAGCCCCTTCTAGTTTTGTTTCAATTTCAATATCATTTTTTCAAAACAATCCACTTGCTTCATCACGTTGCTCCAAATTACAGAGACTTGTTTGCATCAAAAGTCATCATAATCTTTTCAGCATGTGACCAATTTAGGGGAAAAAAAAGAAAAGGACAAATGTGCAAAAGCCATACTTTCTATTTGACTTATTATGACGTCTGCACATTTCTGAGTCAGTCACAGCTCACATCACTCACCCCTTCTCACAAGAAGACTGAGCCTTCTGCTGAGAGTGAAAGCAGGGCAGCGACATAGAAGTGGTTTCCTAGCAACTGAAACAGATAGCCTGCCTGGGGAAGGACACAAACTCCTCAAGCTGAGAGAGGAAAAGCCAGTCTCAACATCTGACTCATGTGGGGGACTGATGAGTCTGTTGTTTTTTTATGCTGAACACATGAAGAGTGGGATTCTCTTTGTTTCCCTTTCAGTTCAAGTGTTGTTGCAACGCTATTGTTGAGGTTGGATGATTAAAAAAAAAAAGAATTAAAACTGCTCAACCAGATAGAAGACTGCTGTTTTTGACACCCTGATCTTCAATATAATATGCTTTTTAATATTACTTCTTGTTCTGCAAAAATAAATAAACGTCTTTACAACCAATAGGTTTGGTACAACCACATTGACTTTTAAATGAAACTGACTTCTTCATGTGTGAGAGACAGCACAGGTCAACAGAGGTTGCAGCTGCAGATCAAATGTCTCTGGATACCATAAGCTTGCAACGATGCATTACCTTGCTTTCTCTTTCCCATCCCCATCCCCAAAGATTTACTTTGTCCCTTTGTGCCTGACAGAGGAGGAGAGAGCACCTGAGATGCAGGATACAAGAGTATCGGTGCTGCAAGAACAAAAGCCGCACAAAGGAAAGCGACGCTGACAGATAAAAAGAAGCAAAAGCAGGAAGATGATACATTGGGAACTTAAAATGGACTTTCAATGAGAATGTGAAAAGTAATTGCTGAATAAAAAAAGCTGATTCTGATTCTTTATAGCTGTTTTCTCACATGTGTAAATGTTAAAATGAAACTGTGATGAATATGATCAGAAGTGTTTTTTTTCTATTGAATTTAAAGATTATTTTGAGATCTCAAGCATCAAGTATTTTTATAAAAATAATAAAATTGGTGGTGTTTAATGTTAACATTAATGTTTAATGCCTACATTTTTGGTCTAAATTTGGGATTTTCACTCAAAGATTATCCTATGTTTGAAACAAAAATGCATACAAAAAAAATCAGAATTACAGGTGTAAGATTTAAAAATAACAAACAGTTTGCACATGCAACACGACTTCTGATATGACATGGGAAATGTAAAGGATTTGCAGTTGAAAACATATTCAAAGCATCACGGCAGAATAACCCCGCTCTCTGTTACCTGAGGAAAATATTTGGTCTGATTTTTGGTGTGTTTACCTCCGACCTGCTGCTCTAATTATGGTTAACACTCACCTTGTAGAATACAAACACATGCTTGAGTCTCCTCGGAGAGGAAGGTAAACAGGGATTGACCCCAGAGAAAACATACAAAACGTTGGAGATGAATTCAGCTGCAGAAGAAGGGAGGTTTGGCAGAGGAAGAAGGAAGGAAACATTTGATGGTGGCCCATAGGGTGTGTCCTGAACAAAGTGAGGGTCTATGTGGAAAATGGTTCAAATTCATTTCATCCAAAGCACACTAGCTGCTTTTCTTTTCATTTGCTGACCCTGCCCCTCCATCAGGCGAGACAGAGCTCCATGTGTCACTGAACGCAGTACACACACCAAACTGCAGCTCATTCATGTTCAGTCTGTTTCATGTCAACATGCACTGACAGGAGACTTTTCACTCCTCTTTTTCGCTCTAAAGACTATTTTCAAAAGACATGTATGCACATATCTCAATGCACATATTTCAATCCTTTATTTCTTGTAATTATGATAATGATGGTCTATAGATAAAACGATAATATAGATAACAGGACATTTTCAGTACAGATATCAGCTGAAAACTGTTCTTTTCTATGCACTCAAAACTTGTCTGGGAATTACTGCATGAATGCACCATTGCATGGAGGCAATAAGCCTGTGGCACTGCGTAGGTGCAATGGAAGCCAAGGTTGCTGTTAGAATAACCAATATATATACATACACACACACACACACACACACATACATATATATATATATATATATATATATATATATATATATATATATATATATATATATATATATATATATATATATATATATATATATATATATATAAATTTCTTTTGCAGTGTTCAGATTTTTGTTAATGTTCTTGCACATGTGATGATGCACATGTATGAGGAGTTCATGCCCAAATAAGATCTCACATTTTTAACAGTTCTATTTTTAGAATTTAGTATTTTATTTTATTTTGTACCTGTCTTGATTTACTTATTTAATTTCTAAAATCATTGTTATATATAAGATGTTTGAAAGTATATTAAAATATGCAGTTATTAAATGATATGTTCAAGGTCTAAAAATCTGTACAAACTTGCATGACTGTGATAAAAAAAAATGGCACATCTGGCAGCAAAAATGTCTGTTAAGGGGCGAGAAGGTGCCCTGCGACATACTGGTGACCTGTTCTGGGTGTACCCCACCTTTAATCCAACAGTATTCAGGACAGGCTCTGGCAACCCCGTGACCCCGAAAGGAAAATAGCAGGTTAAGAAAATGGATGGATGGATTGAGAAGGTCACTTTTTCATGACTATGAAGACATCTTGTTTAAGTCTACATGCATAATTGTTTCACCCACATTGGAAAATTTTCCATCTTAAACAGTCAACTAAAGTTATTGTCCTAGGATCTCATTCAAGTTCAATGCCCCGCACCATTACATAACCAGCGTCATGCTGGACTATTGGCATACGTTTCTTTTTTTCTGTAATGATTTGCTAACTTATGTCAGATGATTCTAGCTTTCAATAACATTACATAAAAGTTTAATTGAGATAATTTTATGGTCTCCTTCTAGAAATTTAATCTCTATTCAAGTTTTATTCCTAAACCAAAACGTCACTGTACAGAAAAAAAAAACACTTCTTAAAAGACAGAAATACAATAATTTTTTCATTTTTCTTTGACAAAAATCTAAAAATCTGTCTGACAGTCGGTTCATGTGAACTAATTAAAGTGTCCTCTGAGACTATCAGTGTTAGAAAAAAACTCAGACAAGAAATGTAGGCCGTAGACCAGAAATATAGACTTTTATATGATTGCAAGCTGAGCAAACATGGCAGAAAGTGCTTCAGCTGTCATACAGATGCACAGGAAAACATAGAAAACTGGTAGAAAGTGTCTGCTTGATCTCAGCAAAATGAGGCTGAGATGTTTGTGTTTTTCTGACCCTGGTTTGTTCGGTGAATGGCTGCAGTCAGTGTGAGGTCTCCTGGGGAAAGGAAAGGTTACCACAATTTTGTGGTAACCTTGTGAGAAACGTTTTAGTTTTTTTACTCCAAAATATTTTCCACAACAACCATGCTTTTACAAGTCTGCAGCAGAAACCATTCCCTCCTCACTTCTTTTGCTACATTTCTTTTCTCAGTTTTCAAAGGGTTTTCCTCTGTTAATTTATTTATTAAAGCTTTATTCAATAGGGACAGTGCACATTAATGAATTTGCGTCCATAGTCCCTAGGCAGGAAACATATAACAGGAAAAAATAAAAGACAGAGTCACAGATACAATAAGAACACAAAAAGGTGGTACATTAATCTTGTTAATCTTCAGCTATCTGATTATTGAATTTCTAATTTCTGTTGTGCATTTTGATTATGTTTTCTGGAGGAAACAATACCAGCTCTTCACAAAGTGATATTTTTATAAGGATATATTAATGTGGGTTTGACCACACAGTTCTACTTATTTTGACTTGACTTGATTATCATGTACGTTTATCTATAATATTACAAGTTATAGTAAGTCTGTGCATCACTTGCATTCATAAATTCATGTGATTTTCACGCATCTTCTTGAGAAATCTTTAACATTTTTCTTTCAGGATGAAGGGAAGCAACTAAACTCTTGCATTCCTTTTATAGGAAGAATTCTCATTTGTGACTGTGTTTCTGTCAGTGCAGATTCATTATTTTTGGCTTTTCATTTGTTGCAGGAAAACCAAGAACTGAACTTTTCGTAACTTGAGAAAACCAACACGGACCAATTTTTAACAGAAACATTGGGTTTTTGTATGAAAAAAAAGAAAAAACAGAAATAATTCTGTTCCAGATACATTTACAGTGGTGGACGAAATTTTTGGTACCCCTCAGTTAAAGAAAGAAAGTCCAAAATGCTCATTGAAATGACTTAAAACGTTCAAAAGTAACACTACATTAAAATTTATTGAAAATTAAATAATCTAAATCAGCCATTACTTATGAGTTGTTGATTAACAGAATTATTAAAAAAAAAAAAAACTAATGAAATAGGGCTGGACAAAAATGATGGTACCTCCATAAAAGACTGAGAACTAATTGCCCAGGGGGTCTTAATGAACTCAGGTATGTCCTTTCATTGACATCACAGCTTTTTTCTAACCCATAATCAGTCTGCCTGTTTAAAGGGAGACAAATAGTCACGTTGCTGTTTGGGGAAAAGGTGTGTACCACACTGAACATGGACAACAGAAAGAGAAGGAGAGAATTGTCCCAGGACATTAGAAACAAAATTATAGACAAACATCACAAAGGTAAAGGATATAAAACCATCTCTAAGCAGCTTGAAGTTCCTGTGACAACAGTGGCACATATTATTCAGAGGTTTAAGACACACAGGACAGTAGCCAACCTCCCTGGACGTGGCCGGAAGAGGAAAATTGAAGACAAATTGAGGAGACAGATAGTTGGAACTGTATCCAAAGAGCCCAGAACAACCTCCAAAGACATTAAAGGTGAACTCCTAGATCAAGGTACATCAGTGTCAGATTGCACCATTCATTGTTGTTTGAGCCAGAGTGGACTTCATGGGAGACGACCAAGGAGGACACCACTGTTGAAAGGAAATCATAAAAAAGCCAGACTGGAATTTGCAAAAATGCACGTTGACAAGCCACAAAGCTTCTGGGAAAATGTCCTTTGGACAGATGAGACAAAACTGGAGCTTTAACAGACGACGAAAAGAACACACTGTCAACAACACTGTCCCTACTGTGAAACATGGAGGAGGCTCAGTTCTGTTTTGGGGCTGCTTTGCTGCATCTGGCACAGGGTGTCTTGAAGTTGTGCAAGCTAAAATGAAATCTCAAGATTATCAAGGCATTCTGAATAGAAATGTGCTGCCTAGTGTCAGAAAGCTTGGTCTCAGTTGCAGGTCATGGGTCTTCCAACAGGACAACGATCCAAAACACACAGCCAAAAACCCCCAAGAAAGGCTAAGAGAAAAGCGTTGGACTATTCTGAAGTGGCCTCCTATGAGCCCAGATCTGAATCCCATTGAACATCTGTGGAAGGAGCTGAAACATGCCATTTGGAGAAGACAACCGTCAAACCTGAGACAACTGGAGCAGTTTGCTTATGAGGAGTGGGACAGAATACCTGTGGACAGGTGCAGAAGACTCATTGACAAATACAGAAACCGATAAATTTCAGTGATTGCCTATGAAAGGTTGTGCAACAAAATATTAAGTTATGGGTACCATCATTTATGTCCAGCCCTATTTCATTAGTTTTTTTTAATAATTCTGTTAATCAACAACTCAAAAGTAAGGGTTGATTTAGATTATTTAATTTTCAATAAATTTTAATGTATTGTTTGAATGTTTCAAGTCATTTCAGTGAGCATTGTGGACTTTCTTTCTTTAACTGAGGAGTACCAACAATTTTGTCCACCACTGTATGTCGCCATACATTTACTAAATCCCCTTTTTTGGGGTCGTTGGAGCTACTGTTGGGTAAAGGCGGGATCCGCCCTTGACAGTTTACCAGTCTGTTACAGGCGGGCCACACAAAGAAAGACCTAAGCCATGATTTAGAGACACTGATTAATCTATGAAGAATCCTTTTGGACTTTGGGAGGAAGTGAAAACGTACACATGCATGGGGAGAACATGCATACTCTACACAGAAAAGTCCCAGCTGGGATTCAAACCAGAGCCTTCTGGTTCTGAGGAGAGTGCTAACCACTTCACCACCATGCAGCCCATACATTTAAATCTAACATTTCAAAAATATTTTAATATTTTACATAATTCCTGTTTTTTTTAAATATTTTTTCCCATTCATGCACATAGTATCACAGCATGGATTTGCTAAATGAAATACACACATGCAGTTATACACACTTAAATACACGAAGACAAAAAAGTGAAAAATGAATTCAGGACTATCAACCTTTACTGCACAAAGCCCTTTCTGTCACCATCAGAGGCATTTATATTGACGAAGGTGCAGCCACAATTTCTTGTGTTTGCGAAATTTTATGTTTTTACTTTTCAGAGAGAGGTGAGAAAAAAATGTTGGAAAATATTTTTTTATTTGCTGCTGACCAACACCTGCTAGAGAAAAGCCCAAAGCTGTTAGAAGGTGCAGAGCCAAAGAAAGCATCCACGTCCACACCTGCTCTGACAGCAAATTCCTGTGGCGGCTCACACTTCTCGACGTCAAGCTTCAAACAGTCACGTTTCAGTGACTTGCTCTTTGTGTGCAGAACTGTGGAGGAGTCTATGCAGCTGCCTGCTGCTGGCAGGTGATGTGAAGCTGAGAAAGTGGGTCAGCACTTGTTATAACAAAAAGACAAGCGCTCTCGCCTCCATGTAAGTATACGCACACATACAGCACATACAAGTACAGCACATTCTGATTTGTTGTGATTTGAGTTCTTTTTTTTTTTTTTTTTTGCAGGAGCTGTTTGAAATTCTGCAGGTCTATGTTGAAACATTCTGGACCAAACTTTATTGACAAGGAATAAAAGAGACAAATAGCATTTCATCATTGGTGCGGAAGCCTGTAACTGTTAGAAACACACTAGTACACTAAGTTGAATTAAATGAAACAAGAAACTAATCTAATTTGTGACAGAACATTAGAAAAACAGTACTAATTGAAGCAGATTTGTATAAGTTCCCCTGGAATGGCATTGCACAGATGTGTTACATTCTCCAGATGGTCGAGCCCAAATGTTTTGTGCATGAGTAGCAGGAATCCCCTCATTGGTAAAACAATGCCTCAATGGATAGTTTTTTAATCTGTCTTTACTTTACTACTTTTTTAGTTTCCACTAACCTGAGATTATTAGAACTGACAGGCAGTCAACGGAAGCTAAACTGGGACTTTAGGGATGAGAAAGCAAAAAAATAAAATAAAAAAATAAGGGGGTTGGTTATAGTGTGGGATTGTTTCTCGCGGAAGACGAATTGATGTCATGTTAAATATGTTTGATATATTTACTATGTACTGTCTTTGTCTTAAACTCTGTTTTATTTACTTGAACAATAACATGCCAAGGGACTCAAGATGTAAATTAGTCTGGGGTTATAATCTGGCATATTAACATTTGTTTTAATGTTCATTAATATGTATTGTCCCTTTCTCAGTAAAGTTAATGAATAAAAAAAAATCTGGGAGGTTAAAAACTGGAACAACATTTAAGTTTATATTCAAGTCACAACATATTTCATACATGTGATCTTAGTATTTGATAAAATTGTTGACGTGATGTTTTACAGAATAAGACATAGGCTTTTTTATAGGATTATTTTAGAGTTTATGTCATTTATAAGATGCGCCGAACTGTTCGATGTATTAAACGAGACAAAAGAGTCAGAGATAAGTCCATCAGTCAATCCGACTTTATTAAGTGCATTTACAGCAACTGTAAAACTTGTTTGTAACACGCTACATGTTTGCAACATCAGAAGTCTTAGCACAATCAGAATACTTGTAACTGGCAACCTCACTTGCAACATGTAAAAAACCTGAATGAGACCGCTAAAACAAACATTGCTGTGGTGATGCAAAACTACCAACCTTATTTCAATAAGGCGAAATCTTAGGAAAGCAAATGAAGATTTATTTGTGATACAGAAATGTGCATGAAATAGTCCACAGTATTTTGCCGGATAGGCTATGACCAGATGACATATTTATCCTGGTGGGATGAGCTCGAACCATAGATGGATAAACGCCAGAGCCTAATGGTGGTTGAGGCCAGTCCACGACACAGGATTGGTCCAGGTGGAGAATGAGGTGGAGGAAGGCCGGCAAAACTGTCTAGAATGTAGAGGGATTTAGAGGCAGAAATAAGATTGTGATTGGCTGAAAAAAAGAAGGCAGGGTTTTTTGCTATTGGTTTAGAGGGATGGCTTAATTGATGAGCACTGTGAGGTATTGAGATGAGGTAGATATCATTTATTGAAATTGCGCCAAAGCTTCATTAATAAAACATAAAAAACACACTTTTTAATACTGCTAGACGTCAGCTACATTGGCGTATTCACAATAACACCCAACCAAACATTTTGACAGACTGCTGTGTATCTCTAGAATTGTGTCAACATCATTAAGCACAACCAGAATTAATCCATATAGGTGTTTTGGATCATTAGGCCCACAGCAGATTTTTGGAAAAAAAAACGTAGCTTTTTAAAATACCGGTAATACAGTAATACAGTAATAAAGAATCCACCAATTATTTCAGGATGGGAAAATCCTCTAACATGTTTTCGCTTTATCCATTTTTTTTGTTTTTCACCACCAACAAACATTTTTTTAGAAACTCTAAATAAATGGTGCTGTTCTAGCGACCCTTCAATACTAGCCTCAGCATGATGAAGACCCTCTCTGCAGGGTGTGGTGAGTGGATGTTGACTGGGCATTAAGTCTGGGGAAGCACAGGAATCTGGATGACGCCACTGCCATTGTGCAGGGGTGTGTGTGGGCTTGGGGAGAGTTTGTGGACACGTCTGAAATCGCATCTTGTTGTGTACACAGAGACTTTCTCCAAAGATGAGCGTCATGGTGGATGGGCACTAGGAAGACCAGAAACCATCACTGCCCAGTATGTTTCGCCACACACCCTCAAAAGATTGCTGAGTCATGATAGCAATGGAACATGGTTGAACAGAATGTTAAAAAAAAGACATCATGCAGAAAACAAAAAACAACAGAACAGATGCCAAACACAGAAGCAAAATGTCAACATTCGGATTACATCAAGCTAAAAATGTTAAAACATGACGGTGATGCTTTGACTACCTTCTTCAAAATCATCATGTTGCATCATGCATTTTTTTTTATTAAACTCCGTCAAATACTCACGCATTACTTTAAAAAAAAACGAAGCTGGTGACATAAGTCCTCAAGTATTGAGTAGCAATTTGAAATGATGTGGTTTATAGATTGAAACTCTTTTCCCGTTGCTGAAAAGATCAATTATCTGAATAAAGGAACTGTCTCTGGTTTACAGTTTTTTGTTCTGCTAAAAACACCTGCAGGTTTAAACTGATGTGTACTAACAATGACTTACAGTAATAGGATGGAAAAATTGCCACACATCCCAGCTGCTTCACAAACCAGATTAGAACATAATCCTTCCACATCCCAACAATAGTCAAGTTTGTTGTGTTGATGTGCTCATTGCAGTTGTAAGATTAAAGATGAATTACCTCAACTGCTGAAGAAGTTCAGGTTTTTTAAAAATTTATTATTTGATTAGTGTTCCTTTTACTGTATCGATTTAAATTGTTTGTTTTCGTGGATTCTAGACTTTTTTGTTAAAATTATTTGTGTTAACTTTGAGAAAAAACTACGCTGCAACTCAGTAATTTTGTTGTTCTTTTTCTTTGGGTGAGGTGAGGAGTAAATTGTTTCTTGGTTAATTTTCAAACTACATACCAAAAAAAGGTTCTTGTTCAAATCACAGCTGAATCTTTTCTACGTGGAGTTTGCAGGTTTACTTGAGGGGTTTTCTCGGGCGTTCCAACTTCCTCCAATGTTCCAAAAATGTGCTTAACCCTTGTTCTGTCTTAGATTACCCCACCCTTCCATTGATGTGTTCTCCCTACCATGACAAACGTGGATAAAGGTGAAGAGGATTTCATGTAATCCATGGACACCAGTGAAAATCACAAATCATTGAAGAAAAAAGGTTCAGTGCACTGTCTAGTGGGTCTAGATGACCCAACTCCCAACGTTAAAGTGCCTAGGATAGCACAAGGGTTAATTTAAATTTTCTCTTATGTTTGAGTGTGTGAGTCTGTGGACGTGTGGAGGTGTTCGCTGGGATAGACTCATGACCCTGAAAAGGTCAAAGCTGTAATAGAAAATGGATGGATGGATAGACTGTTTCTTGATGATTAATAACATTTAAAGGATCTCTTGCAAAGTGTTACTGACTCAGTGGTACCTTTCCAAAAACCAGAGGAAGTTCGATTTCCTGTGTTAGTCTAGCTGAAATCCACTTTTACACGAGCTACTGCACCAAAGAACTTTAATGAGTCATTTCTACTGCTAGAAAATTAGACTGGAACCGGCTGCAGGTGAAATGAATACCTTTACCACCAAAGCAACATCAGTGTTGAAACACCTGTGATGCAACATTTGGCTTTATTTATGAAGGATGTGGTTAAATCAAATAAAGAACTAGGAGATCGTCCATCAGCAGTGTTTTGTTGCATGTGTGTGTGTGTGCAGGCTGAGAGGATGACACACTCCTGAGGAATTCTTACACCACCCCCTGTTGGCTCTTGTTTTGTGTCTGTAGATTTGGTAAGAAACGTCCTCTTACCCGGAGTCTGCACACACAGCGGTTTAGGCTTGAATGAATAATTGATGGACCCGATGGGTTACACCTTCCAAGAAGTTCTCAGCTGACAAGTTCTACAAAAGCACCTTGAAGGTTTCAGATCACTGGCTAGAACCATCGTAGAAATCCTCTCATTGCCCTGCATTGAATTGCCAAAGAGCATATTTTAAACAGTGCACAATCAGAGAGCGGCTCTGTCTGAGCCTCTTGACTTTTCAGTTCATCAGTTTTTCCTTCTTTTCATTCTTTTTTTTGTTGTTCAACAGTTTCCAAACCCCATTTTTCCAACACAATTAGCTTTGAATAATATTACAAACACATCAGTTCCAAGAATTTGTCGGCAGCCTCTCAGTACACCAAAATGACTGGACACCCAGAGCTTCTCAGAAAAGAGGCATGACTCACCAGCCAGGTAGATTTCATTCCACTAGAGCATGAAAAACAATTACTGCAGGAATAGACGTGCACAATTTGATCAATTAAATGAGAGGAAATAATATTTGAAGTAGCAATATGTGATACTTTTAAATCTGGAGATGCAGTGGCTTTGCAGGAAGCAGCAGATGACCTTTTGACCTGCAGCTCTGAAAGTTACAGGAACATGCAGATCATCTGCTCAAAGGACAAATTGTAAGTTTAGACATCCTCCCAAAAGAGAAAAAAGTATTCACCATAATGATTAAATATGATTGACATTTTTTTCTGGAAAAGCTTTGTAGTTGAGGCAGACCTATCACGTTGCTTTTCAGAGAAACCCTTGTGTGCGCACAAACCCTGCACATTTTCTTCTAAGTGTGTAATAGGATTACCGGTAATCATTTAGACAAAGATATTTGTGAAGTTGGCTTTACAGGGATGTAAAGTTGCAATGTGTGCATGTACCCTTAAGTCTGACTTATTCAGAAATATCTAAACACCGTAAAAAACTTCCAAGAATGATTTCATAATAAACAGACTGCGTCATACTGTTTTAAAGGTATTTGACTCAATCATAAACACTTTTATGCCAGGTTTCATTAGTGTGTTTCCTTGAAAGAGCTTATATATGTTGTGAAGCCATCTTTTTTTTTTTTTTTATCTCACTACATTTTATTCTCAACTCAATACTGCTTCTTTATTAAGCTGCAAAGAAACTACTCAGTTGTACGGTGGCCCTGAAGTTCAAATCACATAAACAAATCACTTAACGCTAAAACTTATAAAAGATCACAACGTGAATTCAAAAAGTAAAACAGATAATAAAAACGTTACATCCAAAAGTTTTCTCTTTATCACACATCTTAGGCAAAACATCCTTCTGCTTTTCTCTTTTCTTCAAAACATAAATGTAATCATCCAACCAGTGATGTCCCATAGTACTTACCGTTCCTGCTTTCTTATTTCACTTCATTTTTTAGCATTTCATGTTGATTTCTGGAAATTACTTTTGTTTTCCAAAATGTTTCTTTTTTTACATTTTAGTTCCTGGAATTTTGTTTGGATTTCTAAAATGTAGAGCTGTTTTTTATTTTATTTTATTAGGTTTTTTTACTTTTTAAATGTTGTTGTGATCTTTTATACAGTATGTTTTTTTGTTTTTTTTTTAACTTGTCCTGTCCAACAGCTGGGCAGACAGATGAGAGCTGAGGGCCTCTTGTGTTGTGTTTACTTTAACAATAGGGGTTATTAATCTTCATACAAACCAAAGGTATGTCTGAATAAACCCCTTTTGTAATTGAGGCCAAACTTTATTATTTTCAACCATGTTTGAAAATCTTTGGTGTTGGACCGGACGGAAAAGGAAAGAAGGGAAGAAAAGGGAGGGATGTTAGAGAGAGAGAGGGGTAGGAGGGTGATAATAGGAGGGGAGGGGGGATAAGACCATGAAGCAGCATAAAGCAACAAGTTTACTGGTTGTTTATCATTACGGTAAGGTTCAAATGTAGTACAAAAAGGGCGGGGCCTGTCCACACACACACTCAAATGTTATCAACACACCTGTTAGCTGCAAAAATGTCCACCTGTCGACATGTACACAAAACAGATAGTGTTTACACGCATACTTATGCCTTAAAACCAACTAGTGTGAAATCTTTCATTCATTCAATCTTGCAAACTATTAGTGCAAAGGCGAGCTAACACCTGTGCTCAGGTGAGTGTTTATGTTTTTCTAAAATGGATGGTGGAACGTGAAAAGAAGGAGGGAGAGTGCCCAGCCATCCCCACCCCACGACCCCCGCCGCTGCAGCAGCGGCAGCCGTGATCCCCCCAACGCCACACGGGAACAGGCACGGAACAACCGCCCCTCGGGCGACCAAAACCGCCACCCAGGCCAGGGCCAGCAGGACCGCCGCGAGGCCCCCAGAGCCAGAGAGCAGGGAGGCATGGAGGGAAAGAGAGCGCCGCCCCAGCCCAACCAGGAGAGCAGCCCCCCCGCCGCGCCGGGAGAGCCCAACGCAGGGCCCCACCGGAGAAGGACGCCCACAGCCCCAGACGAGCACCCCATCACCACCCAGGAGTTCCGGGCATCCCCCCGCCCCAACCCCAGGTACGAGCCAGGACCCCCCAAGGGAGACCCGCTCCGCACTCCAGGCAGCCACCCACCCGGCCCACGGTTGGTCCAGGGAGGAGCAAGGCAGGGGCCCGCCGCCCCCGCCCAGGAGGGGGGAACCCCGGGGAAAAAAGGGGGCCCACAAGGGGTGTTGTAAATATGGCCCGACCAGGCTCGGCCACAGTTGGAAATTTGGCGGGGCCCAGCGCTCAGGGGCAAGGACCAGGACCCACCCCCCAGGGACACGAACACCCCCGGCTCAGTTGTAATGTAAACCCCCCCACAGCGCGGAGAGAGAACCGCCGGGCCCAGGAAGCCGGCACCCAGGGGACACGGCCGCCGTTGCCAAGGGGCCCGCACCCCCCACCAGGGAAGGGGTAGGGGACAGATGGTCCTAGGTCCCACCTTCCAAAATGTGTGTGCGTGTATGTGTGTTTGAGAGGGTGTGTGTGTGCATGTGTGTGTGTTTATGTTGGAATGTACATATTGAGGGGGGAGGGGTGTGTGTACTAAGGGGGGTGCAGTTAAAATTGGCGGGTAGGGCACTAAGGGGACATCTCCTGATTACTCACAGTGATGTCCCCTCACCCTCCCCACCAAGGGGCCCTGAATGTCTAAGGTGCGGTTAAAATTGGCGGGTAGGGTGCTAGGAGGACATCTGCTGCTTACTGGCAGCGATGTCCAAGCACCCCCCCTACCAAGGACCCTACATGTCTAAGGTGCAAATAAAACCGAAATAGGGGGGGGCCACTCCATACTGCAACCATAGGAGGGGGGCCACTGCCAAGTAGCCCCCCCAAGGCGCATCGCAGGCTAAACCCCCCACCCCCTCACCCTAATATGACGTTATATGAGGAAGGGGGTGAGTTGGGGACAGCTGGTAGGCTGTCCCCCGGTGGTCAGACAACTGTCCCCCAGCCCCCCCCCCCCCCCCCCCCCCCCCAGCAGAGGGGCCAGGCCCACCCAGCCCAGGGGCCCCACCCCCGGAGGCGCCGACACCCCAGGCCCGGCACCACCCACCCCACACAGAGAGAGAGGAGCCAGAAAGCGTCGCCCCCCCCCGGAGCAAGCCCAGGCCCCCACCCCCAAACGCCGGCCCTAGAAGAGCTCTGGTCAGGCCTTGACGGGACCGAGGCGGCCAACCGGCCGGGGCAACCGCCGATTGCCTCAGCGGAGACCCCGACCCGTCAACCCCCCCGCCCCGTACCAATAGTGGGCCCCCCTCCCCCCCAGAACGCCCCCCAACAGGACAGGGCCGAGAAGCCCCCCACCCCAGACCCCGCAGCCGAGGCAGATGACACCCAGAGCGACCGGGGGCCCCGAGAGGGTTGTCCCGTCCCGTCCCAGAGCCAGGGAAGGGCTGAACCCAGCCCCAGGTGCAGATTGGCAGCCCATCCAGCGCCGCCGCCCCCACCCCCCCCCCCCGAGCAGGGCCCCCCGCCAACCCCCGCCAGCACAGGCAAAGGGACCACCCCCCCAAGCCAAGCCAGACCACCACCCCACCCCCCCCAACACGCACCCCCACACCCAAGCCCAGAGGACCATGCAGCGCCCCAGCCCGCCCCACCCAGGCACCGGACCCGACCCCCCGACCAACAGAGCCCCCACCACCCCCCGCCAGGCATCGGAGGCCCCGACCCCCACCCCGAACCACGGCAGATTGGCAAGGAGCAGCGACGACCAGGCCCCCCCACCCCCTAAGTCAGGGGTCGGGAACCTTTTTGGCCGAGAGAGCCATAAACGCCAAATATTTTTAAATGTAATTTCGAAAGAGCCATACAATAATGTTGTGTCTCTTTCCCACACTGATGCACGGAGACTTAACCTCTTTTAAAGTTCTTTATTCTGGTTACTGTAGACCGCAACAAACGCCATACAACTAATTCATCAACTCCTGAATCTCTCCTGCCGAGACGAGAGAGAGCGCTTCTCCCAACTTTATCAACTTCACTGCCGCTCCAGCCCTCCCATTTTCCTTATTCGGCCCATAGCTGAACCCCATTGGTCCAAATTACCTAACAACAGGCTGAGCGACAGAACTGAGAGCCAATCAGATCTCTGCTTGATGCCTTCAATGAACCCCAGAACTTTTAACGCGGCCCGACAGCCAAGTTAAACTCAGTCCGCGACAATATTTTTAAAACTAAATATACAAGTGAATGTGTGCATTTGATGTCATTTCAACATTTTTAAAGTACAATAAGTCTGTGGATCCTTTTTAATAACATTGTTATGCTGTTGCTAATAAATGATGAGTATTTCTCGTGGTAGTTTTGTTGATGGTCTAGTCTGGTTGATACGTGGTGAGTTTCTGCTTCATGCAGGCGTTGAGACTTTAAACGTGATCTTAGGTAGGTCTGAATGTTCTGTAGATGTGACAAAGACTGCTCACATGCAGACGCGGAGCCAAACACACACTCACACACTGCAGTGAGTGACAGGCATTGGGTTTTACGTTTTTACAATCCCTGCGCGATTCACCTGCAGCCTGTCCCCACAACCCCTCACCCCCACCCTCTGCTTTCTTCCTCACACTCCCGTCCCCGCAACTGCGCGCTCTTTCTCAGAGACGAGAGCGCGCAGTTTTAGGCACGGCAATTCACAGGTTTCCGGGTGGTACAAACTCTGTGAAATAGATAATAGTAAACTGATAGTTTTTTCTCCAAGCACCGATACTACTGCGCGCCTCTGGCATCGCATCGCGCCCGAAAAGGACTGGTCTAATGAAAAAAAGTAAAATTAAAGATTTGTCTGCGAGCCACATGTGACCATCAAAAGAGCCATATATGGCTCGCGAGCCATAGGTTCCCGACCCCTGCCCTAAGTCATGGAGTTAACTATGGGAGACCAGATAGACTGAATTCTTTCAAAGTTACTTGAACCTTGGGCTGACATTTTTTCCAAGCCGATATGATCAAGCAGCAGATTTCAGAGTTGACTTATATTTATATTTTTCTTGTTTTTCCAATTTATTAAAATAGTTTTTTTAGCAATACAAAGAGTTATGAAAATGATAGAGCCTAATCCTCCTTCTACATCGATGGCACTCATGTCACCAAGCACACAAAGTGACGGTGAAGCCGTGATTGAAACTTTAAGCCAGACTGACAGATCGGCACATACATGCTGCCAGAGAGCCTGGACAGGCGTGCAGATCAACAGTGCATGCATGTAACTGTCGGGTAGATTACTGTCACAGTGCTGACAAATGTCTGAGTTACTGAGACCCATCTTGAACATCCTCTGTCCAGTGTAGTAAATTCTGTGAAGAGTTTTGAAATGGATTATCTGCAGATTTGGACTTTTTGTCAGTTTAAAGGTGTTTAGACATAGTTCTGACCAGAAGCTTTCATCTGTGCTGATGCTCAAGTCTGCATCCCATTTTGTTGTTGGAAGTGAAATATTATTATCTAAATTACATAAAAGTTTGTATATTTTGGAGAGAGTTTTATTCATTGAGAAATTAATCAGAGTGGTAACTACATCTGGTGGTTTTAAATCGTTGTCTCTGTATTTAAACTTTTTAGTAATAATTGATTAAGTTGCTGATATTCCAAGAAGTTATTTATTCCATGTTTGTCTTGAAGTTCCTGGGGAGTTATGAATCTTCTATCAATAATTATGTGCTCTAGTTGTTTTATGCCCCCTGCTTGCCAGGCTGGGAAGTGGATCATTTTTTTGTTTATAAGGATGTCTGGGTTGTTCCAGATGGGTGTCATTTTGCATGGTTGAATTGATTATTTTGATATTTTAAGAAATTCCCACCAGGCTGTTAAAGTGGCATTTATGTTAATACTTTTGAAACAATCCTGTTTTTTAACTGTTTGGCTAATAAATGGAAGATCTGACAGGTTGATCTTTCCACATAACGCCTGTTCCAAGTCTAACCATGAGTTGGTCTCTGGATTATTTTTTAACCATTTTAAAATGGATTGTAATCTATTTTCAAGAAAGTAATTGTGGAAGTTAGGTAATTCTATTCCTCCACAGCTTTTTGCAGATTTTAAAGTTTTTAAACTGATTCTTGCAGGTTTATTGTTCCATAAAAAGCTTGATATGGATGAGTCTAATGTTTTGAACCATTTTAATGGCGGTTGTGTGGGAATCATTGAGAATAGATAATTAACTTTGGGTAAGATTTTAATTTTTACCGTGGCTACCTTGCCCATAAGGGACAGAGGCAGGTTGTCCAGCTTGTTAGATCGTGTTGTATGTCTTCCAGTAATGGGGTGTGGTTTAGCTGCACCAGTTCTGATAGTTTGGGGGAAAAATTGATACCTAGATATTTGATATTTCCTGATTTAACTGGTATTGTGAGTCTTTGCTCTGCATTACTGTTCAGTGGTAATAAAACAGACTTATTCCAATTAGTACAGTATGTTTTTGCCTTTAGTGATTTATTAATGCAATTTGTGCTTTAGAGCCACTGTACCAGATCGTTGTTTGGGCTACAAGAGCGTGAATTAAGATCATTGTACGGTAATCCACTTCATTCAAGATCCTTTCAAACAGGCAGGAACTGCAAGAGTTCATGGCTAAGAAAGAATGCAGGCAGAGGAAAGGTGTAATACCTATGAAATCTTTGAACGACCCCAGCAATTCAAGCCTAAAAGGCAGCATAAATGAAAGCTCTAACCAACTATCAGCTTTACCAAAAATGAAAGTTCCAGGTACAAACTTGAAGACAGAGATTGTGTGCCAAAAACTTGAGTTGGTTCCACAAAAGAGGAGCTGGCTCTGCCTCCGGTTCTGTTTATGAACATTCTAGGAATAAAAACAGACTGAGAACAAGGTGATCTGTTTGAAAAACAGGCAAAGGTGAGCTCTTTGAGATAGAACAGAGCTTTATGTGATCAGAATTTTGACAAAAACTGCCAAAATATAACCTCTTTCATTAGTTTAATCAAAACTCTGGCTGCAGCATTTTGAACCAGCCGAGAGCTTCTTAAAGAAGTTCAAGAAGAGCTTGATTGTAAAGAGTTACAGGAGTGTAATCTTTAGAGTAACAGATGCATAATCATTTTCTGCATCACTTTGGGGTGGGATTTCCTGATTTTGGAAAAACTGCAAAAGTGAACTCAGAACATTCTAGAAATTTGATTTAAATGAGAATTACAAGTCAAATATTCATCAAACTGATTACAAGGTTTCCCAGAATGGGAGTACAGCCATCCAGTGGGATTACATTGCTACCAAGTGAATTCCTGAGATGCACAAGAACAATAATCTCTGTTTTTATCAGAGTACAGTAAAGCAATATGTATTTATGTAAATTGGGAGACATCTGGTTTAATAGCTGAGTAACATCAGCATATTAATGGACTTGTAAGCTGTGCCGCTTCTTCATGTTAACTGACTGACTGACGTGAGGACTGGAGGCAAGATTGGACCACACACAGAGCCCTGTGGTACACCGTGACTGACTCTGGTGTGTGGTGAAATGTGAAATTAAAACCCAACATGGGTTCCAGTCTCTACAGTTAAACATTAGGATCATTTATGTCAAATGTAGCATATAGGTTTAAAGTCCCATTCCACTCATCCTTCGATGTATTGTAAAAGTGTTCCCATTTTAATCTTTATATATGTCCTTCCTCATAAGAAAGATTCACAGCCGACTTAAAATCTTGAGGACACAGCTTTTAAATAGGGACATGTTATTATACCTAACACGCCTTTTTTTTCAATTTAGTATTTTGTAGCAACAAATTAGCATCTAATTAGCATTTTGTCGTTATAAATTACCATTTTGTGAGCATAAAGTAGTATTTCGTAGACACAAATTAGCATTTTACAGTTTTTCTCAGTTGCTTTAGTACAATTCTCAGATCAGAATTGAATTTTGCAAATACGTGTGTGCATTTCTCAAAACAATTTGTACAAACAGCAAAACACTATGGATTTCTTGAAAAAGCCTGTAACTTGCTCAAAATCTTTAGTTCATCTCTCAAAACTAAGTCTTTATGTCATTGAACATGTCAGGGCCATCAGAAAGTCAAGTCATTGTGTCATTGTGTCATTGTCTACGAACAAGACAGTCGAATTACTTAGTCATGTTGTCAATATAACTGTGTACTTTAGAGGGAGGTTCTGATGTAAACTATGGCTAAAGTTTTGATGACAATTATTGTAAAATGTAAGTTACACATTTTTTGTTTGATTGCAGGAGACTGGCCAAGATTCACATTTACACTTTTATTGTTCATATTGTAATTTGTTGACAGACCATGTCATATCAACATAGAAAAAACCCACTGCAAACAGTAACACAAAGGGAAAAAAAAGATCGGACAATATTCTGTCCAACAGTACAGGCAGTGCAGTGCAGTAGGAATTAGTGTGGTCTTCCCTCTTGACACCTCTTGTCGTTCCTGTATGTTAGGCCACAAATTCTCATCCACATCACAGCGAATATCCTCTCTTGCAATGCAGCGAAATATGTTTGTCACATTATGACAACTTGGTCAACCATTTTGCAGTTAATGACTTATACGATGAACTAATGACTAGGTGTTTTGAGGAGTAAGACTATTGCACAGTGAACTATAGAATACATTTTGATCAACATGACATAAACAACTGATAATGTAGCAAAGAGCAGAGATATTGTACACAATCATTTGCATGGATGTACCAAAGCAATTGCAACTTGTTCAAAGAAGTGAGAAACTGCTTATATGATGTGCACAAGTGACATCATGATGTGAAGATTGAACAAATAGTTTGGGGAATTTCATTCTGATCTGAGAATTGTACTAAAGCGACTGAGAAAAACTGTAGTTTTTTGTGGCCACAACTTTCTAATTTCTTTTCACAACATTTGTGCACATAGCAAGCTAATTATCAAGTAATTTATCAAATTGAAAAGAACTAATTTTTTTTGTACGGCATCACCAGGGCTCCGTACCATGGAACCTGAAGATGATCATTTTCATCCAGATGGAGCGTGGCATCCTGGCATTTACACAGATTCCCCCTCATTTTATTTGAAATTCTGCCTTTTTTTTAAATTTTATTTCACCACCTGGCCAACATTTTCAAAGCTGTCGATTACTATAGGTTGTGATCACGTTCTCACACTCTGTTGGTGAGAAACAGCTTGTGTGTAGGAAAAAAGACGAACTGCGGGAATCTATGAATGCATCCTCTTCTGCTCTGGAAAAAAAGAGGCAAAAATGTTCATTCTAGATTTTTATCCCTCGACAGAATGATGATTGCATCCCAGTTAGAAGCTAAAACGTGATCTAATTTTGTGGCTTGCTGTTCATTCGTCTTTTAATGTCATAAAAGCGTCAGTCCTGGAAGAAGAGTTACTGTTAAAGAAAGTAGAAAGGGAGTCCTGAGGCAGGTACCAAAAGGTCACTGTGGGCTGTAGAAAAAAAAGAAGGTGTGTGTTTAGATGGAAAGAGAAGCTGGAAGGGGAATGCAGGCACACAAACACAGTTTGCTGTCCCAACACAAAATGCTGGTACTGCTATTGACTTTTTCTCCGTCCATGTTTAAACTCTGCATGCTGCACAGACACTGAACATCATCTCACTTCTCTGAGCTTATTTTCCTGCTATGACATCCATTTGAATCAGAATCATGAATCATTCTGGAACATATTGCTGCATATTTGTAAAATACTAAAAAATTACATATATAATACTCATAATTATATCTTTAATACTCAAAAATGGCTTTCCCCCCTCTTTTTAGGTCAGCGACATGTTGGCCCAGCTGCTCCCAATGAGAGAGGTCACACACTTTAGGAGCCAGAAGGCATTTAGACACACAAGTCTGCAGCATTTTTCTTTGGTGACAAAAAATAAAAGAAAGATGACATAAAAACAACTTTTTGTGTTTACATGTTTTTTACTGCACATTTGTTAGCCTCCGTTTTGTTGGACCAAAACTATGTGTAATAGATGACTTGTTGATAGTCTGTCCTAAGAAGTAAGAGTGAGATCTAAGTGAGATCTAAGTGTTTCTTTTTGTGTATTATTTGCCCATTTCAGGGCTTTTTTTAAAATCAACTTCTCTTTTAATGTTTTATGTCTTTACATTTGTACGGTCTGTCACGTTACACTTTCTAAACATTGCAAAAACATTTGATTTCCTTCTTTGTGGGCCCTGTCTCATTTGGTCTAATATTATCCAGTGGATTTGAATTTAAGTGACTAAAAACTTTGTAAAAAAAAAATGCAAGAAAGTATGTCTGTTCCGTGTAAACGTGTTTCTGTCTCCTAAATTCAAGAGTAAAGGAAATAACTGAAAGCTTCCAAAAATTACAACATTTTTAAAGGCTGAAGAAACTTTTAATACTAGCAAGTTCTTTAGCTGAAATAACTGTGATATTGCCAAAAAAAAAAAAAGGTCAAACAATCAAAAACTGAAGCAGATAAAAAATTGAGTGTTGCATATCCAAATAAGTTAGATGCTAACTGCTAACCTGGCTAAATTAAGTGTAGGATATTGGAAAAAAGACTAATAATTATAATCCATTCCTCCATCCATCTTCGTCCGCTTATCCTGGATCGGGTCATGGGGGCAACAGCCAAAGACGCCCAGATTCCCCTCTCCCTGGCCACCTTCTCCAGCTCCTCTGGGGGACCCCGAGGCGTTCCCAGCCCAGCCGAGGGACGTAGTCTCTCCAGCCTTACCTGGGTCTTCCCCGGGGCATCCGCCCAGTGGGACATGCGCGGAACACCTCCACAGGGTGGCGTCCAGGGGGCATACGAACCAGATGCCTGAGCCACGTCAAGTGGCTCCTCTCGATGTGAAGAAGAAGTTCTACTCAGAGCTCTCCAGGGTTGACCGAACTTCTCACCCTTTCTCTGAGGGAGCGCCCAGCAGCCAACCTAAAGAGAAAGCTCATTTCAGCCGCTTGTATTTGGAACCTCGTTCTTTCAGTCGTGACCCAGAGCTCATGACCATAGGTGAGTATTGAAACATATTGATATAAAACCTGGGTAAATAAATTATGTAGAATGCAAAAAAACTATTACCATTAATTCTACCAATTTAACCAAAGAAAGTCCAAATCTGTTATCACTGTTATCATTAAATTTGATTCTGAAATAAAAAAAAAGTTATTGAAGACCCACTGTGTGGGTCATGGTGTTTTTGTTGTTTTTAACATGTTTTGTGCCGTTTCTGTCATGATGGAGGACACATATTAAGAAAATTAAGCTTAAATTTGCATTTCATAGTTTTTCTTTATTAAAATTGTTGATGAAAAAATGTGGTTTGAAAAGCTTGTAACAGTGATGCAGAAGTAACAACAGCAAGCCACAAGCTTCTGTATGACAGGATAGCTCCATAGCTCGTCATTTTTGTTGCACTGGTAATGTTAGTTTGGTGTGTGAGGAGCTGTAAGCTAGCGGGAGATTGTAAACAAAGGCATGATGGGAGGTATGGGTGGGCATGTTATGTGCCAACAGTCCCAACCACAACTCAGAGGTGAATTTCTAATGAACTCCTGCTGCTCTGCTAAAACAGCTTAATCATAATTAAAAGACCACTAGAAAGCTTTGAAAACAGATCAAAAGATGACCGGAGTGGGACTTTAAAAAGCTCAATGTTTGTTTCCAGAATGATTAAAATGGCTAAAAGTCAACAAAGCTAGTTCTCTCAAAGATCTTAATAATTCAGTTTTGTTTTTGTTTTGTTTTTACAGATTTTGAACTTTTTTCATTCATTTTTTTATCATCATAAAAATGCTAAATATGTATTACAAATGCTAAAAGTTCCGAAACTCGTTTGTCATTGTTCACAGGTGAACGGTCAGGTGAGTGGAACAAACAGCTGCTTTTGCTGTTGTGCAGATGAGGCCGCTGACTCGGCATTGGGTCTTAACCAAACACGGTTAAAGAGCGGCTCGCATGACTGGTCACGCGTGTCTCATGTTGGACTTGTTGGCTGAACATGACACCACAGGTGAGCCGTAAATGTGATGGAGATGCACATGGAGCATGAGAAGAGCTAATTAACAATTATTCTGTGCGCTTAAGGTCAGCCGTAACCCGTAACCCTTGACCCCACCCTTACATTGACGTGTCATCCCTACTATGACAAAGGTGGATAAAGGTGGAGAGGATTTCATGTAATCCATGGACACCAGTGAAGATCACAAATCATTGAAGAAAAAAGGTTCAGCGCACTGTCTAGTGGGTCTAGATGACCCAACTCCCAATGTTAAAGTGGCTAGGATAGCACAAGGGTTAAACAAACACATTCTCAAGAACCACCTTTGAACTGGTTTTCTTGGGGGAGCAGGTCGGTGATTCCGTTTTTAGTTCAAACTATGCCTGGAAGTCCAGAGCAAAGACTTTTTCCACCCGGATAGAAGAGAAGTAAAAGCAGAAAGTCTCCACATCAATACCAAACATATTTGTCTGCAAAGTCTGGTGATTGCATAATGATCATCTGGACAATAACTCCAGATTTTCCATCTGTTTTTTGTATTATTGTTACTGCACCAACAAGGTCATGCTGACGGCTGCAATTGATTAAAAAAGGAACCATTTCAGGAAAGGAAAATGGACCGAGGGATCAACATGGGGGCATGAGGGTGTTATATTGAGAACTAGTTAGAGGCTGAGCTGATTCAGCTCCGTTCTCATGTCACCTGTCAGAGTTCAGTCAGGACTCTGAATGAGCTTGATGAGTCTGAATGTCATGCCGTTTGCTCTGCCGGAGATGAAAGATTTCCTTTTGTGTCAAAAATGTTACTTCATGCTTCTTACAGCAGGATGGAAAGTGTGGTTTTGACAGTGTGTGTCAACGGCCGCACTGTAAAAACAGACCCTTTGGAAAAAAGTCAAAAATCTTGACCCCATTGGTAGATTTTCTTTAAATAAGTGAAATAAATATGACAATGGGACGATAAAACACATATTTTCTCAAACTAAGATTATTTTGATTCTGAAAAACTTTATTAAGATTATTTTCTTGCAAGACAGAAAATTTGACATTTTGCTTTCAAAGAAGGGTCATTTTACTTTCTTAGATTCCGTTTTTACAGTGTGAGCTTGTTCCAGGCCAGTGTGTCAAGCTTCCTAGTATGTACTTACAGCACGTCACAAAATCCTAATCCTCCTTAAAGGCTGCCCTCCATTTATTGTCTGATTGTTGATCTGCTGCAACAACACCAAACAGATCGGAGGATAAATCCAACATTTGTGTTTTATTTGCACATTTGTTTGTTCCAACTGCTTGAATAACTGCAGTTCAGTTTTTATTCAACTTGAAACATTTATGCATTTTGTACTCATCTCCTAATCAAAAAATGTTTTTATTTTTTATTTGGATCATTCTTTCAGGATGTTTCATATATGTACATGTTTATAACTTTTGAATAAGAACGTTCCAACTTCAAATCCTATCTACTATCTGCAAAGTCAACCATTGCTGTCATCCATTTAATGTTTGGTTCCTCATTGCAATAACCAAAAGTAAATTCATTTGCTCTTTTAAACCTCAGGTTTATAAGTTAGAGCAAAATGGTTTACATTGAGCAAATGCAAAAATATTACGTGTAACAGATTAATTTTTAGGTTAAGTCAGTGTTCTGTTTTATGCCCTGTGGTTAATTTCAGAAATGATCATGAAATGAAAACAGCTGCATTAGATGAGTTCACATCATCCATCTGACAGAGATCCACGCTCAGGTGCAGAGATGGAAACGCTCACTGACCTCTGACTCGGTTTTGTCAGCTTTACCAGCATCCTTAAATGAAGCAAATGATACTTGATCTGGATCCAGCATGTCACTGGAAATCTCTGACCCTGCTAACATCAGGTGGGTGTTCTGCAGCTGAGGTACCAGCACCCATGTGTGATTGGATTACATTTGTTTCACAATTTGCACATTTTGGTAAAAGCTGAGATTTGTTGTCGTACAAAGATTTGAGATGATAAAAGCCACTTCATGAAGCCTTTCTTTTCTTCAAATTTTGTTAACACACTTTAAAAAAACCCTATAAAGTAAATTCTGGTTTGTTTTGATGGTTTACACTTTTCCGTTTCCTTGCACAAAACTGACCCACATTCCTTAACGGTGCAGTGATGCCCCCTGGTGTTCACTTCCTACCATTACACAAACACTTAGTTCCAAGTTTTCCTTTTCTACCAGACAGCAGAAATATTGAAATGGTGAAATAAGTCAGAGGTGGAGTCTGTTCACTTTTAACATCCAGAAAAACAAAAATCCTTAAGAGGTCAGAGTCAAAGAGGAAATAGAGGGATAGATAGCCATTGCAGAACCATTAATTTTATGATGGGTTTCACTGAAGGTGTCAATACACGTGATCCTTACAGACCATCATTTGATCCAACACACCTACTTCATCTGACCAGATGGTTCAGTCCAGATTTTGGTGTTAGATGCTTCTAAACAATTTTTTAGTCGTTGACTTTTTCAAATTTAGTGACTTATCTTTCATAGAAGCGGAAAAAGTAATTTTGATAGTGATATTAATCTACAAAGGACTACAAAGGACTTTTTTTTTTTTAAACAAAGACAGATCAATTCATGTCAAACAATACCGGTCTATATTATTTTGAAAGAATTATCAGTCCTCTGATCAAACATAAGCAAAAACAAAAAGCACAAAAACTTTACAGAAATATATTTTTATGTCCTGACAAGCTGAATCTGAAATTTGCATTTAAAACGAAAAACATACACAATATTACAATAAAAACCCAACACACCCTTCCCTGTCCCCTCCCTTAACAAATATGACACATGACCCCCCCACACAATGAATCCTTAGAAAAGTAACCTCTCAAAGAAACTTAAGGCTTGGCTCTGCTGTGAGGAAACCGTATTTGGGAACCTCTTCATTCCAGGAGCCAGCTCTGCCTCGCAGCATCGCCACAGTGCCCATCCAGACCGGGACAGCAACGGGGTCCACTTCACAGCCGTGAGGCTGCAATGTCAAACTCCAACCGCCGCAGCAAGGGCGACAACCGCGCCAACGACCACCGACCAAGCCGGCAAGCCCTGGCAGAAAAGATCCCCACAAGAATCCGAAAATAAAAACCACGACAAAGTCTCATTACAAGTCATTTACTTCCCTTTTGTACAAATATTCATTTCATTTCTGTGCACGATGATCCAATATATTAATCAGTTCATCTAATCTAATTAGTTTAAAACAAAATATAACATCTTAGTTTAATAACAAAAAATATTCACTTTGTAAGACAGTTATTCTCCTTTTGCTTCCTTTAAAGCAGAACCCTTCACCAAACAGATTTACAGAAGATTGAACATGTTTTAGCTCCACAGTTGAGGCAAAATATTCTTTCCGTCTCTGTTCAGTCGGTTTTTCCCTTCAGGCAGCTGTTTAACATTAACAAAGGCATCAAGTACAAATATGACCATGATGGATAAATAACATCTGTTTTTAGGTTTCCGTTTGTAACAAATCTCAGATCTGAAGATGTGCTGCTTCCAAACCCGCTGATAGGGAAAAATTACAGCCGTACCAAATCTGTGAAAGACGACACTGCAGCAGGCTAAACACAACAATTACAGTGAAACACAAATGCACAACAGAAACACTGACATCAGGCCAAAATGATTACATTACAAAATCTAGTGTCCCTTTTGCATCAGTAACAAGGCTGCAGTCTAATTAACTTCAACAGAAAAAGGTTTGTTAATCACACTTTAATTTAAGACCTAATAAAGTTTTTTTTTTTTATTTAAAATAAATTATGGCGTTGGCTCTACACTTTAACAAGTCTCAGGCTTTGCTGCTTTTGACATAAAATTATGTCTTATGTTAACTGCTCAGGGTAAGGATAAACCTATTTGCAGTACAAAATACTTTGATAGAGCTGAAATATTTTCTATATTTACCTGAATGTGTCAAATTTGGAATTCATCCACATAACTGTCAACAGCTACATGATTTATTTATGCTTTTATTTTGAAAACTTTGACTCCAAAGGGGGTTTAGTGTCAAGACAACATATAACAGTACAGAAAGTCCTAATTTTTTTTTTTTAAAAGACAATTGTTTAACAATAAAACAATAATTTTATCTTATCAAGTTCAAAATCAACAGTTTAGATTTTTCTTTTATTGTTTTTTTTTCTCTAAATAATTCCCAACTTCTCATCACCAGCAAACACAGCGTCAGTGGGCCACAGCACTGCAATTCAAGATTTCCCTTCAAATATTGTTAAAGTTCAGTGCTTGTTGGATTTTATTATTAGCATTTTTCATTACATCCTCAATTTAAATAGCATGAGCAAAACTTATACTAATTTATTCTTAGACAATAAATTATTCTTAAGGAAACGATAAAGTCATGAAACTGACTGTTAGTGCAAAACTGTTAAAAAAAATAATCTTTTATGTTAAAAATAATTGTTACATTATCCTGTGATAATATGAATGTTTCCAGTTGTTGATCTTTTTTTTAAAGCATGTCCACCAGATGGCGATGTGTTACTGTGCGCATCCTCCCTCTGCTTTCGCCTGCAGCTTCTTCCAGAAGCAGAAACCTAGAGGTTCTGCTCCTCCTGCTCCTCCTGCGCTTCCAGCCACTTCCTGTCTGCTACGTCATGGATTCCTTTTGGATCTGGAAGTAGCAGGCCTGCAGCAGAGACACACGGACAACTGAAAACCTGCACTGAACTAAACCTTTTGACCCAAGACAGTAAAATAATGAAGGGGGCAGGAAAGAAATCAAACTGAACTTTCTGCATTTGCCTTCCAAACACAAGACAAATGAAGAAAGTTGTGTTTTTGGTGTTTTTAACATGTTCTTTTGGCATTTTTCTCATGATGGAAGACATATACAAAGTATTTCTTTATTCAAATTGTTGTGAACCAGGGGCAAAAAAATGGTGTTTGAAAAAGATCATCATAACAAAAAAGCTGGGCAGGCTTATGACTATGTCCTAGATAAAACAAAACGTTTCTTGTTTAGGCTAAAAAAGATATAATCATAATTAAAAGACCAGTGGGAACGCTTTTGAAATAGATTAAAAGATGATCAGAGTGGCTTTCTTGAGTTAATTCAAAGGGGAACTAAAACATAATCAATGATGCACAAATGATGAACTTTTCAAACTAAAATACTTAAATGTGGAATGAAAAAAACTCCAAATGAATTATTACATTTGTAAATTAGGAAATGAGTTCCTGTGCAAGTTTCTGTTGGTTGGGCTCACCTGCAGTGTTGTGAACATCAATCCCATCTCTCCATGCTGAATGTTAGGGTCCATCAAGTCTTCTATCAGGCTGACTTCTGCTTTGAGGTTTCTGATTCTGGAGAAGGAACAAAGACAAAAAGCAGAAGACGGACGGTGAGTGCCGGCTCTAAAGCCTCACGATGGAACAAGAAAGATCACAAATAACAGTTTTACAACTAAAATCCTGGATCGAACCATGTTTGTAATAACTCATCTGTAATCGTACAAATATTCTCACAGGAGAAACAAAGCTCACAGGAAACTGGGGGCTTTAACACAAAGTCTGAGTTTGGGATGTCCTACCTGGCTCTGATCACCACATACATGAAAAGAGGTAACAGGTCGTCCATGCACCACAGGACGTCCCTATGCAGCGAAAGATTGGCCTCCGCTTTCAGCTCCTTGAATGTTTCCTGAATCACTAGAAGTTTGTCTCCTGGCGTGAAAGTGGTGCTGCACACCGGGCAAAAATCTTTGTTACATGAAGTACAATGTTACAATGATAATAATAATATTATTATAATATATTTTAATCACTTTAATCAATACTGTCCTTTTGATTCCTTGTTTTCTTCCTGCATTCAGACCCTCAGAACTCACCTGATTTGCTGCAGAGTCTCTACAGCAGAAACAAAACAGGCATCTTTACTGCTGGACACAATCTGCAATGAAAGGAAAATAAGTTCAAGACGACAACATAAAAGCTGCCAGCCAAGAAAAAAACCCCAACAATTCTAGAAAATGTTTGAGGAAAAAACATCTGACCTGCTTTTTCTCCCCTAAAATTAACATCCAGTGAGGCCAGAACTTCCTTAAAAAAAGACCCCAGAAATCACATGAAATCCTTCAAAATAAAGTAAAAAATAAAATAAAATGCAGACTAAACATCTATAAAGTGTTGCACACGCACTCCTGCACTTCAAGGAAGCTGAGCAGGGATTGGTCAGGCTGTTTGTTGAATGTGATGATGCGCTGCCAGTACTGGGCCTCCTCCTGCTCCTCTTGCTGACAGTAGAGCTCAAAGAGCGGAGGGTAGAGACGTGGGAGCAGGAGAGGGAGAAGCAGAGAGGAGCAGCTCACTACCAGAACACTGATGAAAATCAGATGACAAGAAAAATGACCAAAACATTTAGGATTTGCACAACATGTCACCGAATAATGGATCTCATGAGTTTTTTGGTGTTGAAAGTCACCTCTGCCATTCGTTCATCGAGTTGCTTCTACTGTTGGATGAATGGGATGCGGGTTCAGGTAGGACGCTGCCATCCTCCTGGAGGCCTGAAAACAGAAACCTGCAGGAAAAACATTAAAACAAAAACAATCTCATCAAGAATCCGTCGTTTCAGGAGACTGCTATTTTTAGAAGACATTGTAGAAAACTCTGGAATTGACAATATTACACTGATTTTTGAGACATCTTCCAGGAAACTCAATCGGTCCAATTACAGGTAACTATTAAATAAACAAACTCCTTACAGTTTACTCACTTTTTTAGCTGATTTTGACATAAACATAAAACATTTTTGAACCAAGCTTGAGACATGGAAAAGTACCGGTTAATGTCCCACCCTATCATCCTTTGATCAGTTTTCAAAGCGTTCCCAGTGGTCTTTTAATTCTGATTATGCCGTTTTAGCCAAAATTAAAAAACAGGGATGTTTTCTAGTACATCGTTTCTGAAGAGGGGCATAATTTACCTCCGAGTTGCGGGTGGGACCTTTGGCACGGAGTAGGCCTGCCTCCACTAGTATACACCCTCTCACTTAATCGTACAGCTCCCTCATACCCACAAGCTAACATTAGCGGTGCAACAAAAAAGGCAAGCAATGCTGCAGCTATCCAGCTGTAAAGACGCACACAGATCCATTTGTCTGCAAGTGGATGCATCAGAATGCAGCGGAGCAGGGAGCTTGTGGCCTGCCCAGCGTATTTTACACATTTTTAATCAGTTCTTTGTCAGACAGAATTTTTTCATCTGCTCCTGATTCACAACGGTTTGAATAAAGAAATACTCAGAAATGTCATTTTAAACTTAATTCTTTTTATATATGTCCTCCATCATGAGGAAAATGCCACAAGAGCGTGTTAAAAACAACATTTTCATCAGAGTCGGTCTTTAACATGTTCAGAGTTTGAGAAAAAGAAGGGAAAACAAAAGTGAAACTGAGAAAAAGCTGCAAAGATTTAGAGACATTTCTGAGATTCTTGCAACGTTTTTTGACAGCAAACATTCAAAGTGTTTCTCTTTTTACTGTGGTACAGTTTAAAGTAACAGTTTAAAATAGTATAACAGTGAGTTATGAACTAAAATAGGGTTTAAAAATAAAAGCTAACTTATAACTCAAAAGTTTTAAATAATTCAGATTTTACCCACAAACCCTCTTTCCAAGGAACATGAAATAGAAAAGCTATTTATAACCACTATAGATTGATCCCGTTGTTTTCAATGTTTTTGATTCTTGACACTTATCTCCATTTGAATGAAAGCAGTGCTGGAACACTCTGGTACCAAACACAAGTACTGAGTTGTAGTCAAACATTACCGTCTTGAAGTTGACTCATGGCATTTGGAATTAAAGTCTTCCTCCGTGGAAACGTTTCACCACTCATCCAAGTGGCTTCATCAGTTTTTTTTGTTGTTGATTTTGACTTTATTGAGCAGTAATGGACATTATTGGAGCTCAAAGTGGTTTATTGTTTTAGAAATGGCAAGAAAAACTAAACTGATGAGTGAAGGACAAACAGACTGCCATAAGACGGTTTCAAGTGTGTGTTTAGGGTTAAAGCAGTTTTCAAATGTTAACTTTTTGCCTGTTTTCCTGCCCAGTTTGGTCTGTACGCTATCATGAACGATAAATTCGCTTGGGGGTGTAGGGTCTAGGGGACAAACTCTACCTGACGATGCTGTAGAAGTGAGTGAGGTAGACCTTGACCTCAGCGACAGCCTGCTGGAGGAGCCTGCGGTCTGAGCCAACGTATGTCATCCTGTAGGCCGTCACCAACGTCTCCACTAGCCAGCCCAGAGGGTGGTAGGGGGTTTCACATGCCTGAGGAAAAACAGCCCCCTGTGAGGAACCATAGAAGGCGTGCGACTGGGAAAGGAGTTTTCCTCACAGCCCCCCCTTTACCTTACAGAGGTATCTTCTGATGCGGTCATAGTTTGCAGTAGTGACCGGCTCTGCATACTGAGGAATAAACTCCAAACTCTCCAGTAATTTACTCTGAGACTTGCTGACGTTTGGGCTTTAATGGACACAAACGGAAGCATAAAACGGTTTCAGTTCAAATTTGGATCCAAAGCACTCTGTCCAACTACAACACGTCCAACTCTAGCTGGTTTAAAAAGAAAACAAAATAAATAGAATTTAGAAAAGGTTTGCCTGCTTTTTTTTTTACCTCATCTTTGCTTTGTTTTTTAGACTCATACATTTTGATTTTGTCTGTACACTGTTTGATCTTTTGCGATAAAAGATAGAATCAGTCGGCTCTCAATTTTTGTTGTTTTGCTGTATAAATGACTACATTTACTCCTCGGTATGGTCCTTTTTATACAGTTTCAGGTTTATTTAGGAATAATTATCTGCGCAAAAAATAGATGGGGTTGTACTAAAAGTATGGATTTTTAAGCACTGCTGCAAAAAACGGATTTAAAGGCAAATTGTATAGTAATTAAAAAAAGGCCCCAAAAAGGCCTTGGGCTATTTAAGTTAAATACACTCAGTTATTCTAAATACTTAATTTTAATTATTTTGCATCTAAAGTTGTGAGGTCCCATGTTTAAAAAATACATTTTTAATTTTTGTCAAATATTTGTATATTTTTCATTATCTCATACAATAAAAAAAACAGAAAAAAACAGAATATCTTGTGTTTACTCCTAAAAATAAATTATTAGGTTTCTTTGTATTTTTGGAGTCAAGCCTTGTAAAAAAGAAAGTTTTTTTCTGGTCAATTCATGATTCCAGATGCAAAAAATTAAAGACCCACTCCAATCATCTGTGGGCTTTTATTTTTATTTATGCTGTTTTTAGATCAAAATGAAATAAACCTATGTTGTTTTCTAGGAAGCAGTTTCCACAGAGCAGCAGTCGTTCATTAGAAATTCACCTCTGAGCTGTGGGCGGCACTGCTGGCGTGGAGCAACCCAGCCCCCCTTCCCGTCATTCATGCGTCTACACTCTTTCCCGCTAACTCTCAGCCCCTCATCACCCCAACTAGCATTACTGGTGCAAAACAAATGGCGAGCAAATTTGGAGCTATCCAGTCGTACAGTTTTGAGTCAGATACCAGCTCAGACAAGGAAAACAAAGAGGTAAACGGATCTATTAGTCTGCAAGAGGATGCATTGGAATGGAGCGGAGCAGAGGGTTTATGGCCAGCCCAGCGTTCTGTCACAAATGTGATCTTTTTCATACGTCATTTTTTTAGCTGCTCCTGATTCACCAGGATTTGAACAAGCAAATACTTGGAAATGCAGTTCTAATCTCAATTTCATATGTCTTCCATCGTCAGAAAAATACAGCAAGAACATGTTAAAAACACCAAAAACACTATTTTCATCGAAGTGAGTCTTTAAAGCATAAAACCTACAAAGTAAGGGAGCTTAAAGAGTGCTGAAAGTGTATCTACCTCTGTCGCCGTGCTGTTGTTATAGTGACGGCGATGTTCCCCCAGGCCGTGGCTCTGTCTCCCCTCCCGGCAGCATCACAACCAAGCCGACTCCAACATTCATCAAAGATGCAGCTCCACCTCTGAGTTGCAGGCACCACATACTGGCCTAGCCTGCTCCACACACACATTCTTTTTAGACATAAGCTGTCAGCCTGACAGAATACAAATGAGCCTGCGCCTTTTTTTTAATACATCAAATATCAAAAACACAAAAAGGAGAGCCCAGGAGCTTTAATTCAGAATTCAACTGAAGGAGAACCAAACAAGTCTCACTTTGGAGTTTGTTTCTCTTTGCTTTCAGATTCACTCGTGGCTGGTCTGGTGTACAGTCCTACCACCTTGAGCCCCGAGCTCCACTCTCCACTGAACATGCCATCCAGAGAGTCTCCATTAGCCAGGAACAAAACACCCTGCAGAGATGTGAGAGGGGTCAGCTAGTGTTCTATATTCACAATGTCTAAATATTCACTTCTTTGTTTTGAAGTCCATAGCTTCAACTTATACCAGGATTGCAAACCAAGAGCATTTTGTAGGATGAAAATGTTTGGTACCTTCCCACTCACAGTCCAGTCATCCGAAAACTCCCCATGAAAAGTGGTTTCATCCTCCGACACCAGGAGACCTGGACCCTAAAAGATCATACACATACATCACACATGTCACATGCGTGACCTGATATGCCTGTTTGTTTTGCATTTTATGTGCTAGTGGTCATTTAAATGATATTTTTATTTTAATGGATCTCCACATGCTCCGGAATAAATCCCAACTCCATCAATAAATCAAATTTCTACAAAATTGGAGTTTTATTTGGACTCCATCTCCAAATCCTTTTTGATAAGCCTATAGATGAGGTTTTTTTTTTCAGATCGCCTCATTCTAGATGCATCTTAAATGTTCCATGGTGCAAAGTAATCATCCTCCTTGTCTAATGTCTCACAAAAAAAATTTATATATATATAATTAGTTAAATGGGAAAAAAAGACTATATAAAATGGTATAATTGCATAAAATTTCAAAATGTTGAAAATATGAAGGCAAAGGTGGAGAAAATTAAGCTACTGGTTTATTGGTCTATGAGTAACCAAACTGAAATAAATATTTAAAGAAATTACATAAAAAAAAGAAAACAACAATTATAAAAACAAAAAGTGATCAGTGTCATGTCTCAGCTACATTGTTTATAGTGAATATGAAGCACTTATTTTATGTATTGGAAAAGAGATAAAATAGTCAAACCAATCAAAAACATTTTGAATTTCTTAAATGCCCTGTGATAAATTGTCTAACTCTCCAGGTTGTCCAACAACCCTGTGACCCTATATAGGACTAAGCAGGGATGGTTGGATGGATGGTTGGATGGATGGATGGATGGATGGATGGATGGATGGATGGATGGATGGATGGATGGATTGGGTGTTTTTACATATTGTGTTGTTGGACCTCTGTAAATTGAAGTGTGTACGTTCATGAAAGCACTTACACTCATCTTGTTTTCTCTAAACGTTCCTTCAAAGTACACACCATGCTGGGAGATGACGATAGCGTTGCCATGCCGCTGGTCATCCAGCCACAATCCCATATACTTCTGCCCCCTGGATGGAAAAAAAAACTCTCAGATGAATGAATCATCATGAGAATAGTTGATTCTGTTTTGCTTATGTGAAATAATCTGAAACAAAAATATACTGAAATATTTCAAAGACATAAAACTGCAGTTCAAGAAAAATCCGGACTAAAATGAACAAAAACTCTAAAAAAAGGAACATTTTGGTGACATTATAACAGACATTATAAGCATTTATAGTATCTTTGTAGCTCAGACAGGATGTTCTACATACAGTTGATTTGAACCATCAATGCTTTTCATTGTTCTCTAGAGACGAGTTAGAGACAGGGCCACAACACGGACCTGGTGATATCATCAAAGACTCCGTATCCCGTCTTTCTGCCATGCACCCAGTGACCAATGAACATGCTGGAGGATGTCCTGGTCAGTTTACCGGAGCTCAGCATGCCATAACCGTGGCGCTGGCCCTCCCAGAAGCAGCCCTCATACACTTCCCCGCTGGCATACCTGACCAACACAGATACACTTCTGTTATGGTCACAGCAATCATAACCCATGGATATGAAAATTAGTTATAGTATAAAGCGCAGCCAATAGCCTTCTTTAAAAAAACACCACAACAGGGAACCTTACAATCCTGAGCACCTTATATATAAATTCAGTGATGTGCAAACAAGTTTGAGAGGTACACGGCACTTTGTCAAAACATTAGTCTCTTTATTTTACGAGTCGCAAACAAGAATGGGAGTTACAGGTATTGTAAACATGCTAACTTGGCTAATGTGCAACGGTGTCGGACTGTTTTTTTACGCGTGCTAACAAAGGCTGGGAGTTGGTGTAGTGCCAGTAATATTTGTTTTAGCAGCATCAGTCTGGTTTTTAAGTGTTGCAAACAAGGATGGGAGTTACAGGTATTGTAAACATGCCAACATGGCTAATGCTTGTAACGTGTAGCATGTCAAAAACCAGTTCTAGAGTTCCTGTGAGCACAGTTAATAAAGTCTGACTGAATGACAGACTTATCTCCGACTTTTGTCTCGCTTAAAGTGTCTTATAGTTCGGTGCGCCTTATGTATGACTTAAGTTCAAAAACAGACGGTTAGCCTTATAATCCGGTGTACCTTATAGTGCAGAAATGAAGTACTTGACAATAAATACTACTAACAAAGACTGTAGTCAATAACTGCTGGAAACAGTCGTAACTGAGCTCAAACAGTTAGAAAATGAGTCCAGAGAGACTAAAAATGTTATTTCAAAAAACTTTAAAAATGGTATACTGACTTGTATTTGCCAAAACCATGGATCCTGCCTTCCTTCCATTGCCCTTGGTAGCTGTCTGGTTTGTTGGACTCTTTGTTTGGAATTGTACACTCACCGTAGCTTAAACAGAAAAAACAACAAGTAAAAAGAAAATCAGACCATTTCACTGTTGTGCCTGTCTGTCAGACAGTTTAAAACATTTGACATCAGATGCTGAATGTTAAATAAAAAAGACACATTTTATACAGACCCATCCTCCAATCCATTTTTGAAGTTTCCTTTATACAAGCGTCCATCAGGCCACTTCAGGGTTCCACTGAAAATGAAAGCATGACCAATCAGAGACGCAGCATAAACGGCGCTTACTGTTAAAAATCTAAAAACATGATTCTGCTTCTTTCAGCGCCAGTCCCCTCGTCTTCTCACCTTCCATGAAGGCGACCTGCCAGCCACCCCCCCGTGTACTGAGCATCTCTGAGGCGTTCATCTGCAGCGAATGTGTAGGACGCCATGCGAGACATGGCTGCTGGGCCAGGTGACCTCTCCCCTGAACCCCCCAGCGCCCGATCCACAGCCTGGTTCAGAGACCTCAGCCACTTGTTCTACAGACAGTAAAGAAAAGAAAGACATCCAACTTAGAGAAGAGCTGGAAAGGATTTAGCACGTTTGCTTTACTGAATGTTTAGAAGAAAAAACGACAAAAACAAGGTTTAAGTGAGATTATCATTAAAGTACCTTTTCTTGGGGTGATGAGGCCACAAGAGTAAAAACCTCCTCGGGACATGTTATTTTGATGGCACAGCTGAAAATATTGAATAGAACCATCATAAAAATGATCATATTTTAAGAGGGTTTCAGATCATGGGTCATATAATTTATGTTAAGCTTAAAAAAAAACAAACAGAAAAAATGTTTTCAGGTTGTGTAACGACACAAAGCCTGTCTTGATGCATGCTTATAATGAAGGGTATAAAAAAACGTTATTTTCACATTAAACACCATGAATAAGAGCTTACAAATAAAAAATAAAGTTACCTTATGGAAAAAAAATTACAGTTTCAGAAAACAGTTTCCTTTTCCTGTATCATAGTTTGCTGCCGTATGACATGAGAGAAACTTGCATATTGGTGATCAATATTGCCATGACGACATGACTTGCAATACATGTACAAAAACAAAAACAGCTAATGCATCATTTCCATTTCGCTGCAACAGTTTTATTGATTTTAAAGTCAAAGCAACGTAAATTATACTCCAAATGACCCTCATCTTACCCTTCATTTGATTGGTCAATGACATAAGGGGCTCTTTCTGATTGGTCAAATGTGTAAAGGTATACCATGAGATTATTCTAGCATGCGTGTAAAAATGAAGTTTACAGTATCTTTTGGGATACGCAAATCGCACAGGCTGGTATCGCAATGACAATAAATTTGCGATTTATTATGCAGGCCTAGTTTACAGTAAGTGATTATTTAAGTTTTGTGACAGATATTTAGTCAAATATGAAATCCCATAAACCCACACAATGATAATATTACAGTTCAGAAGTTCTACAACAACAGAAAAACTGAAACAATCTTTGAAAAACATCAATAGTTTAGGAGTGGCCAAAATGTGACAGATTTTCTTTATTAATTACACTTCTCCTCTTAAGTTACTTAAAATCCTTTACAGATATTTTGACATTTGCATTAAAGAGGCATGAGGGAGGGAAAGTATGTAGAGACTGAAAACTCTGAGCAAACTGTCAACACTACAACAGTACAGCATGTTCCTATTAAAGCTTTAGCGCAGCGCACATGCAGAAGGGGGAAAAGCCGTTTCCATCACAAATCCCACTTCAATTGTAATGCAGGCTTTAACATTTATGGATTGTTTTCACAACAAACTCACAGTCCGGTGTCGTCCTCTGTGATCGGTTTCACCCAAAGCCAACTCAGATGGTAGATGCGATGTATGGAGAACTGCAGAGTTACAAGGAAAGAGGAGGATTTCTTAGCAAAAACTGACAGCTGCACCTGAAGCAAACCCACACTCAGCTGGACTTAACCCAACTGTGATGCTAGTTTATTCATGAAATTTAGAGAATGCTTGAAATACGCAGCACTGTATGGATCACTTCAGACGTTTAGTGAGTATTAACTCGTTTCAGGACAATTTTTTATAGTTGAAGCACTTCAGGATCTAAAGTTTTGCTGTTTAAATGCATTAAGAGCAACAAATAATGAAAAACTGCCAAAAAACGTTTACATGCTCTCAAACTTTTGTTTCCTCTTTTCTTCATGAACTAAAATCAATAATTGTAAGGGGTGCTTTGTCATTTACTTCATTTAAACATCCTTTTTGAACGATAAAGCTACTGTACTTCAACCAAATAAATAAAATAAAAACATCCAAAATAACTAAAAAAGTGTCTGTGATTTACAACACAACAACAGAAAACTAGCAGGAGAGGGGGACAGATAGATCAGGGTTCACCACATTTGAATCTTCACACCAAACAAACAGTTAGTCTTCACTAAAGCTCCCTTTTCAAAAGCCCCATGTTAGATACAACAGACTGCAGTGACAGACATCTTTATCTTTACTGTTTAGTAAGCCCCTCCCACTCAGACAGATGTCTGCACACGGGCGCCGTCATTTAAAAGCAGTGAAGAAAATCCATGTTGGACAGTGAAAACCACCAGTAACCCACGAAAACTCAAATGTCAACACAGGACTTTAGCGTTATTAAAACTGCAAAATGTTAATGTTACCATCCTGAAACAAAGTTTCAGAAACACTTTTGCTGTTATGGGACCCTTATTTACTGTTTGTACGGTAACTTTGCCTTTCAAAGAAGCTTCCTGCCTGTCCTGTGTTCACACTCGATCGTTCCACTTTGACCCCACCAGCCAGAGTGGAGGCATCAAAAGAATGCCAGAAACTCCCCCACTGTGTACTGCAGCTCAAGCTCAAAAGTTGGTTTTCTGGAAGCTAAACTCAGACACTGATGCTGGTTATACTTACAAAGCTTTTGGAGGGAATAGTACCCTGTGTGAATGACAGACATAACTTTATTGACCAAAACAACAGAAACAACAGCAAAAACAGAAGATCTGACCCAAATTGACGGGAGCCCTGTGGAACAGGGGCCCCCCAACCTTTTTCAGGCCACGGGCGAGTTTATTGTGAGAAAAAGTTTTCACAGACCGACCTGTAAGAGGCTGAAGGTGGTGTACAATGGGGTTTTTGTTTGTCTTCTAGCTTTCCTTAACCTTTGACGGTGAAGTTTACCTTCATCTACTGTAAAATATCGTCAGCTGGTTTAAACTTAATTTGTACATTAGATTTAGTGTAGGAATCATTAAATTGTGATATAAATTTAACCCTTTCACCCATAACTGTTAAAGTGGAAGCTACAAAATCAGATGCCAACTTCAGCCTCGGCTCAATTTTAAGCTGCAACAGATGAATAAAACAACAAAAAAATGTTTCAAAAAATAGTACTATTTTTAATATAACTAATATAATAATAAACATGAATCCAGTGTTTTCTAGCAACTTTATTAGAAGCATTCTCATTAAATTAGACAGCCAGTGGCCAATGCAGCTCTCTTTTTTTCTTTGAAGTTGACTGCGGGAAAAGGCTTTCCATATACGTTTTTTTTTTACTTTGCTAGCTTGGGGGGGATTAACCTTCCTTCTGAATCGGATAAAAAAAAAAAACATGAAAAAATACAGAAATAATAAATTTTTCTCTTGGTCCCATGGACCGGTACTGGTACGCTGCCCAGGAGTTGGGGACCACTGCTGTAGACTGTTTGTTGATTAAACACATTTTTAAAAACTGTGTTGACCCGAGTGTACCTGAGCGTGAACGAGGACGTCATTAAACAGGATGAACCAGTGACTGGAGAAGCGGCCGGCGTTCTGCGGAGTCAGGGATCTGTTGCTGCTTTCACACACCACACGCCGCTGCGGGAGACGCAGGCCCTCCTGAGGAACACACATGAACGTGTCCTCCTTAAAGTTTACATGTAACCCTTTCTAACACTACTATAGTAGTGATGACTGAAAAACACTTCAAAGTAGTTCTCTTCACCATAATCTGAGCTGTCAGGGAGCCTGTTACAGCTGACAGCAGAAATGCTTTACAGGTCTTACACCATGTTATAAAAACCCTCGTTTTGGGAGGAATGCTGTTAGCCTCGAGCAGTGAAGTAAACGCTTCAAGCACAGTTGGTGTTGAGGTTTTCACTACAGAGGAAAGCACTCTACTTAATGTATATGATGCTTTAGGAAGTGAAACATATGCTTGGGTTAAGCTGCTGAACTGGACAGAGGAGAGGTGTTCATGTACGACACTCACTGTAGCTTTGCCACAGTGGGTTTTCCAGAAGAGGAAGGTGGTTTCAGCCTCCTTCTTCTGTTTCAGCAGAGATAGAGACAGACTCTCATACTGAGCACAACCCTGATTGAGCGACTGATACTCAATAGTCGACTGTGGAGGGACAAGACAAACACAGAGTCATGTCACGAGGAATTTAAGCCAGATTATAAAAGGAAAAACAGCAGGAGGCTTTGAGAAAGCAGGGTGCTCCGTCCCCACCACATCGTAGCAGGCCGTCAATCTGAGCAGGGTTCGGTGGTATTGGTGCAGCTGCTGCAGAGGCCAGTAGAAGACTGAACCCAGATCGACTTCCCCACCGACCGACTGGTTTGACCCGCACAGCTGAGCGAGTGTGGTCTGCTGAGTGGCCAGACATTCACTGCGGAGACACAGAGACAGAAGCAATCATCTCAGTGTTTGTTTAAGAGATAAAACGGAGACAAACATGAGCATTACTGACAGCACAAAAAATAAATCACTTACAAAATTTGGGGCAGATGTTAGCAGCAAATTTAAACTGTTGCTCTTATGAGTCATCCCATGAAAGTGAGTAGGAATCTGAATCATCTCAGGATTAAGACGAGCTGCTTAATATACGAAAATGCTCACACTGAAAGGTTGTGAAGTGACTGGAATCCACCCATTACTTGAAAGTCATCCACTGCAGAGCAGTACCTGGAGTTAAAAACACAAGAATGTTGTTTTTATTTCCTTCCAAATGACCCACAAAGGTATGTGTTTGATACAATAAAAACCCTACTTCTTATAAGTGTCCTGAAAAAACTCTGTGTGGGTCAGCAGGGAAAGAGATGTCACATCCCGGATGTGCCCGCTGTGCAGGAAGTAGTTAAGTGACGTTGAATGACGGCCGGCAAGAGCAGAGAGGCGAACAAATGTCTCGCAGAGTGTGGAGAACAGCTGTGTACACTGCTCTCCTAACAGCAAACTCACACTCTCTAAGAACAAAAGACACACACACACATGCAAATAGATTAAAATTAATTAAAGCCACGAGCCCCATCACCCCCATATAACAAATTCATGAGAAAAAAACTTTTTCAAAATGTTGTTAGTTTTATCTCCATAGCAACCATTTCATTTTTTGTTTGCTTCATGGTGATGAACAGGTCTAAGTCATTTTTAGAAGAATTGACAAAAGTAAACTTTTGGATTTCCTTGGCAACGGAGGTTTATGGTTAACCATGCCTATATTTGTAACATGTTTAAATTGTATGTTTTATTATTTCATTTAGCTTGAGACAAGGATTCATGTAAATAAACGTTACAATGGTTTCGGGAAAAAAGTTGTGCAAACAAAGGGGACACGAAAAAATCTACAACTTCTAAAATCAAAGTCGTCCCCCCCCCCCAAAAAAAGTAGCTTCCCAATGATGCTCAAAGAGTTAAGAGAAGTTTAATTTTGTACCTGGGCCTAAAAGAGATTTTATTTTTTTAAACAAGATGGCAGCCTCTACCCAAGGTCAAAGGTTAACAAAGCTTCAGTTGTGTGGGAACCTTTGTGAAAATTGCTCAAACAAGTTTTCTTTTCCCATGTTGTGGGAAAATCAAAACATTTGCCACCAAGTTTTGCCAAGCTGGAGGTCCTTTGGCCATCCCATAATAATTTTAAAACTTCTTTTGGAAATCCCCAACATGTGTGTTTTGGTTTTGTTAGTAGATCTTGAACAATATTTAAAGACAACTATGAGATTCTAGCCTCATTCATTTTTTGACGGTTTCTCCCGCTGTGATGTCATCCTTTTTTTTTTTTTTCTTTGGCGGGGGAGTGTTGTCTTCTCCTGTGAGACAAAGAAAAACTCCATAGAGAGCGATTGATTAAGCTTACGTCTGTCACGCAGACGAAAGAGGAGGAGCCTCCCGACGCTGATCAGCCAGCAGTACAGCCGTCTCTCTTTGGAGGCCAGCTCATGGATGGCGGAGGTGAATCCCCTGATGTTGTGGTTCATCAGCACTGCACACATCTGACCACCACTCCGCACGCTGCTGATGTAACCCATCTACACAAAAACAAGAAACACAGCCGATTTGTTGCAGTTGAGGCGAGAAAAAGCTCGTCTTTGTCTCCTCTGCTCTGCAAGTAATGTTTTCATTTAATGTTATAAAACTGCAACTAACAGTTGACCTACTTTTGACCCTCTGACAGAGAACATGCAAACATTTTTAAGTGTTAAAGGAATACGATTCAGCTTCTCCAGACTTATTTCCTTACTTCATAAGGATTTTGAAACAGCCATCATTTGATTTGGCAATTACTACCCCTTTTTTGATGACACATTTTTGCCGTTAGTGCAGTTTCAAAGAGGCTGGAGGGGAATATAAGAAGATTTTTCTCTTTGGGGAAAAAAGCTCCACCCATCATCTTCCTCACTATCAGCCAAGATCTTCAATTTTGGCCCACAAACCTCGATGTCCAGGCAAAGCTGGGTGGGTCTGACTGTGTAACTCTCCGCCCTGTTGGGTGACCTCTGGCACGAACTCAGACTCCTGAGCATTGCAGTTTTTACTGGGAGGGGCTGCTGTTGCTGGCCGCAGTACAACAGAACCGGCTGCACACAGTCACTGTCAGCCAGGAGGAGGGAGTGGCTCTGACCGCCAGACAGATCCCAAACGTGAAGACCATCAGAGAGCTGCAGAAAACCCAGAAGGAACAAAAAAAAAACATCTATGTAAAGTAAAGAATTTGTTGAGATTCAAATAGGAACTTTTAAAAAAGGTCTTTGACTGCTTCTGAACAAACACAATACCTTGATCTGCTGTGGCACAGTGACTGGAATGTTGACATGACCGAGCTGCCCGCTTATGTTACTTCCCCAAGAGTAGACCTTAAGCACACAAGAGCAGTTCAATTTGAGGATTTTGAAAGAAACAGCGGAAACATTTCAGCCCTAATGTTATTAAAACATCCTGAGATTTAACTGTGTGACTCAGGTTAGACTTGTATTTTAACGAACAGTGCCAGGCTTTTATTTTGAATGTTGTCTTACAAGAACTGTGTAAATGCATGGAGGTGTGTGTGTTTTCGTTTAGTACCCGACAGTGAGCAGTCAGAGCCAGCGAATGGTGTGACCCTGCAGCAACTTTGATCACTTCCTGGCCCGTCAAAGACTTCACACAGAGAGGCTGAAGCCTGAACACACATACAAGGTCAGATGAAATCAGTTAGCTACTGTGGAGGTGAACAAGGGTCCCATCATATTTTTTTAATTTTATGCTCTTTTGATTATGCATTTATTGTTTTCTATATTTGCATGATATAGCAGTATAGCTGTATAGCAGAAATCTGCTTGTTTCCTTCCCGCAGTAATGGATAATATGTGCTGAGGTCAGCAGTAGGCCTTTCTGTGACTTCTGGTTTCTGTTTTCTTTCTGTGCTGGAGTGTTTATGAAACAGAGACACCTGCTCATTGCAGACTAGACTTGTATACTTGAGTGGAACATAAATATCTTGCACGCACAGACAGAGTCTAATGACGTATTTTACATGTTTACTTGTTGCTTTGCTGGACAATAAAAAAAAGCAGTGAGAGAGCGGACGACCACAATGCCTAACAGGTCGTGGGTTTTTCATCTCTCCCTTTTGCAAAAGGTTTGAAAATGCATGCAGACTCTTGTGTGCATTTTCATTTGCCAACTGCACATTTCCTTTTTTTGGACGTCTGGAACCATCCGAATCTGCGAAGGCCGGACGAGACGGCAACACTACTTATCCAAAAGTGCAGTCTTTATACAGCATATGCTCAAAGAAAATACATTATAGTGTTTTTTTCATATAAACATTTCAGTAGGAAGCAGGAAATGTAAAAAAAAAAACAACAACATATTTTTCATTGGGCTATCTTCGGGAATACTGTGTGCATTTATTTAAAAAGGAACGTGTTTTTCCAAACCTGGCCAGCTGATCCCCATGGCCGAGTTGCCCCTCAGACCCTCGGCCCCAGCTCCAGACCTCTGTCTCCAGAGATGGCAGCCCGTCTCCAGCCGCCTCTGATGCTGCAGCCTGAACCCGTCCTCCAGAGAGCGGCCTGCAGGCGCACAGGCGGTGACGCTGAGGGGAACCTGGAAAGAAAAGCAAATGATGCAAAACCCAGGAGCATCATGGTTGTTACAGCTAAGTGTTTGTTTGTTTGGATGGTTACTGGACTTTCAGAAGTAACAGCTTCCTTGGATCACAACCTCCTCTTTGCAAAGAAGCTGCATCAGACTTAAACAGCGCTCTGGCCAGTGTGAACTCATTAGCCCACAAATACAAACAAACCACACCCAACGGCTTTGGGTTGATGACACCATAAGAACGCAGGAAGCTTATCTGGAGTGATCTTATGAAACATTTCCAACAGGCAGACATGAAAGCGAGCAAAGACAGAACAAACAAAGGCATCTTCTACACATAACCTGCTGACTCCTATTTGATATCTAATAAACAAGGATGCCAGATTTGGGAATTTTGGATGATGAAGCTGCCACAGAGGTCAGAGTTTCCGTAGACAAACTTGTTATTTTATTTAGACTGCTTCCTTTGAAGTTCCCCTCACAATTTCCTAAATAGACAGACATCAGAAGAACAACTTTGTCCTCTTTTAACCCTCTAGAGAGCCACTAATTCACTGATTACTTGGTTAAGACATTTTATAAATGCTCACAAAAAGCTTGTCATATTTTTTATGGTTGTTGTAGCACTGTTGTGATTAGTTTTGACAAAAAGGTGTGAATCAGTCAATAATTGGAGATTCAATGAGTTCGTGTGACCTTCTATTGCGTTAGGACAATCTGAAGCCAGTGTTTTAGCTCATCTCGACTGGCAAAGATACCATTGAACCCTGGCTTTTCAAAATGTAGTAATCAAAAACAAACAAGATGAATAGTTCAAATTTCAGAGAGTCACCTGTCAATCAAGAAAAGCTTTATGCACTATGTTGTATTTTACGCCAATATGGTGTTGTTGTTTTTTAAATAATCCAGAAAATGTATTTTGTTGTAAAGCTGGACCACTCTACAGTGAACATTCCTTTGCTTGTAATACATAGTACATACACCTAGTGGTAACTTGATAAACTGAAGTGACTTCACCTATTTCCTTTTTTAAAGTACCGGTACTTCATTCCGGAAGTGAAAAGGTCACTGAGTGGTATTGTTAAATGTCAATGCTGGTGCCACGATCAGGGAAGTAGAAGTGTGCAAAGCTCATTATTTTTGAGGAAAACTGCGCATTTTTCCAATGTAATGTCACCAATTAACCATCTACAAATGATAGCATGACACAGAAAATGAACTACATCCATTTATATGTACCGGTAACCAAAATAGATGACAGTAAATATATGTACTTACCTAAAAAACAAGCCGTTTATAAATCATGGCCCATCGAAACCCTAACACATGATAAACTATAATACCTTCCTTGCACTTTGATTGTAGACGTGTTATAGTCTTGTAGGGATCCAGAAGTATGTTCTTAACCTCTTCTGTTATTTTCAAAAACTTGAAAATAAGCTTCAAACTTTTTTCTTTACAGGGTGGGAATTGAATTAAGAAAGTCAACATGTCCTTTTTCACCTTGACATTTCTTGCATAAATGCAAAAGAAGAAAATGTTCCTTTGGTAATTTAGAGGGGTGCTAAACACTGCATGGCAATAATATAAACCCTCAGTTTCCTGGCTCTGTGTTTAGGGCACAGGATAACAATCTTCTCATCTATGTTCTCAGAAAGAAAAAAAAAGAAAAAATCTTTCCCAAACGAGCGTTTAGACTCTTCACACTCCCATTCCTACCATGGGTGGGGGTTCCAGGAAGTGAGCGTCTCCTGCTTGCTGCTGAACTCCCTTTTTCATGAATGTTTGTGAGACTGGAGCTCTTCAGACTTTGCAGAGAAAGATGAATTTCTTCCAAGCACAATGGGGAAGAGGAGTACAGCCCAGACAGTCCAATGCTGCTGCGGAACACAAGGTCAAAGATCAGCTTATGAGGAAATCGTCCAGGAATGTGGACACGGCAGCAGAAGGGAGTTTGGATGGAAACAATTCTACTTATCAATTCAAGCACGACTTCTTGTTTAAAACCAGCACCATGACTAAAGAAATACCAATAACTCATTCAAAGCACCAACCTGTCCGAGATGAATGTCTAAGGTTTAATGTTTGAAACTGCAGTAATTTTAAGATTGAAATCTGCATCGATTTAGTTTGTTTTTAGGTTCCAAAGGATTGATGCAAAAGTCACACTTCAAAAAACACCACAGTTTTTTGAGCTCCTGAAGAACAAACAAACAAAAGCTTTGCTGGTTAAAGTAAGGTCAGTCTCACCTGCTAGTGTATCTCTTCCCAGCTGAGTCGTTTTTATAACTGGAAGTCATCAGATCTGAAGAAAGAACTGATGAAACATAGCTGTCATCTGGAAGAAAATAAAACAATTTATTTATGATCACAGGACAGAGCAGGAAAAAAGGCAAGTTAAGAGACAAAAGTAAAACATGAAAATTGTGAGAACTATAACATAAAAATCGAAAAATTAAGCAAAAACATTTCAAATGAAAAACATAGATGGAGTGAATGTGACTCACCTGAAGTGTGGCTGCTCAGTGAGTCTGTTTCTCCTGTTTGAGCTGTGTGCTGTGACTCCAACTCTTCAACAGGGAAGTTTTTGTCAGACATCCAGAGCTGTTGGGCTCTTGGGCTGCTGTCAGTCTGAAATCCAGAATCAGCGCATCCCTCAGATTCAGGCCAAGAACCAATTGAAACGTTTCTCCTGAAAGTTTTACAGCAAATAAAAATGCTTTACATGTGTGGTTGATGTTTTGTTTCAAATAAATTCAAAAATCATAATTCATGAACTACTGTACAGTCTATTGTCAGATAATCCATCTTCAGATAAAAAGATGGTTCTGGAGCCTGGACTGCCGTCAGTCGACTTTCTCCCAGGATGAGACTTCGGCTTCGGGACTTGTCTTCTTGGAGAAGCCTGGAATTCAAATCAAAGATTTGATTAAAGATTCCATTAAACATCTATTCATTTTCCAAAACCCCTTTTAACAAACTATTCTATTTTTATATAACTAGTGATACCAACTGAACAAAAGTGAAACCTTCATTAATAAAATAACAGATTCTTTGAAAATGAACACAGAAGCAGAGTTTGTTGAAACAAAATACAAGAACCAGCTTTGAAGTAAAATCAATAATAGATATGATTGATCAATATTGCATTTTCTAAGTAAAGACTGATTCCCCTCTTTGACTTATTAAACCAAGCACTGCTGGAAACAGATGATGGGAATGAATGGTTTAAGAGTACACTTTAAAACTGTGTTCTGCCTCTGATTTTTTCCTAGTTACAAGAAGCTGAAATTACGCAAATGATCGAGAAGAACCTGGAACGTCATGATCACAGTCTGCAGAACTGCTGCGAATCGTCTTTTTATCGAGGCTATGATAGGAAGAGCGTCTGACGCTGCTCTTACAAAAACTGGCAGGAGACTCTTATTAAGCAGGTCTCAAACTGAGGAGATGCCTCCCCAGATGGGGCACTAAGTGTTGCCAGGATGCAAGCACGGTAGCACCACACTTTTAGACCAAACAACATTTTGACGCCACATAACTCAAAAGAAAATGTTTTTAACCAATAAGAACCTATGGGGACATCAGTTTTCGTGTACACCAGGCTCGGAAAGCAACCACTTCCAATGAAAAGTCTATGCAAACACGCACATATGCGTGTTCGCATATGTGCAAGTTCTCACAACTGTTTTTGGGCTTGACGTATAAAACGCAAGGCCATTCAATGTGCGTTGAAAGTTAAACCAAGTAGAACTTTGTCCAGTCAGGGACTCAGATTTGTTAGTGACATACAGGTAGCATCCTTCTTGATTCACGGAAGTGACACCAAGTCTTTCATATATGGGCATAGAGCTGTGCTAGAAAGATTTACATTTGACACTCCACAGCCGGTTTGATTCTTGACAGATTCTCCTGGTTTGGAGCCCTGAACAGTTTCTTCTTTGAGTTGATGGAATACATTGCTTTACCGCTCTGACACGTGACCAGTATTTACCTCTGTTTTCACTTCGTCCTTTAGCTCCACCCCAAGCGGACAGTAGTGAGCGTCATCACTGGAAAGCAGCTCCTCTCTGTCGCTCATAGGACGGTGAGGCGACGGACCTCGCTCCCTCATTTTTGGAGAATTCTGGGTTTTATAGACCTGAGGAGGTAAAGTGCGAACAAGGGCCAGGCTGTGGTATGCTCCACAAGCCACCTGTAAGATATGAATCCAGTTATAAAGACTGAACATAAAAAGGATAACTTTTATGTACTTCTATGTACCTGAATCACATGTCTCCCAGCTAAATGCTCAACCTGAAATGAGAAAACAATGTAGATCTTATTTTAAAAATCTACATTTAGTACTTGACATGCATGAATACTTAGCTATTTGTTTGTTGTATTTATTTTGCACAGCAGAAATTTAAAATAAATGACCTTCTGGGGTTTCTTCACAGGGAAGGTGCTGGTGACCAAACCCAGCTGGCAGCCGCTGCCCCAGGCCCACAGCTCGTTCTGGGCTGACAGGGCCAGGCTGTGCTCCCGCCCGCAGGCCAGCTGTATGACCTGAACCACCTTGGGAGGAATGACCTCCGTGTCCACCACGCTGACCAGGCTGGGCTCAGGCACTGTCAGGACAATCACAACCTCAGTCAAAAAGAAACAACCAATATTATGGTTACAATCAAACATAAAATCTTTTGGGAATCTGCTGTAAACATTTTCACTGGGTCATAATATCTGATCTTATTCATTTCTAGTGGGAAAGTGGTGACTGAAATTTGCTCCGCCCACCTCAACAATATGCCATGATTTCTACCAGTAACTTGGGGGGCAGCACAAAGTGAAATGAGAATATTGTTGATTGTTGTTGAATCCACCTTTTGATTTTCTCATGCACCAATCCAAAAAAACCTCTCCTGATAACACAGATTAGAGCTCTAATAAAAAAAGATTAATGCTTCTTTCTGAAAACTGACTGTAGTGGTCATTTAAGGAACTTGATTCTTCCAGGTTTGAGTCAAATTTGGGAACAAAAAGTTGTCAATTGAAAAGCGTATTAATATTAACAAGGTATTGCAACCCCTTTATTTCCATTTAAGATCATAAATCAAACTCATACCAGCTAATGAAACGTTAAGTTTCTCCCTTCTGCTACTTTAAAACAAAAAGGAAAACAGGAACTGAGTTTCTGTGGTAAGTTGATCAATGCATGGGATAAACATTTCAGCAATACCACAAGAAACTGTCTCAACAAAAAAATGTGTTTACTACAAACATAAAGTCTCAATATGTAAAAGGGAAGAAGGAAAAGCATTACTGACAACTGAAAAGTACAGCGAAAGCTTGAAAAAGTTTTGCCGATTTTGGAGAAAAAGAGAGTTTCAAGGATCTTTTATAACCTGTGATGTTTTCGACTGTTCCTCTTTCAGTCAGACCACACTGTCCGGATGCATTCTCCCCCCACATGAAGACGCTGCCTTGCTCACTCAGAGCGCCACAGTGGAAGCCCCCGGCAGCTACAAAGGTCACGGCCTTCCCCAGCAGAGAAGCCTCCAGGACAGGGGCAGACAACGGGACGCTCAGGGCTCGCCATGGAAGCTCTCCGAAGGAAAACACCCGACCACCTTCAAGAAAAGGCGATATTCTGCAGTTAGACTATCGTGCAACAAGAACAATACTCACAAAAACCCACACACCTTGTGCTAACAGGAGGCCGTGGTGATCTCCCAGGGACACCTGAACAACAGAGGTGGACAGCAGTGCTCTCTCTGGAGAAAGCTTTTCCGTAGATCCCGCTGAGCGCCAGACGTGGACTTGCCCTTGTTCTACAGCTGTGGGGGGCCACTCATCCGTAGGGCTGAACTCACAAAAACATGCAGCTATTGTTAACCCAGATCAGCCCATAAACCCAAAACATTTGAGTATGACACAACAAAACAGGAAACTAACATATGGAGTCCAATCTCTTTTAACAAAAATCAAGAGCAGAATAATTTTATGCTATTCTAATACTAGTTAATTATTGTGCAAAAACATCTGTGGCTGCAAAAAGAAACCATTTAAACAAGTTAACAGCTGTAAAAATGTTAAGCACACCTGTAACAAAAATTCTATTTCACAAATTTTTTTTAGCTCCTCACAACAAGTTACTACTGAGCCCTCCAGGTGCCAGTAGTTAAAAAGAAAAAAATATCTGATAAACTGTGTGCACGGTTTACAAATCCGTGCACACGGATTGCACAAGTTACAACCTCAAACTTTTGATGCAAATATACAGCATGTGTGGACATCATTGAACAACTACAAAACACCTAGAAAAATGGATGCAGGTCCATATGAACTGAGGCCTCCAAACACGAAGAACCAAAGAAAAAGACTCATTAAACTGGATTACATTCCATCTCATTCATCCGTCTGCTAACAAGCGTTTCCCCCGCAGGCTCTGACATGCAGTCACACTCAGAGGAAGGAGAATCCTGCAAAGGACTGTGTAGCAGAAACCGACTGAGAAAAGAAAGATGATCTTCTAAGTAGCAAGAAAAACTAAAAACACTTTTCATCTGTGACATATTTTCATAAAGGAAAAACTATCAACATAAAGTAAAAGTTAGCTGCATCTGGCTTTAATACTGAAAATCCTTCTATAACAATATATATTTTTGTGCCTTACCTGTCTTCCATCACTTTGTAATATCCATTTACCGCAGCATCCCGTTTATGCAAATGGTCCAATAGATATAAATATATATATGTTTTTTTTTTTTTTACATCTTGCTCAAATAAAAAGTCACTTGTCAAAGGCGATGGTTGAATTCCACATCATTTTTGCAGCTTTCTTGGTTCATATGGCTCCAGCTGAGTCATTTGGCTTTACTGAGGTAAACCTAAAAAAATACAAACAGTAGAAAAATCTGAATTTCCGGATTTTTCAGAATTCAGTCCCCTAAATTAATGTTTAACTAGTAGTAGTCTGGGATGGGCTGCTTCCATTTGTAAGAAAGAATTTATGTTTATATCGCAGATTATATTGGAAAAAAAAAACTTAAACGACAACAATTTTAGTTTTTTAAGTATTCAATAATACTCCCAACGGTGCAACCTTAGTTTCATTTCGGGATCAAACAGTTTTAACGAATATGTCCAAATTAAAGTTACCAAGCGCGAGCGTCACAAAGTGAAATGAAAACACTCGTAATATTTTAGCACAACTAAACATAGATCATTCACTTGGAACAAGGAATTCAAATAATAAACAAAGATTTAAACTAACAAACCTCCAATTAGAATGCAGCTAGCTTAACAAGACAGCGGCTAAAGAAGCTACGACTGAGGAAACGGGGACGTCAAAACTCGGAGAGAGTCACTGAGATTTCTGATGCTGTCGCCCGGACTAAATCCCGCGTGCTCAATCTGTATCCGCGCGTGACTGTTACGAGAACTAAAAAATTAAAATACTATAAAAAGAGCAATAAAGTTAAAGCAACAGTACCAGTGTTGTGACAGTCTTTTTTTTATGTGTTCTTGTTTGAAATTCCTCGATGGTATCCGAGCAGGGACAAACTTCATGGTTCCGCAACCACTTGATGCTGCAGCTGCCAGAGACGTCAGAGATAAAATATTGTTCGAAGGAGGTCTCACTCAATGTCTCGGATCACCTTGATGGTGTGCAAAAATATGGATTTTTTTTAATCATCTGTATGAATGATATTACTTACAAAACGACAAACATGTACATCTTTCATATTTTAATTTGTTAAACTTAAACTATGTTTGACCCTGTTTTTTTCTGTTAAATAACTATGTAATTAGTTTTTATTAGATTATGCTTCATTTGAAAAATGTACAAATACATATGTTTTATTTGGTGATTGTTTAGTATGCTGTGCTTTTGTTTTGTAGTTTTATTACATACATACATATATATTAATGTGCACATTTAAAACACAGTGTTTTCAAAAAAGTAGCTGCTCTGAGAAGTTGTTTTTCTTGAGCTTTTCACTTTAAGTGTCTCCAATACAGGAATGATAATCCAAAAGCGTGTGAGAACATTAAAGTTTAGTATCAAGTTGGCACCAACAAAATTAGTTTCCTTGCAGTTTTTTTTGAGTGAATGAGGTGTTCTTCTGCTTGCATTGAACAGCAGAGGTCTCACTCATTCCTGCTGCAATGACAGCAGCAGAATGGTTTGACTGCATATTTTCACCTTTAAGGAATCAGGAAACTTGAGAGGTTTGACTGCTCTGTCAAACAAATATATGCTTACTTATTAAACCTGGAAGAGTGAAGGGCCTCAACGTGCACTAATTGTGTCCAGGTTGTGCTTTTTGTTTCCACCTACAGTCTTACCGAGTAGAGTTGGTATTTAATTTGCAGCTTTGTTGTGTTGTTGTTTTGTGTTTCCATGGCCTGGGAGGTTAAACAGAATGAAAATCCTGATTCCTGGAGGTTCAGTGAAAGATGTCTGTTTCTTTTCAGCACTGGAGTCTGGCTGAGCAATGCTAAGCAATCCATTATCGAGTACTGCAACTTTGGACATATGTTTAAGATGTTTCTGTCTTGTTGAAATGTGAATGGTTGATGCTGTTGTTTCTAGATCAGAGCACGCCAAGAATTCCCATTTTTGAGAATGTTGTCTCTGTAGATGGCACTACTTATAGGTCCAGTACAACTGGGAAACACCTTGGAGGCATTTTAGAGCAGATTATGTACTTTCAAAAACACATAATATGGGAAATATCCAATATGTTGTTACAGTACCTCAGCATTCTAGATTACAGGGCTCTTCCAAAACCTTATCTGCTCTGGTAAGAGATTAAACGAGGTAAATGAACATTTCTTCACCTTTATAGTCTTTTTGTTGGCTGCACTGCAAGCTATTTGATATTTGCATGAAATCTAAAATCTCTGTTGTAGACATCCAAGATATTTTAACCAGGTTTTAAGTTGTTTTTTTTTTTTTTTATCTTTGCTCTACACCTTTCCAAGCTTTTCTCAAAATCAGCACAGTCGAAAAATCTTTGTCTCATGCTAGGATCTAGTTTAAGGAATTTATTATTAAAATAAATCAGTCGGTTTACTTCCTGCTCTTCACAATAAAAAAATTTGGTTTCAGACTAAAAAAAACTCAAATTTTACTGTAATTTTTGGTACAATTTCAATTATGCTTAAAGTTCAATAAATGCTGGAAAGTTAGACTGGCTTTCAATGTTGCTATTTTGGAAACCAAAATTTACATTTTTGTTCTAAGATTAAGTGCTAGTTTTAGATTTGATTAGGGTTTTATTAGGTTTGGTTTCTCATTCTCATTTTGTTCACATTCTGTTTCAAAACGATTCATTTCAACTCATTGAACTATTTTTTTGTCACTGTATCAACAACACTTAGGTACAAATACTCAAAAAATACAAAACATTTGCTTAGAACTCTGAAACAAATACTTATTATTGGGCTGTAGAGCATTAAATTTAAAGGAATTCTAACTTTTTTAGTGTATTGTTCTCTTTTTAAATGTGTGGAACCCATTATTTCTGGATTTTGATATCTTATTATAGAAATGTCTTACTGCATGGACAGATAATTATATCAAATAATTTTTAGAAGAACAATTTATTGTTAGACTTGCAGGTTTATTATGGTTTTGTAGTTTGTGAAAGTAGAACAAAAAGATGTTAAAACATCTCCCAGCTTGGGTGACTTCAGCCTCTCTCTATATTTGCAAATGTTGCTCAAATGTGGCACTAATTTCAATTTAAAATATTACTAATTTAGTGACATAGTCATCTTGTCGTCTTCAGTGTATGTCTAATCCACAGAAGCAGCTCTTTGCTCTTTGTGTCCTTCATCCAACATGTCTGCTTTTTCTTTTCTGCTTTTTTCCCCCTTTTCTTTCTATTCACTAATGTTCGTGATCTGCTCTCATTTGCCATTTTAGTGTTTTCTATATAAAACTGTCCAGCAAGTTTTGGCGCTGAATTTTATGAGCAGCCATAAAAAAGGGGGGAAGAAGGCAGAACAAGGGCAGGCAATTCAGAGGAAGAAAATCTAATATTTTTCCTTCTTGAAGCTGAGCACGAGAGCAAGGAGCACAGCTGCTGGCACCAAATTCTAACAGCCTCTTTTTTTCCCCCTCTGGTAATCTAATATTCATTTCCCAACCGAGAGAGCCGTGTTTGAAGTTTATCTCTCGTTCTCAGCAATAATGTTGTCTTCTATCTTATATCTCAAAATCTTTGTCAGTTTGTTGTACAATGGCCAGAAATGGACATTTCCTGTTTTTCAAAGAAAAATGGCTTGGTAAAAACATAAGAAAGGGTTTGTGTGCTCCTTCTGGAGGAACATATCTCACTGTTAGGCTCAAGAAATGATATGACAACTCTCACGACTGCAGCAGATGTCAGAATTATCATCAGATTTTCAACTAGTTACATCAGCTAACCTGACTGTGACTTTGACTGTGATATCAACGTTCAGAGAACATCTAGTTAAAGCTCAATCAAAGTAGAAAATAACGGAATTTCTTGACAATGTGGGTCTCTGGGAACCATGGTAGTCCTGTTAAATTAGGATAAGGGCTGCGTGACAAAAACTGGTCTCCCTGGGTGTGTGCTCACAAATCTCCTGGCTGCGGTTCTTGTAAAATGAAATGCAAGCTGCTATTTCGGAACACTATTTGTCCACTTCAGTCACACAAAGACACACTCGCTGACCCTGTGTCGTGACCTGAGCAGCCAGTATTTTCTTCTCCAAATGCTCATAAAATATAACTGCTGCTGGAAAAAAAACACAACCTAAGTTTACAAGACTGCACAGGCTTCGTCTACAAGTGTGCATGTGGGCGGGTTAAGCCACGCAGGGTTACAGTCAGTTCTCAGAGACGCAGCAGGAGAGTGTTTGATTGACACTCCCATGAGTCTGCACTCTGAGAGGATGCTGAAGGATCCATCACACAAATTGAAATTTAGAAGACTACTTTGTGTGAATCGTTGATTGTATTAACAGAAAAATATTATGCAGAGTCAACTATAATTTACAAGATTCATATGTGCCTATTTTGTACAGAATCCAGTTTACATGAAGCCAAGTTTCCACAAAAAAGTTCAGTTCAGTTCGGGTCATTGCAGTGCGGTTTGAAACTCTAAGCTTTGACATGGTTTGTGTTTCCACCGCCGGGCTGTGCGAGCCCCAGGTTAGGATTTGGCTTTATGATGGATGAAACTGCTTCAAAAAGAGCCTACTTTTATACCTGTGTTATTTGGCAGAATGACATGCAGTGAAGATATAGAAAAAAACAATGAATAATATATCCTATTTGGGTTCTTTCTTTTCCAGATGCATAATTACCAAAAGAAGAGGTTGATCTGAGTAAAAGCCTATGAGCTGCAGCTAGAGACAAAGCTAAAGAGAAATGACAGAGGAGGGGAGGATGACAAGCAACAAGAAGAATTTTAAAAGTCATTTTTTGTCAGTCTTAACATTTACAGATCCATCTATCCATTTTCCTAACCCACTGTATCCCTTTTGGGCTCATCGCCTAACCTTGCTAATGTTTGGGAAAGGCAAGGAACACCTTGGGCAGGTCACTAGTCTGTTCCAGGGCCACACAATAACACACCCATACGCACTCTCAGTCACACCTACAGTCAATCTAGAGTGATCAATCAAACTATTAAGCATGTTTTTGGACTCTGGGAGGAGAGTGTCTGGAAAAACCCACACATACATGGGGAGAACAAACTCCACACAGAAAGGCCCCAGCCATGACTTGAACAAGGGGCTTCTGGCCATGAGGCAAAAGACACTAACCCCTGAGCCACCCTCATTGACAGACCCTTCTGAGTAATTTCTGTATTCCCCATTTTCCTGCTGTTTCTCTGTACAGCTTTGCCACATATGAACAAAACAGAAACTACTTCTTTGTTATTGCATGAAGGGGAATGTCAAAACGTAGATTATTTTATTTCAGTTTTCCATATTTAAGTAAATAACGTTTATTCATATAGCACTTTTCCCAGAAAGAATTACAAAGTGCTTAACAATGCAAGTCAAACGACTTAAAACAGAATAAAACAAGAAGAAAAATGCATTAAAGATTAAAAAAACATAAAAACCAACATTTATGTAAAGCTTGCAGAAAAAAGGATCTTCAGATGTGTTTTAAAAGCTTCAGCTGAGTCAACAGAGCATAGAGATGAAGGCAGAGTTCCAAAATTTGGGAGCCATCACTTGGAACACGCAACCCCATCATTGTTTTAAAATGTGTGTGAGGGACAACCAATAAAACCTGACCTGAGGATCTAAAAACATGAGAAGGTTTGATGAATATAAGAAGCTCTGAGATATAATGTGGGCTCCAAAAGTAAGAATTAAAGTCTTAAAATGGATTCTAAAATGAGCTGGAAGCACCTGGAGTGATGTGTAACGTTTTTCCGGTTTGGGTTGAAAGACGTGCAGCAGAGTTCTGAACAGCCTGAAGGCGATAAAGCTCTTTTTGGCTTAAACAAGTAAAGAGTGCAACAATAATCCAGGCATGATGATACGAATGCATGAATAATCACTTCAAGCTCTGCCTTTGACACAAGAGACCTTGACTTGTTTCTTAGCAACAGTCTCTGGTTAACAATTTAACATGGTGGTATGGGATCTTATTCATTCAGGTGACGTCTTGGTTGAGTCATGGCATCTGGACTTAAAATCTGATTCTTTGAAAAATGTCACCACTCAGTCAAGTGGCTCAAACAGTTATTTTTTTTTAACATGCTTTTAACAAAGATTTTAATATGGTGACGGAAGTTTTGAACTTTACATTGGACAGACAGGCCAAGGAACATAACAGGGAGTCTGATCAAAGATTTCTATTTCTATTTTAAAGTTGGTGTTAAAGTCCCACTCTGATCATCATTTGATCCATTATAAAAGCGTTCTGAGTCATCTTTTAACTATGATTATGGAAAAAAAAAAAAAAAAAAACTATGATTATGGAGTCTTTAGCCAAAATACACAAAACTTGTGTTGTTTTCTAGGGCATACTTTCTGCAGAGTGGCAGGAGTTCATCAGAAATTCACCTCTGAGTTGTGGGTAGGACTGTTGGCGCAGAGTATGCCTGTCCTCATTTCCCATCATTCCTTCATTTACATTCTCTACCACTAGCTTACAGTCCCTCAGACTCCAATTGAACGTTACCGGTGGGATAAAAATGAGCCTGTCTGTCTGCAAGCGATATTGGAACCAGCTCGCACGAAGAAAGCCAAGATGTATGTGGATCTATTTGTCTGCAAGTGGATATATCAGAATGGAGAGGAGCAGGGAGCTTGTGACCCGACTGTAGATTTTCCATCACAGCAACAAGCTTTTCCAATGGCATTTTTTTTCTGTTGCTGATTCGAAATGATTTGAATAAGGAAAGACTCAGACATGCAATTTTAATCTTGTTTTTTTAATATATGTCCTCCTTTATGAGAAAAATGCAATAAGAAAATACTAAAAACACGACTTTCATAGGAGTTTACTTTAATCACCAAAAGTCTAGTAAACCATCTCCAATCTCATGAACTGTACAATAAACTGACAGATCGTTTTACAAGATTTGACAGCATAACTGGCTGCAAACATGTTTCTAACTGAAATGATTATGCCCATCAGGGAGAGTCTGGGTTCACATCAGGCCCCTAAACAGTTCCGATTCAATAAGTTTCATCAGTGTCACAAACCCTAAAATCAATGATGGTTAACCAAAGAACAAAAGTTCTTTGAACTTTCTTTGGTCTGTCTGATTGTCTGTCTGGTACCAAGTCTTGTCAAACTCCTGAATCACACACCCAACAGCAAGAAACAGTTGTGCAAACCAATTAAAGCGTTTTTGAAATGTTCCTCTCATGAATCAGCACTGTCTGATTGATGCAGTGGTTTCTTCCCAGAAGTGTATTAATGTGGTGATGCATCTTAGTCAGCAGTGCAGTACTTTTTTATATGTTCTTTTAAGGTGTGATGAGATGAGAAAATATGGATAGCCTAACAACAAAGAACAGTTTTTTTTTTTTGTAAAAGCTGGGACTTGAGTTGCACGGATAAGTGTGTGCTTTTGATTGTTGTTGGAACTTTTTTGGTCAAATTACAATGATCATTTCAAATCTAGTTGGTCCTGATACTTTTTGTTTGTGCCCATTTCTGATGCATGAAGATAACCTTGGTTTAAGGGTTAAAATTTACATCATTGTTGGTTAGATGGTTAGTTATTGATATTTAAATTTGGAGAAGAGTGTAGAGAATGCATTGTGTCATTGAAAGCCCTTCCAATGATATAAACTTTGTGTGTGTGTGTGGGTGTGTGTGAAGGCAGTATATTTAAAGAACATTGAAAACACATGTTTGGAGTTTGATAAAGAATATTTTAGGTACTGGGTAATTTGGAGTGAACATAGTGCACACACAGGCATACAAAAAGCTTGACTCTCAAACATCCATCCAATTTTGATTTTAATCAGAGATCCATGGAACAACTTTAATGAATCTGGCTTCATGACTTATTTTAAATTTTTATTAAATAAAATTGGACCATAATGCAAAACGAATGCTTTTTTTAACAATGCAGTCAAAGGAAAATTCTAATCCTTATTCTGATTCCACCACAAACATTTATTATGTTTAAGGGGTAATTTTTCTGTGAAATTACGTTGTCACAGCTGTTCTGGATGGGTTAAATCTGTTCAAGTTAAATAAAATAGAAAGGCTTTAAATAGAACAAGCTAGAACGAAGTTTTAGAACGGTACAAATCCTTCCTTGGAAGGATCTGTGCCATTTGTGGGTACAGATCCTTCCTTGGAACAGTACCCGCAAAACAAATTAGTTCCCAGCAAACCACCAGCTAACTTCAGAAAAAAACTTCAAGGGATCTAAATCAGACAGAAAGAGAAATTCCTTTGTTTGTTTCTTCAATAAAAGATAAAAAGGCTTTCTCTGTGGTAGGAAAGTGAGTGAAAAAAGTTGTCCTTGTCACAATATAAGAATAAAATGAAAATTTTTAAAATTACATTATTTGAATGAGAATCCTGAATATATTTTAATTTAAATCACGCACTTCATTTGTCTTCATTTAAATCTACTTTATAAAAGGAAACATGTAATAGTCATTTTTGTGCAACTTAGACTAAAAAGCTGTGGTTCAAAATCCAAACTGTGAAGCAAACTTTGATTTGTAGCTGATTTGTGGATGTTGCTTTTTGCAGTCAGATCTGACCCATCTGATTTATTTACTGGTGCTTAACCTGAGGCATTCTAAATAAGCATGTTTTGGAGAGATCACTGATTTGGTATTGTTTCCTTGTTCGCACCACCATGCAATAACAGTGTTTTTAAAACCATCTCTAAAAGTGTATTGCAAATGTTCTGTTTTTTAGGTGTGAGAAATGTTGGTTTAGTGAGAACATGTCAGAAGAAGAGCCCCATAAAAGGCCAGAGCAGTGGCCATCTGGCTCAGGTCAAGCTCCCACAGAGCCATGATCACAGTGGTGTGTTCATGCATGTGTGTGTGTCAGTGTGTCTCATGCGGTGCAAGGTAATGACCACAGCTGGGTGTCGGGGACTTCAGACCAACAGGAGGTCACCCCCTAGTTAATCCCATTTCTCCCAAAGTTCCCCTTTTTTCTGTTTTCTTGTCTGCATCTTCTCCATTTTGCGTCCCCTCTGTTGGGTTTGTCTAGATCTCTGTGTCTCTTTGCGATCAGGAATGAAAACCCAACTTTAAAACTCTCCGAATGGACTGAACTTGTGGGAAAAAAGGGGGTGAAAAAAACTCTGTGTGAAGCTTAGCAGGGCAGCCATTGTGACTTCACCTCTTCCATTACTTTGCATCAATTAGCAGATCACCTCAAAGACTTTTGTGTGTATGCTGTGGGGGAGGGTAAGCAAAGGACTGGGACAATTGTGTATCCTAAGAAAAGGAACTGATTTTTCATGCTTTTTGAAGACCCTCTCCGATGAAAATCTTGCTTTTGGTTTTTTTAACATGTTCTTGTGGCATTTTTCATACAGAAAATTAAGCTCAAAATTGCATTTTTCAGTATTTCTTTACTAAGAAACAGGAGCAGAAATGAAAATACAGCTGGAAAAAGCTTATAGGTGTGACTTAGAACCTACTACGCCACGGCAAGCCAGAAGCTCCCTGCTCTAGTCCATTCTGATCCATCAACTTGAGCCCCATTTCCAGTGTGCAATACAGTATGGTATTGTATGGTATTTTAAGTGTTTCCAAAATAAAACAGACCCATAAAACCACATGTGTCAAACTCAAGGCCCGCGGGCCAAATGTGGCCCTCCATGTCATTTTATGTGGCCCGCGAGAGCATAAAAGTTTTTAATTTCTTAAAATAAGAAATAAAAATTGGTATGTATTTGTTCATATCTAGGGGGAATTGGACTTGAGATATCAGATTGGGCAACTATGCATTGGGACTCAAACAATGTCCATACAACCTAACCTGACATAATCAAATGTAAAAGGATTTGTGCTAGAGTAACAAGCAAACATATGTTTTCTTTGCAGTTGTAATTGTCACTTTAAAAATTTATAATAAATAAATAATGAGTTATTTATCATTAAGGATTGGTTACATTTATTTTTCATTACATTTAATTACATGTATAAGTTATATCTGGCCCTTTGAGGACAACCACTATGCTGATGTGGCCCTCAGTCAAAATGAGTTTGGACACCCCTGCATTAAACAGTACCAAACCCTAGGATTTTTTAGAAAACATGAATGGAACAGTTAGGGCAGAGCTACTATCATCACATAATAAAACCAGTTGATTGGCGGACGGTCATTATGACAGAAGAAAATGCCAAACCACCGCCAATGTTTCTGGCTGTAATCTTCTTTATTGCCCGCAATCTTCTCTCAAACAACATTAAAGTGTAAACAGGTTGATGATGAGAAATTCTGCCCACAACTCAGAGGTGAATTTTTTAATGAACTCCTGAAGAAACTATTTCCTAGAAAACGCCACAGATATTTTGATCTTGGATAAAAACAGCACATTCATAAATAAAAAACCTCTGGTAACTCTTTTAAATTATATCAAAAGATGATTAGAGTGGGACTAGGCCTGCACAATATACCGCAAATTTATCGTTATCGCAACATCAAGCTGTGCAATATGCATACTGCAAAACATGCCGAAAATCGCAATAAGTGGTTACCTTGAATGTGCTAAAACAAACTCATGGCAGCTTGAAATATTGAACAAATTAAATAAATCCTTTTATGCATTTAACCAATAGGAAGGACCCGTTTACGTTGTTGATCAATCAGATGAGCCCTTTTATGTTTGACGTTTGCCGCCTACGTTGACGAGGGTCATTTGGAGTATAATTTTTAAACTGTTGCAGTGAAATGGAAATGATGTTTTTGGTTGTTTTGCTATTTGTTTATATATCGCAAATTATATCGTTATCGCAATATTAATCACCAATATCGCATATCGCGAGTTTTCCTCATATCGTGCAGCCCTAAGTGGGACTTTAACTGAATCTACCAAAATGCTTGTTTGGTGGCAGGGTTACTTGCAACGTAATACTACAGTGTACCTCTCGAGACTTCTCTCCCGATGTGAATTAATTTGTCTCTGAATGGCTTCACTATTCTGACTAAAGTACGTTTTCTCAACACGATTTTTAAAAAAAGAAACTCCTGACTACATTTCTAACACAACACTTCATAATGTAGCCTAACAGTAATTGCTACAAAGGCAGATTTCCCATTCAGGTCAAAATGGGGTTCTTACATAGCAATATTAGCATTACATTGGAGGCTGAAAGGGGTTTTCAGCTGAAATCTGACACTTGCTTTTCTCCTGGGACAGTGTAGTGCTTTTCTCTCTTAGGTTTGCATTCTGCCAAATCTGAAAGATAACCTGGTGTCAGTACTTAGTATGTAGGTACTTAGGCAACTTTCAGTCTCACTCATACAGATCAATACCCTGTGTAGGTGAAAAGACTGTACCGCTGCTATGCAAGTTCTTTTTTCCTCTCCCAGATCATAAATCCATTGTGCTGCTCAAACTAGATAAACCAGTTCAACCTCACTGAACCTGCCATTGTTATTACTCTTCAGACTAATAGAGGAACTAATATGATGGGAAATGTCCTGACAGTCTTTCATAATGGCTTGTTTAATCCACAGCAGTTTGTTTCTGTACATAGTGCACTTTCTAGAAGCCACACACCTTGTGTGGAATGAAAGCAACACTGAGATTTGTCCTTTCTGTTCTCTGGCCAAAATCCCCCAAAAATGAATGTACTCATAAACAGTTCACTATTTCTTCATCTCTCAGAATCCAATCCCTCTATCCATCCATCCATCCATCCATCCATCCATCCATCCATCCATCCATCCATCCATCCATCCATCCATGCATCCATCCATCCATCCATCCATCCATCCATCCATCCATCCATCCATCCATCCATTTTCAGAACTTTCTGAATCTCTTTTGAGGTCACGAGGCTGCTGGAGCCAACCCAGCTACTGTTGGGCTAAGGTGGATTAAGCCCTGAACAGGTCACGTCTGTTGCAGGACTTCTTGCTGTGAGGCGCGTGCTAGTTTTTAAGTTAAGTTTAAGTTAATTGAAGAGTTTTGGATTCCACCCAAATGCCAATTCGATCAAACACATCCCTTAATGTGTCCAAACAGTTTATTTATTTGTCATAAATTAGTCAATAATAGAAAAAAAATATAGAGAGATTTTTTAATCATGTTGTTAGTGTGTTTGTTTTTTTAAGATTGCTCCAGTGGTCATTTGAGGAACTGTATCAGTGGGTACGTCCAGATTGGCTTTAATGCCTCATTTCCACTGGGCAGTACAGTCTGGTTCGGCCCCCTCAGGTCCGATTTGGAATGGTCCAGGCAATTTAGGCAAGAGTTTCACCTCAAAGTTGGACCATCCCACCCCATGTGGGGTACTGACTGGTTGTGTAGCTTTGGGTCATAGTAGTGCGACCAGAGCAAAAGCTAAGCAAATTACAACAACAATGGAAGTCATCCATTTTTTTCTGCTTGGCTTTTGGTACTTGGTATCCACAAAGTATTTAATGTTGTTTGAAAGAAGATTGTGGGAGGCGAAGAGGTATACAGTTGAAAACATTGGCACTGGTTGGCGCTTTCTGTTGATGTTACAACCTTCTGCCAATCAACGGGTATCATGTGACGACAGTAGCTCTGCACTAACCGGTACATTCCATTTTTCTATGGACCTACATCCAATGGGGACCCAAAAGTGGTACGCTTTGGACCGGCTTAATTGGTCATTTTTTTAATGGAAAAGGTCAAAATACTGTACCAATCCAGATCGGACCGACTGTTCCATACCGCTCAGTAGAAATGAGGCTTAAGTTTGGGATGGAATGTGAGGGTTTGCATTTCACTAGAATTCTAGAACAGCTTTAGAAGGCCCACTTCAATAAACAACTGCCTTGTTTATCCTTCTAACTGGCTAACTTTGGAAAAAGTTGGGATTTTGTAACTTCATGTCTGGTGAAGACATCAAAAACAATAGAGATGACAAACAGCCCAATAGTAAGGCCACACAACTGTTATTGATCTATAGTTAGTTGCTGTTCCCATGTAGAATTCCACAAACAAATGTTCACTCTTTTTTTATCCTTTGACACATTTCTAAAGCTAAAGGGTGGGATGACAGCTACTCACCAGTTCATATTAGAAACACCAAAGACAAGAGAATACACTACAATACAATACATGTACAGACTCTTCACACCATAAAATCTTTTTGGTAAACGTCCTGCTACCATACAACTTGTGCAGATGCCCAAACTTTAACATTTAACCAGCTGTATCTCTGGTTAGAAAATGAACTGTTCACAACCCCAACATGCTCCTGAGATCTAAACAAACACTAAAGCAGACCCAGAGAGCACTCTGCCATTTAGGACTCATGCCACACAAGTTGTCAGTGTGGAAGGTCCACTTGATGATCTATGCCACCCAGTGCACAAACTGTTTACCTTGTTATCATCTGGCAGGCAGTATCAGTGCTCTGATCTGCAGCCTCAGTGACACTTCTTTTCTTTCAGACTCCTCAAAATGTGCACTAACTGACCATCATTTGACATTAAGTATTCACGAGCTGCCAGAGGATTAACATACATCGCAGGTTCTGCTCTACACCTCTACCTGGGTTTTTTGCCACACAAGCCACAGGAATTTATTTTAGTGTCAAGCGGCTGCTTAAGCTGTCAGTTCACTGTTTTGGTTGAAATATCTCAGCATTCACAGCAGAGGAGTTAGAACTGAATGTTGTCTAAACATTCATGGGTAAAACAGAAAGGGCTTTGGAAATTTCCAGACTCTCCTGTAGCCCCATCAGGAAGTAGTTTAAAACGTTACATTGATTGGTAAAATTGTGGGAATTTGTTCCAGCTGCTTTGAGAAGAAATATAAGAATTAAAATTATAAAACGTTAAACTTTGAATTGGTCCAAAAGTTTAAAGGAGTCTCTGAACTCACCAGTAAGTTTGCTGATTGCATCGGCTCTTTACAAAAAAGTTTTTATCTTTGAAATCTTTGGTTTAAAATAAACAAAACAAGAATTCTGACACATAATTGTGATACCCCTTGGAAAAAGTCGTTGGAGCTTTAAATTGATTGCATGGACAATTTTCACATTGTTGTGAACTCTTTGCTTTGTTTGTGGATTTATACATATTTTTTCTCTACGTTTTTGATATTTTATTATAAATCATAAAAGAGCTGTTTGATCTCAATTTTTGTAATTTTTGCAGTTTAAGAAACTGACTTATTATACCACTCAAATTTCTGTTATTTTGGACAGTTTCAGGTTCATTGTGCAATTACTTTTTATAATTATTCGAACTATTAAAAATGTATCTGTATTATAATAAAATAGTTACCTTTGAGTTGTGGATGGGATCGTTGCTGTGGAGTCAGCCTCTGCCCCCAGCTCCCATCATCCATTAGTTTACACTCTCTCCCACTATCTTACAGCCTCTCAAAACCCCAAGCTGATATTAGCAGTGCAACAAAAATGATTAATAATATAGGAGTAATCAATCCCTACAGTTTTGTCCCAGATGCCAGAGAAAAACAAAAATGTTTATGGATCTAAAAGCGGACACATCAGAATAGGGTGGAGCAAGGAGCTTCTGGCCCGCCAGTTGTAATTTGTACATAACAACTACAAGCTTTTTCAAATGGCATATTTTCATCTGCCTCTGATTCTATTGAACTGTATTCTATGGAACTTTCAATAAAAGGTCATCTTCTAGTTTTCATGAGCAGATGAGTTAGTGCCCAGCCTGTTTGTAGTTATTTGCTTTTGTAGTTCTTAAAAAAAATAGAACAAAAATCAAGTGTTTTTTTTCTTTTATTACACAATAAAATTCAAACGAAGATCCCTCTTTTTTTTATTGAAAACAATACACTTCCATATAATTCACCACAATTTGAATAAAGAATATTCATACATACAGTTTTAATCTTACATATGTCTTCCATCATCAAAAAAATGCTACAAAAACATGTTAGAAAAACACATTGGTAACACTTTATATTAAGATTCCTTAACAAGCTCTGTTAACACATTAACAAGCATTATAAATGAATTTATAGGGTGTTAGTAAGTCATTTATTAGTACAATAAGTCTAATAAGGTTTATTAAATTACTTAGTTAACACATTTACAAGCATTATTATTAGGATGGTTTCAAGATGCTAATGATGCATTTACTGATATTATAGGTGCCTAACAAATGTGTCAGTGTTAATAAGCTTAATAAGATTTATTAACAACCTTTGTTAACAAATTAAGAAGTATTATTATTGTTTGGGATTCTAGTAAGATATTTATTAGCATTATAGACGTCTGACACAAGCCTAATGTTCATAAGCTTAATAAGTTTTATTAACTAACTTAACAAATTATTAGGCTTTATTAATGTGTCAGATGCTAGTAAGATATTTATTAGCATTATAGATGTCTTGCAAATACCTGAAAGTGTTAATAAGATTTATTAACATCTAAAGTCAGACCATTGTCTTCTAAATCCATATTACTAAACTGCTTATAAGCTTTACAAATGTATTAATTAACTTTGTTAATAGTTTATTAATTGTATTGCAGCACCTCATCTAAAGTGTGGACTTTTTTTAGCACAAACAACCACAAAGCATAAAGATTGTAAAAAGAACTTTATGACATTAAAACAGACTAAACATACACAAATCGTTTTGTAAAAGATATATAATAATTTAATTCAGACAAATATTTTTTTAAAAAAAACATATATACTGGTGTTGGATGACTAGCATCATAGCTATTAATAAGGATACAGTATTAGCATCTATCCTGAGTGAAACATTCATTGCAAATCCCATCACCAGGAGACAGTTCTCTGCATTCAATGCCAACTGCATTCAACCACTGTTGCCTTGCTTCAAAGTCCACAAGAAAGTTGCACAAGCCAGTAACTTTTGAAGACCGAAGACAATAAACCTACAGGAGCCGTGCTAAAGCTAACACGCTAACCTGCCCAGGTTAACTAATGTCACCATTGGCTAATGAATCTGTCAGTCAAACTCATCAGCAAAACAGGCATGCTCACTTTCAGCCAATTGAATGGCCTCGTAGACTTTGCTTTCACACAGGTGACGAAAAAAACCCCGCCCATCTTTGATTCTGTACCGGTCGGTCGTTAGCGTGTTAGCTTTAGCATGGCTCCTGTAGGTTTATTGTCTTCGTTCTTTAAAAATGACTGGCTTGTGCAACTTTCTTGTGGACTTTGAAGCAAGGCAACGGTGGTTGAATGCAGTTGGCATTGAATGCAGAGAACTGTCTCCTGGTGATGGGATTTGCAATGAATGTTTCACTCAGGATAGATGCTAATACTTTATCCTATTAGCTATGATCATGCTAGAGTCATCCAACACCAGTATATATGTTTTTAATTTTTTTTTATTTGTCTGAATTAAATTATTATATATCTTTTACAGAGGGATTTGTGTATGTTTAGTCTGTTTTAATGTCATAAAGTTCTTTTTACAATCTTTATGCTTTGTGGTTGTTTGTGCTAAAAAACGTCCACACTTTAGATGAGGTGCTGCAAAACAATTAATAAACTATTAACAAAGTTAATTAATACATTTGTAAAGCTTATAAGCAGTTTAGTAATATGGATTCAGAAGACAATGGTCTGACTTTAGATGTTTATAAATCTTATTAACACTTTCAGGTATTTGCAAGACATCTATAATGCTAATAAATATCTTACTAGAGCCCCAAACAATAATAATACTTCTCAATTTGTTAACAAAGGTTGTTAATAAATCTTATTAAGCTTATTAACACTGACACATTTGTTAGGCACCTATAATATCAGTAAATGCATCATTAGCATATTGAAAACATCCTAATAATAATGCTTGTAAATGTGTTAACTAAGTAATTTAATAAACCTTATTAGACTTATTGTACTAATAAATGTCTTACTAACACCCTATAAATTCATTTATAATGCTTGTTAATGTGTTAACAAAGCTTGTTAAGGAATCTTAATATAAAGTGTTACCCACACATTTTCATTGGAGTTGGTCTTTAACTAACAGCCATAAAACTTTAATATGTCTCGATTAATGACAATTCTTAATTTGGTTTAAGTCTTAGTGTTACTAATAAAAGAAAAAGTGTGATCTTAGAAAACATTAGGTAAATATAGAAATGCACAGTTTTTTTGTAGTTAGGTTTTTTTTCTGCCTCTCATTTGGACCATGAAACTAGTTTGCACAAATGCTACAGATGAGTTGAATGAAAATATTCATTATTAGATTCATTTAGGAAGTAGAAGAAGCTGAGATTGTTCACTCACTGCAGCTGTTTCTTTATTTTAGAATGTGTTTTTCAAAATGACCGCTATGATGTATTTCTGTGGCAGCTTGTCTCCTTGCTGCAGAGAGCCACATGCCAGGGAACAAGCGTTACATTCCTTCCATACTCTCTGTTGCTCTATTTATGCCACGCCGAAATGATGTTGTAAAAGTTGTTGGTGTCAATTCAAACACGTCCATTTCATGTCTTTACCTGACTGTGGTGGAGAGCAAAATTTAAAAGCTTCATCATATCAAGTATGCACAAAGCAGATATGATCCAGCATAAAAAATAGCAGCTGCATTACACTACTTTTACAACTGACCTTTTTGTGTAGGTCTATCGCAAAACTTTTTCAATAAAGTTAAATTAACACTTCATGTTTGACAGATAACATGAAATTTTGTGTTTGGATTTAAACATGGAGGAAAAATTATCAAGAACAAATATTTCAATCATGTTCTCACTTATCTTCTTTTTTTTTTTTACTTCTTAATAACTTTTTACTAAATATACTGTAAAGGATGGCTGTAAGTCCACCCATTTAAAATGATGACAAATGTGAAACAGTCATCAGCTTTTCTGTCACTAAAACTGGATGAATATATATATGATTATATTTTATTATTCCCACTCCATCCGTCATGTTTATGTAATATAATGTTATGAATTTTCCTCTCCATGCAATCTGGAACTCTTGTTCAAGTGCTTTAGATGTCAGCGAGTAACCCTCCTGCTGCCTGGACCGAGCACACTCTGCTGGGGCAAATAAATCGTTCTTTCATCACCGTGTGTGTGAGATCCTATGTGTGAGATGCTGTGTGTGAGTTTGTGTGCACGCTCATGTGTGCGTGTGCTGAGTCCAGTACTGTAGGCTCTCTGTGTTGCAATGACAGACACAAACCAGCTGCCTACATTCCTCTCCCTCTTTCCGTCTCTACTGACTTCGTCCAGGGGATCTCCCATCCCCCCCACCACTTACCAGCATGTTGCATACATACCACATACTTCTGATATATACATAGGTGGGTAAAGAACCAGAAATTGTACCTAAATGTATCAGCTGAAATGTAAATGTAATATTGCGTTACTGCTTTAATATGGCCTAATTAAAATCATGCAACATTGACAAATGTATAAAGTTAAAATTATTTTTCATAACATCTTTAATGAGAAACTAAAAGTGCATGCGTAAATCACGGAAATTCAAATACCCACTCAAAAAAAGAAATTCATGATTTTGGTGTTTTTAACATGTTATGGTGGCATTTTTCGTGAAAAAATTAAGCTCAAAATTGCATTGCTGAGTATTTCGTTACTCAAATCATTGTGATTCAAGAGCAACCGAAAAAATGCTTTTGGAAAAAGCTTGAAGCAGTGACGTAGAAGCTACAATCGTCAGGCCACATGTTTTCTACTCCGCTCCATTCTCACGCATCCACTTGCAGACACAGATCCATGCACGTCGTCATTTTTCCAGTCTGAGCTTGCATCAGGTTCAAAACTGTACAACTGGATAGCTCCAATTGTGCTCATTGTTATTGTTGCACCACTAATGTTAGGTTGTGGGTGTGAGGGGCTGTAAGCTAGCGGGAGAGAGTGTAAACAGATAAATGATGGGAAGTGGAGACGGACTTACTCTGCCCCAACAGTCCTGCCTACAACTCAGATGTAAAATTCTAATGAACTATTGTTGCTCTGCAGAAACTATTCCCTATAAATGATAGTTTTTTTTCCATTTTGGACAAAAAGAGGGCATAATTATATTTAAAAAGACCACTGGGACCTTTTAAATAGATAAAAAAAATGATTGGAGTGGGAATTCAAACAGTATTTAGCAGATGGTTGTTAGGCTGACAGCTGATTATTAGTTGGACAGTTAAACTAATTGTTTCTGTTCATGTTTTTTGGTTGTTAAGGTTGTAAGACTGTACATTAGCATGTCAAAATCCATTCATTGATGTGTCGGTTTCCATCTCAGGCATTTCCTGCCTAAATAGCCGTACACACGCAACTGTGTCAGATCTAATAAGGGTTTGGTCAAAAAGTTTTACAACAAAACACCAAAAAGGTAATTCAGGCTTGACAGCAGCACACTCAGTTGCCACCCTGTTTAAGAAGTGGTGTGTGAAAGAGACTTTAGGGTAAGACTTAATTACATAGTGGGGCCCAGACAAATATTGTTTTAAGTAGTGTGTCAGGATTTCTCTCAGGATTTTCCCCGAACTTCTCAACCATTTCCATGTGAAAAAACCCCCACAGAAAATACTGTCATAAAAAGCAAAATTGGATAAAAGATTGGTGTTGTTGCTTTTAATAGTTATTTAGTCTATAGAGATGATGCAAATGTATAAGTAAAAAAAGCTGCAAACTTTAAAAGTTCTGTAGTCTTGCTAAGCTATGAATATTTAATTGATGTATTCCTACGATAAATCAGCATGCTTGCTGGCTTTGGAAATCGACATGTCGTTAAGCTAAAATTCCTCTTTAAACCAAACTAAACAGGATTTTTCCACTTTAACTGAACATAAAATAGTCACTGAGTGGTGGGTTTAAGTGGCACCTCCAGTACTTTACACAGGGGTCCAGCTCAAATGACACGTGCACAGTCCAAGCCATCATCATCTTTTTTTTCTCAGTTTATATCTCGCCTTAATCTGCTGAAAATCCATGTGTTTGTATAACTCTTTCCCCCCCCTCCAGCTGCAGTGGACTGCAGTCCAAACAGTGAGTGACTGTCTGGATGGCTACCCATCTGCTTGACCACTGCTGACTCTATCCACAAACATATGCACTCACACAAACAAACCGTTGCACATTGACATGATGGTGTTCGTTCCATTTGACCTGATGTGGCTACTAACTGCTGGGGCTCGCACCGCAGACAGTGAATGAAAACAAGCCAAGGACAGACCCCATCCAAAACTCTATAATCCTGCTACAAGTATTTGCACAAGACTAAAAAGACTGTTGCCCGTCTTTGTGTTTTTGAAAATTATTGGACTTTGTGCATACTTTATCTAGCTGATGCTGTAGCATGAAACTTCAAATATAACTATCAAACAAATGCATTTGCTCACATTGTCCCAGGGTACAACTTGAATATTTTTGCATTTACTTCTTTATAACCAGCTCAAGATGCACCACACAACTGTTGACAATCTAGATGACATGTCCAGCCAATCAAAATCTACAGACATAGAATAGCAGTAGTAAAATATGTTCATATTTTTCCAAGAAGAAATATTTAATTAGCTATAGCAAATAACCTTTAAATTGTATTTTTGGGTTTTCCCTATTTTCCTCAGAAACTGTTTATATTTATTTATTTTTTCCTGATTTTACTGTTGTTGGGTAAAAATAACAACATTTTTTTTTACATAAATCAGTTACTAGTCAAACTGGGATAGTCTTTCGACAATTTTTTTTAACCAACTGCCATCACTAGTGACAATGTGATATGCATGCAGTCAATACTTTTCCTACATGTATCAATTGAACATGTGTCCATACATGAAATAGCACTTTGCCTGGATGTTGTGACAGTGTGAGAAGCCAAGCCACAGATTCAATAATGTGAACATATATGTTATTAGTTAGCCTCTCTTTTTGTTCCTTATGCGAATTTCCTCTTTTTTCTTGCAGTTAACAAGTAATGTGTTGACTTACTTGTAAAGCTTTTGTCTCTTTATGTACCATCTGCTTTTTTTGGTAATTAAATTATTGCTGGCTGTGATCAAATTAACACAGATACAAGATGACCATATTAGAAGCAAAGGTCACCAACAACAATTTGATTAAATTTCACTCAGAGTTTAAATGAAATTAGAATTTAGTTTTCTTTATTTTTTTTTTCTTCTTTCAGTTTTTTAAAACAGAAATATTTAAAGAAAGAGTTTCTAAAAAGTTAGATTTAAATCTGTGATTCAAATGACTGCGCCTCTGTGTTCAGTTTGTTGTAACAGCAATTACCATCCCTTTTGGGGGTCTTTTTCTGTGAGCGGTAAAATCCAAAACCCTTTGAAGACTCCATGCTTGTTTAAATACTTGAAATTTGTATTCAGCTCCTATACTTTTATTAGCAGTAGCGCCCTGGATGAGCTAAGGGTGAATTTTTGTGGGGTAGAGTAAGGCCATCTTGCATGCATTAGGATCAGAGTTTTTGAGAGCCTGAGTCGTTTTGAATTGCTAAGTTGCTGAAAGACACAAAGTAGGCCTTGCCTTTGGAGAAACAAGTCAGATAGTTCAGCAACTTTTTTCAGATTTTATACAGCAACAATACGGCAGACTGTTAGCATTCCGTGAGCAATTTCATTTTGTTTCTTTAAAAAGTCTATAAAGAAAGTTTGATCTCTGGTCACTTTTCTCTGGGATACTTCATTTAACTCCTCTGACATCTCCTTTTGGCTAAACCTCTCCTCCCACTCCTTTTCCTTCTCCCCCTGCCCTCTTTGACCTTTTCTCTTCTTCCTGTCCCTTCCCCCATCGCAGCCAACCCCCACCATCTTTTAAGCCCACTCAGGGTAGAAACACACCAAATGCAGCGATACTGCCATGCAGCAGCTCCATTCATTCCCTCCAAGCCTGCTTTTCTTTGCTCAGATGATCATGCTGCCACTTTAAATGACAGCTGTTCTGACTGTTGTTTTCACCGCCCTACAGTGAGGAAACGGAGAAGGAGCTGTGCCTTATTGTTTGAAATGATGCCCTAAACCAGACCATGTAAAACACAGCCCTGTTTACTGGTTTAAAATGCTGGAATCAACTCTACTTTTTGTTTATTGTTCTACTTTTTTAGATTTTTATCAGTTTCTGTAGGCCGTCACGTGTCCCACTTGCAACCTTTTTTTTTATTTGTGTGTAAATAGATAGTAAACTGCAATTTTGGATGCAATTGTTAAAAATTTAAAGTGAGCCACTTTTGAATTAGAAATCAAAAAGAAAACTTAGAAATGTTTCAGATTTTTTGTCATGGCATTTGGGGCCCTTTCCCATGCCTACATCCTGCCTTGGCAGTTCACCAAAAAATTGCCTCTGAGTTGCAGGTGGGATAGTTTGCATGGAGTAAGCCTGTCTTCAATTTCCATTATCTCTTTGTTTATACTCTATCCCACTAGCTTACAGCCCCTCACAACCCTACGCTAACATTAGCAGTGCAACAAAGAAAGTAAGCAATATTTGAGCCATCCAGCGAAATAGTTTTGAGCCAGATAACGGCTCAAAAGAGAAAAACAAAGACTTAAGGCCCGTACACACCGGGACGAATATTCGCCAGGCGTTATTCGCCAGCGTTTTTCGCCACGTTTTTTGTGTTCACACCCAGGCGATTTTCGCTGACGGTGAGCCGAGCGAACATGCAATTTCATTCCCTGACATTAGATGGCGCTTAATGTAAACAGAAATACTCCTGTACACAAGGTGGCGCTGCGCAACTTTACGCTTCTTAAAGTCGCTTTTCACTCAGAAGAAGATAGCAAGTATTTACGCGCTTGTCAGAATCAAACAAAGAAAACATGAATATTTCAAGCATCAGTAGCTCCAACTGGTACTTGGTAAGGGGATATTTAAGAATGTCCGTCATTATTTCTTTGCGGCAGTGTTGACGCTACTTGGCGTCTATCTTCTTCGCTGGTATGTGTGCTCAGCAAGGCAGTTTTGTGTTTGAGCGCCCCCAAGTTGTGTTTTACTGTAACTTCAGAAGCTCCAGACACGTGTGCAAAAGCGCCATTCTCATTGGTCGAATAGATTTCGACGCGACGCGTCGAAAAAAAAAAACGAACCCGAGGCGTTTTTTTTTTTGACGCTTTGTCGCGTGGCGTTTTTTCGCGTCGGCGTGCACACTCTCATTGGTGCCCTTTGTTTAGTCACGAGGCGTTAAACGTCGGCGAAAATCGCCGGCGAAATTCATCCCGGTGTGAACAGGCCTTTACATGGATCTATTTCTCTGCATGTGGATGCATTGGAATGGAGTGGAGCAGGGGAGCTTGTGGCCAACCGATTGCAGTTTGTATGCAACAACCACGTTTTTTCCCTCCGTTTTATTTACTTTCGGCTCTTTCTTATTCACCACGATTTGAATAAGGAAATACCCAGAAATGTAGTTTTAGTGTTAATTTTCTTTATGTATTGTGAAAATAATGCTACAAGAACATGAAATAAACACAAAATAACACCATTTTTATTTGAGAGGGTCTTTAATAAGAAACTAATAAAATAATAATGTTTGTTAACTATATTTTGGTACAGGCATTGGTTTTAGTTTCTAATACCAATAAAGTAAAAAGCTCCAAGTCAAAAAGGGTGGAAAAGGTTCATAAAAATATCTCAATAGAAAAAAATTTATTTAATGGAAATCTCTAGTGTCAAGTTATTAGTGTAGCATATTTCCTTGCAATGGGGAAATTAAAACCAATCAGGAACAAGTCACGTAGGAAAACAAACGCCCGGATTGGCTGAGACGTGACGCTGGTTTTAAGGCGCCCCGTCATCTATTGGGGGGGCGGCGAGTGAAGGGAATGGGCGCCTTGAAACCGGTGGAATCTGCAAGGAGTGAGAGCGAGCTTCTGGACTTCCAACCGCCCAGCGTGTGAACCGACGCTCAGCGTGAAGTTTAGCCCCAATGTTCTAGATATAGGCCATTCGGTGGTGTGTTTCCCGAATTTCGCCGAAGTGAGAAGCTTAATGTTTGGGAGACGCTGGGATTTTTTTTTACGGCTGAAGAAAACTGACTTGGAAGTGTTGTTTTCCATTGAGTGGGAGTGAGAGTGGACGGCTTGGAGTCACTTACAAAGAACACTAAGAAGTCATGACGCGACGGACGCTTTTCCTGGAGTTATTACCTTAAATACAGGGAAAAAACTCGATTTGGACTATCTTTTACAGTAATTGTTGGGACTGTAAGTTGAGTTTTAAAACCGCTGCGGACTTTTTGGTGTTTTTAAGCCTTTTCGAGTTGCCCTTAGTTGGATCAAAGTTTTTCTTTCCCTCCCCCTCCTCCTCAACTATGGCGGCGGCCAGGTTATCCACTGACTCCTTGTGGCTGTGGATCATGTGGCTTGTGTGCGGGCTGTGTATGCCAGCCGCTTCGGCTCAACACTACAGCGACAGTGGAATATCAGTTCCGGAACACGGATTTTGCCAGCCCATTTCCATCCCGCTTTGCACCGACATCGCCTACAACCAGACCATCATGCCAAACCTCCTGGGCCACACAAACCAGGAGGACGCAGGACTCGAGGTGCACCAGTTTTACCCGCTGGTTAAGGTCCAGTGCTCTACCGAACTGAAGTTCTTCCTGTGCTCCATGTACGCGCCGGTCTGTACCGTGCTAGAGCAGGCCATCCCCCCGTGTCGGTCGCTGTGTGAGCGGGCACGGCAGGGGTGCGAAGCCCTAATGAACAAATTCGGCTTCCAGTGGCCGGAGCGACTGCACTGCGAGGCTTTCCCGGTGAACGGAGGCAGCGAGATCTGCGTTGGCCAGAACACATCCGAACCCGGCTCACCCTCCTCCTCATCCCCACATGTGCCTGAGCTTGTAACGGTTCCACCCAACAGGTTTCCGAATCCACCTCAACCTCCACACAATTCCTACCACCAGTTCTCCTGTCCCTTGCAGCTGGAAGTGCCTTCCTACCTCGGCTACAGATTTATGGGGGTCAAGGACTGCGGGGCCCCCTGTGAGCCCACTAAGCCAAGTGGGATCATGTATTTCCGAGAGGACGAGGTTAAATTTGGCCGACTTTGGGTTGGCATCTGGTCCATCCTTTGTTGTGTGAGCACTTTATTTACTGTGCTCACATATTTAGTAGACATGAGGCGGTTCAGGTACCCTGAGCGACCCATCATCTTCCTATCCGGTTGTTATTTCATGGTGGCTGTTGCATACGCTGCTGGGTTTTTCCTGGAGGACAAAGTTGTCTGCGTGGATAAGTTCAAGGGGGAAGGCTTCAGGACTGTAGCTCAAGGGACGAAAAAAGAGGGTTGCACGATCCTCTTTATGGTGCTGTATTTTTTTGGAATGGCCAGTTCCATCTGGTGGGTAATTTTATCCCTCACATGGTTCCTTTCTGCTGGGATGAAATGGGGTCACGAGGCAATCGAAGCAAACTCCCAGTACTTTCACTTGGCTGCATGGGCGGTACCAGCCATCAAAACCATCACCATACTCGCCATGGGCCAGGTGGATGGCGATGTCCTGACAGGGGTGTGCTTTGTCGGGATCTTCAACGTGGACGCCCTCCGTGGGTTTGTGCTGGCTCCACTTTTTGTCTACCTGTTCATCGGCACGTCCTTCCTCCTCGCTGGCTTTGTGTCCCTCTTCCGAATCCGCACCATAATGAAGCACGACGGAACCAAAACGGAGAAGCTGGAAAAGCTCATGGTGCGGATCGGTGTCTTCAGTGTGCTCTACACAGTACCAGCCACCATAGTGATTGCGTGTTACTTCTACGAGCAGGCCTTCAGGGAGCATTGGGAGCGCACCTGGCACATGCAAACCTGTAAGCGCTTTGCTGTTCCATGTCCGGTTCACAACTTTGCTCCCATGACGCCGGACTTCACTGTGTTCATGATTAAATACCTGATGACCATGATAGTTGGAATTACCTCTGGCTTTTGGGTGTGGTCAGGGAAGACTCTTCAGTCATGGCGGAGGTTCTACAAGAGACTTGGCAATGGCAACCATGGGGAAACAACAGTGTGAAAATTGGAGGAAATAAATTGCGTCACATTACAGTTTTGGACAAAACACCATAAGAAATGAGGTCGAAAAGCTTTTAAGTCAACATGTTTCTCCCTTTGGACCCCCCCCTCAGTATTTGGCAACAGCAAAACTCTTATCTGTTGCCTCAAAACGTCGGACGAACCTTTATTTCGCTTGTTTCTGTTGCTCATCAGTTACATCAAAACCATTGCTTTCCCATCGATTTTCAGACAAAAACTGGTGTTAAAGTCTGTGCTAGTCCCTGGACTGAAATCCCAGACTGGTGAAGTTACTATTTGCATATTATCAATGGTATCCTCATGTCACAATAGAAATATCATAGTCCATTTTTTGTTGCCATTTTAAGGTGGACTAACAGGATGGACTCATTTGTCCAGAAGCGTGCCTGCACGGCTCCAAATGCTTTTAATGGTATGATTGTTGAACCACCAACAACCTTTGACTGTGAATTCAATAGACATTATGTGCTTTTAGCTGAACACGGAAAAAGCTGTATTGTGTTAGGTTTTCAGCACACAGCTGCATCTCTTCAAGTGAGAGAAGTTCTTCCAAGTCTGTTTTATGTGCCAAGTTTTTCACAGAAATATTTTTCTTCTATATTTTCCTTTAAAAAAAAAAACCAAACGATTTTAATGTCTGAGACTGAAGGGTATTCACTAAAGTTACTAATGGTCAATATAAGGATGAATGAAGTTTTCTTATACTGGTTTGCACCGTTATTGTTAAGTGTAAAAGAATGGCTGTTACAGAACTGACTTACCTTGGATCTTGCATTTTAACGAAGCCACACAAATGTCTAATGTACGCGCTGTAACTGAGACACACCAAGCCCATTGTTGGTCTCTGTGTGTGGTCCTTCCGCAGTGGGATTCCCTATCAGACAGACTTTCTGTTAAGCCTCAAAGACACCCAAAGTAGCATTTTCCTGCCCCACGTTTAATCCGTGGGAGTGCAAATGGCTGCTCTGGTGCTCTGATCTTATTTTGTTCTACCTAAAGAAGTTCACACCTGCTCAGTATAACTTTTACTTCCTTACCGTCTTCCTTCATGTTCTGAAGTTATTTTTTGTGCTTCTACACAAGCAGACTGAACAAGTTGTGATGTTATTTTAGTGTCTGGATTATTTTAAATATCCTTCAAAAGAACAGTGAAACTGCTGGTCTCTGTTCAGACTTTGTCTGATCTATTAGAGAAATGTCAGTAGAAGGTCAGAGGTTGCAGGGATTTTTCTATTTGAAAATGCAGTGTAGGCAGATTCGATTAACTTTAGCCATTGTTTAGTGTTTTCTAGGGACTAAATCACCTCAGCGTGTAACAGATTGGTAACGCAACGTGTGTGATGTCCACTTTATCTAAAACGGGACATTGAATGTTTGTCAGATCACATGATCAGAACATATATATATATATATATATATATATATATATATATATATATATATATATATATATATATATATATATATATATATATATATTATATATATATACAAAAAAAGTTAATTATCCTTGGAAGATATGCGCGGTATCAATAAGGTGATCAGTTTGATAGGTTTTAACTTTAACACTACGAACATGTTTTTATGGGGGATGGCACAAGTCACAATGCTGCTCTATCCACCCTGACTAAACAATAAAATTAGGAAAACATACGCGGAATCTGAATCAGCTGGATGGTGGCATGTGACCATAAGGTCATTTTGCTCTTTAACAACATAGTTTCTCTGTCTATGTCCTGTGTCCCTTTATAAAACATAGGAACTATCTGTAAGATTGTAGGTCAATGTGCAGTTTCATGGTCAACTTCAGATCTTTTAAATCTCCAAAGCTGTGCCCTCAATCCATCTATATTTTTATTATTATTATTATTGTTAAGAAGTTTCTGCTTTGTACCTACCTTTGTGTTATCCTAAAGGCAGTTTGTATATAGTAAATTTGTGATATTTTCCATGTGAATGTACTGCATACCTCAAACCCAGGTTAAAGTCGGCTCAAATGATTGACGTATTGGAAGTGAGTCGGCGAATCCACAGTCAGTCATTGGGTTGTTTTTTTTCTTTTAACCAAATATGATAAAGTAATTCTGCTAATGCCTTGAGACAGCTAAGATCTGCCATTTCCAATGACACTAGACTGACCTTTCCTCTTTCATAATTAACTGTTTATTTTACTTTAACAACAAATCCAAATCAGCAAGTAAAACATTTGAAAACTTTGTATTTATGAGAGGGTACCTTTTTTTTTTTTTACTTCTTTTCTCTTTTTACTGAGATAAGCCTTTTTGCAAGTGTACATTTGAATAAAAGTGATATAAAGTTTGTAAGGCATCCACTAGTCTCTGTGTACACATTTTTGGTTTACAACGAATCTCTATCTTGTTTGTTTCATCATTATGAGGACCTCGTAATTATAATTTAAACTTTGTTTTTTATGCTGACTTAAAAATAAAATTTCCATATATTTTTCAATTTAAGTAAAAGGAAACATTTATGCTACTAAAAGATATATAAAAAAGAAACCTAAAAATAGGCTCATAAACTTTATTAGATTTCTTTTAGGCTTAAAAAATGCAGAAAACATGACACAAGCCTATATTAAAAAACGTAATTTGAAAAATTCATTGTTTTTTTTCAAAGCAAAATAGTATATACTAGAAATACTAATTGTTAAATTTTGAGAAAACCTATAGTTTTAGAAAAACTAGTAACACACTGACCTCTCATGGCCACATATAGAATCAAGAGTTTTTTTCTTTTTGGTTCAAGCTATTTTATCCAATATGGTTTTTAAAGATCAGCTCCTAGTATGTTTTTCTTTTTCCTTATAGTTATGATTTTTGAAAAAATCTTTTGATCTTTGTTAATTGAAACCAAAAAGGAAACACTTAAAAATATTTCTGCTTTCAGATCTCCAGAGACGTTTCAGCCAAATTTGAAAGGGTTCAGCAAGCTCCTTTACTTTAGCTGTTTCTTTGCGGCTTTTCAAGAAGTGATGTGTCACTAAAATAAACAAAAGTGCACTAAACTGGAAACAATATGTGCAGTTTTTATAAATATAACATTTTAAGCTGAAAGTAAAAATATAAAATATTTTCTTGCAGAATTCCATTTGTGCCTTCAAAATCACTTTCTAAGATATGCACACAACATCCTTAATAGCATTTTTAATGCTTTTTTAAGCCTTTTGTGGATGTTATCAGGATTTAGTGGCATTTCTGGCTTTTCATAAATTGTAAAAGCTATTTAAAAAAAAACTTTAAAGTGGATTCAGTTGAGACTGTTAAATACTTTTTTTGGCAGTTATTGTTTTTCCTCCATTTTTTTTCCTTCACATTTTTTTATATCAATTTGCTTTTGCTTTTTTAGCCCCTTGTGAAAGGTTTCCACTTAACGTCATTTAAAAGCTACTGTTGTCTTTGCGTTTACGCTTAAGGATATTTCAGAATCTTTTGCGGTCAGAATTCAGTTGAGCATGTTTGCCTGAAAACAGTTTTTATTGATGTAAATTAAAACAATTGTTTAAAAATGTCTCTTTTTATTCCACTTTAAAAAATTAAGATTCTTTAAACTTTAACATAAATTCCATAACCTGTGTTTGTTAGTGTAAAATTTAAACCTAACAGAAAAAGACCTTAATGAAAATATCTAGTTATGAAACTTTTGCATTAATGAAAAAAGCCCATGATGTTTTGTTTTTAATATAACAGGACGGAAAAAGGCTTACCTGAGGGGACCTGATGTTTTGAAAGAGACACTGAAACACATCCACACATGGTAATTAGTCAGTTTTCCCATGAGTTCAATTTGGATGTGTTTTTTTTTTAAATGGTCTTTAAACTCATGAGACTTGGACATAGAAAGTAAGTTTCCATGGAATAAAATGTTGCAGGTTTTTACAATTTATACTTTACAAACAATAATATCTGAAGAAATATATCAAAAATTTAAAATGTTATGTAACTTAAAGGTTAAATAAAAACAACTATTAACAGCAGCAAAATGGCTAATATGTGTCCAGTTACATTTGAGAACTGCGAGAATATACAACTGTTTTTTCATATTTTACTTTTTAGTATGTGTCAAACTTTTTTAATTGATCAAACTTTTTTGCTTAAAAAAATCTCGACGTAAATTCAAAAAGCATGAATTTAGCTCTTATATGATCACAATTACTTATACTTCATATTTGTGCAAATTTGCCAAAATAGTGTTTAGGGTATCCTCACATCTTATAATTTCTCTAATTCTGATGATACAATCCTCACTCACTTTCTAAACTAGATATTTACTGTAGCTTTATAAAGAAAAATTAAATGTCAAAGTTAATGAACATGTTAATGAACTAGAAAATGTCATTTAGTGTTGGTTCAGTTTTCAGAGAAAATCTTTTTAAATAAGTATTTTTTTATCATGATTTTGAGTTTCAACCTAATTAATTCCCGTTTCAACCAATGATGGATACGAAAGGAAAATAAAAAAGAGAAGAAAGAAAATGCAAACACAATGCATGCATCACTTTATTTCCTCCTCAGTCAGAGCTGGAGCATATTTATCATTGAACAGGAAGCAGGAAGTAATCTGATAAACTTTAAAAACATACTAAAAAACAAATAAGGCTCCTTCTGTTTCGAAAATAGATGACTTACTGTTTGAAAGAATTTGTGAGCTGGGTAAGACCGATCTTTCCATGCCATCGAAAATCAGGAGTAATCCGCAAATGTATTTGGGTAAACAATTAAAAGTATAAATCACCTATAGTACTAACCGGAAAGCAAAGGCTGTTGTATACATCTAAAACATAATTTGAATTAAAAAAATACTTCTGACCTTTATGACTTAAGTATGGTTTAGAAAAGAATAAAACTTTATTGATCCCTTAAAGGTAAAATGATCTTGTTACTGTAGCTCTATTACAAATAGTAGATAGATAATATCACTAAAAATACACTTAAAGATTATTAACATAATTATATTCTAAATTATTATTGTTACTAAGATTCTATTTAAATGTAGAAGACGACATTTTACAGGAATTTAACTTTTGGAACAAGGCTACAGATCTGCAGGGGGATTGGTTTTAAAAAAGACAAAACATGGACCCCTCACTCAAATATGCTTCAACAGCTTGGGAATAATCATAGTGACCTAAAGAATAGCACATAAAAGATTGGGTGAAGAGAACTGTTCTCAGGTTCCCAGAGGCTCATTTAAAGTCATGGCGCCAAGCTGAAGTTTCGTCTAAGTATCGTCGGCATGTTGTCATGACCCTAGCTTTCAGCTTTGACCCACATCTGATCATAAGAACAATGAAAAAAAATATATACATTACATCTAATTATCCAGTGGATTAAAAGATAAACTATTAACCAACAGTCTCCCACACCTTTAGTGAAATAAGCAGGTTAGTGATGATCTACAAGTCCTTAATCATGGTTTAACTTAGGTAGATTTCTTTTTGTGGGGGACGCCTGAAAAGATTTCAGATTTCTAGCAGGATAGTGTTCCTGCACCAAGACTGTTGTCCAAACCGGAACCATTTTGAATACCTTGGAAACCTGATCTAAGACCGTTGTCACTGGCTAAAACATGGCAGATCTTCTGCGGTGTGGTGAAACTTTTCAGTTTGAAAAGACCGTTGAAAGACCATCAAAGAAAATACAAATACGCATTGGAACTTGATAAAAATGAGACGGTAATGCAACAAATAATGATATAGGAACACAAGTATTCTGTCATTAAAGATGCAAAGAATAAACAATATAAAATTGACAACTTGTTTTTTTTTGTTTTTTTTTTTAAGTTGTTATTTTATGATCTTTGCAAAGACAATGTTGAAAACCCCAAAGCATAAAAGATGAGTCAGAAAACGTTTTTCAGAGGTGTACCAACAATGTAAAAAAGGAAAATCATTCCTTCCCATGAAAATGCTTTTAAGTTTATAAAAAAATCCAGTGAAATAATTTCAACATCTACTGACTTAATATGTTTTCCACAAATGAATCAATGGAAAATATGAGGCTCCTACAAAAATGACACGCCTCCAACAGCCCAGAGTTTTTTTCTTTCTTTTTTCTGCGTCCAGCCTTTAAATTCTAGCCTCTGTCAGCGACGCCTGTTTTTCATGTCCAGATGACCTTGCAGCCAAATGAATAACTCCACTGGTGTGGTTCTCTTTTCTCTGTCAGGCTTCAGTGGATCAGCTACCCACCGACTAACACTTTTCTGTCTCAGTTTACTATGCTACTGCCTCATTTGGATGGTGAATGTGTTTCTCATTCTGGTCATAATATTTGATCAAAGCCTCCGTGAGCCCATGTACATTATTTTGTGTAGTCTGTGCATCAATGGACTGTATGGGACTGCAGGTTTTTACCCCAAATTTCTGTCTGATCTGTTGTCTGATAGATATGTCATCTCATATATAGGATGCTTTCTGCAAATCTATGTTATATATTCCTATGCAAAGGTTGACTTCTCTATTATAGCGTTGATGGCTTATGACCGATATGTGGCCATCTGCAGGCCCCTGGAGTACCACTCTGTAATGTCAGTGCAGAGGACGGCAGTGTTGGTGATGCTGTCCTGGCTTGTTCCTCTGTGCTGTGAGATGACTGTTGTAAGTCTAACATCAACACTGAAACTGTGCGGCTCCCACATCGACAAGCTTTACTGCGAGAACTGGTCACTAGTCAAACTTGCTTGTGGTTCGACTAAAGCGAACGACGTAACAGGACTCATCTTTGTTGTTTTTTACATCTGTCATGTTCTCTGGATCGTGTTTTCATATGTGCAGCTCATCAGGTCGGCTCTGAAGTCCAGAGAAGGAAAAGGAAGGTTTGTGCAGACTTGTGTGCCTCATTTTTTATGTGTGCTCAACGTCACAGCCTCTCTGCTTTTTGACATCATGTACTCCAGGTACGGATCTGCATCTCTGCCGCAGACTTTAAAGAATTTCATGGCCATCCAGTTTCTCCTTGGGCCACCTCTTCTAAACCCGGTGGTTTATGGGCTGATTCTCACTAAAATTCGTAAAAGAATGATACGAGTTTTATATGTGGTGTGTAACAGACTTAAATTAAAAAACAATGTGTAAACATTCTGCCTCACTTTGTTGGTCCCATTTAAGGTTTCAATCAATCCATTCTGAAATATGTATCATTTGAAATAATTGGGAGAAAATATGCACATAATATGAAGACAACATTTAAATGTACATGGTTTATCAAAATCTATCAGAAAACATGGATTTATATTTATGTATTATAGAAATAATCTATAAATAATCATTACAAAAATCCGTTTTTATTGCTTTAGACTTTTTTCACTAAAGTAACTTAAGTCATTTGCAGCTTTTATAATATAGAACCGAAATAAAGCAGAGTCTGTTGTGGTGTATTTATTAATAATCAAGCAAGTATTTGTTTATAACAAGTGTTTTTTAGAAGAACAAGGATCCAAAGTCTCTTGCTGGTTCCTGGATGTGTGTGGAGCACCTGGCCTGCACTGGGTGTTGTTAGGTTACGGGTGCTGCTGTGGACCTTCAGTAAAAAAAAAAAAAAAAGGAAAGTACATGTTAGGATGTCATATGCATAAACTGACAAACTGTCACTTAAAATAATGCAGTTACAGAGTTTCTTATAACTCAATATGACAAAAAGTCTGAAACAAGTAATAAAGCTCTGTTTTCCACCAGACGTGAATTTTTAGAGGGAAATAATTAAAAAAAGGGGAACTATTCAAGGTTTAACAATCAGTTGTTTGATAAACCTCAAACAAGCAATCGTTTTATTTCCACAAATAAGGGTGGACCACAAAAAGTTAACTGGAAAAGAACAAAAATGGTCAATTTTATTTACTAATAAAACTTTAATATTTTAATTAAAAGTTGTATGTAAATTTACTTTCAGTGCAATACATAAAAACTTACATTTAAACACTTTTTATATTTTAATCTAGACATTCAAAAAAGAAAAATCACAACGTGTTTTTTGAAAGCTCTTTTAGAATTCTGACTTAATCTATATCCCAATAATTTCACTATTAAGCAAAAGATAATCCCAAGTATCTCATTTATATCATAATATAATATATAGTCTCCACAGCTAAAACTGACAAGAGAAAATAATAACTTCAGTGTGTTAAAATGCATGGGTGGATAAAAACAACCCTTTAAACCCTTAAAAAAGTTATCGTTCAAGACGGAGAAAGAAAAGGAAATACACAAATGAGAGTTTCTTGCTTTAGCAAACATGTTGACATGGTGGTCAGGACCTAACCTTCTCCTTCCAAGGTACATTTGTCTTATTGGCATCGACACACATCAGTGCTAAAACGTAAATCACATGAAAGACTGTAGACATCAAAGGTTCCTGGAGTTCTTCTCCTTTCACAGATATTTTTGCATTGTTTAATGATGTCCACATATGTAAAGTAGTTAACAGCTTCAAAAAATATGCTTTTAAATGCAGATGCTGAATAATTAATGCTTTTATAATACTTTTGCTTGGGTTAAAAGATTTGTGGCTCCAAAATTATTAGTTAAAAATGGTTCACATCTGTAAAAATGTTAACTTTATAATCAGCCACTCACAATTAATAATATTTAGTTTTTAGTATTTCATTTTTTTAAACTGTTGGTTTATAATTGATTGAATATGTAGAGTAATGCAAAGTTTTCTGCATTTATACATGAAGAACATTGATTTCAAAACAACAAAAACGATCTATTTGCTATTTTGCCATAATTAAAAAAACAACCTTTTTTATAGTCATTTTACTGTGATTCAAAGATCCAGTTCAATTTTTATGTGACTGAACTTTTCTTTAAAGTATTTATCACTGGGTGAGAAACATTTAGCCATTTAGTAAAATGAAGCTTAATTAACGAAAAGTTAATGAAAAGTTTAATTTAAACAGCATTTTCTCCAAACCTGTACATTGCACAATTTTCTGTGCATCTGACGTTAGTATGAATAAAAGGTATAAGCAGTTCCCATGTCATTTTGTTTTGTTGTAAAATAACATATGGAAACATAGTCATTTCCATGAAGACCAACAAATCTGACAGTTTTTGCTCAGTAAATTAATGGTTCTCTGCAGGTACAGGAGTTCTGATGGTTGAACATGAAAACCTTTCACATTAATCTCTGTTTCATGACAAAAATTCCTTGTCATGTAATGTCATACATTTATGTATCAATCTCGCTTTGAGGCCCAGAGTGCTTTACGGTCCCATTTACCCACTCTGCTGTCAACAATGGTGCCAAACTACAACGAGCAGGAGCAATGTGGGGTGCAGTCACTTTGACAGATAGGTGGGCAAGGAGGGAATCGAACCTGCAATCTTCTGACCAGAAGTCAGCCACGCTACCTCTGCACGACAACAAAGACGACTGATGTAAAGTTAAAGCACCATGTTGGAAAAATGAATATAAGACGTTCATTTTCGTACGTTGTTGGGATGGTTGATAATTCACACCCATGACAGGAGCAGCAGTCATAACAACGTCTTTCTCTTGATGATATGACAGACTCACAGAAGAAAATGACAGCATATTAAAACCTAGAAAAACATGCAACAACTTAATTTACATAAAGACAATCCTGCATCTTTATGTTAGCTCACAGTAGTATTTTTTTAAAAGAAGCAGTACTAAAATTCAGCCTCTTTTATCGTAACAAATTAAAAGAAGGGTTGTATTTCCTGAAAGTACAGATGGTGAATAGGATGCCAAAAAAGCCCAAAAAGTGACTTCCATTTGCTAAAGTTCACCAAAACTTTTTTGTGTTTAAATGATGTTAAAATGTAACAAAACATCTGTGAACGTTTGAGCAGAATTCTGTAAAAATGCGATTGTTTTCATTTAAAGTAGTCTTTTCTTAACACAACAAAAAAGTTTGCTGGTTTTAGTGAGTCTCAGTGTTAAGCAAGTACAACCACACTTTTCATAGAGACATAATGCCATGTATGTAGGCTTTAACCCTGAAAAAATATATTCAGTTGTAGTTAATTTAGGTTAAATATAACCTTGGTGGCCTCTAAAAATATCTGAAAGAAGATTTTCCTTGATGTGAATTTGTTTTTGTCAGAAAAATGTCTTGGAGAGTAAAAGCCAGAAATCTACAGGCACCTTGTTGAATAAAGGCATGTAAATGTAACTCCCAAGACAAACCGGAACATATTAACCATACTTCTTATAACATACTTTTATAAATTCCCAGCGGTCGTTTCATATTTAAAAAAAAGCTGTTTTGTTTCACATAAGCTTTTATTGTAAACTTCAAAGAAGTGAATATTTCAGACAGAAAATGCCCCCTCAGAGACTATTCTAGTTTTTAAGAGCTATGTACTGCATCCTTAGGAAGGATGGTCAACAGGTCATTAGTTTTTAATCTACTGAGAGCAATTAGACATCTCTAGAGAGATGGGCTGAAGAATATTTTTCCCCTTTCCTCTTATTTAACAAAGTAAACAGAGAAAAAAACGGATTATATCAATCGATTACTGATTTTTTTCCCCCTTTTTACGGTTTTCAGAGCATCAGTTCTTAAATTGGAGTTTGTGCTTGATCACAATGCTTTAAAACAGGGCTGCTCATTTCAGGTCATCAAGATCTGCCACCCTGTCTGTTTTTTCAGATCTCCAAGCCCTTCTAGCTGCTCATCAGCTCAATCTGATGTCTCCACAATTTGATTGAAAGAACACATCTGGTCCAGGTAATCAGCAGTGTCTGCATCACCAGATGACATGTGCGTGCGTGAGGAGCACGTGCTTCTTTGAAATATTTACAAACTGCCAAAAACTTATGTATTTATGTACCGAACAATACTATCAGAGATGCTGGTTTGATAACACACTGAAATATTTTTACCCACAAGACATTACCTGCTCCCCACCAGATGACATGTACGTGCGTGGACGAATCAGTTGGAACCCTTTTGTTAATGAAAAAGAAATTGCACAATGTTTACTAAAATAACTTGAAAATGGGTTTTGTGTATTTGGAGAAAGCATTTGACCACGTCCCCCGTGGTATCTTGTGGAGGGTGCTCTGGGAATATGGCGTCTGGGGAGCCTGACTGAGGGCTGTCCGGTCTCTGAATGACCGGGCAAGAGCTTGGTTCGCATGGCCGGCAGTAAGTCAGACCTCTTCCCGGTGCACATTGGACTGTGGCAGGGCTGCCCTTTATCACCGGTTCTGTTCATAGTTTTTATGGACAGATTTTCAAGGCGCAGCCAGGGGCAGGAGGGAGTTGGGTTTGGGGACCACAGGATTTCATCTCTGCTCTTTGCAGATGATGTTGTCCTGTTGGCTTCATCGAGCCGGGATCTCCAGCGTGCATTTGGGCAGTTTGCAGCTGAGTGTGAAGCGGCTAGGATGAGGGTCAGCACCGCTAAATCTGAGGCCATGGTTCTTGACTGGTGAAAGATAGTTTGCCATCTCTTGGTGGGTGGAGTGTTCCTGCCCCAGGTGGAGGAGTTTAGATATCTTGTTATCTTGTTCATGAGTAAGGGGAGGCCCGAGCGTGAGACTGAAGGGCGGATCAGAGCAGCGTCCGTAGTCACGCAGTCGCTGTACTGGTCTGTTTTGGTGAAGAGAGAGCTGAGCCAAAAAGCAAAGCTCTCAATTTACCGGTCAGTCTTCGGTCCAATACTCACCAATGGTCATGAGCTCTGGGTCATGACTGAAAGAACGAAGTCCCGAACCAGGCAGCTGAAATGAGCTTCCTCCGTAGGGTGGTTGGGCGCTCCCTTAGATATAGGGTAAGAAGCTTGGTCACCCGCAGAGAACTCAGAGAATAATCGCTTCTTCTGCACATTGAGAGGAGGTGGTTGAGGATGCTCGGGCACCTAGTCCGGATGCCTCCTAGACAACTCCCTTTGGAGGTGTTCTGTGAATTTCCCAGTGGGCGGAGGCCCCGGGGAAGACCCAGGACATGCTGGACAGACTACGTCTCTCGGCTGGCCTGGGAACATCTCGGGATACCTCCAGAGGAGCTGGAGGAAGTGGCTGGGGCAAGGGAAGTCTGGACATCTTTGTTTAGACTGCTGCCCCCATGACCCGGTCCCAGATTAGCAGAATAAGATAGATGGATGGAACTTGAAAATAGCAAAAGTAATAACAGATTATGATGGAAAAAACAACAAACCTGCACAAAACTAATAGTATAGGCCCAACCTGATTTTATCATTCAACCCTCTGAGTCAATCACTGGTATCTTATCTAGTTTATATGGTTGATATTTTTACCAAATTTTACCCTTTTTAATTCATTTGTGCATTTCTGGATAATTGCCTTGTTCTTTTATTGCCCTCAAATGGTTATATTCGGCATACATTCTAACAAAATATCAGTAGGAAAGCTGGACTTGATCAAGGGTTTAATTATGAATGCATCATAAAGTATTGATATATAATATTGATGGATCCATTGTTATTCAAAGTATATCAAAGTTTGATAAATGTAGAATGTCAAAACTTGAAATAAATGTAGGATTATTGACTTTAAAGACAAAGCAGCCTACCAGATCTTCAGCTTTATACTTTCATGATCACTTGGCTGTGAGGAGGACACAGCTGACTGGAAAATCCTGGGACTTTTTGATGGAACAATACTGCCACCTTCTGACGAAAGGGTGTGTTCCTGTCCAGAGAAATGTGGTCATCTATCTATTATTTATACATGCTTCATCCCCCTTCATACATTCCCTCATTATTCAGCCTGAAACGTTTTCAACATATCAAAAGTTTTCCGCATTAGAATCACTTAATATTTTGTAAAATGAAAGGAACTCCTTAAAAAACAAGTGGGTACAGAAGAACAAGAAATACTATCAAAAAAATAAAAAATATTTGCCTAAATGATTGATTTTAACCTCCCCGTTTTTATGCACTGAAAGATGCAACGTTTGAATTGAGGGAAGTCTCTCTTCCATGATTTTAGCAGGTCGTTCAGACTAACCTTGTATCATGTTGATAAAAAGGAAGGCTTCAGAAATGCAGCCATCTACAGTTTAAAATATGTCTCAGCCTTTATAACAGCAAAATAATGAATGTCTTCTACCAGGCCGTTAGAGGGCAGATCAGATTTTTTAAAATAAAAGTTGTTAGAAGCTGAAATGATTTCTATTCTACTGCTTAAATCTGAAAAGAGATTCATGGCTCAATGCTTCATGCCTTTGATTGCAAGACAAATGATTCATACTGATATAAAGTTACTAAATATACTTGTTAAATTGGCTTTGCTTTATGTAAGATGCTCTACCAGTCACTGCATGGACACAAAATCCTCTGCTTTCACCTGGACATAGAATCACTGGAATGTGCCCTCTTGTGGTTGCATTACTGCATTGTGATCTGTAGTGAGAGCAGGCGGAGAAACATCCAGAGAGGTGGAGGTTTGCCTTAGAAAGGGGAAGAAAGACGGTCAACAAGACAGTATCTGTGTGTAAATCAGATGAACTCAATTGAAACATTTAGGAGGACTTTCAGTACTTATATATAGGCCTGGAGGAAGAGCAAAGAGGAGGTTCATTGATGTGGTGAAGAAGGGCATGAGGGAGGTTGGATTGGTGGAGGATGGGTAAATGGAGCAGCCTAAAACAAAGAAGACGATTTTCTTGTTTAACATGAGATGGAGCATTTTTAATGAAGCAATCTTAATGTAACTTTGGTTGAAATGAATTACTAATTGGGCAGGAACTAAATTGTAGCCTCTGAAGACATCCTGGATTTTTGTTGGATCAAAGCTTTGACCTGATTATTTGTTTTTAAGATGTTAAATATTCGATTAATTTTAATGGCACCACTACAAAAATATTAAATCTTTATTGTTTCAGAAGCCTTTTTTTGTTATTCAAAACATCTTCAAACGGACTTTTTGGTTTTTCTTCAAATCAGATATTTTGACTTTAATAGAGCTCAGTTCATGCATTTTTGGTAGTGGGATTTATTTATTTTTGGCAAGAGAGCTTATACATGGACAAAATGTCACGCTTCAAACTTGACCATGTCCAGCCTGACTGCCGTTTTTCAGATGATTGTCTTTGTTTCCCCTTGGAGAATTTTCTAAAGCTCTTTCTCAGGACTGGAAAGAGTAGTCCTTCACTGAACTCTGGAAGAGCCGGCTCTCCTGAGTTTCTGCTGGTAGCATGGGCCCTCATCACTCCAGTCAACGCAAAAGTGTGCTATTCCTCCATTGTGTTTCTCTGGTTTTCCAGACAAACACAAACAATTATAATAAATATGAGGTTTGTAAGTTAAGTTTTGTCATTAATTTGAAAATTTTGAACTGAGGTGATCTTAGACGAGTATTTTGTTGTTGTTTTTGTTTAACCTCTGTTGACATGACACTAAATCAAGAAGTGTTGAGATCTTCACTCTTTATTCAAACTGCGCACGCGTCAGATAATGATACAAAACTATGTTACAATGTTTGACCTATTTTAAGAGTGGTTTATTGTTGGTAAAACTTTAAACACATATTCTTATTTTATGAATTGTAGCTGTTTAGAGGCAAAATTCTTAAGGAATGTTTGCAAATCTACTGTAAGAATCTTATTTGACACATTTTCTTTTGAAAGGATCTTGCATGTGCTGCTGCCCAAAGAAATACAATAGAAATATAACACAGTTGTAGCTAAACTGTTGTAAATATTTAAAGCTACAGTTTATAAATGAATGGTTTAATGGTCACAAAAACATTAATAGAGTTTAATCTTCTAAATGTTTAGGTAAGACTTTGAGGCTCTTGCTGTGTTTTGGTCAGTGAGACACTGGACCAAACAGCTCTTTTAAGGGTTAAAAGTTGCAGACCCCTGGATTAAACTGAAACAAGAAGGATGTAATAAAAGACTGAGAGTAACAGTAGATACAATTAATTCTTAAGAAAAGAGTTGAAATGTGGAAACTAACTCTGGCTGAGACATAAAGAAGAAAAGGACCTCAAATGTTTGCTGAGGTCTGTCCTTTTTTTGATGACAGATAGTCTCCATTTTCACACTTTTCTGAACTATGCGACCATAGATTTGTTTAAAGCTTAAAAAAGTACATTATTACTATCAGATTAAAAAAACTCCTTGCACCTCATCATATGAAAAGCACAGATGAACTCAGAATCATGAACACATTCGTCAGCAGCTCTCTTGAACATGCTGACATCAAGAACTACCTCAGAAGGAGGGAGTGATTAAAAACCAAGCAGAATAGCAGCATCTCCTGAAAGAAACGTGCCATTAATCAACCAAAGCAGTCCAAGTTTCTTAAAGAGAGGTTTTACGAGAGGCTTTGATTTTAGTGTGTTGATGTGTCAGAATGTGGTTCCTAACAGGATGTGGTTCATATATTGTACCTTCAAAGCCTTATTTTTAACTGGATGGAGGCAAATGGGGGCCGTAGCATTGATGTCAAATTTGAAAAATGGTTTAAATGCAGACAACCACAATTGAATGAACATTGAGATTTCTTCAGATTCTTATTTTTGCTGTGAACAACTGCAAACACTAAATGGGAAACACACATTTGATTCTAACTTTTTCTTTTTCAGTTTTTTGAGGGTGTATGAATAAAAACCAAAAAGGAACAAGAAATGTTTGAGAATGAATATTATCTTTAAAGGTCTTTCCCCATTAGTTGCTTACAAACAAAAGGATACCGATGCAGTTTATAGCTGTAACCAGTAGAAGGCAGTGTATCTTCCCAGAAAGGCCAAAGCAGTCCGTGTTTTTTTTTTTTTTGTTTTTCTTTTTGTTTGTTTGTTTATTAATCAACTGGGTACAGTTCCCCTTATTTTGGGGTGTTTCAGAAACCCTTTTTAGAGATCACCAAATATGACTACTATAGTGTCTTGGAAACAGCATTTTAACAACCAGGAATCTGTGACGTGGCCCCTGAAATCCTAAAGTTTCCCTGAACTTGTCCTGTCTGAGTTCATTTTCATGATGTAGATGAAATATTCGTTTTTCACATCCTGAAAGGAACTTTTTACTCCCCCAAAGTTTTTCCTCTCATAGAGTTTTTTTTGTTAGTTCTTTTCTTTAATCGTTTTTTTTTCTTTAAGAGTTGTGTCTTTAAGAGTTGACAGTTTAATGCTTCTGCACACCATTTTTCAGCTATGCCCCCCTAAACATAAACTTTCATAAATTGCAAGAAGTCTTATTTCAGAAATTACTTTTTAAAATGCGAAATATGTCAAACATGTCCTTTTCAACTTGTAATGCATTTGCTCATGTCTGAAATCAACCTTAAAGCCAAAAAAAAGAGTCACTTTTCAAAAAAAAACAAACAACATTGAAGATCCTCTGAGGAACCCGGATAATAAAAGACGTTAAGGCTGTGAACGTTTAGCAGGAAGACGAGTATACCCCCCTTTTTATGTATTCTTTGGTTTTGCTCCTTTTAATTGAGTAAATGTGATATTTGAATTAAAATCTTTCTTTATGATAACATACATTTTCAAATGTTAATTTCTTGTTGTTGTTTTTTTGTCTTTTGTTGAATGTCCCCATGTGCTCCGATCATATAGTTTTTTGTTTTTCTGCAAAAAAGTGCGCCATTATCAGAGCTGCCTCATAGAAATAAAGCAGCACAATTTATGATTATGTGGAAAATTCCTCTCTGAGCGCGTGGACGTGTGCTGTCTTGTTCCACAGGTGGACATGTGGTCTCTTTATTTAATACAGTCGCCGCCCACCCATACCCCCAACCCATCTAATATGCAGTGCATTGGATCAAGTAGATTATCAACAGCCAAACATAGCCTGATGGTTCTGAGAGTAAATCCTTCAGCCTCTCGTGTAAGAAGACGCGCTACTGCAAACAATCCAAAATGCAATGCGCCATCCTCCGGTAGACTGTCATTCCTCCTCTTTTGGGGGGGTGGGGGAGCTGGCAGCAGCTGTAAGCTTAGATTTGTTGTATCTGCCGGGACTGCTGGGAGGACGTCGACTGCAGTGCACTGCGATGCTTAGAGAAGCGTGTCTGCTTCAGATGCACACTTGAGACTATCAGCATCCTCAGCATCAGCATCCGGAGCAGCAGGAGGAGCGGTAGCAGCCTGCGGTGCGGAAAGGAGCTGGGAGGTGGCGGTGGAGTTTCTGTGCGCAGCTCCAGTGGAGCACCGAGGTCTCTGCAGAGCTTTTTCACAGGGAAAACGTCTCCGCTACGTGACTCCAAAGCTGCCCTGGATCTATAAGGGAGGGGGGGGGGGGGTCTACCGCGGCACCCCACCCGTCTCGCTTGAGTTCGACTGCAGGCACGAGAAGCAAAACCGTGCCATCCCCGCGCAGGAAGCACCGACAGAGCGCGGGTGACAGCCCCGCACCTCTGCGTCAAAAGGTAAGCGCAGCCACGCAGCGCCGTCTGGCATGGAGGCAGAGGTGTTCACGCTCCCAGCAGTTATGTTGAGGTGGTTGTGTCGGTGGGGGGAGAAGATGACGCGCTGAGCAGCTCCATCTGTCATTAAGCCACCGCAGCAATGACCTCCGTCCATCATGATCTATTTGCGCGCCCGCTTGGCACTCAAGGGGGGCTTTTGGAAGATGCGGGTGTCAAACGCAAGCCTCTTCTAGAAGAAGTGGCTAAAAGAAAATGACGTAGGGAATTCCCACAGTAATCCAATAGCGCACGATGACACCTGCACATTCCGCCAGTGCAGTACTTGAACGGCCTTGTCGGTCATGTGAGCGCGCGTAGCGGCCGCCACAGAGTGATCAGAAAAGATCCAGGTTGGAGGCAAACTGTTATGTAACGCAGTTATGCTGGATGAGAGGTTGTATCTGCACGTCTCAGTTTTACTATGGCTTATGCTCCAAGACGCTGCATGGAGGTGCACAGAATTCTAATCAGGCGGAACCTAACTCAAGTTACTGTTGCCTTTGAATCTATTCTTTTATCTCCCTAACAGCCTGATCATTGATATATAACAATTAATAGCATTAAATGCATTAAATCACAATAGCAATACATGCTATTAATTTAAGGCACATATAATAAGTTTTGGGAGTGGGTTTATCTATAAAATACCACATTTTATTTCTTTCCTTCCCTAAAAATGATCTCAGAGACTAACGTTTTTTCACGTTTCTTTTTGGTTTGCAGCTTTTTAATGTAAGCATAGTGTGATTTGATCTATTCCCATGGAAAAATGCATGGGCATCCCACAAAAACATGCCACGAAAGGCAATGTTTGTTGCTGCAAAATCTCATCACACTTTTCTGCATTAATGCTCCTTCCTATAAAATACTGTTCCCTCAAATTAGTATTTTTGTGCCCAAATTGGCATTTTTATTTTGTGCACACATTTTTTCTTTTCCAATGTCATGTTGCATCCCTGCAAATGTGATATGGACAAAAGCATCTGCACATCCATCCATCAATTTTCTTAACCTGCTGCATCCCTTTCGGGGTCGGTGTTGGGCAAAGGAGGGGTGCACCCTGGGTAGGTCCCAGTCTGTCACATCTGCAAATCTTGTAAATACAAACATTTTATACCTTTGTCTAGCAGCTGAACATACTTCATGCCACCACTAGACCTCATTAAAGCAATGCACACAGAGTCTGTGCTATCTAAAATATCTTTGTTTCTTAGAAGCATGTTGTGTTTTTGAACACAAAAAACTGACAGGAAATTAAGTTACGTCACTTTACATCACATATTCCCATGCTCCACTTGTTTAGTGTAACATATACTTTTCTTAAATGTTTTATGGAATATTAGTATAATTTACACATCTCTAGTTTTATTTTGACACTCAGTTTTTCTAATGACTAAAATGCTTTTATTTGTCCACCTATTCATTTGGACGTCCGTCAGTTCATCTGTCCGTCCATTTATCCGTCTGTCCATCTGTCCTACAAGGAACAATTTTCTTCGGAAGTATCATTTTTCTTTCTTTCTTTCTTTCTTTCTTTGGGAGTGTGTCATTGTTTTTGTATTCCTATGTAAGTAATAACAGGAAACACTTTGACAGAATATAAAGCCATTGTTTTACAGTTCATTTTAGATGTTATTCTAAAAAACAAACGTTTGATTAATATTTATATGCATTAAAAAAACTTATAAGTAAATATGCTGTATGCCATATTGCATAACTGAATTTTCACACAAGTTATAAGATTACACCAACATTTGAAGAATTGAACTTAATTTCTAATCTTGCCAATAGCGTAACTCTTTTTGTCATTAAGTGGAAACAAAGGTGAGATAATGAGACTAGGCAAGAAAAATGCTTTTAAAAACAAACAAACAAAAAACAATCCTAATAAACACATTCAAATCTGATTTTGAAGAATAAATTTCAGTGGTTCAAGAACCTTTGAGAATAATGATAGAAACCCAATTATTCTGCGAATGAAAGATAAATTGCAGGAAGAAAAACAGAAAACTTGAATCAATGAAGTAAAAAATGAATCTATGTGGTTTTACCTGACAAAGATGTTTTCTCACAAAAGAAAGAAACTAAAATGTTTTTAGCCGCATAACATGGACAGAATGTTGGTTATTTTTACAGTGAATACCCAGGGGGAAAAGGTAGAAGCCAAACCTAAAAAATAAGAATTCATTACTACAAAAAAATAAGTTTTCTACAAAATATCTTGTTTGACAAAAACAATTGATTAACAGCCCTAAAAGTTAATGAAGTGAAACATTTCAAACATTAAGGTAAAACTCAAATAACCTTTTCTGTCAGGATGTCATTACTATCTATGGTATCTATTTTAAATAATAAAAGAAATGATTAATCAATTATTGAAAATGGTTAGATTGATTGACTTTCAATGATACTACTTCACTTGCTCCAAAAAATTGATACGTTTATTTATGATTTTTCCTGATCAAATTTTTCTATGGAAATTTCTGAAACAGTGTTTTGTCTATTTTACTGATATAGTATTATTTTTTAATCATATCAATGATTTTTATAAGTAACATAATTTGCATATATTTTGGATACTTCATTGCCATGTTGATTTCTAAAAGTTATTTTCTTTTTTAAAAATAATTTAAGTAATTCATCTTTGTCATGTGCTTCATTGATACTTCAGGATTCTTAATTCTGTATGATAAAATGTATGAACCGGATAATGATAAATCATGTAATAAAATGGTTACGGTAGAACAGGGGTGGGATTATATAAGTTCGCTTCTTTCCACTCCCTGTCAAGCAATATTTGTTAATATGTCTAATTATCCTAAGTTGGATTAGTTATTGTATGAATGTATAACTGATGATTGTATTGTTTTTGTGTATTATTTCTATTTGATTGCTTGAAATAAACCATTTCAAATCAAAAAATCAAAATCTAACATCCTTTACATAATACATCAACAATCTCTGAGCTTTTAATTTAGGAAGGTAAATGTTCAAACACTTTTTTCTAATGTTTAGGATTGTTTAGGGAAGCTCATCTTTTAGCTAGACTCTCCAAATCTTGGATTGCAGTTTGCATAGCTGGGTCTGAGAAGAGCTTCAAGAAGTGCACAGGCTTGGATTTCATTTGTTCCTCGACTTTACATCTCACTGAAGAACAATAAGATCTGAGCACGACTGAGTTTGTGCCAGCTCTCAAGGTGTCCGCTCTGTGGGGCCGTAAAGTGCTGCAGTCACCTCCAGGGGGGTGGGGGGTGGGGGCTCTGCTGACATCTGCACTAACCCAAAACCCCCTCACTCGCTCACATACGCACACACAATGAGGAAGCAGGGATCCCTTCACCGTCACCAGGACCACAACACAAAAAAAAAGTGTTTGTTTCCATTTTGTTTAGGACAGAGGAGGACAAGTTTAACAGCTGAAACAATGCATTCAGTGGTGTGTGATCTATTTTCATCCAAGACGTGTGACAGCATCACGACTGAACATCAAAATAAGAAGGAGATCAAATCAGAGAAAAGCTGATTTCTTGTTGCCGTATGATCGCTTTATCTATTTTTACTTCGTCAGAGTAAGTCACTAATCCAGGTCAATCTGGAAGGCAGTGGGGATGGGATTATAAAAGGAGTCTTTTGGAAGAAAAGCACTGGATCAACTCCAGATTGCTAAATGCCTCTCCCGGGGTCGTGATTTGGTCTTTGCAGCTTTTAGCTGATGCAGTTTTTCTTTGACTGCTGGTTTTGAGCTACCGTTCCACATCACTATTAGAAAATGTTTGGCAAATTTGGGATTTAGCACAAATTCTGAGCCACAGCTGCCTTTATGTAACCACCCAGCAGCTACAGATATACTTAGTTTGGCTTCTTCTTTAGCCAAACCTCTGCCTGTGGATGGAAGTTGCTCCTCCTGTGGGTGTTGTTGGACGGAGCTCCAGGCCATGTGCACACGTGTGCTGGATTTAAGTATTCCTGCATCTGTGATGAAGGTTTTATTCTCTACTAAATCCCTATGTGACGGTTCCCTGTCTCTGTGCATGAGTGTGCACGTGGACGTTTATGCGATGGGGCCATGCTCTGGTAATCTTGTTGAGTCAGGGACATTCAGGCTTTTCCGTGTGTCAAACGCAACAGATCCAGTTTCAATGGCAGGCCTGGGGAAACCCATTCAATCCATGTACTGCAGTGGAAAGGCCGATTCATCAAATGTATTCAATCAGAAGGCGAGTTTGTCGATGTTGGAGCCATAAATGTGAGATCTTACACAAATCATCTTACAGGTAACAGGTGAGCAGGGAAAAATGTCAGCCTTACTGTTAGGACTCTGTTTGAAAATCGTTCTCATTATTAATAAGAGACACAACAGAGATCTATAGAAGCAGTTGTTTTAAAATGTGTTTGACATTAAAACACAACTGTATAAAAACAAAACAGATTTAAGTGGATTTAATACAGCAAAAACAGCATCAAATGAATATTTTTAGGTTTTTAAAAAATGCTACAGGACTGAACAGTCATTAATACATTTGTAAGCGAATATTAAAATTGAGGGATTTCTAAATTTATCTTATCTAACATCTGAAATCAATTTATTGTCAAACCTGAGATGATTGGTCCTGATTTTGGAGAATGAAACGTTAAAAGTAAAAAAAATACACATTTTCTACATACACATATACATCTATGCTATTATAACTCTTATTTATTAATAGACATATTTGTGCTTACACATATAATACATTAAACATTGAATTCATTAACTGTGCTTAATTATTGCTTTAAAAGGAGTGGATTATATATGATATTTATATATTATATCTCATATACAAATATTAAAATATCTTAGATAGTGATATGTAAACGTAAATGGTGAACATTCAGGGTTCAGACATTGAGTTTGTGGACACATTTAAATACCTGGCTCTTCACCGTAACAACAGACTGGACTGGTCCAACAACACGGATGCTCTGTACAGGAGGTCAGAGTCGCCTCCACCTGCTGAGGAGACTGAGGTCGTTCGGCGTGTGCAGACAGCTGCTCAGGACCTTTTGTGACACTGTTGTGGCCTCAGTAATCCTTTATGGAGTTGTATGCTGGGCAGGAGGCAGTGCAGGCAGAGACATGAAGAGGTTTAACAAACTGATTGGGAAGGCCGGCTCTGTCCTGGGCTGCACACTAGAGTCCATGGAGGAGGTGGCGGACAGGAGGATGTTGGCAAAGCTAACATCCATCATGGATAACCCCTCCCACCCCTTGCACCAAACTGTAGAGGCACTGACCAGCTCCTTCAGCACCAGAATGTTGCACCCACAGTGCAAGAAGGAGCACTACCGCAGGTCATTCCTCCCCACAGCCATCAGACTGTACAACACCGTGTTACAGTGACACAGGCGTTTTTCTTTCACGCATTTATTCATTTACGGTACTTTTGTTGCAGTTGTTATTGTTTTCAGTTTTTTTCTTCAACGGTTATTTTTTAGGTGTGTACTTTTTTACTTTTTTATTTATACAGTGGATCATATGTCAATTTTGGAGCTGTATTTATTCAATTTGGATGTCATTTTTGATGTCTTTCTTGCTGCCGGAGATGAGTTAATTTCCCCATCGTAGATAAATCGTAAATAAAGTTATCTAATCTAATCTAAAATAGCCTTTATCGTGATTTTCTTTAGCCGTTCAGAGTAATCTATACCATGAGGATAAATTACCTTTGGTACACTAAAAAACAATTATAGTCATTTTCACAGTTCAGTTTCCCACCCAAAAGTAAGATGACTCAATTTCTTAGGCTCGACCTTTCGCTCCTTGAAGCTTCCACCCATTTCATGAGATCAACCTAGAGCCGGCATGGCAGCATGTCTGCCTTTCGCCCACGAAAAAAAAACCCTCCAAACTATTGCAAGGATGGATGTGCATATTGTGCATAGAAAATGAAAGCGTTTTTGCTGATTATCTCCGAATAGAGCTAGTAATGATTTGTGTGTGTTAGCTTGGGGGGGAGGTGCAAGAGGGGCTGTTCTTACTTTCATTCGTATAAATGTGAGAACCCACTCGTTTTCATGGGTTGAGAGGGGCTGGTGCTCAGACCGCTGGTTTTTGGATTACAGTAATGCCTCGCTATAACGCGGTTTACTTTTCACGGTTTCGCTACTTCACGGATTTGCATCGTGCATTGTGTTCTGCATTCTGCTCAGCTAAAAAGTCACTTCCGCTTCTTCTCTACCTGTGCGTCCATAACGTTGCAGTTTAATATGTACACGTACGTAAAACAGCTTGCCAAATTTACATCACGTACGTGCAAATCATTGTGTCTCTAAAACCCATAGAAAAAAAAGCGACAACAACTGACTATCACTATGTTCTTCTCCCGAACAAACACACCTGCAAAAGAAGAAAACACTGCAGAGCGGAGTCAGGATGCAGCGGCTCAGTCTGAAGAGCAGTGAATACACCTGAGTCACTATTTGTCCGACTGTACTTTGTATTTTTGTTTCGTAATTATTTAAAATTTTCTCCGGTGTAATCCAATTACTCAGGTCGCGGTGGGCGGGGCTAATCTCAGCAATTTGAAGCCATCTGTTCACATTGATGATTAAAATGATTATTTGACAGTACAGTACAGAAGTTATTTGTTGAAAAAAAAGTTTCTAAAGTACTTTTTTTTGTGAAACAAATGCTTGAGCCTGTAAAATGGTCTGTTTTTTCTTTTCAATGTATAATAGAGTATTTAATTGTATAATAATTGTAAGAAAAATAAAGGTTTCTAGGATTGTGCCTATCATGGGTTCTTTTTGGCACATCCCTTCATGCTGGTAAAAAAAATCTGATTTTATTACTTGGTCTGCTTGAAACCAAGCACCCCATGTGGATACTGAGATTGCATGCCTTGTGCATTAAAAACAAAATGGCTCATGCTGAGACTGAAAGCGCTCCCCAGGCATTTCCCAAACTGGCATCTGCTGATTGAAGAGCTCTCTGGGAGGCAGATAACAGCCATGTGTCTCCTCTCCCTGTTTTCATCAAAGCAGTGTGCTCTGACTAAAACCTCACAGAGGCAGAAACGTGAAGTGCACAAGCTTGTTTTTGTTTCCTAATATACAGTAATGTCATCCTTATGCGAGTCTCACAGTTTTAAAATCAAAACAATGTTCAAAAGGAAAGTTTAAAATAAGGTTGATGACAAGAGATTTGTGGATTATTCATAAATATGTGTTGTGAAGGAGGGATTACCCATAGTGGTTTAGATGAAAGGCTTGTGCTCTCCTAAAATCATCTCTGGAGGTTGTGAAGATTCAAGCTGAATGGAGTTTATGATGTGTCATCATCAGTTATGTTGTACAAAAAACATTTTTTTGTGTTTTCCCATCTGCAGGTCATTGCAGTGAAATGGATCAGAAAACTAAGAGCAAAAACCAGCTAAAAGATCAACAGCAGAGGCCTCTGCACAGAGGAAACCAACTCATCTGATCAGAGACCTGCATGGGTTCTTTACAACAAATCTCACCTGACACTGACAAATGAAGCCAAATTTTGAAGAACACTCTACTTGCTAAGAACCTCCTCCAGTTCTTTTTGATTTTGGGTCTATTGTTTTCATAGCTACCCCCTTCACCATTTGCACATCATGCGCCCTTCCCTCGCCACAGCGGTCCTGCCAGCCAGGACCCGTTCCCACAACCCACCCAACCTGGCCGTAGGAGGCCGCGAACATCTTTCAGCCCCGCGAAGGCGCAGCCCTCACCTTCGACACACTCTCAGCCCAGACAACCTGCGGACATTGGCAGAAAGGGGGGGTGCAGCTGTCGATCCTACCTCAGTAGTCAGTAGTCCCGTTGGGCTCACCCGAGCCAACAGTGACACAGACTTAGTGAGCTCCCAGAGCCGGTCCTCACTGACTGCTTCCACTCTGGAGCACACTCTGAACCGAGGGCAGAACCTGGTCATATCCTGGGACATTAAGGAGGAAGTGGACGCCACGGACTGGATTGGATTGTACCACATTGGTAAGACTTTGGTTTAAGCATTTTTTTAAATGTTGCTGTTGAGATAGGGCAAGGGTCTGCAACTGTTAACCTTAAAAGGCATTCAGATTGATTTCTGATGACTAAACCTAGTAGGAACCACAAAGTCCCTTTAGAAAAAGAAGACAATGATTGGCATTTATGCCTATGTTACTGTTAAATAAAAATGATAATATTTTGCCTAAATAAAGAATAATCATAAAGATATACATTTTTCAAAATACGAAACAGTTTATTACTTTTGACAGAGGTTCACATGACATCCTATCATAATAAAAGACATCCTGTACCACATAGGATCATCTCAATGCAGCAAATGTGATGTCAGCAGGAATTTATGCGTATATGTATATGTATGTGTGTATATATATATATATATATATATATATATATATATATATATATATATATATATATATATATATGGGGGGGGGCTTTCATGCTGCAGCACAGATGTAAAATCAACTCCAATAGCAGCTAAATATTCAAGTGAGCTTTCACTTTGATTGGGTCGATGCTCACTATGCTGATAGCTTAAGTGCTACACATCTTTTACACTAGGCAAAGGCAGAGGCATTTCAGTCATTAGTGGTTTTTCTATGCTTATTTTTCAGGTATTGCAAGCATGGCACAGCCTGCAGCCTTCACAAAGAGTTCACTAAATTATACAAAAATATTTTAATGATTAAAATCGCCCATTAGCCGGCTGACGCCAGAGGCTGGGGCTAAGCTGTGATTCAAAAATTCAACACGTGAGTGCTAAACACGTGGCAGAGTTAAGATTTTGTCTTTGTTTTTTTTAAATCCAATAATTAGTTCTTAGCATCAATTTGAATGTTTTCTTTTGTAATAGAAGAAGGAAAAATGTTTAAACTTAGTGTTTTTACATGGAATTTCTACAACAGATCTACACTTTGACTCTGTGGTCATGAGCACCACTTTTCAGCTTAATAAAACATATAAATTGATGATATTTCCAAGTTAGTTTGAAATAAAATGGGGTTTCTAATGGGAACAAATACTGTATGCTATGAAGCAGATGTTTTCCACAGCAACATTTAGGTTGTGGTTAAAATCAGCTAGAAAACTAAAAAAATGACTTTAAAAGAATAAGACATCTGGAAATTATTTATCACAGTGAGCCACATCTGGGCTCAAGTGCAAGTTTCAAATCAAAATCCAGATCGGCAGAACAAAACTTTCTGGCTCCTCCACTGCACAGTTGTTTTTGTTCTTTGTTCAATCTTTTTTTGGAAGCTCGTAGGCTGAGAGCTTGCTTGACCTATTTTGTCCTCAGAGCTTTTCAGCTGATCCCGGTGTTTTATTATTGGAGCACCAACAACAGCCAGGTAGAAACTCTGAGTCAATACTGAAACCTTAGCTGTTGAGATTTTACACAGGACGGAGGGCTGAGTCAACACGGGTGGCTGTGCTTCAGTGTGCGATCACATGCCACCTCCAAGCCTGCAGGTCACACGCACCTCTGGAAAGCGAACAGGGTGGGCTAACGGAATGTATGCCAGTCCTGCTTAGAGACGGGAATTTGACAAGGGGCAGGATCCATTTAGCTGAGTGCTGAAGACGGCTCAAACCGAGAAGCATTTCTGTCCATGATTGTGAAAAGTAATACAGGAGGAATAGTGTGCAGCCAGCACATTCTCATTGGAGTCCTGATGTCACCTTTAAGCTTGCTGCTGTTTTTGAGCATCCTGACAAACACTAATGCAACTCACTTAAAGGCATTACTATCTTCAAATTGTGGCTCCTTACATGAGTCCTGTCTTACTTTTAACACTAGCAGAAGTGGAGCACTGTGATAAAATGTGCCATAAAGAATTTCTCATACAATGTTAGGGACGTACGGTGTAATAATGACGACTAATATTCTTAATCTTTTGGTAAAGTGAAAGCACAAATAGAGGAAAAGGTTTTTGCTTTAGTCAGTTAAGCCCATAAAATATAAGTTATTTGCTTGAACACATGGAAAACAGAGACCAAACAGAGGATGAGAAGCCAATGTGGATCAGACAAATGAAAACAAATGCTATAAAACCAGGTTAAAATGACTGCACCAAAAAGTGTTTGGCTCTAAGAAAACTAACTGAAAATGTAACCCAATAATTGAAGTTTATATAAATAAAAAGAAAAAAATGCTTTTAAGTGATTGACTGCAAGCAGAAAAAATTGTGATCCTCTAATGGTTTTGTCTTCTAAAACCAGGGGCAGAGTTAGAAAATCTATTTTTAGTGGCTGGGTGGCTCAGTTGGCTAGGGGTAAGACTGGTGTGCAAGAAACCAGGGGTCACCACACCAGGGGGCCATATGGGCTTCATCCAGTATGGGTCCCTGGGCAAAATCCTTCATACTACGGCACTACTCCCTAACCACAATGTCACTAAGGGGTCCACAGCCCAGATAAAATACAGGATTATGTCAGGAGGGGATATGCCATATTTATCATTATTGACAAAGATTAAGAAATCCTCAATACAAGTTTCTTTAAATATAGCAAAAATAACAAAAGCAGCAGTAATAAAACTGTTTGATTGTTTCATTTGTAATGGCCTTCCACTCCGCTGTTCTTATTTTCAACTCTTCCAAAGTCTTCTGCTCCCCCATATAAAATATTTTATCTGTACCATACATAAAACAATGACATTTTAGGTGGTAGGTGTCAGATGTAAAAGCTCTGTCTCCCCTTCTGGTCACCAACAGGAGCCAACTCCAGAGTTCTAGCCACACTACAGCTCCCAGCAACTGTTTCCTTTTCTGTTTCCTGACCCTGTGTCTTTGCCTGCCGCCTGCCCTGACTCTCGCCTGGATCCTGACTACCCTGTCTCTCCTTGGATGATCTTATGCCTGTTATTGACCCCTTCCTGGCTGACCCTGAATTAGCTTTGTGGACTTTTAACTAATAAACCTGCTGCATTTGGATCCAGCCGTCCTCCTGTTCTTGTGACAGTAGCTCTGTTGTAATCAATAACTGTTTATGAGAATTGGACTGAATGACCCTTCCCTTTCAGAAAGGAAGAACCCGCTGGTTCCAAGAAGCTGAAATCCCAGAGTAACCGTTCTTGCTCTGTTGTAATGAGTCACTACCAATTCTGAATATAATCTTCAGTGAGCAGGATTTGTTTGTTTTTGCTTTTAAGTGTTTTAGCTTTCACTTGCTGTCCTGTTTATTTTTATTAACATAAAAAATACTTAAAGAAAAAAACTTAAGTAGACAAAACAAGTCATCATGATCAATATGCAAGCAGCAATTTAATATTGTTTTATAGCAGCCCTTCTGTCAATAGTTGTTTAGGTTTATTTGTAACGTTTGCACATCAACCATTCCCTGCACATCGGTTTACTCTGGCTTTTGCACCCACTGTTGGAAAATCTTTCTCCTTTCAGGCACAAAAAAAAAAACTAAAATTAATTTTTCAAAGAAAAAAAGTTGGAACTAGAATCCCATAAAAACTGCATTGTTTGAGGAAAATGACAGGTTTTCAAACAATCAGCTCTTCCAAAGAACCACTAAAAAGATTAGCATAGATGTTTTTTGCTGCTTGCCTGGCCAAGATCCATAGATAGTGGTGATCAGGAGGCTTGCTGCATTCCAGGCCTTGTTTAAGTCTCAGCTTGTAAGGAGTTTGCAGCCTTCCTGCACAGTCTAAATTTCTATTAGCTTCAAGTGGTTCAAACCAATTGAGTGTGAGAGCTCGTTTAAAGAAAAATAATCTTATCAAAAAGTAGCTCAATAGCAAAATATTATTAGTTCAAGGAAATAGAATTATTTACTTAAAATAAGAATTATTGATAAGACAATTGTTCGTACCCCATTGGCAGATTTTTCTGCTTAATTGAAGGCCAAATTTTACTTGGGGGGCTGTTTGGGCAGTGCAATGCTCTGCTGGTGACTTCTCCAACATGTATAACAGCCAGTTGGTCTGCAGAACCGTAGACAGACACCCCAAGCGCTCTGTGACCCGGAACAAGATTCAGAAAATAACACAGGTTTTTTAATTTATTTATATATTTATTTAAAATAAAATTGAAATTAAAAAGCCAGGAGACATTTGTCTGAGGTTTTCTCTCTTAGCATAGTAGTGAAGGAAGTGAGCCACAGAAAAGGGAAAAGAGGCAAAGTAAAATGTTGTTGCCAGGCAGACCTTCAGGTCACTTTGTATTGATCACAGGGCTGACAACACTTCATTACCCGCGCTAGAATCCTATACCCAAGAGGAGCTACTACTTCCCTTGACTAAGCAGACTTTCAACCTGCCTCCCCTTTTAAAGCACACACATAAACCGTAAACACTTTTTCCATAGTTTGGTCCTTCATCATTCAGTCGGAAAAATATGAAGACCCCACCCCCCACCCCTGCTCCAGGTTTTAGGGACTTTGTCCTTCCGACGACAGAAAAGCTATTTTGGGTGGATTTTACTCACTCCATTACACCCATCAATTTTTGTTTTGTGCACCTATTGTAGTATAAATTGGAGAATCAGTCTAATGTGAGAACTAAAAAGTGTAAATTATTTTCTAAAACAGCAAATATTTAAAAATAACACTAGAAAACAACAAAATTTGGCAGGAATCAATCAGTGATGTAGAACCCAAGCTTTAAACTTTAATGAATTAACCTATAACATGAGCAAACTATGAATAAAGAGAGAAGCAACAACAGGAAAACGCAAATGACCTGACAGAGAAGAACTGAAAACCAGACACTACAACTTACAGAGGAATGGTTGACTTTACTGAAGACGGGTGTGAATGATTAGCAGCCTAAATCTGAAAACGGAACATGATATAAATTAAGAAAACATGGAAAAGGCCAGTGACTATTAGGAAGAACTTGTTAGAAACTATCTCCGTACAAATGTATTCCGTTCCAACAAGTTGAAGTTTTTCCATCGCATACATCAAAGTTCCACATAAAACATGTTGTAAAGTCCACAAAGCGTCCACCACCTGCTCATCCATGGGATTTTTTGATTCAGCTGCTGCAGGTTTGTGCATTCTGGACAATTATTAGAAGTGGCGTTTTTCTTCCCCAAGTGGGTCATATCCTGGAGTCTCATTCATGTTTCCTGCATCTTCCTCCACACAGCTGATGTGGAAAAAAACAGTCCATTGATGAAAACCTGTTTTTCGACATAACTGAATCAGGACATTTAAAGCTTGTACAACGCGTAACTTCTCAATGAAAACAAAAAAAAGATTTTTTGTTGTCACCATAAATGTAATAGTCAACAGCACTATTTAAAACATCACGTAATAGATTGGATGTAGATTATTTTTTATTAAAAAGAGGAGCTTATTAGGAACAAACTTTTGGTTTCTATTTCTTATCAGACTCTTACGGACTAAAAGAAGCTGGATAAAGTTTGATTGACAGTGTTGCAAACATGTTACTAAAACTCCATTGAGCAAAGAACGCAACGTGACTAAAATACAAATCTAATGGGTGCTAATTACATAAACAGATAAATGTAGACATTGATCATTTTTAGCGTTTTCTATTATGGATTTTGAGGTTGAATGGATTTGAATACAGAAGACAGATTCTTGTTTTGTGCATTATAAAAGTATAGAAATGAAATATAAATACCTTTAAAATATGGTCATTAACAAACTTTCCAAAACATTTTTTGGAAAAATTGGATCACATGCTGTTTCCGAGTTTTCTCCACAAATGCTGAATGTACATCTGGTTTAATTTTGGCTAAGTAAAATTTATAAACGTTAATAAATTGTATTTTATTTTCTCAGAGATTATTAAATATGTGCATGGGAGAACATTTTGAACAAGAGACTGTGCCTTTAACCCTTGTGCTATCATAGGCACTTTAACATTGGAAGTTGGGTCATCTAGACCCACTAGACAGTGTGCTGAACCTTTTTTCTTCAATGATTTGTGAACCTCACTGGTGTCCATGGATTACATGAAATCCTCTTCACCTTTATCCACCTTTGTCATGGTAGGAATAACACGTCAGTGCAAGGGTGGGGCCATCTAAGATAGCACGAAGGTTAAAAATAAAGTAAATATTTAGCTAAATGAAAACAGTCGTCTAGATGAAATCTTTTTTCATAAACCATTCAAGTACCCAAAGTACAGCAAACACTTTTTGAAGTCTTTTTTTTAAAGCAGCACACTGTCAAGTAAGCACTGTTTGCTTTCTAAGTGGTCACCGCTGACAACTTTTCAAACCATTCTTTCATCTTTTAGTACTGTTATTGATCATGAGGTTGCTGGAGCCTATCCTAACAACTTCAGGGTGAAGGGGTACACTTTAGATGGGTGTATTTATTCAATAACACATTGTTGTTCATCCCTTTTTTAAATCAAAGTCAATTTTTATTATCATTAATTTAAAGTACATTTCATACTTGAGGTCACACAAGGTCTCTGTGGAGATAAAAAACAAACAAACAATAAAAGCCAGTGTTCACTCTCTGTGCCTCACAGGCAGAGTTCTTACCTCTTAAACAGAAGTATTGTCTTTATTAGACTTTTGATTTTGGGTTCAGATGGCTGCTATTCGAATGCCATGACTCTGCTTGACACACTGTAAGCTATATAAGAGCACTTCAGAGGTTTTGCAACACTCAAATGGACACGTTTTCTGAATAACTGATGCACAAATGCACAGATTCTCACAACATTTGACTAGTAAGGGAATATTTTGTCAGTAAATCATGAATCGGCTATCCTTTTCTGAAAATCACTATTTGTGTGCAGCTGTGTTATCTAATCGCTATCTATTTTACACTTCATCTACACATCTGTTAAACATTCTTTTCTGAAATCCCCACAGCAAGGGGTCTATTTTGGCAATCAAGCATGTTGGATTTGACTGACGTGTTTCCTCTTCTTTAGATGAAACCAGTCCTTCCAATGTGTGGGATTGTAAAAACAGAGGGGTTAATGGAACCCAGAAGGGTCAGATTGTGTGGCGACTGGAGCCTGGACCCTATTTTATGGAGCGTAAGTTCCCACTTTTCCATTTGCAGGAAGGCATGTTTTCAAATATGATAATAACAGTAATGAAAACACATCTAAAACAAAAGATGATTGCTTTTCCAGACAAACGTTTTTCCACATATGTTGTGTTTAAGCAAGCGTGGGATGGATGATCACATGCTAATCATACTTTTAAAAGTTGTTCACCAGCAAGTTTGCTGTTTTATTTAATCATTAATCTGTACTTTTTCCACAGCTGAGACCAAAATCTGTTTCAAGTATTATCATGGAGTGAGTGGAGCGCTGAGAGCCACAACCCCCTGCATCACTGTGAAGAATCCAGCCGTTCTGGTGTGTTTGTGTGCGTTAATGCCTTTCAGAAAACTTGTAGGTTTTTACTCAGCCACAGCACGTGATCAAACTAAAGGAATGAGGGTAAAATGAAGGAAGCACATTAAAAAGCTGCTCTAAATAGTGAATTGGTTTACTTCTTGAATGCAGTATTTACTTTTTTGTATTTTTTTTGTTCACCAATTTCAGTGTAGTTTGTTGGGTTTTGAATGCATCTACAGACTGGACTCAACTCCAGAAGAAATAGTTCCATTTGAAAGTGCTTATTTGTCAGGAAACACAGATAAATAGCATTTTAGTGAACACCAGTTGGGTGATGTTCCAACCACTAAATGTCTCTGATGTGCGTTAGGAATTATGGATTTCTCTGAGATTATTGCATTCATTTGCATGTTTATTATTTGGAAATGTTTAAGAAAAAAAACACACACACACACACACACACATATTTAGAGGGATTTAGAGGGACAAAGTAAAGTTCAAAGTGCAGTCTAGTCCACTCACCTGGCAATAAAAAAAGCAAAATTTTGCAAATCTGAGGTGTAATAAAACAAAACATCAGCTAAAAATGCACCCCACATGGTTGTCAGGACTTGAAAATGAAGTAATTAGGGGTGTAACGATTCATTTACTTAATTGATGAATCGATTTATGTTCCTAAGATCAAACCAGATCAATTTGTCCTAGGCAAGCTATTAATCGAATCGACCTATACCATTATAAAATCGTTTCAAAATGAAATAAACTGATTAAAACAATAAAAGTGTGGAACCAAATGGAATTTAGCAAAGAGATGTGACCATACAGTGTGGTAGAATGTTCCAATAATGTTCCCTTTGTAATATTTTGATGTGGAAAAACAACAGTGGGCTGAACTTGATGAAACTAAAATGTGAATGGATTTGCCAATAATTCTTGTTTACTTGTTTGTTTGTACACATATTTAATTTACACTTGATCATCTTGCAAGAAATACAAGAAATCTGGAAAACGTCACCTGCACTGTTCAGTACCAGGTATTTATCTCTGAGTCACACTGGTTGAAGTTTTGGCTAAAGATGTTCTGGATCCATTTTAGGTCAGTGAATCAATGAACCAATATCGACTATGAATCAGATCAGCGTCCACAAATTAAGATATGAATTGAAACGTTGTTAAAATGAATTGTTACACCCCTAAAAGCAACACATGTCAAAATATCTTCAAAAATCTGACTGTAAATACATAATTTACGTCTAAATCCAAACTTTTCTCCACTTGGCAGTCAGTACAAAACAAAACTGGCCCATTTTTCAATTTGCCTCCAGTGGTATTTGGTGGAACAGCAACCATTGGTTTTTCACAGCTTGTGTCAAAGTCAGGATCAGAGAGTGGGGCGTGGTATAAACACAGTGGGAACCGTGTGGGTGTGAACCCCAGTATTAAAATGACGTGTATTTAATGTTTCCTGAGAATTAGTGTGTGAAATGTTTTTGTTTTTTTCACAGATGGAGGGTCTCGCAGAGCAGGTGGGCATTGATCATCCTCGGAAACTGATCAGCTTTACTTTGACAGGTTAGTAAAGGGGTTTCAATGTTACTTTAAGGCCAGACATCTAAAGAACAAAATATAACTAAATAAAGACAACAGTCTGAGACTTTCTGTGCCCGTTCAGGAGCTGACAGTATAAGTAATAAAAAAGAAGTGTCTCTCTTGTTTGGAGAAGTCCCACTGTTCATAAGAAATATTTCTTGATTGTTTTTTTTGCAGATCTGTGTGCCACTGGCTTGAAGAAAGGCATGTTCTTCAATCCTGACCCTTATCTGAAGATGTCCATTCATCCTGGTAAGAGGAGCATCTTCCCAGTTTTTAGCCATCATGGACAGGAGCGACGGTCAGCTATCATTGCAAACACCACCAACCCTGTCTGGCATGGAGAGGTAAAACTGGAGTTTAACATAACATTTTTTGCCACAAGTCAACAAAGTAAACAAATTCTTTCTCATTCACAGAAGCACAACTTAGACCGTGTGTATGCGTTTTCACCTGTCCACAGAAATACACGTTTGTGGCCCTGATGACAGACATCCTCTACATCGAGGTGAAGGACAAGTTTGCAAAAAGCCGACCAATCATCAAACGGTTCCTTGGTCAGCTGACTATTCCTGTACAGCGGCTCATTGAAAAAATACCTGGGTAGGTGAAAAAACGCAGAGTGGAGAAAAGTAAACATTGAGTTTTTCAAAAAATAAACAAAACAAAAAAATCAGAAAAAACATGTTTGATGACAAAATGTAGTTATTCAAAATATAAAATGCAGAAGGTCATTAGTTTTAGAGTTTTGCATTAAATCAGCTGATACATGTACTTCCTTCAAGTCTTCAATTTGGCTTCTCACTGGGTTTGGTCTAAAATTATTAAATTATTTAAGGTTTGAATTCAGTTGTTTGTCCTGAAAACATAACACATTACGATTTCAGATATTTTTCTCTCTGCTGGAATGTCGATGTGAGTCATTTTGAAATGATGCTACTGTCGGACGGATAACTTTCTTTGTGTTTTTGACTCTGCAGAGTCCAGCCGGTTACCTTCTCTCTGTGTCGACGGTTGCCTACAGAACATGTGAGCGGGCAGCTGCAGTTCAAAGTTGAGCTAACCTCAACTGGACCCGATGGTAAACCTGTATTTGTAAAATGTAAAATTGTACAAATGGTACAGAAAACGTTTTAGGTTCAAGCTCATCTCGCTCATTTTGCTGCAGGTGCATCTCCTGATTCTATAATTGGCATTTCATCCTTGAATGAAGCTCCTGGAACTCCATCTGATGATGAGGACCTGCCCCATCCTCTTCCGGTTGTGGTTTCCGCAGGCCCCTCTCCTACGGGTTCCCAAGCCATGTGGGAGGGCGGCGCCACAGCCAGCCCTGAAAAAAGTCCATCTGTTGTTGGTGCTGCTAGTAGATTTGTGAACTCTGACCTTTTTGCAGGCCACGACTTCCTTCAGCGGTCGCTCAGTGAAGGCCTGGATGCCATTGAGGCTCCGAAAGGCCCAGGCGAAAGACCTCTGGGTGCTGCCTCCCCTAAATTACAGTCAAGTTTCCCCACACACACAAGGCTGAGTGCCATGTTGCATATAGATTCAGATGAGGATGAGGAGAGGTCCGGGATCCATGACATTGCTCCAGTACCATTGTCCCCTCTTCTAATGAATGGAGAACCACCTGACTCTTGTTGCCATGATGAAGATGACTTATTTCAGCAAGTACCTGAACAGCTGGAGCATTTAGTGTGTGAAGAGGAACCTGCGGGGGCAGCAGCTGAAGACTTGCATCCTGAAGGAAACGAGGAGGCAGATTTGGCCTTTGAGGATGTTTTGGACACTGAAGTTTTCCTCGAGGTGGAGGAGGGTCCTTTCATAGAGGTTTCACCTGAAACCGCTCCACCAGAGGCTATAGAGGCTACAGAACAAGGCAGGGGCGAGGACCCTTCATCCGAAATTGACACCTGTTCAATGGCAACAGCACCTCAGACTGTGTTCTCATCATCGGAGAGCTGTCCAGTCACACTAACCACGGCTACAGTGAGTTCATTTCCTCAGATGTACCCCCTCTGCTTTAACCCTGTTTTCACAAACTAGATCTTACCAAAATACCATTGGTTTGTTGATTTTCTTTAGTTTTCAAAGGACAGACATCAGTTTTATTTATTTCTCTGCACAGATGTTTTATTTCTGTCAATCTGTACATGGAAATACTCAAATTTGTTTTATTAAGATTCCTAAAACAAGTTGTTGTCCTCACCCTGAAGGACAAAATTAAATATTGAAATTAGCAAAAAATACTCATATTTATGTATATTCCTCATGTAATTAGAAACATTGTTTCTTAAAAAGGCATGTTTTGCTGAAAGATTAGTTTTCTTCAAAGTAGATATATTTGTACCTTTCCCCCCCAAATGTATCCTATTTTAAGCGCTACAACACTCCAAAAACCCTTGTTTGTAGACCATAATCATCGTAAAGTAAGACTAGAATAACAAATTTTTAAAATAAACTTAAAACTAGTCAAAGAAAACTTTCCATTTTCTCTAAATCAAGCAAATCTGTTCCTTGAAAAAGTACCACTCACCATCAAAAACAAAACTGCTTAAAAATATTTTGTAAAATTTTATAAAAAAAAGCTTTCTTAAGAAATGCTGCTTAAAATAAAGTTCTTGTCTTAATATTAATCTTTACACCTCACTAAAATGTAGTCTTATAAGATATTTAGTGTAGAAAGAAGACAAAATAACTCGGAAAAATTTAGCATTTTTGCAAATAATGCTTCGTTTGCAACAATGAGTTAAAAAATCGTCAGTCTTCTTCTCAGCATATTGCTGACGGGAAAAAAAGGAAAGAGCTGAACACAGAGTAATGAGTTTTACACATGCATCACTTTTCAAATGGACTAAAAACACAGGTGCAACATAAGCTGCTGTTTACTTTGAATTTATTTTAAATATGAATAAAAAATAATTAATAAAGGCTTCTCCTCGAATTGAGTTAGCATATGGCCATCTGAGTTTAGGCTGCTGAGCACACACTGATTTACAGAACACTGCTTCTCATACCTATAAATAGGTCATAGCAACTAAAAATACATGGATTGTTTAGGTCAAACAGGCTTTTCATAGAAGTTTTTAGTTTGAACAACTTGCACAGGAGCAGCATCCAGGGAGCTGTTACATAGCTGCACACAGCAAAAACAGGTCCCATAAACCTCTTAAAAATACGAACAGTTTTATTTAAAACAGCAAAAAAATCTGCCAATGGGTTAACAAAAATAGTCCTACCAAGAATTCCTAATTTAGGTAAAAATTCAAGTAACTAAGATGTGTTTTTTCTTAAACTACATTTATTTTGCAATTGAAAAACTTTCTTGATAAGAGTTTTTTTTTTTGCAAGACTGTAAATTGAAACAATGGACATTTTGCTTTCTTGATTTAGTTTTTGTTAACTTATGTCTTAAAAACTCAGTAATTTTAAAATATGGCACGGAGCTAAGCAAAGTTGTTCACTTTTTGTATGAGAAGTCCCATGCAAACAGTTACGGTTTATAAAAGTTCAGGGTGACATTGTTATTTACAACTGAAGTCTTTTTTTTGTTAACCGGAACAAGAACTTGTTGGAAGCATCTTTTTTTTTTCAGGAGAAGGTCATTTGATTTATAGGTGCACACTTGCCTGCTGCTTTGTTAGGTACACCTTGCTAGTACCAGGTTGGACCCCCTTTTGCCTTCAGAACTGCATTGATCCTTGGTAGCATAGATTCAACAAGGTATTGGAAACATTCCTCAGAGAGTTTGGTCCATGTTGACAAAATAGCATCATGGAGTTGCAGATTTGTCAGCTGCACATCCATGATGCCAATCTCCCATTCCACTACATCCCAGCTGTATTGGTTGGAGATCTGGTGACTTTGAATGTTATTTGAGTACAGTGAAATCATTGTCATGTTCAAGAAACCAGTCTGAGAGGATTATAGCTTTATGACATGGCGCCTTATCCTGCTTGAAGTAGCCATCAGAAAATGGTACACTGTGGTCATAAAGGGATGGACATGGTCAGCAACAATTCTCAGCAATACTCAGGTGGGATGTGGTGTTGTAACCTTGCTGAATTGATACTAAGGGGCGCAAAGTGATTCCAAGAAATATCCCCCACACCATTACGCCGCCACCACCAGCCTGAACTGTTGATACCAGGCAGGATGGATCCATGCTTTAATGTTGTTGATAACAAATTCTGACCCTACCATCCGAATGTTGCAGCAGAAATGGAAACTCATCAGGCCATATAACGTTTTTCCAATCATCTGTTGTCCAATTTTGGTGAGCCTGTGTGAATAGTAGCCTCAGTTTCCTGTTCTTAGCTGACAGGAGAGGCACTTTTTGTGCCCCCGCTGCCTCAAAGTTGGACGTGTTTTGTGCGTTCAGAGATGCTCTTTTTCAGACCTCTGTTGGAACCCGTAGTTATTTCAGTAACTGTTGCCTTTGTATCAGCTGGAATCAGTCTGGCCATTCTCCTCTGACCTCTGGAATCAACAAGGGATTTCCACCCACAGAACTGCTACTCACTGGATGTTTTACCTTCTTCAGACCATTCTCTGTAAACCCTAGATATAGTTGTGATATAGTGGGTGAAAATCCCAGTAGATCAGCAGTTTCTGAAATTCTCAGACCAGCCCGTCTGGTACTAATAATGTAACCGAGCGATGGGGAAGTCACTCTGTAGTCACAAACGACACGGGACAGCAAGTCCGCTATTTGGTGAATTTGCTCACCACTCCTTTTTTCTTCTTCTTCGACTCAAAATCCACAATACTCGCTGAACTTGCCCCCCCCCCCCCCCCCCCCAGGTCTCTAGGGTAACCCAGGAGGGACACACCTCTCCCAAAATAAAAGACCCAAGAAGTTGGTTACATACATCCACCCTTTCAAAAGAATTGTCCTCATTTCTACAGTAACAAGGAAATGCTACAGGCCGGGGAGTGAAAAAAAAAGTAAAGAAATAAACATTTGAGTCCCAATATGGCAAAAACAAAAGTCATCCAAACAGGAACTACATGAGTTTTCAGAACCCACAGGCAAATTGCCCACAACAGGTATAAGAATACAACAAACCAACAGAATATTTTTCAACAGTATCCTTCAAGGAAGAAAAAACATAACAACAACACATAAATGACAGTCTCGTCACAACAAAACACACAAAAAAAAAATCACTGAGACATAACCCTGTTTGTTACATCCTAATAAAGTCCTGATAACGTGATGGAGCATGCACCATCCTGCCAATGCTGGAGTATGCAGGGGCTGTCCAAAATGCATCTCTCTGACCCTGTTGGGGTGGGTCACCGTTATCTGGGGAGTCCAATGAAGTACCCGCCGAGGGAGAGGATGGTGGTGGGGTGGAGTTGGGGTGGGAGGACATGCTGTCGTTTGGGGAACCAGCTGGCAGGGGAAGAGTGTAACGTTTCAACCTGTCGTGATGAACAACCTGGGCCCGGTCAGACAGGTCCAGAGGGTTGACAATGTGGTATGTCAGAGCGGCCTCTGCACCTGAAGCCAGAACCCGATCCACACGATAGGTGCTTTTCCAGTGTGGGGCTAGTTTTGTGCGTACCTCTGTTGGGTTATTAAGCCACACCAGATCACCCTCTGTAAAGCCCTTTTGGTGAGAGTTCTCATCATGGTATAGTTTCTGTTTTTCATGCGCCTCTGCTGCATTAAACCTCACTGCACTAAAAGCAATCTCCAGCCGCTCCACAAGAGACGACGCGTATAAAGGCAGCGTGGCTGCACTCCTAATGACACCGACCCCACTAGGAATAAGAACCTCTGCCGGGATCCGGGCTTCGCGCCCGTGCATGAGATAAAAGGGAGTAAACCGTGTGCTGGAGTGCTTGCAGGTGTTGTAAGCAAAAGCAACGGTTTTCAAATAGTCATCCCATTCCCCCCATGAGACAACAACATCTTGGCCAGCTGGTCAATTAGGGTCCGGTTATGTCGCTCTACCATGCCATCTAAATTTCGGGTTGTAGGCCGCGGTACGCGTCTTAGCAATTCCCAGCACCTTTGCTTCAAACTGCCGACCCTGGTCGCTGTGCAGCACCTCATGGAACCTGTGCACCAGCACATAGTCCTCACAAAGAAAGCGGGCAACCGTCTCTGCAGTCTGGTTGGGCAGGGCATACACATTTACAAATTTAGTGAAGTAATCCTCTACTACCAAAACATATCGGTGGTCCCGAGATGCTAGAGGCAGCTCCAGGATATCCACTGCCACTCGCTGTAATGGGCAACTGACTGGAGTCCCTCCCATGGGGGCATTGGCTTTTGGAACAGGGGATCTGCATGTCTCGCAGGCCCTACACTGCTCACACCACTGTCTAATGTCTTTCAGCATGCCGAGCCAGTAATAACTGTCTGGCCTGTTCCCAGACCCTCCCTGCAGAGAAGTGAGCTGCAACCGGGCCCCCATGTAATTGACCCAAAATGTCAGGCACCAGCGCTGAAGGAACCACCACCTGCATCTGTTTGGAACCAGAGGGAAAAGATGTTACAGTCCGACACAGCAATCCGTCCACCAATGACAGGCGGTTAAACTCAGCCCACAACTTCAGTAGCCTGAGAAAGGAGCCCTTCATAACTCCGCGAGGTGGTCTGGATTTTCCCCGCCCCAACCAGGCTAGAACAGCGCCAATGTCTGAGTCCTCTTTTTGACGTGACTGCATCTCAGCATTACTGTGACATAGTGAATAACTGGACTGTTGCAAACTGGCAGCAAACACACCTGTAGGAGCAGATGTATGGATGACAGAGTCAGAGGTCACTGGCCGACGGGACAATGCGTCTGCATTCCTGTGACTGAGACCATCTTTGTGAACCATGGTCCAGTTGAAGGGGTCTAGTTCCAAAACCCATTTGCCTTTTTTTCCTGAAGGGTCTTGATCCAGTGCCATTTTTCTGAGGCCCAGTAGGGGGCGGTAGTCCGTGACAATAGTAAATGCTGGAGACCAACATAATGTTTGAACTCTTGCACCGCCCACACCACAGCCCAGAGCTCAATATCAAAGGCACTATAGGTGCAGATGTAAGCACCTGTTTCAAATACGTGAAAGCAGCCTCACACTCAGGTGTCCAGTCAAACGAAACATTCTTGCCAGCCAATCTATTCAGTGGAGCCGCATACTCAGAAAAGTTTTGGACAAACTGCCTGTAATAAGAACACAAACCGACAAAAGCTTTCACCTCTAAAGGAGTATGAGGCGTCGACCAGTTCTTTACCTTGTCTGTGTTGCAAGGGTCCGGCTGGAGGCCATTTTGAGAGACAAGATGACCCAGGAAAACCACGTGGTCTCTGGCAAAGTGACATTTCTTGGGGTTCAGTCTCAGACCTGCCCCCTGTATTCTAGATAGAACCTCGTTCAGGTATTGCAGGTGATCTTCAAACGTACGGCTGTAAATCAGTATGTCATTTAAATACACTATGCAGATGTGTCAGGGCAGGCCCCTCAGCACCAGTTCCGTCATGCGCTGAAAGGTGGCCGGTGAATTGGTCAGGCCCATGGGCATGGCTCTCCACTGATAGAGGCCCCTGCCTGTTGTGAAGGCCGTCTTTTCCCTGTCCTCCTTGGCCACCTCAACCTGCCAGTGGCCGTTTGAAAAGTCCAGTTTAGTAAACCAGGACGAACCGGCCAGTGCGTCAAGGCTATCCTCGATTTGATGAAGAGGGTGCGAGTCTTTGATTGTCACCGAATTGAGGCGGCAATAATCAACACAAAATCTCCACTGCCCTCCTTTTTTTTCTAACGAGTACCACTGGAGATGCCCACGGGCTGCAACTCTCCTCCACCAGCCCATCTGCCAGCAACCCAGCCCCCTGACGTTCAATCTCCAGCTGTTTACCTGGAGAAGCTCTGTTTGATCGCTGTTTCACAGGGGTGTGTTTGCCAGTCTGGATGGGATACTTAACCAGTGTGCACCTGCCTGTAGGTTTATCAGGTGTGCTTAAAATAGTACAAAACCTCTCTAGTAGCGTCAATAATTCTCTTCTCTGCTGCTCACTAATAGGGGACTCCTCTAGAGTGATGGGCTGGGGGCCGGACCTGGATAGTGTTCACATCAGAGGAGGAGAGAGATGGTGTAACATCAACTACATCTAGTGGGTGTAGCTCACCCAAATGTAGTCCCTGTTTCAGTTCCATTGCTGTCCCCTTTGGATTAAGGACCCGGGCAACAGTGACTCTGTCTTTAACTGTCGTCACCGCATGAGCCACCACCAGTCCGGTTGTGTCTGGCACATTAGGCTCCAGATAGCCCTCAAAATTCAGGGGATTCAACAGGTCTGCACCTGTTACCAAAGACACCGTCACAGAAACCAAAGCCTCACTCAGGGGTAGAATTGACCTGCTTTCAGCCACTGACACAAATGGAACATATAGGAGCTAATTCTCCCCTTCGCAGCAGGAGAACGCTGACATCCCATAATTGGAGCACCCCACGACCCAGATCTAACAATGCATGGTGTTTAGTCAAGAAATCCAGACCCAGCAACACGGCCTGTGTGGACTCACGCAGTACAAAGAAGGTGTGCCTCCAACAGGTTGGGCCTAAATGAAAACTCACTGTGATGGTGCCTAAGGTGTCCAGCATCTGTCCATTTACTGTACGTGATTCAATGTAGTTTTTCCTGAGGGGTCGGCTCCGTAGAGCAGGAACAGACATTCGAAAGTCGGCGCTAATCAATGTCACAGAGGCACCTGAGTCCACTAAAATAGAGACCTCTGTATTCTCAGCCACCCCTCTAATATAAGAGGTGGGGTGATCCACATTTGACTCAGAGTCAAGCTCATGTGTGTTAAAGTCCTGATCAGAGGGGCCCCTGGCAGATGGAGCTTGCGTCTGGGTCTCAACACCAGCTACTGGTAGTTTCCCTGCTGGTTGCTGTCAGGTCCTCCACCTTGTGGTAGAAAACACACACTGCGGTTCCTGTGCCCCCCTTTCCGTGGAGCACGCCATCCGGGGCTGGGGCTTCGATCTCCAGACTGCCTGCGCTGGGGAAGGTTCAATTATCAGTCACTCTAGTCATAAAACGACACGGGACAGCGAGTCCGCCATTTGGTGAATCTGCTCACCACTCCTCTATTCTTCTTCTTCAACTCAAAATCCACAATACTCGCTGAACTTGCCACGCCCCCCCTGGTCTCTAGGGTAACCCGGGAGGGAGACACCTCTCCCAAAATAAAAGGCCCAAGAAGTTGGTTACAATAATAACAACAATCATGCCACGTTTAAAGTCACATCACTGTCTTCTTCATTCTGATGCTCGGTTTGGACTGCAGCAGATCGCCTTGACCACGTCGACGTGCCTAAGGGCATTGAGTTGCTCCCATGTGATTTGCTGATTAGAAATGAGCAGTTGGACAGGTGTGCCTGATGAAGTGACCAGTAAGTGTATGTTGTATTAAATGAGTCTTTAATCTTAAGGATCAGTAACAGTTTGTTAAAATACTTTTTTCTCTTTTGTGGTTTAATTATGATCATTGTGGTCATTTGTAGAGTTTCTTTATCTGTTTTATTCCCATATATTGTACAGGACCTGTGTATTTTTATTATAGCCCTTGTGGTTCCACTTGTGTTGTGGATTATCTGAACTTGCATGGATGGAAGGGTGCTACTTTATCCAAGATGCCAGCTTGTTCTGAGCCTAATTTAGTTTCTTGTATATGGCAGGAAGTAGGCCACACATCACTGATCTAGGCTTGACCTATCTATGGTGGCTTATAGTTGAATTAAAGAGAACTTTGCCCAAAAGTCACGACAGTTTCAGGACATTATTTAAAGAAAACTTTCTTTAAGTTGCATTAGCTACTTTCCACAAATCTTCATCTACTGCAGTGTGTTCGCAGCAGAATGAATTGTAGTTTTTGTATTTGTGCAGGAGGCCAATGAAGGTGCAGAGGCGGCAATTGATCCAGGGGGAAATGCTCCTTCAAGCGCACTATTGACCCGCCTACCTGTTAATGACAAGCATGGTGGGCAAGCGGCTGTGTCTGAAGCTGAAGGAGATGCTCCTCGTGCCAGTGAGGAAGGTGAAGTTGAAGAGCTGAGTGTGAGGAGGCTGAGTCTGCAGGCCACAGGTGGTGTGGATGAAGAACAAGAGGGGGAGGAGACAAAGACCCGTAAGGCAGTAACAACTGATGAATCACAACAAGCTACCACAGACGCGGACAGAGATCAAGGTACCCAGCTTTGTGACATTAAAAATTTCAATCAATGTGGGTTGGATGACAAACCCCAAACTGCACGTGTGGTTTCTTAATTAGTTAACGAACTTGTGAATCTGCCTTGTGTGACTCTGGTCTGACATTTCACCTCATTATAAACCAAAATTCCTGATTTTTGAACATCCTCTGTGTTCAGGAAGGCACGTCAACGGCCATCCTGTCCGTTCCCTTCCCTCTGTGCGTCATGACATTCATCGATACCAGCGTGTGGACGAGCCTCTACCTCCCAGTGAGTGTGTGTGTCTGCATGCACCCAAGTCTTACGTTCCTTCTAATTTGTTGATATTTGTGTTGTAAGCATGCCTTTATGTATAATATCCATTTTTTACTTTTACATATTTACATTTTCTTTGCTGTGCAGTTAAAATTAACCAAAATTAAAAATGATTTAAAAACAAACTTTATTTGGAGTTGGAACCAGATCCCAAACCAGTTTAACTTTGATATAACTTTAAAATAGTTTGTTTCCAAGAAAAGATGTGAACCTCATTTAAAAAACTAAAATTGTTTATTCAGAGTCTTTAGCTATTCAATATTAGATTTGGTTTCAAATAATTTAAGCAACTTCCGGATCAGTTCCAACACAGTTCTGGTGCTGCCAAACCCACATCAAATATTTATTATTTAGAGTTATTGATACCAAACTCAAACTTTTTTCTTGGAACATGGTTGCTTCTTTAGTTTGATTCCTTGAATTTTAAATTCAGCTCCGTGTCGTCAGAAGATGGGAGTCTCAAATTGAGGATACACCCACTAATACATGGTCTCAATTACTTTTGGGATTCAGAAGATGGCAAAGCAGACAGTACAGGATATTAGTAAGAGTTACTTTATAAACCACTACTAATTTAAACAGGAACCAACACAAGCCACGTGAGGATTTTTGTTTTTTTAATGAATAGTGTTTTGACTTTTTGGCTTTAAATAAAAGGATTACCGTAACATGCTCTATGGTTACCTCATAAAATATATTATCTTAGAGTCCTTACTGTCAGAAATTCTGACAATATTGAGATTTTACAGCAGGACCATCTCAAGATATGCATATACTGTATGGATACTCAAATATACATACATAAGTATTTCTTGATGAAATTAAGGGCAGACATATAATAAAATTGCATTCTTCAAACTGCTCTATTGCATTCATGAAGTTGTGAAATTGTAAAGTTGTAAAATGAATTTTGTATTCAGTACATGTCTTTGTATTTTTTATGCTTATATAAAGGAAAAAAGTAAAGAAAGAAATAATGAAGGTTATGAAAGTGCCCATAAGTAAAAAATGCAACAGCAGAAAAGTAAAAATGTCAATCTTATAACTTGTACTGGAAAGTCTTATTAAATACATTTCATCAGGATGTGTTTTTGTAAACTTTAATGTTTTTTCCTACATAAAAATAGAAAGTTTATAGGGTATATTTTGAATATGCTTTTCAGAAGAGTCTAACTAGTGCAGTTTCTTTCCTTTAGTTTTTACATTCTTCTCAACAACTGAACTCCATACCTTTATAAATGAATCTGCGAAATATCAATGGAGATTTTCATCAAATCAAAGAACAAACAATGCAATCTTTAATGGAGGGATTTAAAAAATATATTTTCTTGTTTTAGATCATTACTGGATATTTTTCCTCACAGACCTGTTTCCTTAGCAGGTCATGATGCATTGAAAAATGTTTGTTTGGATGGCAGGAATGGAGGGCCATAGTTGACTTCAGTCATTCTTGGCCAGCCTTTTTCAGTTGTGTATTCCTATCTACCTACTTTATACCCATTATTTTGGCTTTCAGACTGGGAGGCTCGGATAGACAGCCACGGAAGGATCTTCTTTGTAGACCACGTTAACAGGACCACAACGTGGCAGCGTCCCACCGGACCTCCTGCCCCGCAGGGTCTAACCCGCTCCAACTCCATTCAGCAGATGGAGCAGCTCAACCGCAGGTGAGTTTTTGACAGAAAAACATATATCTATGTAAAGAAACAAATATGATATGAGATGTTTTTACCTTCCTTATCACAGATATCAGAGCATCAGGCGAACAATAACTAACAGTAGTCGATCAGAAGAAAGTTCCACTGAGTTGCCTCCTGAGCCCGACAATGAGATGATGCCCCATGCCATTTCTGGTTGGTTTCAGACCCACAGTTTTATTGCCAATAAACTGTAGCAACATTCATCTACACTTGGTTTAAAGTAATTAACCAATTGCAATTGATCTCTTATAAGAAAAGACTATATCAAGTTATCAAATTCATAGACAGATTTTCTCAAATGTTTTTTAGTGAAAAGCTGCTTTAGATTCTGTTCAATATTATTTTATATATGTTAGAATTCCAAACTAATTATAACATTTCCACTTTTGCTCAGTTAAATTGTGAAAAAAAAAATCTTAAACAAAAAAAATTGGTTTTGGATGAAAATTTAGAAATTAAATACAAAAATATTTGGACTTTTTGTCTGTTTTGACTTTTTGTCTGTTGAACATAAAACTTTTCTGTTTTAAATTCAACAGAATTGTTAACTTATGACTTAAACTTGAATCGATTTAGTATAAGGCGGAGATTCCTTTCATTTCTGTAAGCATGACACTGAATCTTCCACATGTTCTTTACATATTTTATGTTATGGAGTTGCCTCATTTTGATTTTGTGTTTTGTGTGCTGAAACCCTTACAGAATACCGTCGAGACAGCTCAGTCACTCACTCGGGTGGACGCTCGCGTCTGTCCCTGCTGCTTCAGTCCCCCAGCGCCAAGTTCCTGTGCAGCCCTGACTTCTTTACCGTGCTGCATTCAAACCCTGTCAGTTTAATGTTTGCATCATCAAGACACATTTGAATTTCAACTAAATACATATTTTCATTTGGACAACTCACCTCTGCCCTAAATGTTATCTCTCTGTCCAGAGTGCCTACCGCATGTTTACAAGCAACACCTGTCTGAAGCACATGATCAGTAAGGTGCGCAGAGATGCTCATTACTTTGAGCGCTACCAGCACAACCGTGACCTCGTCACTTTCCTCAACATGTTCGCCAACAAACAGCTAGAGCTTCCAAGGGGCTGGGAGATGAAGCATGACCACACTGGAAAGGTGGGTGTCTGTGCAGCAGGGGTCTCTGCATCAACGTTCAACAGTTCTGACTCCAACATATTAGCTGTTTTTGCCCACAGTTGATTTTGTTTAACTGACACTTTCATTGTAAAGGTATTTGGGTAGACTTTATCGAGACATGACTGTGTGTCTGCATCTCAATCATCAGCCTTTCTTTGTGGATCACAACTGTCGTTCCACAACCTTCATTGATCCCCGGCTGCCCCTCCAGAGCTCTAGGTCCACTGGGCTGCTGGCCCATCGCCAGCATCTTAGCCGCCAGCGTAGCCACAGTGCTGGAGAGGTGAGAGTGGTCACTGTTGCACTCAGTTCTCGGACTCTCAAAACCTGAAGGAAAAAATACAGATGTTTCTGAGCAGTGCATAAAAATAAGCTTAGTACACAGGGCTTCACTGCAGGAATTTTGGGCACTAGCTTTTGTGGATTTGGTTAGATTGGGCAGGAAATATTACAACCAATTTTAATTCAGATTTGATTTAACAAGAGCAGACAAGAAAAGTAAAATGTCATACAGACACAAAAACTTGTTTGGAGATGGTTTAGTCTGCAACAAAACAAAAATCACAAAAAGAAAAATTCTGAATGTATAATCTCATTCTTCAATTTTACCGTATTATCTCCTCAAAATCTGATAACGTAATTCACTAGTTGATTTACTTACTCTCCTCGGACTGTTTTTCTTAGGTAGAACACACCAGAGTTTACTTCTAGGAACATCCAAAATTTTTAAAGTTCCACTCCGATCATCTTTTGCTCTATTTAAAAGTGTTCCCAGTGGTCTTTTCACTAAAATGGTAGTTTTAGCCAAAATCAAAAAATTGTTTTGTTCCTGATTCACAACAGTTTGAATAAATACATGCTAATTAATGTAATTTTAAGATGGATTTTCTCTATATACATGTATGTTCTCCATCCTCAGAAAAACGATTTTTATCGGTATGTGTCTTTAAGGAAACAAATACGTGGATTGAACAGGCCAGTGTGAAGGGGGCTTACTCTGTCATGCATGCTACTCCTGTTGGATGATTAAAAACACCACATTTTGTCTGACATCAATGGATACAATTAAATGCTAAAAATGTGCAACAATTTATTGACAGCCGCATTCTTGATAGTTTTTTTGTCGACATTATCGCAGCCTGGTTTTAATGAACGCTGGGCACTTTTGTGAATAAAAAAGTAAATTTAAATTCCACAAGGGATTTTTCATAACAGCACAGAAGAACCAGAATATTTATCAGAAACACAAAAGAGATTTTTGTCAACTAATTTGGCAATATTTGAAAGCCCAAGTGAGTGTTTGTATATTGTGGACTGGGATGAGAACTGGGATGCGACCTAAACTGTAGTGCATGCTTTTGTCACAGGTTGTCGATGACTCTCGGCAAAGCGTCACGCCTGTAATGCCACGCCCATCTAGCACCTTCAGCGGCTCCAGCAGGAGTCAGTACCATGATGTTGTGCCAGTGGGTAAGTTGCCCAGGATGCCTTGTTGTCATAGGCGTCCACTCAACAGAAGCCTCATAGGTGTTCTCTCGTTCTTATATTCCAGCTTACAATGACAAGATAGTGGCGTTTCTACGGCAACCAAACATCCTTGAGATTTTGCAGGAAAGGCAGCCTGAACTTGCAAGAAATCATTCACTCAAGTATGTCAGTCTTCTGTTCCACTATATATGTATGTATATATATATATATATATATATATATATATATTACAGTTTTGCCCTTTATAGCCTTTCCTCTTTTCCGCTTGCACTCTTGTTACCGCCGTCATCTCCAATCCCATCATCATCAGTCAACATGAGCACACTCGTAACCTCTAATCCTAACGGCTTGTGCATCTGCACACTGTGTGTGTTTACAGGGAGAAAGTGCAGTTTATTCGCAGTGAAGGAGTCAATGGACTGGCTCGTCTCTCCAGTGACGCTGACCTAGTCATGCTTCTGAGGTGAGTGATGCAGGTGTGCTGCTTTGTGACAGGAACTGTTCATCAATATTACAGCTAGTTACATAGTATAGTTACCTCACACTGCTACTCTGTGTTTCCTTTAGATGCTATGCTTGTAATATTGTATGCTTCTTTAGAAACGGAACTTAATTTTACCTTATTTGCTTATTAGCTAATTATTAACTAATTTATTCAAAAACACGACACAGTAGATCAACTGCAAAAAGTTCAAAATTGATAGATGTTTTCAAGATTATTGAAACAAGTCTGTTTCAAATCACAACAAAAGTGACTTTATGAACCTGCAATGACTCATTTATGAGACAGAAAATATTAGCTGTTTGAGCTGCATGTGCACCTTTCCTTGTGTTCAGCTTATTCGAGGACGAGGTGATGTCTTATGTGCCGTCGTTGCTTCATCCAGGTTACTGCATTTCCTCCCCTCAAAGCTCTCCTGGTAAATATGTCAAAATCTTTGACTATTTGTTTGACTGTTTCATCACAAATGCATTAATTTGCATTAGTAAATTTGACAAAATTTCTCAAATGCATCTTGTCTTAACTCATGATTTAATTTGTCTTGTTCTTGTTTTTATATAATCAACTATGTATTTTTTGTGTTTTTCTTTCATAATGTAATTGTGTGTGTGTGTGATTCTATATTTTATCCACTGTTTTCTTGTGTAACTGCCAAGGGACTACAGATGCAAATTGGTATCATTGCTATAATCCGGTATATTTACATCTTTGACTCTGGATAGATGTCGATTAATGTACATTATACCAATCAAAAAATAAACTTAAACTTAATATTTTTACACAAATTTGTGTTTTACATTTTAGTTTTGGGATTTTATACCAGGTAAAATTGTGTTGCTAAAATAACTTGATGTCAGACCAATCAAAAGAGCAACCGTGTCACCGTGTTAGATAATATAGTGTTAGCTTGGTCAGGGTAAAACATTTTATTGTATTTTCTTTTTTTTAAGAAATGCAAATTTATTATTGTTCTTGTCCAAAACATTGAAATAAATGTAAAACTTGCATTTAAAGACAAATAATTCACAAATGCAATATTGCTGGAGAAAACATTCACTGTAATTAATTTTCATCATTTGAAAAAAAGGCATTTAGCAAGAAATAAAATATTCCTTCTGCTTTCTTCCTGATTATTCTGTGAGAAATTAAAAGCACAAAATATTTTAGGGTTTTCTAAAATTTGTGAGCACTTTATATTTTTTCCCTTTTTTACAAAATGTCCCATTTAAGGGAATAGTTGTCATAAATATACGACAGATGGAGTTGCATCTGAGCCCCACAGAAAGTAATTTATCAATAAATCAGAAGGGATTAGAGGCAGCCCCTTTGTTACGCTTATAATCAAAGTTTTTGATTAGTTTATTTCCAAAAATGCATTTATTTCATCAAGCCATCAGACATTTAGCACCAGAGCAGGATGAAAGATATGATCAAACCTGCATAAATTTATTGATTCATGTGTAAATGCACTGACATCATCTGCAACAAGATTTCCACTAATAACACCTTGCAGTTCAGTTAATTTCCCCTCTGAAAACTCTTGAATACTTACAGTGAAAAGTTGAATGGGGTTAGACGTGCATTTGTGCACTATACTAAAGCTGGCACAAGTGTATGCTCTAAAGCTCACCTTTAATCAAAATGTTGTCACACAGGCTTGCATTTGTTCTGTTGTGATGAAGGATTATCTAAATTGATAAATAGCAGAAATCCAGGATTAACCTGCATACTGTACTTCTGATTCTCATTCCCCGATTACACATCCGTTCAGGTTTGGCCCAATGATTAAAGATTTTTTTTTTAGCTCAAATCTCCTGATGTGTTGTTGTCTTTCTATTCATAGCTCTTTGCTGTTCCAGATGGGAAGCATTTATGCTTGCGTTTTTGTTTCTCTCTTGTTTAAGGTACCCAGCGAGCAAACGCTCGAGCACCTGCCCCTTACAAGAGAGATTTTGAGGCGAAACTGAGGAATTTCTATCGGAAGCTGGAGACAAAAGGTTATGGGCAGGGACCGGGGAAAGTCAAGTATGTTACAAAAGTCCACATCTTTTATTTAACAGTTTTCTTTATGACAAGTATAAATCAAATTCAACACAAATATGCATTTTATTGGTTAGTTTATCTGAAGATAAGTTGTAGCATGGAAAGAACAGACATGTTTGGACAAGTTGTTTCAACATCTTGTATCCTATGTATGAACATCTCATCACTAATTTGTAACTTAATTTATTCTTACTTTAAAAGGAAAAAACACATAAGAATATTTTCTAAGACAGTTGAAAATAAATTCAGGTATTAAAGTCCCACTCTGCTCATCATTTGATCTATATTTAAAGCCTTCCAAGTGCTCTTTTAATTATGATTATGCTTTTTTTAGCCAAAAACCTGTGTTGTTTCTTAGGAAATAGTTACTCCAGAGCGGTGGTAGTTCATCAGAAACTTGCCTTTGAGTTAGTTTGGAGTAGGCCTGCCCTTACTTCCCATCATCCATATGTTTACACTATTTCCCGCTAGCTTACAGCCCCTCACACACAATAATGGTGAGTAGTGGAGCTATCCAGCCGTTCAGTTTGGAGCCAGATGCTAGCTCAGATGAGGAAAATTAGGACATACATGGATCTATTTGCCCACAAGTGGATTTATCAGAATGGAGCAAGGCAGGGAGCTTGTGGTATGCCGACTGTAACACCAACGTCAGCTTTTTTTCATCTGCTCCTGATTATCAATGATTTTAATACTCAGAAATGCAATTTTAAGCTTAATTTATATGTTCTGCAACATTGAAGAAAAATACCGCAAGAACATGTTAAAAACACCCAAAACCAAATTTTTACTGGAGTGGATCTTTAATGGCTAGAAATCCTTAGCAGTCTGAAAATCTCATAATGTTTTCACTGTTATGATGATTTATAGTAGTAAATGATCCGCTGTCTTCTGTTTCTTTGTTCCAGGTTAATAATACGACGAGACCACCTACTGGAAGACGCCTTCAACCAGATCATGTGTTACTCTCGGAAAGATCTACAGAGGAGTAAACTCTACGTCAGCTTTGTGGGTGAAGATGGGTATGAAACCTTTTTTATCCACTGTAACTCCATATCACTCTGTAGGAGATCATGTTGAATGACAATTTTTAGTTATGCAAATGAATTGATGGCCCATTATTATGTTTTTTGTGTGCTTCAGGCTTGATTACAGTGGACCCTCCAGAGAATTTTTCTTCTTGGTGTCAAGAGAACTTTTCAACCCTTACTACGGACTGTTCGAGTACTCGGCCAATGACACATATACTGTCCAGATTAGCCCCATGTCTGCATTTGTCGACAACCACCACGAATGGTGAGGTTTCCGTCAACAAATGGTTGATGTCTTGTCTGCTCTTGAGCTGATGTTTTTTTCTGCTCTGGCTGCTGTGTGCTGATTCCAAAATGAAAGCAATTTGCAGTGTCTGTGTGCAAATTTGTATCAGCAATCCTGGGTTAAACGAATCGATTGAAGCTCAGCAAAATTGATTAGAAGGAACTGTGTGTACCCATGGTTGGAATCATGGACGACGCAACTGACAAATGGACCAGGTAGATGGTCAACTAGACGAAAAGATTTTTACACCTTTTTAGCAATTGATTTTTACCATTGTGTAAAAGCCGAATCTTATCTCTTTGTACAATGTCTCCACAGTCAGTCCTCCATTATGTTGGCTGGTTTTGAGGCCACACAGGTTTTTTTTAAATTTAGTTCAACCTTTCTGCCCTGTTATGTTACTCTGTTTAACACTGTAGGATAGCTGATTTTAAGTCACTAATCAAATCATTCTGACATATTAGTCATTTCAGATTGGTTTATTTACATATTTTTTCTGGCCAGGTTTCGTTTCAGTGGCCGGATCCTGGGGTTGGCTCTCGTTCATCAGTACCTGCTGGATGCCTTCTTCACTCGGCCGTTCTACAAGGGTCTTCTCCGCATGTAACTATTCCTCATCACTAAGTCCTGTACACACCCCAGTCACCTCAAACTGAAATAGTCCGTCTACACTGAAAACCGATATTAGTACGATGGTAAAAGGTGGTAGTTGCTTGGGCTCAATGATTAATGTTTGGGTGCTTTTCAAAAGTCAAAGCTGTCACAAAATGAAGAAAAAAAACAGATTTTTTGCAATACTATGCATCTAAGCCATTATATGAAAATGCTAACTGTAACTCATCCAGTGGTAATATAGGTAAAAAGAATGAAATATTGAAAAAATGTACACAGATGGATCTTCTGCTACCAGGATATAAAATCAGGTATTCCAAAAAGAATTTATGGTTGCATTTTTTTTAAATTAAATCTAATGATATTGACTCTGAGAGTTTTCCTGTACAGGTGCCCGGTATTTGTAAATTATCGGATTTTCTTTGAGTCGTTGGACCTTTTCCTGCAATTTTAACTATTGCCTTAAGTCATAGCCTGTAGACCTAATAATAATAATAATAATAATAATAATAATAATAATAATAATAATGAATTGGATTTTTCTGTGCTTTTCCAGACGCTCAAAGTGCTTACAGTGTATCTCCATTATTCATTCACTCCTCATTCATACTTGGTGATGGTAAGCTACTGATATAGCCACAGCTGCCCTGAGGCAGACTGACAGTAATATTTGTTTCCCTTTTCACCTTTATAAATCCTGAGTAAATTCTTTATGACTGAACTAAGTGGTCGGTGAACCATCTTATACTAGAGCTTGCCCACTCACCTTGGAAGTTTAAATTTGGTCTCAATGTTTACATTAATGGAAAAACAAAGGACAAAGAATTAGATGTTTTTCTTTTTATAGTTTTTCTTAATGAACCCATTAAATTATCTGTAGAGCAAAGATGAGTTCAAATCCACGTTCATTATTTAACTGAAAGTTCCAATCCCCACGTTTTACACTCAGCAAACCCAGTACATTACACCGATGAATGAGGACAGGCTGAAAAAGAAATGGAATCTACATTTTGTGTTTAACAATTCTTATCCTTTTTACAATAACTTCCTACCCAAAATAAACAGCTAGACTGACAGATGCCAGGGACAAGCATGCACATGCTGACAGTCTCAAAACAATAGATTATTGTGTTAGGAACTAAAAATTACATCACTGCAGTAGGGTTGATACTACATGTTTTGCCCAGAACCCCATACATTGTTTTCTGAAGCACCGGAGGATTCCTGACCCACAGATTAAGAAATGAAAGGTCTAAATTTAACATTTACGTTCAAAAAAAGGTTTAAAACCTAGTGGAAAATTGTGATAAATGGATATTTTAGTTTATAGTTTGTTCTGTTTTTAGCAAACGTGTGATTCTATATTAGGCTTATATGGAACAGTCAACCTCGGGTTATAAGCAGGAACATCTTCTGTGAATCTTTAGCCCGTGTGACCTGAGTGACCTGGAGTTCCTGGATGAGGAGTTCCACCAAAGCCTGCAGTGGATGAAGGACAATGACATTGAGGACATGCTGGACCTGACCTTCACTGTTAATGAGGAAGTCTTTGGACAGGTGTTGCATTTATTGCATTGCAGAGAACCCATTTAAAAACAAATCTGCATGTTTAATAAGCTGTAATGTTATAACCATGCCTGGCTGTGGGTTTGCAGATCACTGAAAGAGAGCTGAAACCAGGAGGGGCTGGCGTTTCTGTTTCAGAGAAAAACAAAAAGGAGTACATTGAGCGAATGGTCAAGTGGAGAATAGAAAGAGGAGTTGCTCAGCAGACAGAGAGCCTTGTCAGAGGCTTTTATGAGGTAAAACAGTCATTTTTGGTACACCAACATAACATTGTGTTCGACCTGGTTATCTTTCTCTCATTACTCATCATTTCTTAAACCCTGAAGTCCCATGCACAGTCTGTTATGAATGAAATGGGGTTTTGATCTATTTCATTTTTTGCATGTTTTCTTGTCAGGTGGTGGATGTGCGACTGGTGTCTGTGTTTGATGCCAGGGAGCTGGAGCTGGTCATTGCAGGAACTGCTGAGATTGACCTGGCAGACTGGAGGAACAACACGGAGTACAGAGGAGGTATGTAGAGATGGAGCACATGAGCAAGGCAAGAATGCAGAGATTAGGTTTGATAGCATTAAAATAGGACATTACTTTAATGAAAATTGTGTTGTTGTTTTTTTTAACATATAGTTGATTTTTTTTATGGAGGACATATATAAAGAAAACCAAGGTTAAAATTCAGATTCCAAGTATTTTTTTTTTTCAAATCGTGAATTAGGAGCATACGAAAAGATGCAGTTGGAAAAAACTTGTAGCTGTGACGCAGAAGGTACAATCAGTGGGACACAAACTCCCCACTCTGCTCTATTCTGACGGATCCACTTGCTGGTCTTCATTTTCCTCTTCTGAGCTGGCATCTGGCTCAAAACTGTGCAGCTGGATAGCTGCAATATTGCTCGCCATTTTTGTTGCATCGGTAATGTTAGCTTGGGGTTATAAGCTAGCAGAAAAGCAAGTACATAGATAGATGATGGGAAATGGGTCGGCTCACAGTCCCGCCCCCAAACTCAGAGGAGAATTTCTAATGGACTCCTGCCGTTCTGCAAAAACTATGTCCTAGAAAAAAGAGAGAGTTCTGACTTCTGACAATCAGAGAGGAACTTTCAACTTTTGTGAGCAGCCATTTAAAAGCAAGTAAACTTTTAGAGAGAAGACGCTGTTGCTTTGTGGACCTTTATCTCGCAGTGCAGGTGAAAGGTCCTGTTGCTCAATGTTTGACAGAAAACACAAAAGTACTGTTCCTCCTGCTTTGGTCTTACACACCAAAACTATTTACATTGTGGGATTGGAAGTATTGCAATAACTGCCAGGCAGATTGTTGGCGCTGCAACTTTATCTACATTAGTCTCTGCACGGACAGAAAGAGAAAACGACAAAACACAAAGTCTGCAGCATGTTTGCACTTAGAGCTCAATGACAAATATAGCAGAATGGCTATTTATGTGTTTGTCTATTATCAGCACTACAATTGAGTAAAAAGTGTAATGTGTTGTGCTTTACATCATTACTCTCTCTGGCAATTTCAGCGTAGCCACTGAATTGTCAATGATGGCTGCACGGTTCCGAAAAATTGCACTTCATGGGCAGTCACCAAAATAACCATTTTTAGTCATCATGTTTTTGTGTAACCGGGAGGCCAAATTTAACAAAACATTTGCAATTTGTCCTAGTTGTGTAAATGAGGGTTTGTGAACTCTTCCAGACAAGTTGTGCCTCATGCTGGAGCTCTAAATTCTAACTGAAGTTGGACTAAGGGGAGCTTTGCATTGGATTGCCTTCATGTGCAAGTTGACACACAAATTTTGCTATTGGTGCTGAACAGTCTTCTTTCTACTCAGAGAAGAGGATGATATTACAAAAGAGTTTCAAGAAGCTTCAAATGGGAAAATGTTCCAACGTGTCCCACGTTTTTGTGTTTCTGTTCAGAATTAGGAAAAGGAAAGAAACAAGAGAAGAAAGAATTTAAAAAAAAATGCTTTGAAGGAGATAATCTAGTCAATCTATAATCTTTTATTCTATTAAAAATATACTGAAGTTCCCTTCAAGATATTCTACGAAAAAAACTTTTGGAAGCTTGTTTAGTGCATGTTGTGTTCATTTTAAAGGATTCACAAGATATTAAATTAAAATGTTTTTAAAGGCCTGGCCATTATAGTTGAGCTGCTGCCAATATTTAAAAGACAAGGGAGCTGGGATTGAGCATCAGTCATAAATTAGTGCCAGGTCTTTTAATGGGGGTATTGTCAAAGGCGGCCGAAACAGCTCCCTCCGTGAAACATTAAACAGCAGAACCTGCTCCAAAATTACAGGAGGAAGAAAACTGAGCAGGAGGTGGAGGCAGGAAGGGAGAAACATGGGAAGGAGGCCTTATTTGTTATTCATCTGACTCATGCACCATCATCATCTTCCTCATCCCCCACCCCCAAAGGTTACCATGACAACCACATAGTGATTCGCTGGTTCTGGGCTGCTGTGGAGAGATTCAACAATGAGCAGAGGCTGCGGCTGCTGCAGGTAGGGAGCATGCTGCCGCCGTGTGGTGGAAATCTGTTCTGATCCAATGTGTATGTGGAAAAGTAATGACAATTTTAGCAATAATATATAATAAATCTAAACGTGCACGTGAAGAGCATGCTTTAGAAATTTGGAGGGGGTTTCCTGTTCAGTAATGCTGAAGTCTTTTCTTTAGTTTGTGACAGGTACATCCAGCATACCCTATGAGGGTTTTGCCTCTCTGCGGGGCAGCAATGGACCCCGCAGATTCTGTGTGGAGAAGTGGGGAAAAATCACCTCCCTACCTAGGTAACATTGTTGATCATTCTCTTGTTTTTTTGCTTTTTTTAGACGATAGCTCTTTAAGCCCCCCTTTTATTATAATTGAAGATCATGTTAGGATTCTTACCAAGTTTTCATTACCTGTTTGCATTGTCACATTAACTATTTCAGTATAATTAGGCCGTCATTCTAACACATACTAGCTTCCTTTTGTTTCTTTGTATCAATCTATACACTTTAAACAACACAATAAAAGTTATTTTGTGCTTTTAATGTGTTAAATTACAGTCTTGCTGTGACATTTGTGCCATACCTTTGGATCTTTGCAGCAATGCTTAGAAACAAATCAAGGTCATTAATGTAATGTTTAAAGGCAGCATTTGTTTTTTCAAAATAACAGACAAGGGGTATCTTTTAATATAAGACTCACAAAGTGATATGAGGAGGATTTAGGGCTAATTGTAAAAAAATAAAATATAAAATTCTCAAAACTTTGGAGCGACTAAGCAAAGTATGGATTTGAGCTCAATAGAGCATCTCAAGAGAGACATGAAAAAGCACTGATGCTCCATATTCAGTCTGGCTGAACTAGATTTTATTTTTGAAGGGAAGCAAAAGGAATAACATTTGATAATGAAGCTGAACTGTATATGAGACAGCCATGGAAAAGTGTTCAGTATGTACTATCTAGAGAACTCAGTTCTCCAAAATGTTTTTCGGAAATTTTGCTTTTTTACTTTGACTGTGTGTACGGATTAATTTTTAAAAGTAAAAACACTCACAGAAGCTTGTATTTAGATAACTTTTTTTTTAATGAAATGGCTCTGTTCCTAAACTGATCTTATTTTTCTTTTACCCCCTAATCTTTCCTGTGTGCATCTCAAAAGGGCTCACACTTGCTTTAACCGCCTGGACCTCCCACCTTACCCATCCTTCTCCATGCTCTACGAGAAGCTAGTAACTGCTGTAGAGGAAACAAGCACATTTGGCTTGGAATAACTCCATATCAGCTGGCAGGCGGGCTCACCCAAGAAGAGACATTTATTTGGAGTTGTCACTTAAGCCAGAAGCAGAAGACACGACAAAAATCCTCAAGAGGCAACTACACCCCTCTCCATCCCCTGTGGATAACAGCTGTTATTTTCCTGACCAGCTATACATCACTCAGCATGCCGGCCTTGAGCTGACTCTACTCATTTATTTCTTGTGGTGATGCTGATCCACTGAACAATAGAAAATTAGGAGGAACATTTGGAGGACTATACAATGTCATGTCCTATTTTTATGTCAGTCTGTGTTCACTGAGCCACACGTGTGCTTTATCTTTTCAGTTGATGGCCTTTGTTACTGCACTTCTTGCACGTCCTCTGTTTCTTCCCCCTTTTCTCCTCCAACCCATACCAGAGATTCAGCTGCTCGAAAAAACAAAACAAAACACAATATTCCTTTGTTGGACCTTAAAACTGTGTCTGCCCTGCACGTCAGTGCCGTAAACTATCACTCCCACTCATCATTGTGCAGTATTTCCCCAGAGATCAGTAATCAGCAAGGACAGATGAAACATTTTAGACGATAAAGTCGAGGTTAAGTGCTGTTTTCTGGAAATGGATACACTGATGTGCACATGTCACTCATTCAAAGATCAACGATACACAGATTTTCATTGTTTTTGACTAGAATGGACAAAGAGTGAGGACGTTTACAGACTGTGTTAGGGACCCTCAGTGAGAATTCTAGCAGTTTCTGGTTAGGACTGTTATCCTACAAGACTGAAGAGCTTTTACTACGGGGGAGAAATGTAGTTTTGTTTCTGCAAAAACACCACACTCACACATGTCACAAACTCACTTAACGCAAACATGTCAAACATACACAGCAGTTTGCTGCACTCTTAATGGTTGGTTGTCGTCACTCAGACTCTCAGAGAAATGCAGGACTCCTGTTTTGTAGAAGTTTCACAGCTTTCACCCTGATTCACAGAGTAATTTGGTCAGTGAAAGTGATGAATGCGGCAAATCAGTGACTGAATGGATGACTCAGAGGAAAATCTATCACAAGTTGGAAAAGGAAGCCACAAAAGAGACACAAAAAATTAGAAAATTAGACCCATCCCACCTGCTGACCTTAAGACATGAAAGAGGTGTCACAGTCATGCTTTCTCTGGTCTGAGTACAATGGTTTATTTTTTATTTTAGGTGAGATTCAGATCAATGTGTTGAAAATAAAGGCACACCCGTTTAAAAAGACATTCATCAACAGAAGGGGGCAGCAGAATATCAACAGGGCGGCTGTCTTTTATTATGGAATCCAACCAAGAATCAGAATGACCTGACAACATGTGAAGCTGATGTCGCTGGACAATGTAGTTTAGAGTTTGTAACATCTTTCTCCAAAACATCTGGTTTTTTCACAGCCCAGCCCTACAACCCCTTTGACCCTCAAACACTGTTCTACACGCCAGCACACACAGACGCACTTGGTCATTTTCTACAAGGTGCATGTCAGATTACTGTATAGACACCTGTTGGAGTTAGACAATGGGGGCTGGATTAGTAATTGGCGACCCCTTCGTGTGACGTGAGACAAAGGTGGCAGACTTTAGTGTCTCCCATCCTGCTGGCCTAATAATGCATGCAGGAACTGCTCAGTCGGCTCTGTGAGCTGTGCCTGGCAGAAACTCCTAGATGGCATTGTGCTATAGCTTGAAATTGCATGTGGAAATAGTGCAAAACACTATCCTTACTAGCTTTTTTTGCATGAGGAAACTGCGATCCATGGAGACAGTAAGATGATGGACTTTGTTGAGTTGTGGTTATGCCGCTCACCTGAAGCACGCAGCCTTATGCTTTCCTGACACTGTCATACCTTTGCCGTTAAAGGGGATATTTCTTTAATTTCACGTGGGTCCACATGAGATTTCTTTTAACTGCAGTAGACAGAGCTCATACCATTCATTTTTCAAACTAGAGTGGAACAGAAACACCAAATGGGTTTGATCAAATGCTGTTTATATGTTTTTATTTATTTAGCAATGAGGCATTGTAACATAGTGCACATGTTGCAGAACAGACTATTTTGTTAAGAAATGTTTTTATAAATAAAAAAAAAAAGAAAAATAATCCGTTTGGTGCAGAAATCCTCAACATTTAAAAATCCACTGTGGATTACTTCTTACAAGCAAATTTGATTTACTTGAAGATGTTTTGCTGAAATGAAAATTTGCTCTTATCAGGACCTCCTTTCTGAACTGCTTTTATCCTAACTCCCTCTTAGTAATTTTTTCAATTCCTTTACCCAGCATCATTTAGATGACTGTCTACTGCAGCTGAGACACCACCTGCTACTACAAAAACCGACTAAAGAACATCAATTAATTTTGGTTGAATTGCAGGAACTTTATGAATGTAATAACATTTATGTCAATGACAGTGTATGGGTTAGCAGTTTGGCAGCATGTTTCCAAAATGTTGTTTTCACATTGTTTGTCTGCTTATCAGTGTGATGTTGATTGTTATGGGTCATTGCTTATGATCAAGTAACAAATCAAAAGGGCAGTTCTGACGTAAGAGAGTTACGAGAGCACATGTATGTGTATTATGTGTGCAGTCCTGGTTGCTTTTTCTGTACATAAATGTATGTGTATGTTTGTCCGTTGTGTCCATAAATATATATATTTTGCACCGAATGTACCAAAGGTTTGGGGCTTGCAAACTCAACCACAACACAGTCTAACAAACACATCCCACCTGGCCTCTGCCAGATCTTACAAAAGAATTCAATCACGTTTGCTTGACAGGCAGTTTTGCAGCATGGACAACGAAGCTTTACTTAAAGATGTACACCCTTTGGCCAGGTTATCATTCATAGAAGCTGCTCCATTGCAGAGGAATAGTAAGACTTTGTTTCACAACCCATATGAACAAAGTTACTGTTGCTTCTGTCTCTTTTAGAACATTTCAGATAGGATCCACCTCTTAGAAGTCCACTCTATGCAAAGCTCTTGTATGTGTCTCCATTTCACTCCAATGATTGTAATAAAACAGAACAAATGGAACATTTTGATAAATTATAGTTGACCCTATTTATTTAATGAACTGGATTAAAAACAAATTAAGCAAACATCAGATCAATTTACTTTCAATGTTGGTAAAAAGTAAATTTAAACATAAAAAATATTGACATAAACCTAAAGACCCACTTTGATAATAATTTTTACCATATTTATGTGGCATTTTTCTCATGATGGAGAACATCATGAAAATTAAGGTTAAAATGGCATTTCTAATCTTTATTCAAATCATTGTGAATTATCAGCAGACGGAAAAAATGCTGTCTGAAAAAGTTTGTAGGTGTGATGTCGAACCTACTACGGCAAGCCACAAGCTCCCTGCCCTGCTCTGCTTTGATGCATCCAGTTGTAGACAAAATAGATGCATGTCTGTCTTGGTTTTCCTCATTTAAGATGGCATCTGGCTCGAAATTGTTGGATTGGATAGCTCCAATTTTGATCGCTATTTTTGTTGCATTGGTAATGATAGGTGGAGTGTGTGGGGGCTATAAGGTAGGGTGAGATGGTTTATAAAGATACTATCTCATCCTACTACTTGGAGGCACATTTCTAATGATCTGCTGCAGCTCAGCAGAACCTATGTCATAGAAAACAACTCAAGCTTTGTGGTGTTGGCTAAAAACTACAAAATCATAATTAAAAGACCACTGGAAACACTTTTACAATAGATCAAAAGATGCTTACAGTGGAACTTTAAAGTCCATGAGACCAGTTTAAATACTTGTTATTGTCTGAGGCTGTATAAAACTGCAGCTTTACATTAAAAATTGGTGCATAATTCGCTGTGCTCCAGATTTTCACCTAATGCACTATTTGGTTTAATATCAAAGATATTTTTCTACAGGGAAACCTGAAAGAAGTAGCAGGTAAGAAAGAGTAAACAACCAAATAACAAAGAAATTAACTATGTATATATTATTTTTTTTATTTACTGTAAAACTGATTAACTCAATTAATTATTGTTTTACAGTATTTTCAAACTGGATACTTGAGAAAACTGCATCCACTGTTCAAATCTCCTTTGGCACGTTTTCTTCCAATGCGCATGCGCGATGCAGTGACGTGTCGGCTGGCTGGACCGTGTCAAACGGAGAAGGATGTAAAAATGATTAAAAACACCGCGGATAGATTTACAAAGCTAAGTTGTGGTAGGCCAAAGCGATAGTTGGAGTAACGTAGCCCTTCGAGGTGATACGCGTCTTATCATTTATCGTTTGGTTGGTACTTTTAAGTTGGGCCGAGGAAAAGTTGATTTGAATCACTTCTGAACCCGCGACACTGTCGTTGAGCTAACTTTTAGCGACGCTCGCGCTCGAGCTAACCGCAGTCGGTAAAGCAGTACTAGGGCTAGACACTTCACAGGACTATGACCGTATCGTCGATGCGAAACGAGCTAACTTTCCGTTGAGGTAAATTATTTTATGTAGTCTTGAGTCTAGATCAGAAACCGAGCGAGTAGTTGGCAGCAGCGCTAAAAATAATATAAAAATGTCGCGGAGACGGTTGGACAGTCGCTGCGGACTCTCCGCTGGACTACTGGGGGAAAGTCAGACCCCAGTCCACACAGAACCGATGGAGGGTGTTTATGAAGTCACCGGAGAGCTGGGAAGGTGAGTGATACTGGCTTAAGTTCTGTTGATCACACACTGGGCTCGGTATCAACCATTTACGGCCACATATATCGATTTGAATTGAGTGTCAGTCTTCCCGATTACCGATCTAATTTGAACTAGTTCCAAAAGTACTCAACACTGTGTAGTAGTATGTTTCTCAGAAAATATCGAAAACAAAATGGGTCATTTTCGACGCGTTTCAACTTTCTGTATTGACGTAAGTGAAAAAAGTCCTTTTATGAAGCATATTTGAACTCTGGACTTCAACACAAACTTTGCCAAGAGCCTGATCTTTTCGTGCCACACCAGACTTTTTGTCATGTGTTTGGCAGTGTGTGTATCAACCATGGCAACACATGCAGACAGATGATCTTATCCCAAGAGCGGTCAGGTGTGTCTAAACTAAATTGATGTTTCACAAAGATCCAGTGTTGTGTATTTGGAGGAAGCAGGCTCGTGTGGATTTGTGAAAGAAGAAGTTTTCTTCATATATTTGTTTGCATCACCTTGAAAGGGGAAGTTAAAGGGGAAAACATTTTTGTCATCAAGGTTAGGCACAGCTTGTCTAGTTCTTTATTTATTTTTTTATTTTATTTATTTGATTAAATCATTTTCTAGGTTATTGGGGCAAGAAACATGAGGGGAAAAATGGTTGTATTGACAATGTTGTTCAAGAATTCCATCTGGCAAAGTGTTTTTTTCTGGCACCATGCAATTATTGCACTTAATTCATTTTTGAGATACTTGATCTGCTAGGCAACTACTTTACCACAAAGAGGAAGTGCTAATAAAAAACCTTTACCTAGTGTCAAACTGTCTGTTGAGGCATGCTGGTACAGGAATTTGCATTGAAAAACAAAAATTCAGCCCTAATAAAACATTTTGTCTTTTGTTAGAGATTAATATTTATTTTGAATTTGATTTTAGTCGTTCAAATATAGTTTGCGTTTTGAATTGTTTTTTTTGTCAATGTATTTATTGAACCAGTTAACCTATTAAAACATCTTCTTAGTAGTCTTTTTTTATTTTAATTGATACAAAAGCTGTACAAAAATGTCACTGATAACAAGTCCGGGTTGGTGCGACAAAGGAGGCGTCTGACACTATTGTTGCACTGTTTAAAAGAGGTTTGTCTGGGTTGAGCCGCCTTCGCTTTTACTGTTTCTTTTTCTCGCTAAGCCCTGGTTGAAAACCCTTCACAGCCTTGTGGAAAATGCCTAAACCATCTGCACAAAATAGCAGCTGGAAACCAAAAGATTTTCCTGTGAGGAGAATGCCAGCCTGGTTGTCTGTGCAGCTGGTGTAATGACTTGTGACAAAGCGAACTTTTTAGATCAAATGCCAGGAAGGGTTTAAAGACCCACGTAGATGAAAATTGTGTTTTTGGTGTGTTCAACTTGTTCTTGTGGTATTTTTCTCACGATGAAGGACATAAATAAAGAGAATCAAGCCTAAATTGCATTTCTGAATATTTTTAAAAGTTGTTGTAAGTCAGGACCAGACAAAAAAATGCCGTTGGAAAAAGCTTGTAGGTGTGACATAGAAACTACAATGGCAAGCTACAAGCTCCCTGCTCCGCTCCATTCTGATTCATCCACTTGCTGACAACTAGATCCATGTACGTCTTCATTTTCCTCGTCTGAGCTGGCATCTGGGTTAAAACTGTACAGCTGGATAGCTCCAATATGCACTGGTAATGTTAGGTTAGGGGTGTGAGGGACTGTAAGGTAACGGGAAGGGGTGTAAACAGATGGATGACAGGAAGTAGTGGCAGGCTTACGCCACGCCAATGGTCCAGCCTACAACTCACAACTCTTTTTTGGTTTTGGCTAAAAACTTGTGTTGTTAATAAGCATAATTAAAGACTTTTAAAATGGATTAAAAGGTGATTGGAGTGGGACTGCACAGTGGTTAGCACTCTTTCCTCACAGCAAGAAGGTCCCCTGGTTCAAGTCCTGGCTGGGGTGCCTGAAACAGAACACCAATGGGGTGTGTTTGGTTGTTCTCCCTGTGCATGCGTGGGTTTTCTCAGGGGACTCTGGGTTCCACCCCCCGTGTGTGTGTGTGGTTTGTGGCCCTGCGACAGACTGGCAACCTGTCCCGAAAGGGACAAAACAGGTTTACAAGATGAATGAATTTAGTGGGACTTGAAGCCTATTAAGAGTTTTGTGCTGATGCAAAGTTTGTTTTCTGGTTCATAAGCACTCATGGTATTCAAATCTTTGCTATAAAGACCTCATATCTCAGTTATGACATTTAAATTCTTGGGTTATTCAAACATCTGTCTAAAAGCAAGGCACTGAGCTATGATAAATGAGTTTACAATAGATAACCATCAGAAGTAATACAACGGTACTAGGCAGTGGGTTTTTTTAAGAATTTACTAGAAAAATTGTAAATTTTTAATTTCCGACTTTTTATAGGTTGAAAAGGCTTAAGAATTTTCTGCAATGACTTAGGCTACGTTCACACTGCATGCTGAAACGACCCAATTCCGAATTTTTTGCCCCTAAGCGGCCCAATTCCGATCTTTTCATGACAGTCTGAATGACACAGATCCGATCTTTTCAATTGCGACCCAGGCCCCGTGGATTTGCCGTCCTGATTCCGAATTGTAGCCGTTCTTTTCAATTGCGACCGCCGTCTGACCGGCCAGGCGACTTGATTCCGAACTGTACGTCATCGACACGCAACAAACGTCATCATTTTGCGTTGAAGTAGGCGGGAACGAGAACGTAAACATTAACCATGGTGGACGATGCTGCTGAGACCAGTCAGTGGAAGGGAAGCGAGATCCCCGATTGGATTAATATTTGGGCTGATCGCTCTTTTCAAGCCAAACTCCAGGGCTCTTATCTCAATTGGGCGGTTTTTGAAAAAAATTCCAGTTAAATGGCAGAGCGTGGTGTTGAACCTTTACCGCGATAACTTTTTTTTCTTTCTCCCCTTTCCACCGTGCTCAAGCGCGGGGGACCCGAGGCGATCCTCCTCCTCCTCCCTGTTCTGATCCTTAGATTCTCCAAAACGGGTTAATAAAGAGTCCATAGCATTTATTTTGGGGGAAACCTTCTTTTATCACCGTCCTCCGTAACACACAACATGAATGCGCGCCCACACTGCCCCCCCCTATTCTCTATCGCGGCACGCGCTTGCACACACACACGCTGGGGCGCGGCCCCAACACATACACATTCCTCTTCCACTACAGTGGGTACAGACGATCCCGACTCCAATGCCTTCTTAAAATGAGAAGATTGTAATTGTGCTGCTCCTTTGTGAAAATAAATTTAATATTACAAAAAGAGCTCCGCTTTTGACAACACTGTTGTTGACATCCATTGTTAACGTTCGCTCCGCAAACAACGAGTGACGTCGTTCACCGTTGAGTATTCTTCTGGCTTCTGCGCATGCGGGTCTCGTTTGGGTCGTGTCACGGTCACACTGGAGATCACAAAAGTTCGGATTTACTTGGAAATGTGAACGGTCTAGCAAACAATTCGGATTTTTTGAAAAAATCCGAATTGTGCATTAAGCCCTGCAGTGTGAACGTAGCCATTGACTTTTTATCTTTTCCTTTTTTAGGGGGAAATTTGCTGTAGTGAAGCGCTGTGTGGAGAAAGCATCAGGGAAAGTGTTTGCTGCCAAGTTTCTACGAAAAAGGAGGAGAGGTCGTGATTGCCGGGCTGAAGTAATCCATGAGATGGCTGTCCTGGAGCTGGCTCGCAATAACGCCCGGGTGGTCAACCTGCACAGTGCTCATGAGACGGATCATGACATCGTCCTAATTCTCGAATAGTGAGTTCATGACACATGTGGCGCTGCATTCTTTTTCTGTGTGGTTGTTTGCGTTTCTCCCCCTCGACATATGTGATTCATTGCATAAGTTCAAGCCTTTGTTCTCTCTAACACCCTGACTACATGTTTGTGCCCGAATCATGCCAGTCCTGGAAATACATGCATAGGGGCAAAGTCCTGTTTGTCCTCTTCCAAGGAGCTTTCACGATAACAAGTTATTCTTAATGTAAAGACAAACATACCATTTGTCATAACAGGTTTGTCAAGATTTGCTTGAAGCAGATAATGCTTATTAAGAGCAAGTGCACAGCCTGAACTTAAACGGCAGATCCAGACGACGGGATTCTTTTTGATGATTAACTATGTTGTTAATAAACTAATTTGTTTAAATTATCTTGTTTCCTGGTAAGATTATTAGCACTGACACATCAGTTTAGATCTGAAAAAGCTTGCTCTTATTTTCTAACCACACCTTTAATTCTTGCAAAAGAAAAAAAAAGTTCCACTCCTGAGCTTTGATATGACGAAGAACTCACAAGCCTGAACAAGACATCTAAGATTGGACATGAGAATAACCCTGAAATTTAGCCTGGATCTAGAGTTAGAAAGCAGGGAGGAGGCAACTGTCTTTTTATGGAACTTTTAGCCAAAACATGTGAGACCAACTGCAGACCCTCTAGCTCTGGGTCGACCTCTGAAACCACCAGAACAATCCAAACATAAAGCGTGCCGTACTTTCTATGTGGAAAGTTCACCATGATCAGGCTTTTGCTTATGTTTTAGGGTGCACTGTTTCTCAAAAATGTTTTTATAGTCAATTCTAGATTCACAATCTGTTTGATTTTATGTTTATTTTTAATTTTTCTTTATTCAGTGCTGCCGGTGGTGAGATATTTGATCTCTGTGTGTCAGAGGAGATGCTCCCGGAGCCTCAGATAACCCGGCTGATCAGGCAGACTTTGGAGGGAGTTCACAACCTCCACCAGAGCAACCTCGTCCACTTGGACCTAAAGGTTTCACGCTCACACATTGAATCAGCTGCATGAGCGTAGCTAAAGCAGAGGAAATGTCTGTATAAATGTTCTCACAGCACTCTTGATACTGCATTTTTCTAGAACCTATTTTAAGACTCCAATTTACCCTTTTTTTGTGACACTCAAGATTAAATTTGGGATTATAAATAAAAAAGGATGAACAAAGAAAGTTAAGAGATAAAACTGTGGCAACATATTTTGGCATCAGATGTACATCATGTTCTGGAGCACAGACTCAAAAGATTGCTTTCCACAAAACAAACAACTAGTTCTGTCTCTCTTATAATAGTGCGAGGCAATTATGTAATAGATATGTTTGGACAACATCAAATAGAGTTTAACTACTTTAATTCGGTTTTACAAGTGTAGATTTAAGAAGGAGCAGCACTTTTATCAGAATGTGTTTTAAGGCAAAAGTTTTCTCTTGTCTTTTATGCTGAGTAAAAAGTCTTTTTCCTGAGTTTTCTCTTTCTGCCCGTCTCAGCCCCAGAATATCCTCCTTACCAGCCAGTTGCCTCCAGGAGACATAAAGATTGTGGACTTTGGTTTGGCACGCAGACTGGGTGCGGTTGGAGAGCTCAGAGAGATTCTTGGAACACCTGAGTATGTGGGTAAGATGGCTTTTCTGAAGCAGACATTACAGCGGCAAAACCATGTTGTTGTCTTTTTAACAGATCAATGTCACAGTACTGTTGTTGCAGGACTGTGTATATTTTATGTCTATATAGACTCTTATTTATCCAGGTGGATTCCATTGAACCATCAGGTAAAAAAACAGTCAACTGGACTCGGATTGAAAACGTGACAGATAATAGTTGCCACAGTAAACGATGTGTCTCCATCTAACCCTATCCTCCTTTTCCTCCTTACTAACACAAACCACCCTCATGTCCTCCTTCATTATAGACATGAACCCTCTCTTTCTCTTTGGTCTTCCTCTGGGCCTCTTTCATGCTAGCTTCCATCTCAGGATCCTTTTACTATCATACTGCTGGTCTCTCCTCTCAACATGTCCAAACCATCTCAGTCTTCTTCCCTACATTTATCTCCTAAACATCTAACATGAGCTGTTCCTCTGATGGATTCATTCCTGATCCTATTCATCCTCTTCGCTTCCACAGAGAACCTCAGCATCTTCAGCGTTGCGGCCTCCAGCTCTTTTCAGACTCTATAAACTAACAACATGGCTGCTCTCACCAGTCTTCTACACCTTTCCTTTCACTCTTGCTGTCATTCTTTAGTCACACATCACACCTTAAACCTACCTTCACCCATTCCAGCCTGTGTGCACATGCTTCTTCACCTCTTTCCCACACCCTCTGGACTGTTGATTTTATGAGTCTTCCTCTTTCTTCACCTCTGCTCCTTGTAACATCACCGTTCCTCTCATTTACATACTCTCTGTCTTGCTGCGGCTGACCTTCATTCTTGACAAAACCTCCTACTCTCTAGATGTCCCTCCACCTGCTCCCTGCTCTCACTACAGATAGTATAGTCATCTGCAAACATCAAGGTCCACAGAGATTCCAGTCTAACCTCATCGTCTGTTCATCACCACAGCAAACAACAAGAAGCATAAAGCTGATCTTTGGTGGAGTTCAACCTCCACCTTGAACTCTACTGTCACACTTACAAAACATCTCACCTCTGTCTTACAGCTCTTATACATGTCTTGCACAGCTCAAATGCACTTCTCTGCCACTCCAGACTATCTGATTTAAAACCACAGCTCCTCTCTCTGTACCCTGTCATTGGATTTCTGTTGCCCTACAAAGACACTGTCCAGTTATTCTTGGCTTCTCCATCAGCTTCATCAAAGCAGATATTGCATCAGTGTTATGTTATGTTATGTTGCTTCATGAATGATGACTCATTGTTTGAATCGCTACATTAATTCCTCGGTAGTTTCCACAACTTTGTTTGTCTCCCTTCTTCTTTAAAATGGGCTCCAGAACACTTCGGCCATTCCTCAGACATCCTCCAAGTTCTAGTTGAACAGTCTAGTCAGAAATAGACTCTCTTTAACTCTTCCATATCGCCACAGGTATTTTTTCAGGACTAACTGCCTTTCCACTCTTCAATGTCTTCCTCACTTGATCTTTTTTTAACTTTGCTACTTCATGCTCCAGAACAACCATCTCTTCTACTCTTTAACATGTTCCTCATGCATCAGCTCTTCAACATTCTTCTAAATTTCCGTCACACTTGTCAACACATTTCCATTCTTGTCCTTGATCATCCTAACCTGCTGAAAATGTTCCCCATTTCTAGTTCTCTTTCCATGCCAACCTTTGGATTGCCAACCTATTTTATTCAAACAAACCTTTTTTTTCTAATCACCGCCTTGAACTTCTCTGTTCCACTGCCAAGTCACCTTATCTACTTATCTTGTTTCAGATGATAAACCAGGTACCTTCCTTCTTGTTTACTGCAGCAGTCCAGTCATGTAGAAAGTACCTCCTTCATCTTATTTCAGAAGTGCTGCTTCTCCTCTACCTCACATTCTACCTGGGGGCCATAACCCCTGACAACATCCAGCAATCCCACAGTCACCTTCCAGTTTCTGACTGCTCTACCTATGTGACATTTTCTTTGCCTACAGAACATTTTTAGCAAACCTCTCCTTCAGGATCACCTCTACTCTGTTCCTCTTTCTATGCACACCACGATAACACTGCATGAACCTGCTCCCTATCCATCCGATTTCTTAAACACACAGAAAATCTTTCTTTTTTTATTTTTTTCACTCTAGTTTTCCCTGTCCAAGTTCCTAGATTCAAATATCTTTCTCTAAATCTTACGTTCCTGCCTTACATTTCTCTCTCTCTGCTTACAAACACACGTTCCTCATCTCTCTTTTTTTTCTTTTCACCAACAGTTTTCCAATTTCCACTGACTCGTTGTAGGTCAACAGCACCGGTGGTGGTTAGGGCTTCACAATATGAGGAAAACATGCGATTTGCAATATTAGCGATCAATATTGCGATGACAATATAACTTGCGTTACATGAACAAATGGCATAACAACCAAAAACATAACTTCCATTTCACTGCAACAGTTTATTTAAATAAGAGTCAACCCTAGTCTACATAGGAGGTCAACGTCTAACACAAAAGATCCGATTGGTCTACTGTGAAGGTGTCCATCTGATTGGTCAAATGCATAAATGGATTCATTTGATGTGTTAAATACTTCAATCTGCCATAAGATTGTTTTAGCATATTTAGGGTAACCATTTACATTTGCAATTTTCGCTGTCTTTTACAGTATGCGTATTGCACAGCATTCGATTGCGATGATGATAAATTTGCGATTTATTGTGCAGGCATAGTGGTGGTCGTTGCTAACCTAGGCCGTGACTTATCAGATGTAAACATTCTGTCTGTCATTCATACGATTGATTTGGCTTTGGTTTGACCTCGGATGCTCCTCCTGGCACAACCCTCTGCATTTAGCTAGATTTGGGACCGTCTTACAAAAGTACTGGATTGTGGTGGCATTAGCCTGAGCCTCATTAGCAGTGAAATCAATATTGATTATAACTGTAAACTGTGAAATAACCGATTTTCCCTTCCTTCTGTGTTCAGCTCCAGAGGTCCTTAATTACGAGCCAATCACAACAGCCACAGACATGTGGTGAGTCCATCCCGTCCAAACCAACATCTACTCTGGTCTTGAAACCAGTTTAGAAAGTTATTTAACTTTATAACAATAATATTCCTACATAAATGTAGCAAGATAAATGTAAATGTATTTTGACTAACCTCTGGGATGTTCCCTGCTGTACTGTGTGTGTTTTCAGGAGTGTGGGGGTTATAGCCTACATGCTGGTGACTGGTGAGTCTCCATTTGCTGGCGATGACAAGCAGGAGACGTACCTGAACGTGTCCCAGGTGAATGTGGACTACAGCAAGGAGGCCTTCTCCAAGGTGTCTGAGCTTGCAGTGGACTTCATCCAGAAGCTGCTGGTTAAAGCACCTGAGTGAGTAAAAGCAGTGCTGGAACAGAAGCAGTGCTTCCCCATATATGCAAATCATCATATAAACAAAAATATTCTTTTTGTGCCAAGACTTTTCTGAATTGGATGTTAAACAGTGGAGTGACGGGTATGTGAGCGCTGGATGTTGTGCTTTGACCACAGGGACCGGCCCACTGCTGCAGAGTGCATGACTCACCCCTGGCTGTGGCAGCAGCAGCTTTGCCTAAGCCCAGAGCCCATGATCATCCGCCCAGTTCGAGAGAGGAGCTGTGGCGTCAAGTGGGCCGCGCCACTCGAGGACCCCGAAGACAAGGAAAACATTCTGGAGTCGCCCCACTCTCATGCAAAGAAGTTTCGCTTTGACGAGGACACTCCAGCCCCCGGCGACGGTGACTTTTGACAACATACCAAAAAAAAAATAAAAGATGGAGGAAGGGATTGAGTTAAGGCAGGGATGTCCACTGCTTCCTTTGTGCTTTTAAATGGTTTTAAGCTCCTGTTTTCTGCCACCCCACTACTTTCAGATGTTGTCCTGATTTCCTAATTAATTGACCACTCAACCAAAGATAGCAGTTTAGTAATTTCAACAAAACCTGCGTGGGAAACGTGACGCTGTACAGTATGCCTCAATTATTGCAGTATATTTAATCTAAAGTATTTAATTCTTTGATGGGATCTGTTTTCACCCAACGACATGATGTTGTCCCTGTACTTATGAAGGTTAGTTTGTATTTCTAGTGAAATTTGTGCAATACTAGTGCATTTACAATGTATATCGGAAAGTGGGAAGCGTTGACATCACCACCTCCCGTCCCTGTTTAGCTGCACTTGTTCTTCAGCAGAATCTCATTTCTAGAACAGCATCTCTGCTATGGAAGTGTGATTGATGTTGAAGAGTCTTTAGGGGGAGCGTGCTGTAAACAAAGTACTTGTCCAGGCTTTCAGGTTTGTAAAATGTGCAACTTCACCAGCAAAATGGCAGTTATTTAAAGGTATATGACATTCCTTTAAAGACTTGATTTTTTCTTGTGTAACAAAACTACATTTCCCTTAATATGCACTAGACGTTGATGATTGAAGAGTAGTTTGAAGATTTTTTTGTTGTAAGAAAGACCTAAATCTATATGTAGTGCCCAGTAAATGAGCATAAAAGCTTCTAAACTTAGTGTTAATCCAGTGTTTACCCCCCAAGACAAAAGGAAAGCGAGGAGCCGGTTTGGGTATTTTAGAACGAGTGCAAGACTTTTGTGAAGCTGAAACAAGCAATGACTCAAACTGCATGTAGTTCACATTCCTAGCCCAACACGCCAGGTTCCTCTTTGACAAGCGGTGGAGAAACTCCACTTTAGCACTTACTTCATAAAGTTCAATCGATGAACGGAAGCAGAGCTATTTTCTGAAAGTCTGTTGTCCTCGGTGTGTCTCAGCCTTTCGCCAAAGCCATTCAGCTAAAGCTACTCCAGTCCTCCTGGGTCAGGGTGCCTGAAGTGGTCACTTCCTGTTGTTTTCATCTCAGGGTGTGCTGCTCACTCATTTTTCTTTGTCTTTTTTTGTATTCTTAATGTTATTCTTATAGTCGTTATTTATGTGTTGGACGTTTATTTTTATGTAAATATTGTGTCTTAAAAGGAGGTGCCAAGATAAAGTGTGTGGGGGGGGTGTAATTAAACTAGATGATGTCGAGGTTCCAGGGAAAGATCAGTAAAGGTTTTTGGAATGTTGAAGGATTGCTACTTTCTGGGAAGTACATTAAATGTGGCATTTGACACGAGTTAGGTCAAGCGAGGTTGGAGGAAGATGATTAATACGAAGGAACTAGAAATGTTGGTTTTGAATGAAGGATTTGAATAAATAGTTTTGCTGTTCCGGTAACGGCCTGCACCATAACTATTCATTTAGTCCTAATGCGCTGGGATAGAACTAAGATGGTAATGTGGAAGTTGGAAAGTTAAACTTTTTAGATCCAAGGGGCTGTTGAAGTGAGGCGTTGAGACACAGAATTTGTCATTTCCGACTGAAAGCGCTGGCAGCTTCGCTTGCTCCTGACCTCCAGCAGCATTCCTTGTTCCGTGCTGAGGTGCCAAACCAAATAGTAACACATTGTGTTTGTTGTTTTCATCACTGTTGAGCACAAAAGCATTGTGTTTGGAGGCTGCCACCGACCTCTGCAAATGCTCTCATCCTTATGCCGTCATCTTAAGAACTGGAAGACTGCTCTGTGCGAGTCACTAGACGGTAGATGATGGTGAAACTCAGACGAGCTGCAGAATCGATTCCTGACATTCTGGAATATGTTTAGCTACTGTGTGAGAAAGAAGCTCGGTAAATCATTTTGCTGACCCTGCTTTGTGAAAAGTCTCTTGACGTCTTTATTCCAGGCTGAAGCTCTTTGCTCTGGCAGCAAAAATCTGTAAAAATATTCCAGACTGTAAACTACGGTAAACGGATCTCAGAGTGGGTGTTTGGCGCGGATTTGTCAAAGGGACGCAGTGACGGCTGCCTGTCACTTAAACATGATTCATGCCACAGTTCAGAGTTGGAGGGTTTTTGTGCAGCTTTTTGTACGTATTTCCAGCAGCGAGCTACTCTGTGGCCTCTGTGTGTGAGCGCTCATTGTCCGAGCGCGAGGCGCTTCAGCCCGCACTCGTCCTGGGGAAGTAGAGCGCCGCTGATGCCACAACATTCCTGTTTGCTGGGTTTGAGCGCAGCGACACTGAAGCCTACTGTATGCTAGAGTCAAACAAGCACAAGGAAAGAAATATTTAAGAGATGTACCTTTATTTTGCATTTTAAATATTTTTAAATGTATGAGCGTTCTGATTGAGTTTGTAATTGAAAAGAAAATTTGTATAATGATCATCTGCAGGCTAATATGTAGGCATCACAAAATGAACTGGAAAAGCTCATTAAAGGTTATAGAGAAACAGTTTTGTCTTTTTTTGTTTATTTACATTGCTGCCACCATCACTGACATGAGCAACGAGCAGAGGATGGAATGGTCTTTAAGTTACATTCAACACAAACAGGAGCAGCCTTTACAACATTAAATCAAATGGAGATCATATAGATTAGCATACATGCTGCCAGCAGCTGTCCTTTATGAAGCAACTTTTTCATAACATCAAATGTCACTTTATACTGAATCCCCTTGAGGAAATGCGTATGTTCTCAACTGCTTTTTCCAATATGAACATGCTAATACCTTCACTATAGAGGGGATGCGATCCCTTTGGTTTACTCTTACAAATTTGCATGAAAATATGCAAAGCATCAAGGCAGTTAACAAACCTGGATGCAGATATTTCTTTATAAATATTCAGCCTGATGCTACAAAAAAAAAGGCTGTTGTGTTTCTGATTAAAGACTCACCCATTTCTTTGTCTTGGATTTGTAATGTTCAGAAGCCAAACTGTAAGGATTTGTTTATAAATTAGATTTACAATAAAATTACCGGTATACAGTTTTTCTATTTAAAAAGAAGAAAATCTGAAACTCGATCAAAATTAGGAAAAAAATGAGTTCATGTGAAAATCAGCATTTATAAAAGTAGTTTTTAGTGTGCAGCTTTTTCTGAAAGTTGAATACTTTCCTCTATAAATCAAATTTTAATAAAACATATTACCACTTAAATTAAGGAATAACAATGACCAAACAAAATGAACATGAAATATAAATGTTTTTGAAGCAAACATTTAGGTTTGCCTCAATGTTTCTTAAAGGAAGATAATCCATGCTGGATTAGGCATCTGTCAAACTGGATTATCTGAATTCCAGCTGCTGTGAGGACATTTAGCATTAAAACTAAAACAAAACATGTTTTCCTAATGATCTCAGGTCCGAGCCCTTAAAGCACTGAAAACAGCCTTAAATCAGCCAGTAAGACATACTAACGCTGCCCTTTGCTTTTACCCAAACCTAAAACTCCAGGATGACCCTGAAATGGTTCTCGATGGAAGGTGGGTCATCTTCAAAGTGCAGCTTGTTACTGGGACACGCCCCAAACTCCTCCAGAGTTTTGATGAATTGTCTGTGCTCACGGCCCATCCAGGCCCGCATGGGGTCGCACACCTCGTAAGGAGTCACATGGGCGTGAATGGACACCCCGCTGGCGGCGAGCTCCTTCAGCACCTGCTTGTCCGTCACCCAGGTTTTGCTTCCTCCCGGATGGCCCCCGTCCAGCCAGTACATGTCTGAGATGTGCTTGATAAAGGCCGACATGCGTGGGTCTAAAAGGGCTCCAGGCAGCTCATACACCATCTGGTTCAGGACCACGCAGCCTTTGCTGAAACCAACCAGGACCAAGGAGAAGCCCGCAGGGATGCTGTCGGCGCCTTTTGCTGGCTGGAGGGGGTTGGGCAGCTTGACTCGCTTCATGCCATTGCTCAAGAGGGCCCTGAGGTCAGAAATGCCCAGACTCACTTTCAATTCATATCTACACACTGCCACACATTCAGATGCTGCAGGTCAGGATGTGCTCTTTTAAAGACCCTCTCCTATCATCTTCTGATGTATTTTAAAAGTGTTGCCGCTGGTCTTTTACTTATGTTTCTGCCGTTATTAGCCCTCATGGATCCATGCATCAGAATGGAGCGTCACGCCTACAGGCTTTTTCAAACGGCATTTTTTCATCTGCTCCTGATTCATAACAATTTGGGCGATCGCGGTGCCACTAGTGGTAGGGCGGTCGACCTCTGATTGGAATATTACAGGCTCGATTCCTGCCTGTGACGAAGTGTCCTTGGGCAAGACACTTAACCCCACCTTGCCTTTGGTGAAAGGTTGGCGCCAGCGTTCAGCTGCAGATTGTGTGAATGGGATTGTGACTGTAAAGCACTTTGGGCCTTCAAGGAAGGAAGAAAAATGCTTGCTATACAAGTATACACCATTTACGCCATTTTACCATTTGAATAAAGACATACTCAGAAAAGCAATTTTAAGCTTAATTTTCTTAATCTATGTCCTCTGTTGTGCGAAAAATGCTACAAGAACCTGTCAAAAAAAAAAAAAAAAAGTTTTCGATTGAGTGGGTCTTTAAGAGGTCAGAACAAAGTTTCCAGATCCAAACCTGAGGTGACTGAAAGCTCCGATGTCAGCTGCATATGGGGAGTGCTCTGGGGCCCCGAACATGTTGCTCTCCACAAAGTTGCTGTAGCAACTGAATTTATGCAGGTACATGCGGGACGCTCTCACCACCCAAATGTGGCTGTCGGGGAAGCGTCGGGACAGGATGAGGGCCACCTGCTCCAGACTCCAGGACAGCCACTGCGCTCCTTCCGGCTGCTGGGCCATCTCCTCTTCAAAGTTCTGCACACAGAAACAGAGTGGAGATGAGCAACTTTAAACAAAACACAGAAAAACACCAAACCTTAGGACTCCTTCCAGTTTTCTCTGCGCTGCTGATGTGATTCAACGTGTGACAAACAGGTTTCCTCTACAGGGAAGCAAGAGAAAAAAAATAAACGTACACACACCAGCAGATCTCTGACCCACTTAATTAGTTTCATCCACAGTGTCTTCTAAAAAGCTGCACACAATGACCTTATTCATTTTGTTTACAAGCAAACGTCACTGTCAGAGCATCCACGACAGACAAAGGACTCCTGGGAAATACCAGAACACCGTGGCAACGTTGACACTTGTCTGCAAACTTGCCTAATGAACTGCAGACGAGGACACTGAGCAAATGCCTGCATTGAGTAAACGGACGGGGGGGGGGGGGGGGGGGGGGGGGGGACTGCAACACTGGGAGAAATTAGGACACTTTCTGGGTTGTTGGAAGATACGAGAGACATGAGAGAAACAAGTGAGGCTGAATGAAAGCAACAAATGAAGAAAACAAATGAGGCAAAAAGAAAAAGCCTGAAAGTCATCGTATCTCATTATCTCACATGGAAAGATTTCTTTTTTATCTTAGTGCTACAATGCAGTAAGAGAAAATCTACTACATATATATGGATCTACTATATAGGGATCAGAATTTCCCAGAAAAAAGGGAAACATTGAAGTCATTCCATTAATCATCAGATGTAATAGCCCTGAACATCCACTACAGATTGAATCCATGGGCCTGTTATACGCATAGTTTTAATCCAGTGTCTGCAAGTCATCCCAGCTGCAGCAGGAGGCAGTTAATCTGCAGAGAATAAATCTCATCTGATTCTTCCAGCATCTATGTGCCAGATTATAACTTCAACCTTTACAAAAGTCAACCGGTTTCCCTTTCTTTGCCCTATTGGCTTGAATCCGCTGAAGTTCTGCATCTGTGAGCCTCTGCTGTGATGGAGGAGAACACAAAGCAGTGAGGAACAGTTGGTTGGTCTCGGGCTAAATGCCGGAGAATGTATATTAATTTAGATTTTGGGACAGTTTGCGATTGTGTTAGGAGTCTGGTTTCAGACTGGACATGAACGGAATGAATAAAGAAAGAGGTTCTTACATTTTAAAATAGCAGAGCAGGTTCTAGTTCATAAATATGAACCCGCTTTGGAACATTTTGCTGCTCAGCTCTGGTTTCACCAAAGTTTATTAGCATACAATGAGACTTTTTGCAGTTTTTGTATTTTCCTTCCCCAAAAAAACCCACTCATCTTTAAAATTGATAGTTTACAGTCATAAATGAGGAGAATTTAAAGATTATTCAGCAACTCAAACAACTTCTGCTCAACTTTTGAAAGAAAGTCTGGCTGTAGACAGCATTATTTTGAAATAAAGGGAACCTTTTACTTAAAATTGTATGTTGTGAAATATGAGTTGTATCATAAAGGGGAAAACTATTTCAAACATGACTGTTTTTGATTAGCAGCTTTACATGTAGTTGTAAAAAACCTTTTTTTTTTTTTTTTTTTTTTTTTTTACAAATATGGAGTTTTGCTATTTTAGATTGTCTTGTGTGCCCTCTAGTGGAATCCTCCTTAAATAAGTATTGAATCCGGCTGCAGGGAAATATATTAGATCACAGTCATGGCAGTCCAAGGCAACGAAAAAGGTGATAAAGCAGGTTGTAATGGGTGAAGGAAGGTTTCACATGTGATGTGTGACAAAAAAGTGTCAGCAGGAATGAAATGAAAGGTGTAGAGGACTGTGGTGAGAGCAGCCATGATGTTGGTTTAGTGGCTCTGAGAAAGAGACAGGAGGCACAGTTAAAGATGCTGAGTTTATCTCTGGGAGTGATGGGGATGGATAGGATCAAGAATGAAGACATCAGAGAGACAGATAATGTTAGATGTTTTGGAGATAAATGCAGACAGAGATGGTTTGGAGACACTCAGAAGAGGAACGGTAATTATGTTGGGAAAAGGATGCTGAGATTGAAGCTTCTGAGAAAGCAGTAGAGGAGACTGAGGAGGAAGTTCATGTAGTGAAAGAGGACATAAAGATGTTTAATGTGAGCGAGGAGAATGCAGATGATAGGAGGTGGATGATTCTGTTGCAACTCCTAAAAGGAGCAGCAAAAGATAGAGACAGAAACATCACTTTGAAAAACATTTCAAGTTGTGAAACGAAGCAGGCGATATAATGGTCCATGCCATTTAACCTGCTATTGATTGGAATTGATCTTCTAAAAAGTAATGTTTCTGCATTTCTGGACAATAAGCTATGCTCCAAGGCTCAGATCTTAAAAAACAAAAGCTTAAGATTACCAAATATTTGTTAGTATTTTTAAAAGTACTTTGCTGGTAACGTTTATTTAAGATAATGCTTGTTGCTTCTGTACTAGAGGAGTAACAGTCAACCGACTTAATTGATTGATCAGTTTATTTTAATATGATCCAACAAGATGGATTTGTTTAAAGTAAGTAATTAATCCAATTGACCTATACCATTATAAATTTGTTTCAAAATGAAATACAGTGAAAATATCGATATTAGAAAATATATGGGCACTGTAGGTTTATTATACTATAATGTAGAAATGACATCACAATGGACAAGACATGAGTGATGGCAGCAAAAAATGATCAACCATCGTTCCAGTCCAATGTGTGGGAACACTTTGAATTTAGCGTGTTGTGACCATACAGTGAGCTAGAATGTTCTAAGAATGATCTGTTTGGATTACTCTTATATGGAAAAACAACAGTGGGCTGAACCTTCCATTCATTCTTGTTTACGTGTTTGTTTGTTTGTATACACATTTAATTTACATTTGAATATCTTGCAAGAAACACAAGAAATCTGGAAAACTTCACCTGCACTGCTCAGTATCCAGGTATTTATCTCTCTGAGTCACACTGGCTTAATTTTTGGCCACAGATGATGATGTCCTGGATTGATTGAATCGGATCGTTAACGAACCGTTATCAAATATAAATCGGATCTGCAACTACAAATTATGATGAATTTATGTTAAAATGAGTCATTACATTCCAACGTATAAATCACCTCCATAAAGTAAACAGGAAGAATCGCTGCAAAAAAGAAACCATGCTAAATGTTAGAGTAACAAATAAATGGTGTCAGCTTGTTGTATGATTACTGAAAGCTTATTAAATCATCTTATCGTTGGAGCCTTCGCGTCACCCACCTGAATGTCACCGTGGAAGAACACAACATGCTTGTTGCCACTCTTTCCACTTGAATCGGAGCAGTCTGTGTCGGGCTGCAGCAGCAGCAGGTCGTTGACTCTGCTGGGATCACAGCCTGGAACTCCACGCAGCCTCTGCAGCTTCTTCCCCAGGAGCTGGGAGGAGCTCATCCTCTCCGCCGACGTGATCACCTTCGCCACCGTTACGAGAGAAAGCCCTACCGCTACGGCTCTGGTGACTAGCATGGGACGCTAAATTAAACCGATGATTTGGCGTTTTCCCCTCTTTGCGCAGTCCGTAATAATCATAATTCCGCTCTGCCGCTGTCAGCTAGCTAAAATCACGACGTCCGGTACTTTAGCTATTAAAGACAGCATAGGTTTAATAACATACTATAGATTAAAATGTCTGATACTTATCGATGTGCGTCTCTGTCCGTATTAAAGCAATGTCTGTCCAGGAATAATAAATGTGCTGCATGTGTTTCGTTCTGACAGTAACACTATGTCCACGAAGAGGCGCTGTAAAATAATAAAAAACACACCAAACCCCGGAAGAGCGTACCTAAACAATCTTCTGCGCATGCCTACATGTATTTTCAGAGATTCAAACACTTTAGCAAGATGACACACTTTTGGGCACTTCCGGTGATGTGCTAACAATGTAAGTTGTGAGAAAATGCTCATTTTGATTTCATGCGTATTACATAAAATCATGTTATTGGTTACATTTAGGGGCTTTAAAAACACGTACAAAAAGTATCATTAAATAGTATCGTGTATATATGTAAATACGTAAAAAATGGAAATACGGAAGTTTACAAAGACCAAAATAAATGTAGCTAGTCATCTTGCGGTTTTTTTAAACCTCAACTTTAGCGGAACTGAAAAAAGTCGTGTGTGAAACCTGTCGTGGAAAAACTCGTAACTATTTCTGGCCTGCAATTGACTCTGCTCAAATGAAGTGTACAAATGCATAAAGGAAGCTAACTTGACCGGACGTATCAACAGCAGTCCGTCAGCGCTGCCTTGACATGTCTGGCAACAGCAGGTTGTATGTTCTCCTCTAAGTTCAACCTGGACTGTGAACCTCTTTGATAACTCCAGGATATTTGTAGAACCAATTTAGGTGGCTGTACCGAACATTTATGCAGACCTCTGAGGATTTGTATCTAACACCTGGGATATCTTTTTTGCAGAAAGGTAATCTTTACCACAACAATACTAACCACTTTTTTCTGTTTTCTCGGTATAATAAAAAATTAAACATTACTAGAGTCATTTGCCATTTTTTATTTGCAGCTGCTCACCAATGCATGCAAATGTATACAAATAGATTGTTTTTAAAAACATTTTAATTATACGTTAATAACAAAAATGAATAATAATTGCAGGATCATGTCTGTAACTTCCTCATAAATGTCAATTCGGTGTTTGCATGTTTAAATTGCATCATAGGAAAAGATGGCAAGCTGGACGAATTTTAGTAGGTTGAAGTTGGAAGTAGGCTGCAAACTGTCAAAACAACCTTTATGAAGACACCTTTTTTTTCTTAGTTCTTATTTCACTTGCAAAGCTTAAGCTCCAGAGTTTAAAGTGTTGGAGCCCCAGATTGCTCTGATTGGTTCAAAATGATGTTGTGCCAGTCAAGTTCTTCAGATGAGGCACATCAAAGGAGCCTTTAAAGATATACCCATGTTGCTACCCACACACATCAAATGAAACAAGTGAAAGCTAGAATTACCAGGAAGATATTAAAGGTGGTATGGTTTCTTAACTTAAGACTTGTACACAGACAGAAGCAAGAAAACTTTAAAAAAAGTTGCATTGCTATGGCAGCAGGTAAAACATCAGACAGTGGAAATTAAAAAATAAATGTGGCTCAAGAGTTGGAAGATTGACTAAATCAGAAAAGTCATTTATTTGCAGATTGAAAATAAATATCTATATACAAAATAAACTTACAACCATATTGTTTAAAATATGTCTTCTGGTTTTAATAAAACTACATGTTTCTATTAAGATTGTATTTCTATTCTTCATGTAGTCTGCTCTTCACATGTCAGTTGGTGTAAAACACTTGGCATTATGTTACATATGAAAAGTGCTATATAAACACAAAGATTGATTTGATCTGATCTAAGTATTGGTGCTGTTGCAGAGAATGAGTTCAAGCATCTTGGGAAGACAGCTGGTGGCGTGTCTCCTCAACATTTCTGAGGCACGCAGGAAAGATCTGGTGGAAACTGTTGCCAGGGCTGCCTTGTACAACACAGAAGGTAAGCTTAGTGTTCTGATAGCAAGTATTTTCCTAAAATTTTCAGAAGTTTGCACACTGGTGTTGGACCGTTCTTTTTAAAAATGACATATTTTATATTTTTTTACTGTAACCAACAAATCCATCATTGATATACAACACAAATCAAGCTACTCTGAGCTGCATGCAAAAGCTTCTGGTGAAACATTTGAATACCAGAAGAATTTCAACAAAACAGCAAAACTCAAAAATTCCTGTCTTCAGAACGAGCACTGAAAGCGCACGCGCTGCGAGTCATAGACACGCCTCTTTTCTGTTTTCACGGAGGTCCTTGCGTGAAAGGGGTGTGCACAACTTCTGTGATGTTTGCATCTAAAATAAGTAGGATGAGCTGGTTTGAGGATTTCTGTGAACGTGTGAAGCTCAGGGGAGGGAGGAAATAAGACAGAGAAAGAGAACAGTTCCCAGCCAAGCGAGATAAAGGTTCGGTTCGTTTTTGAGCGCAGGTTCAGGAGTTCCGGCTCTGAACTTGTCTTCAGCCACCAGCTCTGGTTGTGCGCTCCTCCTGCGTGCACATGACTTGATCAGGCCGAAATGTTGGAAACAGTTTGAATTTGGAAAGTCACGTGCACGTCAGCGATCTCCATTTCATTAATCCTTCATTTAGCGCTCTCAGACTCAGGCATGACTGACGCACGCGCACACAACCCACGTGACTGCGGTGGTTCTATGAGTGACGGAACTGTCCGGTAATGACGTCACCCTTCCAGATTTGGATTACCTTCCACTATCCATGATCTGTAATGACAACAATCTGCATTACTTTTATGGATAAATACATGTTATGATGTCATTTTACGTCACTGAATAAAGCTATACACATGTTATGATGTCATTTTACGTCACTGAATAAAGCTAGACACATGTAATGATGTCATTTTACGTCACTGAATAAAGCTAGACACATGTTATGATGTCATTTTACGTCACTGAATAAAGCTAGACACATGTTATGATGTCATTTTACGTCATGGCAATCAAGCAGTGAATCTTTAAATATACCTTGAGTTTCCCAGGAGAAACATCTCAAAGTTCAATATAGAAATTTAAACACTTTTGATTAACTGTGTTCTAAGATTAAATCTTTAAAACTGACAGACGATCTAAAGAAGAACAGACTGAAAGAAAAAATGTCAAGAAAAGGAAATAGACAAACTGAAGCCTTTGAGCTGAGGGTAGGCAGTGAGTTGGTGGGAAATAAGGGGGTCTATATAGTTAAGGAATTCCTGGGAGAAGGAGGTTTTGGAAAAGTGGCTAAATGTAGTAAATTGTGGAGTCTAGAATATTACGCTGTTAAAATCATGAAAATATCCAGAGAAGGACAGAAAGAGTTTGAAACAATGAAACTGATCCAAGACCTGGACCCTGATGAGAACCACTTGATTAAGATGTACGAATGCTTCACATATAGAAATATGACTTGCATAGTGTACGAGCTCTTGGAGGTCAATTTTCATGATTCCTTGATGAATGAGCAGCAGCTGGTCCCTTTGTGTTATATCAGATTCATTGCTCAGCAGTTGCTCAAGGCTCTCAAAGCGCTCAAAAGTATCGGTGTGGCACACTGCGACATAAAATTAGACAACATTATGTTTGCGGATCTAGATGACATGAATGTAAAACTCATAGACTTTGGTCTGGCTGTAGAGACACATGAACTTTTAACCGGAACCAAAATGCAAGTAACTCAATTCAGAGCTCCTGAAGTTATCTTGGGTCTCCCTTTAGATGAAAGCGTTGACATGTGGGCACTTGGCATGGTGTTGGCCTGTGTTTACTGTGGATATTATCTCTTTCCATCAAGTACCGAATACGAAACAATTCGAGCTATGGTGCAGATATTTGGTTTACCTGAAGCTGACGTTCTCGATAGGGCAAACTACAAAGATGCCTTTTTCACTAGGGACAACGGTGACTTAAGACTATGCACACCAGAAGAATACACCGAAATAACTGGGAATAGAGTGAGATGCATGAATACTGTGATAGATTTCGATGCTATGACTGATCAACATCGGAATATGTACGAAATGCACGATGATGACGACCACAAAGCTTTCATTGACCTTCTCAAGCGCATTCTGGAAGTCAATCCTCAACGCAGAATCACACCAAGTCAAGCCCTCGAACACGACTTCATCACCATGAAGCACCTTGCAGGAAAAAGTAAGGCAGCATATGCTGCTGGATGTGAAGGCGTCATGGGAAAGACGCCGCCGTCAGAAGCACAAGTAAATCCCTCAGCATCTTCTAGTTCAAGCTTGAGTGGATCCTCTAACCAAAGCCTGATATCATCAATGTCAGAAAGTGAAATTGTAGACGTGAGGGAAGTTCTTTCAGCTGGAAGTGCAGATGAACAATCAAGTCACTCCAGCCTTAACAGCTCTGACTCCTGTGAGAAACCCGTGTTCCAGGAAAATTTGGAAAAGCCGGAAGATCTGCAGACAAACAAAGACAAGGCAAAAATGTCAAGAAAAGGAAATAGAAAATCGGAAGCCCTTGAGCTGATGGAAGGCCATTATTTGGTGGGAAATCAGGGGATCTATAAAGTTCAGGAATTCCTGGGACAAGGAGGTTTTGGAAAAGTGGCTAAATGTACTAAATTGGGAAGTCCGGAAATGTATGCAATTAAAATCATAGCAAATGTCCAAGAAGGCAAGGAAGAGTTTGAATCCATGAAACTAATCCAAGTTCTGGATCCTGATGAGCACCACTTGATGAAGATGTATGAGTGTTTCTCATTTCAAAATGTGATTTGCTTGGTGTACGAGATCCTGGAAGAAAGCTTGGAAGATTTCTTGATCAAAAATGAATGCAAAGCCACACCTTTGACTTATGTCAGAGCTATTGCTCAGCAGATGTTTCAGGCTCTCAAAGCCCTCAAAAGTATCGGTGTGGTTCACTGTGACATAAAATTGGACAACATTATGTTTGCGGACAAAAAATCCTTGAAATTCAAACTCATAGACTTTGGTCTGGCGGTAGAGACAAAGGAACTTCCAATCGGAACCGAAATCCAAGTAACTCGATTCAGAGCACCTGAAGTTATCCTGGGTCTCCCTTTAGATGAAAGCGTTGACATGTGGGCACTTGGCATGGTGTTGGCCTGTGTTTACTTTGGAAATTATCCCTTTCCATCAAGAACCGAATACGAAACAATACGAGCTATGGTGCAGATATTTGGTTTACCTGAAACTGACGTTCTCGATAGGGCAAGCTGCAAAGATGCCTTTTTCACTAGGGACAACGGTGACTGGAGGCTATGCACACCAGAAGAATACACCAAATCAACTGGGAAAGAATTGAGAAAAAAGAATCATGTGATAGATTTTGATGCTATGACTGATAAACATCGGAATATGTACGAAATGCACGATGATGACGACCACAAAGCTTTCATTGACCTTCTCAAGTGCATTCTGGAAGTCAATCCTCAACGCAGAATCACGCCGAGTCAAGCCCTCGAACACGACTTCATCACCATGAAGCACCTTGCAGGAAAAAGTAAGGCAGCATATGCTGCTGGATGTGAAGGCGTCATGGGAAAGATGCCGCCGTCAGAAGCACAAGTAAATCCCTCAGCATCTTCTAGTTCAAGCTTGAGTGGATCCTCTAACCAAAGCCTGATATCATCAATGTCAGAAAGTGAAATTGTAGACGTGAGGGAAGTTCTTTCAGCTGGAAGTGCAGATGAACAATCAAGTCACTCCAGCCTTAACAGCTCTGACTCCTGTGAGAAACCCGTGTTCCAGGAAAATTTGGAAAAGCCGGAAGATCTGCAGACAAACAAAGACAAGGCAAAAATGTCAAGAAAAGGAAATAGAAAAACGGAAGCCCTTGAGCTGATGGAAGGCCGTAATTTGGTGGGAAATCAGGGGATCTATAAAGTTCAGGAATTCCTGAGACAAGGAAGTTTTGGAAAAGTGGCTAAGTGTACGAAATTGGGAAGTCCGGAAATGTATGCAATCAAAATCATAACAAATGTCCAAGAAGGCAAGGAAGAGTTTGAATCCATGAAACTAATCCAAGTTCTGGATCCTGATGAGAACCACTTGATGAAAATGTATGAGTGTTTCTCATTTCAAAATGTGATTTGCTTGGTGTACGAGATCCTGGAAGAAAGCTTGGAAGATTTCTTGATCAAAAATGAATGCAAAGCCACACCTTTGACTTATGTCAGAGCTATTGCTCAGCAGATGTTTCAGGCTCTGAAAGCACTCAAAAGTATCGGTGTGGTTCACTGTGACATAAAATTGGACAACATTATGTTTGCGGACAAAAAATCCTTGAAATTCAAACTCATAGACTTTGGTCTGGCTGTAGAGACAAAGGAACTTCCAATCGGAACCAAAATCCAAGCAATTCCATTCAGAGCACCTGAAGTTATCCTGGGTCTCCCTTTGAATGAAAGTATTGACATGTGGGCACTTGGAGTTAGTTTGGCGACTGTTTACAGTGGAAATTATGCTTTTCCGGATGATTATGATTATGAAACCATCAGAGCGATGGTGCAGATATTCGGGTTACCAGAGGAAGAACTTCTTTCTGCAGGACTAAACACTCAAAACTATTTTACTTGGGACAGCGGTGTAAACGGCTGGAGGCTGTACACAGCAGAGGAATATACCCAAAGAACAATGTCAAATGTCAATGGGAATCATGTGATAAATCTTGACCAGATGACTGAGATTCATCAAAAGCAGTTTGACATGTACGATGATGACGACCACAAAGCTTTCATTGACCTTCTCAAGCGCATGCTGGAAGTCAATCCTCAACGCAGAATCACGCCGAGTCAAGCCCTCGAACACGACTTCATCACCATGAAGCACCTTGCAGGAAAAAAGTGCTGTCAAGATGACGACGTCATGGGAGACAGGCAGCTGGGACGAAAGAAAAAAAACCTCTCCAGTGATAAACACGGTTCTTGAAAAGTCTAGGAGTCACAAGTGTTTTAGGCGTTTTATTATTTTCTTTTGTGAATTTCTGCCTTATTAATGTTAAATTAGTTTGGGTTTTCTCCTGGAGCTCAGGTTTGCCCTTAAAAAAATTCCCATAGCTTATTAATATTGTTGCTTATTGTTAAATCATTAAAAAATGTTTTTATATTTTTTTATAATATATGTTAAATAAGTTTGGGTTTTCTCCTGGAGCTCAGGTTTGCCCCTTAAAAAAATCTCCATCCCTTATTGATATTGCTCTTTATGATTAAGATTGTAAACATTTTGTAATTTATGTTAAATTAGTTTGGGTTTTCTCCTGGAGCTCAGGTTTGCCCTTAAAAAAAATTCCCATAGCCTATTAATATTGTTGCTTATTGTTAAATCATTAAAAAATCTTTTTTTATTTTTTATAATTTATGTTAAATAAATTTGGGTTTTCTCCTGGAGCTCAGGTTTGCCCTTAAAAAAATGTCTCCATCGCTTATTTATATTGTTTATTGTTAAAATTGTAAAAATTAAAACTGTTTACTTATATTTATATATGTAAATCAATCAATCAGTCAGTCAGTCAGTCAGTCAGTCAGTCAGTCAGTCAGTCAATGAATGTTTAAACGTATGAATGAATCAATTAATGAATGAATCAATAAATGAAGGAATCAATGAAAAAAATGAATGTAATGCAACCACAGGGGGCACAATCCAGCTCCCTTTTGCCGGTCCCAAGTCCGGATAAATGCAGAGGGCTGTGTGAAAGAGAAACCCAACTAAATATATTAATCACAAACAGAGATGAATTAATATCTATATACAGTACAGACCAAAAGTTTGGACACACCTCATTCAAAGAGTTTTCTTTATTTTCATTACCGTGAAAATTGTAGATTCACACTGAAAGCTGCAAAACTATGAATTCACACATGTGGAATTATATACATAACAAAAAAGTGGGAAACAACTGAAAATACGTCATATTGTAGGTTCTTCAAAGTAGCCACAGTTTGCTTTTATTAGTGCTTTGCACACTCTTGGCATTCTCTTGATGAGCTTCAAGAGGTAGTCACCTTAAATGGTCTTCCAACAGTCTTGAAAGAGTTCCCAGAGATGCTCAGCCCTTATTGGCCCTTTTGCCTTCACTCTGCGGTCCAGCTCACCCCAAACCACCTCGATTGGGTTCAGTTGCGGTGATGGTGGAGACTGTTTGGTCTGTACTGTAAATATATGTATGTATGTATGTATAGGTGCCATCAAGATTTTGTTACATCACCCAGATTGGCTTCACCAGGGCCCTGCTCTGGAGGCGAGCAGCTCTGGGCAGGGCCCATCTCTATGGTTCTAGCCAAAGAGCAGATGTGGGATCACTCCCCCGTGGGCCCACCACCTGCAGGAGAGCTCAAAAGGGGTCAGTGCAAAGTGGGTTGGGAGGTAGTCGAAGGAAGGTGCCTCAGTGGCTGTAACCACGATGACTGAAGTTGGCTCTTGGAACTTGAAAAGTCATCTCTCTAGGATGGTGGAAGCCTGAGAGACGGATTAGACTCACTGCCATTCTAGAGTTTCGCTTGGTGAGAGGGGGCAGGCTTGTGTGGGCATACTTGTGAGCCCCAGCGCAGCCCCCTAACTTTTGGGATAACCAAAAGGCCTGTATCTGTATCTGATTTTGAGTTGTCAGAAGGTTCAGAATTGCTTTGTTTTTGAAACCTGTTCGTAAATAAAGCTTCCCCAAAAATAAGTACTCTTTGATGAAATGATAAGATCTTTGAAAAATGATAGGATGAATTATGGAAAAAAATGATTTTTAAAATTAGAAAGTCATATAAAACATTTGGAGAGAAAAAAGAATAAAATTTGAAACTCAAATTAAACAAAAACCATACACTTAATGCTGTTACCGAATGAAAGATATGCAGCTGCAAGTTTGTACGTTCATTTTTTGTTTTGCTGTTTCTCTCCCTGTTTCCCTTCAGTCATCAGTAGTTTTGTGTGGGGGTGGGGCTTTCAGCCAATTGGCTACCAGGACACGATTGACATTGGGTGATGGAGGATATGATGACATCATTTCCGCTCCAAAACAGCAGTTATTGTTGGCGCTGCCTAAGTCCTCCCTTCTCTGATTTAACAAACTTTTGGAGAGCTGTATGATGCTAAACTCTATGAAACGTGATTTTTGACTGTGGGAGGAACCGGCCGTGGTGCAGCGTTAGGGCGGTCGACCCCTGATCGTAAGACTGCAGGTTTGATTCCCGCCTTCCACGACCATGTGTCGAAGTGTCCTTGAGCAAGACACTGATCCCCACCTTGCCTCTGGTGGAAGGTTGGTGTCAGTGTTCGGCAGTGGAGCCACCATCAGTGTGTGAATGGATGAATGGTTCTGTGACTGTAAAGCACTTTGGGCTTTCGAGGAAGGTAGAAAGCGCTAAACGAGCATACGCCATTTATACGCCTCAAAACCAATGAATTCACAAGGAGAACATGCAAAGAAATTGACGATTTGAACCAGAGGCCTTCTCACTGTTAAAGTGGGAGTGCTAACCACTACATCTCCGTGCCACCTTGCTCAGGATTTGTGAATTTGTCCTTCAGAGCACAGATATGGAGTCTGCAGATCCAGTAATCCGTCATAGATCAGGCCGGCGACCCTCTGAAAGACTCCTGCAGTTGGTTTTTCCCGTCCTCTTGTTATCTTACTAAATCTTTCTAATCTCAACTGTAAAGCCAGAGTCATATCCAAAACATGTCAGGTTTACACCAGCACCAGCACCCCTGTACAGGACAAGCAGGAAGACGGTGAACCAAAGGAGCTGATCTAAAGCTATCAACAGCCTCTGACCTGAATATTCTGTAGTTACACAAATGAATTCACCGGAAACTAATTAAAAAAAGAAAAGAATACGACTGAACATCAAACTTTACTATTGCACCTGGAATTCTGATTTTCTGTCCTTTGACTCCTTCTTATTAGCTGACTCGGCACAAATCTAAAGAACACACAGCTGGATGGTTCTTGAGTGAAAGCATTTTACACAGATCTTTATGATGTCAGCAACTTCAGGTGTCGGATGCTTTGGTCTCCAGCTCTTCAAGTGCCTCCAGGCTTTTCTGAGTGACGTCATAGGTGATTTTCGAATACACACATTGAACACACAAATGAAAAAGGCTGAAGACTCATTCGTCCCATCAGACTGTTCAGTTCCTCCTAACTTACAGCAGCTGGGCTTGACAGTCAAATCAGATGGCTTTAGCTCTATACAGAACCGCCTCATTTCTGTTATTTGGTGGATTCCTCCAACAGTCATGATACAGTGACTTAAAGAGGCAAAGAGCCCCCTGCTGGTCACAGACTCCTGGTTCCTAATCCATCAAGAAACACAACGAGGAAATCCTACACCCTTTCTTTTTCCAATTCTGTTGGGATCATTAGGCCTTAATGGACTAAACTGAGTCCTAAGAATCTCTACTGGGTGACAGTGACAGGATTAGGACTTCATTCATTTGAATGTTTCTTGCTTTCTTTGCACAGTTGCATAAACTAACCTCTAGTTGGAATTGGTGCTTCAAATATGAACTGAATTCAACTGAATTATGGAAACAGAACTTGTGCAAAACCTTTTCATCATCATTGTTTTCTTTATAAAGAACTTTCCAACATCATCCATGAGTCGTGGGAAGAAATTTGTCTCGACACCTGAAAACGACAAAAACGTCATCAACATTTTGTACAGATCTTCACGCTCAGCGCTGATGTAGCTTCTGGAGCTGCCTGGACAATTGCTCACCTCTCTCCACGGGGTCATAAAAGTAACCCTCCCTCCTCAGTGAGGGCAAAACTAAAGGCACAAGATCAGCCAGCTGCTGCTGGGTTGGCGCACAAGCTGCAATCTTCTCTGCCACCTCCTTCTCCTCCTCCAACCCCCTCCTCTGCTCTGCCATTCTACACTCCTGAGATCAGATCAGTCTGATCACTTAGATTAGAACTTACCTTTACCTCATTTGTCATCCGCTGGCCTGAAGGCCTGCAGTGAGTTTATTCTTTGATGAAGTCTTATTTCAAAACTGTGAAAATGTTGCAGCTTTTCTTTCCTTGCAACCCCTTAAAGACTGTCTCACAGCTGCTATGTACAATCTGGGCATTTTCCACGGATGAAATTTCTGTCCTTTGCGATACGAGTGTGATTTACCTAATGCACAGGTGTTTCTTGTGTTTCATCATTTGTCGATGTGTGCAGATATCAGTCGAGGGGCTCGGCTGATGGGTCTGTACTTGAAACCTGCTCTGAGCTGTTTGAAATTTTGGTCGGTTGCAGTTCATGCGTAAGTCTCTTACAGGGCGGTGTCAGCTGCCACGCGGAAGGCGGGTCTGTGCTTGAAATGTTTATAGATGTATCACAGAGGAACCACTTTAAAACCACGGAACAAGTACACATAACCACGCAAGGAACACGTAAATCTGCTTAATTGAATTTCGTTATTTTGACATTCAGAGCACTGAGCAGAGATCACATCAGCACCATGGTCAGCGCCCTCTGTTGGTCCTTCCAATGGTTTGACCATTATTACCAGTTTTCATCCAGGGACAATGCGCAAATTGTATGTAGTGAGAGTGTGACATGGCTTGAACCTCAGGAATGTCACTCAGTTCTTCCAGGTAACTTTCTGAATGAGAACCAAAAGAAGAAAACATCTTAGTTTATGTGAGGCAAACTGGTAAAACAAAGGTTGGACAGAGTGCAGGGGTTTACCTGTTTGAACATCCAGGTGTTTCCTGCCCTGTAGAGATGGGATTTATGGCTCTTTGGATCATATCACATTTATTACCTTTTAAGAAGCCAGTCTGGACTTTATTCCTTTTATCCTGGAAATAATCACAGGGAGGATTGATGGGCTGAGACCTAAAAAGAGTGTGTTTGTGTACTTGAATTGTGTTATTACAGCAACAGCTAAACCAGGGGTCTACAACCTAACGCTAAAAGAACCATTTGGTCCAGTTTCTTACAACCCCTGGCTGTACCACCCTGTTTATAAAAATGTTATTTATTGGTGTTTTTGTGCTTATTACGCAATCTATTTGTAACACGTAGCTTTGAAATATTTACAATAATGAAATTCCAACAGTTGTGTATTTTATCAGGCCGTGTAACAATGTTGATTTCTTTTACTCTGACAAAAGCACAGACAAGTTCCTTTTCTAAAATCAGAGTCTCTTTCAAAAAAGATCCTCCTGATGCAGCAGATGTTCTAGCAGTTACCTTTATAGCACAATTCTGTCATTGGAGAACTTCTGAACACATACAGGAGAAGATAAGGACACATGCTTGAAACTTTTTGTAATTAACAGTTCGGACAATAGATGGAATCCTCATCATTATACTCAGTCATCGGATTGATAAAGCACACAAGGACTCTTCATTTAGTTTCATGTCAGCAGTGGTGGAAAACGAGTTTATTTTACTATTAAAAGATCACCTCATTAAAAAAAATAAGCTTAAGACCATTTTTATTTGAATTGACCATGTCTTCTTAATGATTCACCAGGGGTTAAGCGAGAGGGAACCACGGTGCTGAACATCTTTAATGATTATGACTACAACCGGTCTGTCATCACTATTGTTGCCAGTATCGGCTCAATCAGTAAGAATTTTATTTTTTGTGCTCACTGTTGCAAAACAGAAACAAATTTTCTAAACCGCATTCATTCATATTAAAAGTATAAAACCTGAAATGAGTTAAATATTGTTTGATTACAGCCCTCTGAAATTGTTTTTTTTCTTCTCTTAGTTTCATATTTCATGTCTTTCAGGGGAGGCAGTTCTGTCTGCATGTGTAAAGGCGTGTGGCCTGATTAACATGTGCACTCATACTGGAGTTCATCCATGTCTGGGCGCTGTTGACCTCATACCCATCTACCCTTTGGGAGAGGAGGTTGGAATAGAGGATTGTGCTCAAGAAGCCCGGGGTGAGATCCTTTGTGTGTGTGATTTTTAGTGAGCAATTAGCAGCAAAGTGCAGTTATTGATCTGTCATTCTCTAAATTGGCCCTGCTGTGTCATGCGTTTTGCTCTGTTTTTGGCAGAAATTCATGTAAACTTTCATCCACTGTGGACTTTTTTTCTGTATTTAATTTGGCTCTGAAAACCTTTTTCATTTGCTAATTGAAGTTATATTTTTATAACTAATGTTTTTGACCTTCAGTTTTGGGGAAAGCACATCAGTATCATTTTTACTGATAGTCTGTGTACAGTCATTTAAAAAACAAACTCTCTTTTCTGGTCTGTAGTTTTAAATACCAGAACATGAGAAAACAGCATACTTAGACCTAAAAATTAAGTGTCTTTGCAGTTTTTAATGTAGTCAAGATAAATTGATTAGCAAATGTTTCAGCTGCTTGGTTACTAGAAAAATGCACTTTATTCTAATAAATAACAGGGCTGCATATTGTTAAAAAATGTATTAAATCAAAATTCTAAAAAGGTTTTTTGTTTAAACTATAACAAATAGCCGTTTAGGCAAACATGAGGGGTGATGATGTGGGCATGTTTTGAAGACACATAATATGACATAATATAATACATAATAAAAAATGTAGTCAGTTATAAACTCAGAGGAAAAGCACAATATTCTGGAGTCCAATATTTGATCACAACTTTGCCAGATCAGATTTGACTTAAACACCAGAATAAGAATAGGAACTAGAAAAAACAGGTGATGTTGCTTTACCCCAGTAAAAGTTTGCAACTCTCCTTGATGGAAAGGTTTACATCGATAAACTATGAAAAGCTTATTATAACATGTTTTATACATATATATTACATACATATATATACATTAATAGGCTAATAGTAGGCAAAATAAAGTGAAATTATGGCTGCTAAGGGAGGGTTCTAACTAATTAAGAAGTGTAAATATTTTTTCACACCTTTTTTCTGCTTTTTGGATTAGGTTTTGATTAAAAAAAAGTGAGGTATATGGGATTTCATGTTTTGAAATGAGAATGTATAATTAAAGTGCAGATTATTTTTGTTAAACAATCAGACATGAGAAACAGCAGATTTTTTTATATTTTGTTTTGTGCGTTTTTGTGTTTTACTGTCTCTGGAAAGAATCAAGCTGTTAATGACGTGATGTTCTCTGTTCATTTTTTTTCACTGTGCTGTTGATTAGTCTCACACTCTACCAGTTGACTTGGCAGTGACTTGTCCTGCTGATAATGAGCAGCCACACAGCACGTGTCTGATGTTGGGCTAATTCAGTTCTGTGTGGTTGTGTAACGTTAATAGAAAAGTGCATGCCACTGTATGCACACATGCATGTGATAAGTTGTCCATGCGTCCTTAATTTTCCATCCATCTGACCAACGTCCCCCTCAGGTGTGTTTATTCTCCCATGTTTGTGTAAAGTGTGTGTTTGTGACGGCATGCTCTCCATCTGCTGTCGCCTGAAATCTATCTGTGCTCATTTCTTGTTGCTCAGCTGTGGCTCAGGGACTCACAGAGAGCGTCCAGGGCACCAGTGCCTTTCTCTTCGGCTGGGCAGATTCCCTTTTGCAGCGGGGGCTGGCACAAAGGAGGAAGGAGATGGGTTGGTTTAAGAAAACACCAGACATGCAGGCAGTCCGGCCTGACGTGGGTCCACAACCACAGAGACGATACGGCCTCACAGGTGAGCCAACAACTAGCTAAACTGATAGAATGTCTAAAAGGGAACACATCAAAAACAGGAAAGGCAAAAAATTATTACCCAATTGGCAGGTTATTTTAAAAAAGCAAAAAAATCTCCCAATGAGGTTTTTTCTAACAAAGATTATGTTGCTACTGAAAAAACTTTCTTGAAAAAAAAAAAAAAATCTTTATCTTTTATTTTGTTTTTGCAGTGAACATTTTGGGAAAATATTTACAGTTTTTTGCATATGAATTTAAATTGTAAAAAACAATGTGTGCTAATTTTTTTGTCCTTTGTGTAGCTAAATCTTAAATAACCTGCTAAGCTTTACAGAGGACCTAGACCTTCCCAAACTTTCTTTGTTGGTTTTTGAAACCGGAAAACAAAAAGTGTCATTCTAAAAAGAGACATAACATGTCCAGATGGAGAGGACTCTTTTCAAACCTTTAAACCAGCTACCTTTACAAGATAAATAGAAACTATAATTTTAACAGCACCTTTATTAAAGTCCCACTCTACTCATCTTTTTTGCTATTTTAAAAGCATTCCCAGTGGTCTTTTAATCATCATTATGCTGTTTTAAGCCAAAATCAAATAACCTGAGTCATATTCTAGATGTACTGTCTTTAGTAGCTCATTAGAATTTCCCCTCTGAGTTGTGGGCAAGACTGTTGGATGCAGAGTAAGCCCGCCCTGAGTCGTCGTCACCTCTATGTTTACGCGCTCCCTCACTAGCTTTCAGCCCCTCACAACCCCAACTTACATTAGTGATGCAACGAAAAAGGCAAGCAATATCAAAGCTATCCAGACGTACAGTTTTGAAGCAGATGCCTGTTCAGACGAGGAAAACAAAGACGTACATGGATCCAGTTGCCTGCAAGTGGATGCATGGGAATGGGGCAGAGCAGGGGGGTGTGGCCCGCCGATTGTAGATTCTACATCAGAATTACAAGCTTTTCCCAACTGAAGTATTTGTCTGCTCCCGATTAACAACTGCTTGAATAATAAATACTTGGAAATGCAATTTTGAGCATAATTGTCTTTACATACGTCCTCCATCATGAGAAAACAAAAACACAATTTGTGGATTTTTAAAGAAACAGTCAGCCTTTTGGTGTCCTGCTTATGTTTTCCTTTCTTTCAGTTTGATGATATGAATGAAAGTAAAAATAGGATTCTATCATAGTACAAAATGTGATGCATCATGTCTGCTAAAGTCAGGTTGAAGCTAATCTATCAATCTTCTTTTCCTAGTTCAGAGCAATAGTAGAGCAAAACATCTGATGAAAGCATTTCCTCTTAGCTTTATTTCATTTTTGCAGTACTTGCCACACACAAACCTCTGCCTCTCTGACTTTGCTGAAGGTGTTGGAGCCAGTCCGTACGTAATGAACTGCAACGTCACCATCAACACCCAGGACATCTCTGTGGGCCGCAGCATCGCCACAGCCATCAGGGAGTCCACCCCAGGGGGCCTCCCTGGAGTACAGGTTCTGGCTTTACCACATGAGGGAACTGTTGAAATTGCTTGTAATGTGGAAAGCGTGAAGGGGGACCCCCCCAGCCATCTGACAGATGAACCTTGGCCATCATTTACCATAGATGGTCAAAAATACTGTCACCCTCCAGCATCTCTCATCACAGCCAGGGTAGCGGAGCTGGCAAGAAGGCAGGGGGTTGGCTTAGAGGGTACAGCTCTTGTAGGGTTCACCCCCCATGAGTGCAGGAGATTAGCAGAATTTGCTTTGTCTCAAGGAATTGCAGAATTTTGGAAGGAGCAGCGCAGGATTCACATGTGAAAGGAATCTGTTGTCGAACCTGTGAAACACAGTCAATAAAAGGCTAAATCTTTGAGTGATGAGCTGGATATTTGAACTAATATGATTTATTTTCTAATTGGACTTAAATCTTCCTTTCATAATTATTATAATATTTTACAATTTAATTTTTTAATCTGAGCAAAATAAAATAGTCTTTTCATACCTGAGTGTATACAGATAAAGCAGAATCAGTCTACTGCTGCGGCAAGAACAGCACTGCATCAGGAGAAAGGTAAATCTTGGCTACAGTGCACGGCTGTAGACAGTCTGGACCCACTGGAGGAGCCATGCTGCATGATCCAGAAAGTATTTGGAAAGAGCAAGAAGTATGCATCCTTGATCGCCTTAGTGAATGATGAATGGGTGGGGTAGTTTTTCCAATCGCCATTTCGGAGCAGTGGGTTTGAGAAGTGGGCAAATTGGTGTAGCAACAGAGTTAAATTTTGTTCTAAGAACAATTTATCTTCTGATATGAACTTCTGTGCTTTATGTGCCTATATGCTGTTACACTGTAAACATAAAAAAACCCTAATCATCACTTTTTTACATAAAAAAGACACACATTAAAGTTTGTTTTTCTTTTTCTTTTGTGATTAGCTGCATTATTTCTGTTTCTGTAGTCTGGAATAAATGATTTAAGTCTCATCAGGGGATGTGTCTCCTGCAACAAAAAACATATTCGTACTTATTGGTAAAGGCAAATTAAAGTTGAAAGCACCCCTTCTTCAACCATGTCTTCCTTTAGATTCAGGTGACATTGCAGGGCTGTACAACCCACAAGTTTACAATTCATAGCTGTAAAGTTTTCTCTCTTTCTGATCACCTATTGATTTGTTGCATGCCACCACTGTGATTAAAATGGTTAATTTAAAAAACTAAATAATTAAGCAAATTAAAATACATGCCTTTTTTGTTCTATTTGGGAAGCAAACAGTGATATTTTCTTTTTCAGCATCACAGGCGGGGACCAGCCCCACCACATCTAAGCAGTGATGCAGGTCCCCATCTAGAGCTGCAGCGGCTGAACCTCTGGAGAGGGACCTCTCCCTCTCTTGAGGAAGCACCAGAAGTAAAAATTAAAATAAAAATGAGAATGAAAAAGTAAACATTTTGATAAAAGCAATAAACAATAAAACATTTAAATAAGGTAAATTAAAATAACGCATTAAAAGTGTAGTTTAAGTTTAGAAAACAAAATAAAATGGATAAATAAAAAAAATGAATCAATAAAATAAAAGTAGTAAAAAATTAGCTAGAGCCCAGGATAAAAAGATGGGTCTTGTGCCTTTTCGTAAAAGCATTAATGCTCTCTGCGGCTCTCAGGTCCTCTGGCACACTGTTAAACGGGGGCCATAGTGCTGATTATTCTCACGTTATCAATGTGAGGAAGCTGCCACTTATATAAAACCTGCTAAAAAGACATAAATAGAAGTTTTTTTTATTTACCAAAACATGATTCGAGTTCATATTCTTTTTTCACATGTAAAACAATATTTGAAATGATATATACTTTCTATTTCAGCTATTTTAGAAAAATAATAACATGGATTTTATAAATGGTGTCAAATCCTGCACAAACATCCCTCAATATTTTGACTGAAACAGGTCAATACTCATTTAACCTATCAAACTCTGTTAGCCAAACGTGCACATTAATGTCCGGATTCAACATTAATGTAGCCCTACAACAGTTATGGCAAAAAGCAAAGCAGTTTTGGATAATGGGTATAGAAGTTTAAAAAAAAAATTCTCATAATGTTTAAAATTTTGTATAAATGCACATTTTGTAAAAACCCATTTGTTCCAATAATCTAACTGTTTCTGTCAGACAGATTTCAATTATTTTCCTTTAAGAGCTGAAAAGTTTTTCCAAGTAAAGTATTATCATAAGTGGAATTTAAAACAGAACTTTCCCTGTGGTGGACATTATGTGTCATTTCCTGTTTTGGAGCCAACAACCTTTGCGTTTCCTGATGAGCCTCTGATGATGAGATTTTTCCCATCGGCTTGACTGTGTGGGAGAGTCACCATCTGTTTGAGGAGCGGCTATTTTTTTCTGAACACAGACTGAAGCTCACAGAAGTTCAGTTCTGTCTTTTTAAGCAAATTTTGATAAAAATTCATAGGAAAAGGCTCGCTTTTCTGTGACAACTTTAGGACTGTTATTGAACGGTTTAGTCATTAGGAACTATGCTTAAGAAGACTTAAAGAATCAACCTCTTTGGATGAATTTAATCATCCTTAAAGAATGCAAAAACAGATAGTGCTCTTTCTTTATATCATGATGGAAAATGAGGCTTCCTCACTTTATTTTGCTGTATCGGTTTGTTTGCTGTAAAGCCTGGGAACGTGCTAGAGATGTGTGGGAGTCCGGAATGCTGATGAAACATACGGCATTCCGGATGTTCCCACTGTGTTTCTGCAGGTGCTTCAACACCACCTGTTTTATTTCTCAGAAAGCTTGCACTCGTCCTGAGAATAAAGAAGTGATTACACTTCCACATATCTGCCTTCAGAAATGCTCCCGCCCTACATCCCTGACATTTCTACGTCTGCTTGCCTGGATTTAGTGTCTTATTCCAGGCATTAACTGGAAAACCTAATCAAATTCCAAGTTGTCATGGTTACTCCTCGTAATATATTAAAAAGTTGCTGCAGATTTGACAGCAATAATTCCTTTAGGAGATGCAGCATCCACAGCAAAACTTTTCAAGAGAAATAAGTAAAAAAAAGCATTTAAGGTTATAAAATCTAACTAATTTTTATATCAAAGTAAATGAGAAGATTATACAAATGTTACGTTATATGAAATTTGCATCCATTAAAATATAATCTACATCACCTTCATTGTGGCCACTAATCTGTTAATCTCTTTGTACAAGTGGATTCATAATTGAGCAAGTAGGAAGATTTTCTGGTTTCCCGGCATCCCCGTCCAAGTATGGCGCTCTTTATGGAAGATGGATGGAAGAACTCTTTACGCAAGAAACTGCATTATTCATAAACGCATGTGCACGTCTTTGGAGAAGTATGTCATGCATCTTTATTTCACAACATTCCCGTCTCTCCCTCTTTTGTGCTCATTCTCTCAGATATCTTTTCTCTCTTGTGCGTTCATTTACAGACATGCATGCGCCTTCACTCTATAGTTTGAGCACATACACTTTAATACACTCAGCCTGCGAGGCGTGGGAGCACCAAGGCCTAATGTAGGTCACAGCATTGGCCCAGAGGTATTCTGCTCTCCTCACAGTCATTTAGAGATATTTATGCACAATCTTTTAATACACAAAGTCACATTTTAAACAGCAAAACTGATAAAATCATTTTACATGATCAAATAATGTCAGGATTTTTTGGATTTAGTTGCAAAGAGGTTGTCTTAAGTGTCTTTCAAAAGCCCTCTCAAAAGAAAAACCCATTAGCTATGTAAATTCATTTTTCAATATAGCTGCAACAACAAAGCCGTAACTACCTATTATTAAATTGTGGCAGATCCCATGGAAGATCACCACCTTATTACCCATTTCATTTAATCCATTAATTCAATTTGTCCCGTGGGATCAATTGAAGTGTTTTGGAATTTGAGCGCACTCCTTAAACCAAACCATTTTGTGGTTTCTTTAGTTTGAACATGTGCATTTTGCAGGAATAAAGACACATTTTAAACTGCATGCTGCAAAATTTAGCGCAGTTTTGCTGCAGAGGCGCCGTTAGATGCCTTTGATATGAGCTATCGTGACAGCGCATCATCCGGGAGACGACTCTCCATAGAACAGAACAGAAATGGAGCTTATTTCTCTGTGCTCTTCAGCCTTCTATAAATATTCCAAAGCTCTATGTTCTCAGTCTCCCTCTTCTTCTTTTTTTCCTTTTGCTGTTTTCTCTGTTCCCACCCTCCCTCCCTATTTCTCTCTTGTTTTCCCTTTTTGTCCATTTTTTCCATGCACAGTGCCTCCCACGTCTTCCTCCAGCCCTCCGCCTTTCTGTCATGTGATGTAAAGAAATGTTTGTTCTGTTGGTTTACAATAAAGCACCAACTGTCTGCCAAAAACTATAACATGTCTCATCCTTTTTTGGGTATTACATTTCAGGTTCAATATTTACTTCTTCAATTCTAGCAGGAATTTTTGATTAGACTGCAAATTCATCACAAACAGCAGTCAACCAATAGGATCAATCACAGCCATCAACCTTGTTAGTGGCTCAGCATCTATGCTGCTATTGATTTAAAATATCTGTCTTTAATTTCTAAGCCCAATTTGCATCCTTCCTAACCTATCTGTGTGAGAAGTGAGCATGCCACCTATGAAGTCAGCAGTCCCCAACCCCCACCCTGAACACATGTTTAACATCCTCTGGGCACGGGCGGCACAGAGCACCGAGACACAGCTGAGAATTAAAGAGAGAGAGCGTCCAGTGAAGTGGAAATTTGTGTGAGCATCAGAAAAGGACAGAAATAGAGCGATAAAGCAGTGAATTAAGCAGAGGCAGGCAGAGGGGGAGGAGGAGAAATTGAGACAGTCTTTGAGTGAGGCGGTGATGCTGCATGCAGGCGAGATCCTCTCAGGGTGAAAGCTTCCGTCGTGTTTTGGACGTGGATTTGCTCCCATCTGAGTCTTGGTGGAATTCTTTGCATCCGGTTACACATCTGCAGACAGAGGATGGGAATGTGGCTGGACGTGAGGATCCATCTTGGCCTGTGATTTCTGCATCCTTCCCTATGAGGATGCCTCTAACAACACTGACCCAGATTGTGGAATAGTGGTCGTTTGCCGAGCTCCGCTCCTCCTCTGATCTACCAATGTGAAAGTGTGCGACGGATCCCTGCAGAGACCTCTCCGCCTGCTGACTCTGCTGATATTTGTCTCCGTGGATACACAGGGTAAGGATCTACACATTCAGATGGTGATTTTTTTGTCACATGCATGCTTGTTTATTAAGACACACAAGATGTTTCTCACAGTCATAGCAGACTGAATATAAACTGGGTGCCATGTTGATTGCAAGCCCCATGCACAATATTTATACATAATGTATGGCCTGGGGTTGTCATTATATGCAACAAGTCACTATGCTCCCTCTAAAGTGTTGCTAAAGCAGGCTAAGACTGCACAGATAGAGAAGACCTGGATAAATAATTCAAGTATCCTGGTTTGTGAAAGCTCTTGGCTTCTTTCTCTTTAGGAGCAATGCGGGCTAATTCAACTCGGAAGACAAATGCTTCACTCCATTCTGATAATCCAGAGTGTAAAATCTGCCTCTTTTCAGTCTCACTGGATAAGATCTGGTCAACACAGAGTAGAATTTTAGTCATCATTTCATAAAGTGGGAGCGAAAAGGGTGACTCAGGGATTAGAGGCTAAAAAAAGAAAGATTGAATAATATGTTTAAATTGGTGATGGCTGACTTTAATCTTATTTAAAAAAAAATGTATCCAATAAACTCTACCCCATTATTTTATTCAACCATAGGATCAACCTAAACTTTGATCTTAATGACCTGTAGTAGAAGAGTTTAAAGATTTTTAGAAACATTAAATGAAACTAATGTAAACATTTGTTTTGGTCCAGTTTATTTGCTTTCGGATATTCTTGCATCCTTTCAAACGTTCTAATTTTGAGTCAAATCATAAACTGTTCTGAAAAACAATACTAAAGATCAAGTCTGAATTTGATTTCTTTGTTGTAGTTTGTCTTTAAAATATTTTCCATATTTTTTGCATTTTCCTTCAAAGTGAAGTTTTATATATTTTTTAAAGCCTTTTTTATAGTGTTTTTGGACATAAACTTTGTTTGGAGGGTGGGTCACAGTGGGCGATTATTAGGTTATTGATGTTTTTTTATGCTGTCATGAATAATCTCTGTCTACTTCCATCAGCATGTTTTATTGCAGCTCCTCCCCTGGAACTAGGTGTCAGTACTTTACAGAGACACACAAGACAAACAAAACCCAACACTTAACTGTCATTTGTAGACAAAAAAGACGAGTTTTGGTCATGTTGGGGGAAAAAAGGAGAGAAGAAAAGAAGCTTAGAGAAAGATGAAGAGCATACAGATTTCACTCAGAGAATGTGTCTACATAAATGCTTCTGAACAAAGAAATACTTGAGAAACATAAATATTACATTTGTAAAATCAATTTATCTAGCACATACTGTGCAGACAAAATAAATCTTAATAAAATCAACATTTGGTGTTGCTACCTTTTGATTTCAAGCAAGCATCAATTCTAGGTACATATGCACCAAGACAGTGATTTTGGATTATTTTTAGGTGTATTATCATTCAGTCATACCAAACAGGTGCTAATGATCATCAACGTTACATGGAAGTTGAAACCCAGTTGTATAGGAGACTTAAAACTGGATGACAAACAGCCAAACTCTGCTACCAAATCGTAGTTCCACTCTATCAGCAAGATCTCTTTCAGCCAGGGATTTTATAGGCAGACTGGGGTTTTTGGATGAGATGACCAAGCTTTTTTAAGAAAGCACAAAGAAACAGGCAAAATGCGGTGGTCGACCAAGGAAACTTAATGCAGGAGATCAAAGACATGTCACCCTCAATACCCTTTGAAATTAGAAGATGTCCGATAGTGGCATCAGTTCAGAACTTGCAGAAACCAGTTGGAACTAGGTACACGGATTTACTGTCCAGAGAAATCTGTCCAGAACTGGTCTTTATGGAAGAGTTGCTGGCAAAAAGCCAAAATCTCTGATGTGAGAAAGGGAATAGCACCTCAAATATGCTTGAAAACATGGAAATTGGGGTGCAGAAAAACGGCAGCAGGTGTTCTGGATTGATGAGTCAAAGTCTTACATTTTTGGTTGTAGGACAAGGAAGATTGTTGGACAAGGAGCTGAAGAACGGTACCATGAGTGTCTGAAGGTTCCAGTGAAGCATTGTGGACGTTCTTGAACTTTTGAGGCTGTGGAGGATTACTGGAGGTGCTTTTGAGGATTAACGGTGTTATCACTACTGAGAATTACAGGCAGATACTTGACTGTCATCCAGTACCATCAGGGGGACGTTTCATTGGCTCCAAGTTTATTCAGCAGACCCCAAAAACACAGTCAAAGTAATCTATCTTCCGCTTAAAGAAGAGCAAGAAGTACTGGAGCTGATAAAAATGGCTCCCACAGAGTCCTGATCTCAACATCATGTGCTGTGTCTGAGATAGCATGAAGAGACAAAAGGATGTGAGAAAGTCCCACAGATGTGAGGATGCAGATAAGAATCCTTCACACTAGAAATGACCTAATAGTCTCAAATAACTCCTCTCTAGGTTGAGTAATCGTTCAAGGATGCGCTGAATGTGGGTTTTGAACACACTTTTAGTAAATGGTGTTCACACGGGTCTGTCACTACCTAATTCTAGTGGATGTACACTGATCAAATATAGCAATGCAACACTTTTGTTATTGCTCCCATTTTTTATGGTATGAACTCAAAGACGTGAAACATTTTCCACATGCACAAAATAACCAGTTATCTGAAATATTGTTCACAAATCTGTCTAAATCTGTGATAGTGAGCACTTCTCCTTTGCCAAGGCAATCCATCCCACCTCACAGGTGTGCCATATCAAGATCCTGATTGGATGCATTATCATTGCAAAGGTGTGCCTTAGACTGGCCACAAGAAAAGGCCACTCTGAAATCTTCAGTTTTGTTTTATTGAGGGGGTCAGGGGACTCAGACAACCAGTCAGTGTCTGGTGTGACCACCATTTGCCTCATGAAGTGCGACACATCTCCTTTGCATAGAGTTGATCAGGTTGTCTATTGTGGCCTGTGGAATGTTGGTCCACTCTTCTTCAATGGCTGTGTGAAGTTGCTGGATATTGGCAGGAACTGGAACACGCTGTCGTATACGCCGATCCAGAGCATCCCAAACATGCTCAATGGGTGACATGTCCGGCGAGTATGCTGGCCATGCAAGAACTGGGATGTTTTCAGCTTCAGAGAATTGTGTACAGATCCTTGCAACATAGGGCTTTGCATTATCATGCTGCAACATGAAGTGCTGTTGTTGGATGTACGGCACAACAATGGGCCCCAGGATCTCGTCACGGTATCTCTGTGCATTCAAAATGCCATCAATGAAATGCACCTGTGTTCTTCGCCCATAACATATGCCTGCCCATACCATAAACCCACCACCACCATGGGCTACTCGATCCACAACATTGACATCAGAAAACCGCTCACCCACACGACGCCACACACGCTGTCTGCCATCTGCCCTGAACAGTGTAAACCGGGATTCATCCGTGAAGAGAACACCTCTCCAACGTGCCAGACGCCATCGCATGTGAGCATTTGCCCACTCAAGTCGGTTACGACGACCAACTGGAGTGAGGTCGAGACCTCGATGAGGACGACGAGCATGCAGATGAGCTTCCCTGAGACGGTTTCTGACAGTTTGTGCAGAAATTCTGTGGTTATGCAAACCGATTGTTTCAGCAGCTGTCCAAGTGCCTGGTCTCAGACGATCTTGGAGGTGGACATGCTGGATGTGGAGGTCTTGGGCTGGTGTGGTTACACGTGGTCTGCGGTTGTGCTGCCAAATTCTCGGAAACGCCTTTGGAGACGGCTTATGGTGGAGAAATGGACATTCAATTCCCTAGCAACAGCTCTGGTGGACATTCCTGCTATCAGCATGCCAATTGCACGCTCCCTCAAAACTTGCGACATTTGTGGCATTGTCCTGTGTGATACAACTGAAGATTTCAGAGTGGCCTTTTCTTGTGGCCAGTCTAAGGCACACCTGTGCAATAATCGTGCTGTCTAATCAGCATCTTGATAGATGGATGGATGGATGGATGGATGGATGGATGGATGGATGGATGGATGGATGGATGGATGGATGGATCGAACGATAGATAGTTCAATTAAAGATTACTTTTGAACAGAGACAGAACTTTTTTACTCAAGAGAGTAGAGACCGTTGCAGTTACATCCTGGTAACTTGGGGAGCAGAAACTGTCTTTACAAGTGCTTCATAAAAAAGTAAGGTCATTGTTCTTCCTTTTATAATCTTTATTCCCTTGCACTTTCTTGAACAGTGAAAAGAACAAAGTACAAATCACAAAAAATAATTTTTAAAGGCATAAACACGACAAGAACATGGTCCAAGATTAAAGTGCTGCAGTGCTTCCAAGTTCTAAATCCAAAAGGAATATGCCAATAAAAAGACACGGCAGCTCCCAAAATGCTTCTAACCAATAGGGGACCAGAACAACCGCATGAACAAAGAATGATAAGCACATGCATGAATTAAATTTCTTCCAAATGGCTCCAACACCCAGAGACAAGACATAACTCCCAGATCTAAAATGTTGCTGCTGGAAGGGTTTCAAGCAACTGTCAAAAATGATTTTCCTTGCCCATTTTTAATGAACTCCAGTTAGATTTGAGATGATCAAAAAAGTCAGATTAGAGATAATCAAAAATTGTCTCAATTGTGTAAAAGCAAACCAATGCTTTACTTGCCTAGGCACTTTTGCTAGATTGCGTAACCATTGTTATAGATTAATGGTAAACATTAGAATAAAGGAGACTTTGTGATTGGACTCTTAAAGTCCCACTCCAATAATCTTTTAATCTATTTTTAAAAGTGTTCCCAGTGGTCTTTTAATTATGATTAAGCTATTTTTAACCAAAATCAAAAAAACTTGTGTTGTTTTCTAGGACATAGTTTCTCCAGAGCAGCAGAAGCTCATCACAAATTTGCCTCTGAATTGTGGGCGGGAGTGTTGGCGCATAAGTAAGCCTCAGCTGATATCCCATCATTCTTTTGTTTACATGCTCTCCTGCTAGGTTATAGCCCCTCATAACCCCAACCTAATATTATTGGTGCAACAAAAAGGGTGACCAATATCGGAGCAATCCAGCTGTACAGTGTTTATCCAGATACCAGCTCAAATGAGCAAAATAAAGACGTACATGGATCTATTTGTCTGCAAGTGGATGCATCAGAATGGAGCAGAGTAGGGAGCTGGTGTCCCGCCAATTGTAGGCCCTACATCACAACTACAAGCATTTTTAAACTGCATTTGAAAATGAAGTTTGAAATAAATAAATAAATGCTAATAATTCATCATCTGTTGAAAGCCTAACCACTTTGCAGGTTAACTGTACATTACGAGGATTCAGGAAGATGAGTGGGTATACATTTTCTATCTATAGACATGTCATTTTATGTTAGCCCGGTTAATATCAGATTTTTTTAACATTAAAGTATTCTTTTTGTCTTAACGTCAATGCAGATCCTACCTATCTGCTGGATGGAAAAACTCCAATCCAAAGAGTGAACAGAGAAGTGATTCAAGACAGTGACGAGGCAAATGTGGCAGCTGTGAATTTACTGTGACTAAACTAAAAATGAACAATTAGGCTCTGTCCCTGATGGCATCAGCATCCACACAGACTGGACTGCCACACTGATTACTGCACTTACTGTTGCTTTCTAAGGGGAGGGGGGGTTGTTACATTTTATTGTCTGGTTTAAGCCGTACTTTCAAAATCAGACTACCGTAGTCTGTAATCCAAGCATTTGAACGCTTTCTTCACCCTCTAAAGCAGGAAGACAGCAAAAAAGCAAACAAAATTAAAGTCAAATATTGAGACGCAGTTGGCTGACCTCGTGATATTTGAAGTGGAAATGCAGTAGCTCTGGGCAAGTGGGAACACATTGTCTTCATATTTGATAATGCATCTGATTGCGATCTTAGAACACTGAATTATCCAGCCACATGAAAGAGGTCAGGGTCCTGATAGAAAAAAAACTATCATTGGAGAAAAGCAGCAAATTAGGAGTAGCCAGGATTTCTGAAATTTTCTACTGATCTAACTCTGTAGGTACAAATAGCATAATAACCAAGACAACCAAAGCAATATATGAGGCAATACTTCATCTAAATTGTGCTAGTTTTCTTTTGTTTTTCTCCACAGCAGCACACAGGACAAAACAGATACAATTCATAGTTCATCATGCAGACCAACAATGCACAGAAAAATACCTTTTGGCATTACTTAACTGCTACCAGTGTACTCCCCTCACTGAGATATAAGAAAGTAGCTATTATCATTTGAAGTTATAAAGGAAAGCTTTAACACTTGCTGTGAATTTGACTGTGAACTTCACAGTAAAGCTCAGTAAATCCCTCTGCCTACCCTGCAGTCTCCTCCACAAATTCAACTCTCTAGACAAAAGTTCATGAACAAAAGCAAAAATCACAAGGTGCAGAGACAATGTTCACATCTTTTAGGTGCTAAATGCTGAGTGTGAGCTGTCAGATCAAAACAAAAATTGTGCCAAAAGCAAAGTGATAGTATGATTGTCGACATATTCAGTTCTCCAGCCTCCTGCAGGTTCTGCCTCTGCATATCATTGTTTCTTTTAAGACTTTTAACAGCTTAGTCTCTAACATATATTGATTGTTTTGTGTAAGAAACAATTATAATCTTTAGTGTATCCTGTAATTTATTTTTACCTTTCAATTAACCTGCCTGCAAATTACTATTGCATTTCCCAGAAATTCCATTGCATTGTTGGATATCAGGATACTGTTAGAACACAGGTTTCCAGGTATTTCTCATCTTTAAAAAGTAATAAGAATAGATCTATTTATGAAATTTATATCTTGAAGTTTATTGGCATTTTTGATGAAGTCAAAAATGGAATAAGTAAAGTGGAAAAAATAGAAATAAAAAAAGCTATAAAAAATCCTTGTAGACTGTTTTCTTTGGCTTCATATTTGCAGCTGGGAACAACAGAGAAGTGTGAACATTAAAGAGTTGGAGCCGCAGCATCAAGGGCGCATGGAAAATATCTTTGGCTAAAAATATCTCAGCCCAAAACTATTTGTGGAATTAAAGAAGAAAAGGATGCATAAAATCTGCATTTTTAGCTGATAAATTAAAACCCTCATAAATGTTGTCCTGGATGAGACGGATTCGTGACTTGCAATTCCCAGCACTGATATTTGATATTATGTTTTGGACATTCAAGTTATTCATGAATAAAAACAAATATTCAGAGTCCTTTCTAGATTTTGAAAACTAGCAAAGTTAGCATCATTACTTATTTAGTAAAGAGATTGAATTTTGGACTATTTTTGACACATTTAGGAACCAAAAGATGCTCCTATCTAAAAAAAAGGTTGTTGTTTTTTCAATTTCTTATTACTATTCTTAAAGCAACTGAGAATCTGGATTTTTAATACATAATCTTAAAAAAAGTGGAATTGTTTGCAAACTTGCAATCTACAAATGGGCCTGGGTTCCTATGGGTTGAAAATATATTTGAGATAACATGTTAGCTAGGGTAAAAAGTACATGTACTTAAATAAAATCATTACTATAATTCTTAAAGCCCTTTACCCAATTACAAACACATTTTTTCATTTTGTGTTTGCAAAGTGCTACAATTCCTAAAACTATTTTGAATTTGTTTTCTTTAAAGTTTAGAAGCAGAAATAAAACTCCTTTTAGCAAATATAAATAAATGCAACCATCAGAGGATAACGATACAAAAAAAACCTAAATGAACTATTCTGCATTTTCACAGTAGTTTAAAGGCGGGTGGTAATCAGTTTAATTGCAGTCCAATTTTGTGTGCAAATCGTGTTTTCATTTAAGCTAAATTTATTATATATACAGTACTACATAATATTGACATTTAGTCATTAATTCAAAGAAAAGTTCAGGTTGTCTCATAGAACTAATTCAATGTCAAAAATGACTGAGTTTTTGGTCATTGCCTCCTCTTGTCCTCGATTCTATTGCTCAAAGATTGCTATTGATATAGATCCCACACAAAACCCTTTGGTTTCCTGACGTGTGCTGAGTAACACGAGGTCTTAGTCCTGCTATTTATTCTGAGCAGCTCAGAAGAGTCACAGGACTGGCTAAAGGCTGCATCAGCAGGATTGTGATTTCAGGGAAAAACATGCACTCTCTTGATCTCCAGGGGGCAAAATCTCTGAGGCTGTGCTCTAAATTCACTCCAACATCAATGCTACAGAGTGAGCTGCTGCCTTGATGAAATGAGCCTTCCACCCACCCAAAAGGAAGACATGTAATTATCCAATTTACACTCCAGAGCTTTCCTCTTGAAGAAGCACCCTCCCTTCTAAACACACAAGCTGTGATGTTTATCAAATGTCAAGCTGTTCCAATGACAGTGATGAAGGAAAATGACAGTGTGACATCTGTCATTCAATTGGTGATTAAGTCCCATAGAAGCACCGATGGTTCCGATAACATTCATGCAACTACACCTAATTTAGTCTTAACAGATAGATTGCTGATGTTAAATATTTTACTTTTATATATGGATCGAGAGGTAGCTAATCAGAACATTTCATCATTTCCTGTTTGACTGGGAAATGCTGAGTTTAAAGCAAAGACGCGTTTGACTGAGAAAATTAAAAACATTTGAAATCCAAGCTAGTGTGAAGTCAACTTTGTGACATCTTAAAGCCTCACAATCTAAACCTGATGCATGTTTACCACAATCACTACAAAGGATATTTTCCACAGCCAAGTCTAAAGATGAGGGTTTTCTTCCTTGTATGTGTTCAGCCTTTAGTTGAAATTACAGAAAGTGTAACCCTCAAAAATGAAAACATTCCTTCTCTTATCACATTAAAATGAAAACCCTGATGGCAAACAGGAGAGTTTAATTGCCCAAGTCAAAGTCTTGACCTTAAAACTAACAGTTGGAATGGAAGACTTATCACCAGTACTTCTTTAAAACAACTTGTTAGGAAAAAATACCAGCCAGTTGGTGTTTATGCATTCCCACAAATGAAACAGTTGTCAAATGACCTTTTATGTTTTAAACACTCAATGATGTCCTTGAGCAAAAAACATACAAAAAACAAATGAACATTGTTCACAAACCCCAACCAAACTCAAGTTTTTACGCTTTCATGTCGTATATTGCAAATTCTTAATAAACCACAAAATCCAGGACTCCACTTAATTTAGCATCGCCTTAAATAATAAAGAATGCTATTTTTTATATAATTGAAAATAAGGTCAGGCATGAAAGGTTTAAGGCAAGTCGCCATCTTGGGCATCGAATCTGCTACATGATATGCAATGTGTCCTGTGGCACAACTTATATCACTGAAATGCTCAAAAGTTTTGATTTTTGTTTTTTATTTTTTTAGATTGGATTCTTGCATGGGTTATTTGGGGAAAAAACCCTCCTTCCACACAGTTCATCTATATTAATGGTGCCAAACATGTACTTGGTTTTTGCTGTTGCAAAATAGGAAGACCCATAATTAACATAACTTTGAATGATTTAGTAGTTTCATGTTACCTGATGCAAGAGAAATATATGTTTCTTTTGAAAGAGTTATCCATTGTACTATAGAGGCGTAACGATTCAATTTAACTACAATTCGATTCATATCATAATTGCTGGTTGATGATATGATTCATAGTCATGTTGAACGATTCAATTCAATCCGATTCACTGACTTAAAATCGATCCAGGACATCTTTAGCCAAAAACATTCGCTAACGCTTTCTTTTACAGTACTTACAGTGTACTTAAGTGGTACTTACATGGTACTTATTGTGTAACTACTGATAAATACCTGGTACTGAACAGTGCAGTTGAGGTTTCCAGATTCCTTGTGTTTCTTGCAAGATAATAAAGTGTAAATTAAATGTGTACAAACAAACAAGTAAACAAGAATTTATTGCAAATGCATTCACATTTTAGCTTCATTAAGTTCACCCGACAGTTGTTTTTTTAAATCAAAATAATACAAAGGCAACATTGTTATAACATTCTTCCACACTTTCTGGTCACTGAACTGATCATTTTTTGCTGCCATCACAACGTGTGTTATCCACTGTAATGTACTTTTTTACATTCTAGTAAAATAAATCTACTGTGCCTCAATCCAAGTGGTATTTTCCTAGATTAGCAGGCCTCAGACAGATAGATCTGGTTAGATTCTAGGTTTATATCAGTTTATCGATTCAATCGATTAATCATTACACCCCTAGTATTAATATATACGATAATCAATGAAGTCATCTGAACCAGTAACATTGACTCTGACGTCAGAAAAAATATTTAAACAATATTACCATGTAAAGATGTTCAGGTTTACAAGTAAGACAAAAACATGTTCCTGAATGAGTAAAACGTGGCCATCTGGGATTAGAAGAACAGACGTCTTCTCACAACTACTCAAAGATTACTTGAATATGACTGAACTTTATTTGTCTGACAGGGATAAATTCACTCAATATGACAGTTAAAAGAAGAGAAAAAAAATTACAAACTACAGATCGTCAAAAACAAAAAACTAACAAGCAAATAAACAAACAAACAAACAAAAAAATAAATAAATGTGATGACCTGGTCAGACAGGAGTTGTTCAGGAACTTCTCAGCCCCTTCAATCGGGTGCGGTGGGTGACAGCACATGTGCATGATAGGTAGGTTTAGGGTAAGGGTTAGACTCTGTATGATTATGACTTTCTCATAACCAGTTACATTTGTTTTGAAGTGGATTCATGACATCTGGATTTAAACTCTTCTAAACTTTTTACCACTCATCCAAGTGACTTCATCAGACAGATGCCATGACTCAAATTCAGCACAACGCCACCTGGATAGACCAGACCAGAACTGTAGTTGACCATCTGTGGTTGTTTAATCCCGGTCAATCTGTATGTTCATCATCTTCATTCATCATCGGTCCTCTTAGGGTCTTGTTTATCTCTGTAAGAGTAAACCGGTCACATTTTAGGAAGCTGCACAAAGATTTGCTAGTTTGGTTCTAAGGAAAATAAATTGTTGTCTTTGGGAAAGTACTGCATTAGATTAGGAAGTTTTTATCTACTATGGGTGCGGAATAAATTATTGTGTGTAATGCTTGCTAGATTCTCTTTAGTTTTCTGAGTCTTGCTTGGATAAAAGATTGAAACAAAGCCCTCTAATGAATAATTGGCCTGGGTTCATAACTGCTGCTTTTGTCTTCTGGTGGGATGTTGCTTAAAGAACTGCGCGTTACTGTGTATCAAAGGATTCTGGGAGTACAAGGATGCCCATTTACATTTGCCAGTCTCTGCGTTAATGCAGTCCGTTTGTATGTTTTTAATGTTTTGTTAACCACAACATTTATTCACCACTTGATCCAGTAAAAATCCCCACAATAGGAATTCACGAGTTTAAGAACAGCATTGTCCACTGTTGACTGTATGACAAGAGAGCATTTCACTGACTTTACAAACCACCCTTTTGTAGAATCTTCCATCCTGCACTCTTGCTTAGCACAAAGATTCACATAGAAATGGAAATTCTACCATTTTGTACTAGGTTTTAACCATATGTACGACACTTGTAAACTCTTCACATTTTTAAGCCACTTTTTACTGATTATAGAGTAACAAGATTTTGAGAAATGTGATTTTTTTCCGTAAACCTTGTCATGAACATCTGCAATATTGCAAAAAACATCACAGGAAATGATGACAATCAAAGAACGCCATCTATTGGCCATTTGTTAGAAAACAATCAATGTTTTTGAACTAGAATTTGAAGTTTTGAATTTAAGACTGAAAATACTTTCAACACCTTATGCATGTATGAAATACAACTTTAAAATACTACTTTAACAAAAAATGTTTTTTTAAATTTCACATTAAAATTATGAGATGATATCTTTCCTACTTTGACTTTCCTGCACAAGGGTATAGTTTCAAAGGCCATGCATATGTAGGCATAGGCGAACTGAACATTTTGAAATTGTCTTTTTTACAAAGTGTTCTTTTTTTCTATTGTTGGTTTATATGACTCATAAAATAAATATTTGGCTTTAATTTTTTTGTTAAGGACTCAGCATGTGTATGATTCTTCTCAATAGTTTTTCTTTTTGGTTTTAACCCTTGTGCTATCCTAGGCACTTTAACATTGGGAGTTGGGTCATCTAGACCCACTAGACAGTGCGCTGGACCTTTTTTCTTCAATGATTTGTGATCTTCACTGGAAATGAAAATCATGTTTTTGGGGGGTTTCAACATGTTCTTATAGAGTTTTTCTAATGATTGAGGACATACCTCAATTTTTTCAATTTTTGTATACAAATGGATCAGAAGAAGATAAAAACCAGCTGTTTGAAAATGCTCTAAGTTATGATGCAGCAAGTGAAATGGTTGGGCCACAAACTCTCAGCAAATGTGAGCCAAATTTTTGATGAACTACTGCTGCTCTGCAAAAACTATGTCGTTTTTGATTTTGGCAAATAAAAACCAAAAAACAACCTGCATATTCCTTAGTAAAAGACGACAGTGAATTACTTTACAATAGATAAAAAAAATTAGTTGGAGTGGAGTTGGAGATTTGTAAAGCTTTCATGTGATTTCTTTTAAAGCTTGACATCATCATCATCATCATCAGCCTGTCACGCCACTGCTGGCGGGTGGCCTCCACATCTTACTCCACTCATCACGGTTTTGGGCACTCTGGGTCCACGTGCTGCCTGCCTTCTGCTCGATGTCATCTCTCCATCTTTTCTTCGGTCTTCCCCTTCCTCTCTTCCTGTCCCACGGAGTCCATTCTGTTGTTTTCTTAGCCCATTCGTGGTTCTTCATTCGGGCTACATGTCCTGCCCACTTGCCTTTGGCTTCAATTCAACCACTTTCTCGATGACATCCTTCACCCCCTGTTCTTGATCTTAAGTCTTCGTTCCTGACCTTATCTCTCCTCGTAACACCCAGCATTGATCGTTCCATGCTCCTCTGGGTGATTGCTAGTTTCTCTCTTTGGTGGTTGATAAGTGACCATGTCTCAGCTCCATACGTCATTGATGGCAGTATGACAGTGTTCATGATCTTCCTCTTGAGACACATGGGCATTTTTTGATCTCTCAGAAACGTGCTGTACTGTCCGAATCTCTTCCAAGCTTGACATAAAAAACCTAATTTACAATATGTAGCAAAGTATGAACACTAAAGAAATGTATTTATTTGCTAATTTATTTTGCTTTTTTGTTACCTGAGAATGTGTAATTCAGTAATCTTAAAATACAATATACAATTGTTTATGGTCAATGACAGATTTTTCGTTAAGTATTTTGTAATAACACACTTTTACCACAAGATGGCAGTGTTTCTACATTGAAACAGTTGACGCTGCATTTTCCTCACTTGTCTTTGCGTGTGTACATCATGTTTTGCGTTTATAGCAAAAATCATTGCTCTTTATTCATTTTTTAACTTTTTACTATTAATCTCATATTTTCATATTTGTTTAAAAATTTAGGCAAAAATACCTTATAATAAAAGAACAAATTTTTAATTAATTTTAAAGATAAATTAACAGTTTAACAATATTTTTCTAAATTACATTTGCAGAGTTTAAATATGTAAAAGTTATTTTATATCTGTAAATTGATCAGATACGCTTCTTTTTTCTTCCTGCTGAAATATTCTGGTCACTGCTGTGTCTCTTTTAACTCCTGATGGCAGAGTGGAGCTCAGTTTTACTAGTTTTAAACATCTTAATAAAGTCTTTGCACAGTTTCTTTCAGTTTCATAATAATAATAATAGCATTTTTTTTAAATCATCATAGGTAAAACAAACAGAAACAAAGCGGGTCAAAAATGTTGTTGATCTCTGAACAGTCCCTACAAACAGATTTGTGTGGTGTCCTCATTACACCAGAACATCTACAAACCACAGTGTTAAAGATCTGACACAAAACAGTCAAAAAATATTTGTATTTGGTTAAAGCTTCTTATTTACTCATTCTAAATCGCTCCACTGATCTCAGTTCTTAGTTCGTGTCTGATTGAATGTCCTATAAATGTAGACCCTGTAACATAACTGGATATGTCCTTGCAGTTCCACAGTGCTCCGTGACATTGTTAGCCTGATACAGTGTGGCAGGTAAAGTGAGTCACAGCAAACCAGTTCTGTGGCTGGAGGCTAATATCAAAGCATTAAAACAACAAATTACACTAAAACAGATGAAATATACGCAGGTAAACCAATTTTTTCCTCTATTTTGTATTTACACTTTTTTAGGATCATATATGCAGTAGATATTTTTTGGTATAGTAAACAAAATATGGACTAGGGAAACAGTTAGGCACATGTTTCTTTAGCTATTGCTTTATATTATTGCTTTGAAGATCCAGAAATACATTTCTGCTCAGGGCTCATTTTAAATATCATGAACAGGGCTCGACCGCAGTCGACTTGGGGTCAAATACCAAAAGTATTTTATAAGAAATGAATGAGAAGACTCCATTTGGCAATGGAATATGTAGGAATATTTTATTTGGCGGTATTAATCTCCTTTTTTAATTCCACTTGTTTCTGATGTCAGTCGAGTCCATGTTTCGCCTCTGGCTCTGCTCTAAACTCTGTGGCTCCTCTGAGAGTCGGCAGCTTCCCTTTTTATGAGCCTCATTTGTAGTAAGAGAGGGCTGCTCAATATATGGATTATCCAACCTCAACCAACAGATCTGTTTTCCTTGACACCTCTGAAGTGATAAACAAGCAGCAGAGTAGCAGAATCTGTTGACATCAATTTAGAAAAACAGCTTGTGAGGAGGGGATGTAGTGCACAAGCCCAGATCTCTCCCAAACAAGTCAACAAGCAGTCATACTGTGCTTTTATAGACAGAGGGAGAACTCACTGGTGAAGAGACAAATCTTTTGAGTCTTCATCTGGATTAGTTTTTGGCAAGATTAACAAACTGTGCTTCCTCCTCTGCCCTTCAGCTACCCCACTGAGTCTGAGCCGTAAGCATAATCCTCAGCTGGAGCAAAACATCTGCGTGTGGAGAGAAGGGAGAGGGGGAAAAGTCTCAGCAGGGTGGACAGCAGATGGTGACACTGCAGCAGCACTTCTCCAGGTACTATCATCTCCACATGAATCAGACTGCAGAAACCAAAGTACTCGTACTGAGCTTATAATGGACTAATATGGATTGAAACCACTGAAGTTTAAACACATCTTTAACATCAGTTTGTGATGACAAGTGCAGCAAAAAATAAAATTTCTTTTCAAAATGTATTCCTATTTCTTTGATTATAATTGGAAATAGTATGATTTTAAGCTTAAATTAAAAACGAATAAATAAAATAAAGAACAGCATAAGGGTGCGTTGTTGCAGGTTTTTCCGTGTAGTGAAAAGAAATTTCCAAAATGTATACCTTCTGGAAAAAGATGAATGTATTTAGTCAAAAGTTTTGCCTCATCAAGCATTAAATAATCTTCCAAATAACTGAATCTAATTTGGATTTATTTAAATATTGTTATATATGGTAATAAAATTTCAGTGACATGTCAGACAATGAAATTTCTATTTTAGGACAATGAGTTAAATTATCAACTAGCATTTAGTCAATACTAGTAAGACTGAAGTTGAAACATGCAGGCAAATTGGTGCTATTTTGGACAATCATATACAGACTTGCTTTTTTTCTAAAGAAACATTCAGATCCCAAAATGCATGAGACAAAGAAACAAAGTGAAAAACGTAACAAAGAATGTTACAAAAGTAGAATGACAACAGAAAGGTAGACCTTGGTATCGGAGTAGAACTGTCTGAACTAAAACTCACATAAAACGAGCTAAATATGAAGAGAAGTATGACAGAGAAAATTCATGCATGACTCTCCATCCATTCATTCATTTTCTTAACCTGCTACATCTGTTCCGGGTTCACGGGGTTGCCAGAGCCCATCTCAGCAACTGCTGGACGAAGGTGTGAACATCCTGGACGGGTCACTAGTTTGTCGCAGGATACATGACCGATTGTCTTGAAAAGTGGTAAACAGCAGCAGTAACCCTTGTGCTAGGCACTTTAACGTTGGGAGTTGGGTCATCTAGACCCACTAGACCAGGGGTCGGGAACCTATGGCTCGCGAGCCATATTTGGCTCTTTTGATGGTCACATGTGGCTCGCAGACAAATCTTTAATTATACTTTTTTTTTCATTAGACCAGTCCTTCTCGGGCGCGATGCGATGCCAGAGGCGCGCAGTAGTAGCGGTGCTTAGAGAGAGAAATCTGCGCCAGCGCTATCAGTTACTATTATCTATAATTTCACAGAGTTTGTACCAACTGGAAACCTGTGAATTGCCGTGCCTAAAACTGCGCGCTCCCGTCTCTGAGAAAGAGCGCGCAGTTGCGGGGACGGGATGTGTGAGGAAGAAACCAGAGGGTGGGGGTGAGGGGACCAGCAGCAGGTGAAACGCGCAGGGATTGTAATAACATAAAACCCGCTGCCCGTCACTCACTGCAGCGTGTGAGTATATGTTTGGCTCCACGTCTGCATGTGAGCAGTCTTTGTCACATCTACAGAACATTCAGACCTACGATCACGTTTAAAGTCTCAACGCCTGCATGAAGCAGAAACTCACCACCTATCAACCAGACTAGACAATCAGCAGAACCACCACGAGAAATACTCATCATTTATTAGCAACAGCATAACAATGTTATTAAAAAGAATCCACAGACTTATTGTACTTTAAAAGTGTTGAATTTACATCAAATGCACACATTCATTTGTATATTTAGTTTTAAACATATTGTCGCGGACTGAGTTGGATGGCTGTTGGGCCGCGTTAAAAGTTCTGGAGTTCATGAACGCATCAAGCAGAGATCTGATTGGCTCTCAGTTCTGTCGCTCAGCCTGTTGTTAGGTAGTTTGGACCAATGGGGTTCAGCTGTGGGCCGAATAAGGGAAATGGGAGGGCTGACGGGGCAGGAGCGAATATAAAGTTGGGAGAAGCGCTCTTGTCTCTGCGGGAGAGATTGAGGAGTTGCTGAATTAATTGTACGGCGTTTGTTGCGGTCTGCAGTAACCAGAATAAAGAACCTTAAATGAGGTTAAGTCTCCATGCCTCAGTGTGGGAAAAAGACACTACATTATTGTATGGCTCTTTCGAAATTACATTTAAAAATATGTGGCGTTTATGGCTCTCTTGGCCAAAAAGGTTCCCGACCCCTGCACTTAGACAGTGCACTGAACCTTTTTTCTTCAGTGATTTGTGAACCTCACTGGTGTCCATGGATTACATGAAATCTTTCCACCTTTATCCACCTTTATCCACCATGGCAGGAATAACACGTCAAAGTAAGGGTGGGGTCATCTAAGATAGCACAAGTGTTAAAAACAAAAATTAAATCATATGCACTGATGTAATGACACAACAACCATCATGTGTGGCAAATAACTGCAGTCAGGTGTTTACATTCCATTGGTCAAAACTCTGACAAAAGGGGAGGAGCTAATATCAATTAGGAAGTCAAAAATTACTTTCCCAATATGAAAAAACAAAACAGGAAAGTAACATAGAGCTGAAAAAAAAATTAAATCACAACCTTTCGGTAATCTAATATAGAAAAGAAACAGTCTGAAATGAAAAAGGAAAAAGAAATTTAATCAACTGCAAAAAAAGAAAAAACAACAAGAAAACAGTGCAATGCTTCCAACAATTTCAGGTAGCATTTTGTTCTGGCTTTTACTCCTTAACACCCAAATGCAATATTCCATCCATCCAATCATCCATCTATTCAACCATCCATCTATGTTCAGAACGTTGAGGTGTTGCTGGAGCAGCAGTGTAAGGTGAAGGCGGGGCACACCTTGAACAGGTCACCAGTTTGTTGCAGGGAGACACACTCACATGCTCACCTAGGGGCAATTTAGAGATACAAATTATTCCATGAAGCTTGTTTATGGAATGTAGGAGGAAGCCGGAGCGCTCCAGCCCCTATAAAATTTCAGAATTTTCATTTGAAAGTTTATATGGGTCTTCACAAACCAGAGTTAAAGTTAATATGTTGACACTTTCATAAAATTTCTCCTAAATGTGAGATATTTTTACTTCACAAATGGGTTTTGTGTAACATGACCAGCAGTTTGTCATTCTTGCCCAAGAACATCAAATGATTCACCGTTTTTAATGGAAATTTTTACATTCATTTTTACACAATGAATTAATTAATTTATTTTTAACCCCTTAAATCTTGCTGATAAACTTGAACTAATGGTTTTTGCATATCACAAAAAGCAGACTGCCCTACTCTTGGCTGATTACCTGGTTCAGGTGTGTCCAGCCAATCAGAACATGCCAGAGCAGGGTATGTTGGAAAACATGCAGGAATGCGGCCCTCAGTGCCCACCTCTGGTCTAAATGGTTCTCCAGCTGTGGTTTGCTATAGTTTTCCTCTTTCTGACTGCTTGCTGCAACAGTAACTTACACTTCCTTACATTGCTAATGGTCTTATATAACCTTTGAGTAACACATGCAGCTTTTCTGACACGCTACTGGAGTTCCTTTTGACCTATTCCATCATCCCACCTACTGATTTTATTTTGGCCAGGCCTGCTTCGGGTCAGGGGATTTGGGGCAGAAACAAACCCAAATCCCTTCCGCTATGATCACAGTCAGCAGTGCCACTGGCTGCTCCACAAACTTTAAATAGGAGAAAAAGCTGCAGTGACAGTAAAAGTTCAAAATGTCATCTTTAAACAGAATATATTTTAAGTAGACAAGTGAGTCTGATAACTATTACAATGTCATAAATCTTCACTTCTAAATGAAAAACATCTAAAAGGATTGTTGTGGGATTATTGGATGTTTAAGAGTGTAAGTATTATTATTTACTGTGATACATTATGCATGTTTAAATTTAGGACAAACAACAGCTAATTGTTGAGCAAATGAGAAAAAAGAGCAGAGAAAGACAAAGGTGTTGAGTTTACAATCTAAATAGGATGTTTCCAAAGCCAGTGAGCATTTAGAAGTGATTTGACGGAGATCAAAACAAAACTGTAAGAAGCAAAGATATTTAATGTCCTTCTCCAATCATCTTTTGATATCTTTTCAAAGCGTTCCCATTGGTCTTATAACCCTTGTGCTATCCTAGGCACTTTACCATTGGGAGTTGGGTCATCTAGACCCACTAGACAGTGCACTGAACCTTTTTTCTTCAATGATTTGTGAACCTCACTGGTGTCCATGGATGACATGAAATCTTTCCACCTTTATCCACCTTTGTCATGGTAGGAATAACACGTCAATGTAAGGGTGGGGTCATCTAAGATAGCACAAGGGTTAAGTCTGTTACACTGTTTTAGCCAAAACCAAAATACTTGTGCCATGTTCTAAGACATAGTTTCTGCAGAGCGGCTGTAGTTCGTCAGGATTTCACTTCTTAGTTGTGGGTGGGACAGTTGGCACAAAGCAACCCCGCCCCACATCCGCTACTGTGCTGAGAGCTCTCTGTTTAGGCACAGCAGGAAGCTTGTATTTTCTACATCACAAATACAATCTTTTTCAAATGGATTTTTTTTCGTCTGCTCCTGATTCATGATTTGAACAAAGATTTCCTGCAATTTTTAGCTTGATTTTCTTAAAATGTGTCGTCCATCATGAGAAAAATGCTAAAAGAACACTAGATCCTAAACTTGCATTTAAGTAATGCAATGATTAATATTTTGGCATCTCAATTCTCTATGCATGCTGACCCTCATCCTTGTAAAATTCTGAAAATCATTTTTTGGAAATCAAAGGTTGTGTTTTTTTAAATGCATTCCTTGCGACTCTTTTTACTCAGCTGAACGCACCAAGGCAGGTCATCACAGGGAAAGTTTATTTGACGATGATCTTCGTGCAGTCTGTACAAAATTATAAGGTGTGAAAATGCTCTGTTAAGATTATCATCTTCACATTCCCTCTTTTTTGCGCCGTAGCTTTCAATTAGTGAACTGCATTACCGCATCCTGTGGACTGGAAAAAATCACAACTTACCCCAGACGCTGCTAGCTTCTCGGTAAATTTTGAGCCTTGTCATAAACTATCACACGAAAGGAAATTTAGTCAATGATCCAAATGTAAGCAAACGCAGAGCTCTATCATAAAAGTTCTCTATGCAAGACTGCAGTCTGAAGCCACTGACAAAATGACAGAGATGAGCTTTTAATGTGAACAGAGAGTAAACATAGTTTGTGTGAAGGAGGATTTACCCACTGCACTTCTCCTTGAAGTAAAAAAAAAACAAGTTTTAGTCTTTCTGCTTTTGTTTCATTGCTCCATCTCAATATTGTAGCAAATGCGTACACACATGACCTTGTTCTTCAGTATCAAGTGCAAACAGGATGTTTGAGAAGTTCAGATTGTTCACCATTGGGATTTAAAAATCAAAGAAATGAGTCCTAAGACTTTTTAACATAAAATAACTAAGATTTTGTATTTAAGGGCTGCAAAGCTCTTCCCATCACTCTATTCATTGTGTTTTATCATACAGCCCACAGCATGGTCCATCAGGATGTTCTTTTCTGTTTGTGTAGCTAAGTAACAAGGAAAGATGAATAGTATTTCATGCATGAACAAGATAGACCTATTCATTCGTGTTCTTAAGCTGCCTCTTGTGGAGAATAACAAAGGTCTGGTGGCCTATCTAGTGGTGTGCTTCATGGACAGGCCGCTGTACAGCTTGGGTCACGCAGAGACAAACAACTCTCATTCTGAAAGCAATTTTTCATTGCTATTTATTCGCAAATGCTTGAGTTCGACAACACTCCCATGGTGCTTAAATGAGCATGTGACCGCAAAATAGTCAGCACACTCGTTTGTTATTTGTGGTAAAATATTGTTTGAAATAAAAAAACATTCTGTTTTGTCATTTCTTATCGGATTCCTTGTCTAAAGTTTGCAGGGCTTTTGATGGTTCTCCACTGCTGTTCGTGTAATACATAACTTGGCATGATTTTGTGCAAACATTTCCAACTGTCAGTTGTTTTCAAACCCTAGGTATTTGACTGAATTTGAACGCGTCTTGTTTTTGTTTTGTTTTTGTGTTTTATTGATGGTCATAGCATGGAGGAGACTGTGAGAACTCTGCTACAGAATCAGGACACAATGGAGGGGCCCAAAGTGGATCCGCTGGATTTAATGAAAGCATACAAGGTTAGCCCCATCTCTTTTATTATTTTTATTGATATCAAATTAACTGCCAAAAGAACACAAGTTCAGGGTTTGTTTTTAATAGATGTAAATGTATACACTCTGAGAGAATGAATATGCTGTTAAAAATAATATCCCATGCAAACAAAGCAGCTCTGATTTTTGTGGTTGTTTGAACAATCTCGTAAAAAATTGGAGAACGGTGCAGTGACTCTCATTATTAAAGGGTCTCAACATTATTTATCAGTCATGTTTTGCATTTTCTTCTGGTCTTTTAAACCCAGACATTCTCCTTTTTACTTTTATTTAGCAAAACACAACTGAATGCAGCATTATTTACAATTGTAACAGTTCAGTTCTCTCATAGATGAAAAACCAGCATTACTTTGCCCCAAAAACGGATGTGTTCAATTCTTCAAACCATTTCTGAAAATGTTTTGTGTTGACAAAAGCTGAAAGTTTGCAGTGGGCAGTTGCTGCAAGCATTTGGCATGTTGTTTCGGAGAGTTTACTTCTGTTAGATCTGGAGCTTCCATCCTTTTCTCTCTGACTCCGAGGCATGCATCTGTCCTTTTCTGCACAGGATAAACTCCTGGAGGAAATGTGGAAGCAGCAGGACAGTCTGGAGGGTCCCACAGCCACAGCGGCAGAGATGTCTGCCTCACCAGAGGCTGGCGGTAGTTCAGAAGGAAACTCAGAGGACAGCAATCCCCTGCTCGAGCGCCTTCGAGCACTAGAGGTAAAGTGGATTGCACGGTCTACTTCTTACCCTTTCTCCTGTTCCACACACTGCTACACCTACTGTTTAAATAAAGTTTCTCTTTTGGCTTAGAACACAAAGACTGAACAAGTTAGGTCAGTGTGTTTTACCATGCATCCACTTCATTTTTGAGAAAATAGGAGTCCAATGTGACTAAAAGTCCTCCTGAAGGCATAAACCAATCAGAACAGAGAACAGAATTGTTTTAATTATTAAATAACTGACAAATGCATGTATATTTAGAGATGAAGTTTGACTTAATGGACAATGTAAACTATGGTGGCCCTGAAATGGAAATTACACCAACAAATCACTAAATGCAAAAACATATTAAACATCACAATTAAAAAAGCAAAACAAGTACTATAAAAACATTACATCTTAAAAATCAGCAAAATAAAATTAAATGAAATAAAAATTGAAACAATTTGAAAAACAAAAGTAAGTTCCAGAAATCAAATTGAAATGTTAAAAAATGAAACACAATAATAAACAGTAAAAGGTAGGTAAAAGGAAGAACCCCCGGGTGGTGGTGGGCGGCTTTTCTGGGGCTGGGGGTGCTGTCCGGGGCGGGGTCACGGACTGGGCCACCTGGTGGGGCGGAGGACTATCCTCCTGGCTGGGCTGCGTGCGGCCTGCAGTCTCTGTGCTCCTGTGCCTCCCTGCTCCTTGCAGTTTGGGGGCGGTCCTGCTTGCCCTGGTCCAGGTGCCTGGCTGGACTGCCCGGCGGGCGGATTCACTCTATTTGCTTTACAATGCCGGTGTTGGGGGGCTCTGGCCACCGCTTCTGCTTGATTTGTTGTCGGGGTTTTGCACTTCAGGGCCACCTCAGTAAACTCTGAGAAATATTTTTTTCCACCTTAAAAAACAAGATTAAGATCTCACAGCACTGGATTTGATCAAGAGTTAATAAAGAATTCCTATTGTGACAGGGTGCATAAAACTCATGTTGATCATGGGGATCATCTTACATTCATAAAAAAGGGATCAAACGGAAAACTACAATTCCCTTCATTCATGGTATGCTTCATTGAGTAAAAGATGGAGAAAAAAAACTATTTCAACTTCACCTACAATATGTTAAAATGACAGCTTCACACATAATTTTGTTTGTGTTATATTTTACTATTGATCAAAATAAACAGAAGTGGTGGTATAAAACATTTTTATGTGGTTTTATCCACACTAACAGCACTAATGTCCCTTTAAAAACACACTGCAATCTCATTCATAAAGGTCATGTTGGTTCCTTGATGCTGCAACTGTGAACTCAATTCAAGCCTCTCCTGTGTGTTGATGCATTACTTGTTAATCAATATAGTGTGTAGGATTCAGACTTTTCCTTCCTTAGTCCAATGAACTGAGGAATTTCTATTAAAGAAAAACAGAGACATTTACCAAAAAGACTACATGTTTTATTACTGCTTGTAGCTTTTTTGTTCAAATTTGATCTGTACGTTTTCTCAGTCACATTTAGCTTTAAGGTTTCATATGTTCCATGCTGCAATACACTGTTCTTTTTTACTTGTGTGCGTTTGTACCTGCAGGCGGAGAACTCTGCTTTGTCACTGGAAAATGACAACCAGAGAAAGCAGTATGAACGCTGTTTGGATGAGGTGAGGGCTTTCACAGCACTATGTTCCCATTTATATAGTAACCACACGTTTACACTGCCTCACCGTGAAGCCATCAACATGTCGGTGGGTTTAAAATATCTTTGACAACTGACATAAAAGCTCCCATGCTACCTGAGTATGGCTGTAGGTCAATAAAATACTCAAATAAAATCCTCATACTTCACTGTATTTGGCCTTGTGGATTTTTGCCCTTAAAACAACTGACATGTCCAAAGTCCCCCTGGAAATATGAAAAATTGAGACTTCTTTGAAAACAACCATTTCCACACACAGCAATGTGTGAATGTGACCTTTAACATAAGTTTTAACACAAAAGGAATATTTCTACAGAAGAAGCTGCTCCTAATGGAAACACTTTAGGGCACTTGATGTTCAAAAGGTTGAACAGGAAGTAACACTTGTCCAGCTAAAACCTGAATGTGACACAAAGCAGAGTGGAAGGTGGTCCTGACACTTCCGCTGATGCTGTTAATGCATGGATTCAGAAACTGGAGGGTTTCGTCCTTTGAGGCCAAACAGTGAATCACACAACATCACTCAAGCATATAGGTTTTCTGTCGCACACCTCCATTATTTTCTTGCACCCTTGACTAATTCAATTGATTTTAATTCAATTCAGTTTTATTATAAAGTAACACATCTGAGGATGTTTCAAAGTGCTACACATAGAGCACAAAGATTAGAGCTTTACTGATTCAGTATGGATCACTTTAATGAAGGCAGATTATCTTAAACAAATGGCCCATGTAATTGACCAACAGACTACATGAAAGGGTTTTTGGTGCAATTCCCCTATTTAGCAACCTCAAGGCAACCATAGAAAGACAGAATTCCCTCGACATGAAAAATTAGAGCAGCAGAACCAGACTCAGTATAAGGGTGACCATCTGCTCTAATAGTTTAGTGTCTAAGAGAAAGAGACAAAAACAACAAAATAAAAGAAATGTGTTGTAAAACAACCTTGCAACGGACTGGCAACCCATCCAGGGTGTATCCCGCCTCTGCCTGGGATAGGCTCCAGCAACCCCCCTGACGTCAAAAGGGGTTAAAAATGTTCAGGAAATGATTGCAAGCTAGTAATTATAGTTATAAGAGTAAGCAGATGGACAAAAACAAAATCCCTGAAACATCTTGTATTGGACAAAAGATGCAAGTTAGTGATTGGAGCAGTTTGTGACCAGGAAGCAGATAAACTCAAAGTCATGGAACAGTTTTTAGAAGACAAATTATTTTTCAGGAACTGCTCCAGTGCAAGAACATGATGAAGATGAATAGAACTCTACATCCCTGGAACCCTTTGCTGTGAAGCCAACACGGTCAGTTATTCCTGATCTCTCACTTGGAATCAGTGAGAGAAAAGGAATAACTGTAATCAATCAGAATAAATATGCTGGTAACTCCAACAGCAAGAATACAGAATTAAGATGGGGAAATGTATCGTCTGTGAAGACAAAATATACAAATTTTTAACAGCAACAATGAAAACACATAAAAATGACAGAAAAATGCAAGAAATACTGGAACATCTGTTAAAATAACACAAGTTAGTGACACCACAAATGACTTAAGTTCATGGGTAAGTATAAACAGAATAAAGATTTACAGTACAGAATGTGTGGAAAAATGCCACTAATGCATTCAAAACAACACCCTCAGAAAGGCTTTGCAACCAAGATGTTTATTTTATTTTGAAAATGCTTGGAAAAAGTAGGTCAGTACATTGATGGGTTTGTAGTCATAAGAATCATTTTAATCCAAATGTATTTGTTGTTTTCTGTTTTATTATTGTTTTTTATGCCTTTTGCACTCAAGCATATTAGATTTTGTCTTGGGGGAGAATTTGTTATTGAGCATATGAAAGATTTCAATTGACTGTAACATTTAAATAAACAGAAAAAAACACTTCAAGATGTTTTATCTTTTTTTGTATTTTTTTTCCTGACAGAGGAAAAAATAACTAATAAAAATGTTTCTACTACTAGAAATCTGGAGATGAAGTTTGAATTGTATGTTTGTTTTCTCTCGAGTTTGAGTTAGTGATGCAACTGCATTCCATTTTGCAGCTACACAATCTGATGTATTTCACAAGTCTCTTTCATGGTGTTTGATATTATTTACAGTCTCCCAGCATCTTTCAAAGTTACTAAACACAGAAAACATTCAGGACACTCAAAATATCTTTTTAACTTATATTTCTCTCTTTTTTGCTTTTTTTTTTTGTTAAGGTTGCTAACCAGGTGGTCCAGGCACTCCTCACACAAAAGGTTTGTTTTTCCTCTGAATGAAGGCAGAATCATAAATGTAGTCAGTTAGTTAAGTTTTCTTCAAGCTTAAGAGCTATCATATAAATAAATTTGGTAGTATCTTACTGTGGAAGCATCAAGTAGGAACCCGCTTTCCTGAAAAGTTGATGTTTTCTAAAATACGTTAAAAAGAAAGTCTGATGTTTTTATGTTAACCAATTACACGCGCACTCCATACCTAGGAAAACTGTTTGGTGTTTTGGTGTAAACGGCTGACATGCAAACCATCATGTCACTGTAATGGAGTTATAAAAAGAAACCTGCTGAGAGAACCTTAAAATATACACTCACTGGCCACTTTACTAGGTAAACCTTGCTAGTACGGGGCTGGACCCCGTTTTGCCTTCAGAACTGCATTGATCCTTGGTAGCATACATTCAACAAGGTACTGGAAACAGTCCTCAGAGAGTTTGGTCCACGTTGACATGATAGCATCACCCAGTTGCTGCAGATTTGTCGGCTGTTCATCCATGATGCCAATCTCCCATTCCACCACATCCCAGCTCTATTGGTTAGAGATTTGGTAACTGTGGAGGTTATTTGTGTTCAGTGAACTCATTGTCATGTTTAAGAAACCAGTCTGAGAGGATTATAGCTTTATGACATGGCGCCTTATCCTGCTCAAAGTGGCCATCAGAAAATGGTACACTGTGGTCATAAAGGGATGGACATGGTCAGCAACGATGCTCAGGTAGGATGTGATGTTGTTACCATGCTCAATTGGTACTGAGGGGCCCAAAGTGTGCCAAAAATCATTTTCCACATCATTACAACACCAGCCTGAACTGTTTATACAAGGCATGATGGATCCATGCTTTCATGTTACCAAATTCTGACTCTATCATCCAAATGCTGCAGCAGAAACCGAGACACATCAAACCAGACAACATTTTTCTTTTCATCTATTGTCCAATTTTGGTGAGCCTGTGTAATTTGTAGCCTCAGTTTCCTGTACTTAGCTGACAGGAGAGGCACCTGGTGTGGTCTTCTGCTGCTGTAGCACCTCTGCCTCATGGTTGGACGTGTTGTGCTTTCAGAGATGTTCTTCTAAAGACCTCTGTTGGAACCAGTGTTTGTGTGAGTTACTGTTGCCTTTCTATCAGCCGGAACCAGTCTGGCCATTCTCGTCTTACCTCTGGCATCAACAAGGCATTTCCACCCACGGAATTGCTGCTCCCCCAATATTTTCTCTTTTTTGGACTGTTTTCTGTAAACTCTAGAGATGGTTCTGCGTAAAAATCCCAGTAGATCAGCAGTTTCTGATATACTCAGACCTCCCATCTAGCACCAACAACAAAAGTCACTTCAATCACCTTTCTTATTCATTCTGATGCTCTTAAACTGCAGCAAGTTGTCTTGACCATGTCTGCATGCCTGAATGCACTGAGTTACTGACATGTGATTGGCTGATTAGAAATGTATGTTAACGAGTAGTTGGACAGATGGGCCAACTAAAGTGGCCAGTTATCGTAACAGGGCATATATGTAAGGTAGAGCCCAGGCTTTGGTTGGAAGATGCATTCTAGTTCATGAAAAAAGTAAAAAAAACAATTTTTTTTTTAAAAAATACAAGAAAGAATGTTTCAAAATAAAAACAACAATTTAATGGCAAGTTTCCAAAAGTCAAGGATTGTGCAATGGTGAGCATAATTTGTTTTAGTGTTCAGTTCTATTAAATTTGAAATAATTAAAAAAAAACTCCTCTGACAACTTATACTTTTTTCAGATAACAAATGTTTATATTGAAAAAAAAATCACACATTTGTTAATGTTTTCAGAAAAATTACACATATTTATTTATTTATAAATACCTTGAATTTAAACAAATATATTTACAAATAAAACAGTAATACTTTCACAGCATGAACATAATTTCCAATAATAAAATCCCTCCTGACATTATCCATGGAATAAATCTTCACATAAAGTTGTCAGAAGGTACTTTGTATCAAATACAGCATTAGACATGTTTCTAGTGAGTGATACATTTGCAGCTGATACTCATGATATGTCCCTAAGGCCCCAATTTTGTTTTTCAGGACTTGAAAGAGGAATGCGTGAAACTGCGGACCCGTGTGTTTGACTTGGAGCAACAGAACCGTATACTGAGTGTGCTGTTTCAACAACGTGTCAAAATGTCTGCTGTTCCCATCTCCCAGGTAGGAGCAGATGGTGCAATGGATGCTAGAACACACAAACAGTCCAACCCTGCTCCAAGGCTGTTTGAATTTTACATGAGAAGTGCTCTACTTCTGAGGGTTAGAAACTTTCAAAAGGACCGCATAGAGAGAATAAAAAAACTACCCAAGTGCAAAAATGAACAGATTTGAAGTTGGGAATGCATTTTGTGTTCCTCTTTTAATTAGAGAATTTACTGTCAGAATTACTCTAATTATCTGTGAGCTACTCGTTTGCACTCACCCTTTGTTCCTTTAGAGTAAAATACTTCATGGAGAGCTGGACATTTCATCTGACGGAGCCAGAAATCCTCAAGAGAGTTGACCATGTTCTTCTTCTGAGCTTTAGAAGGGGCAAAACCTTTATCATCTTTAACTAAAATGACTAATAGTTCCTACAGTCGGTGAGCTCAATTCCCTCCACATTCTGAAATTAAAGCTTCACTTAATACTGAGTTCAGTCCTGTCCTGCTCCGTACTAGAGAAGTGTTTGCAGCTGCACAAACAGTAGATGAAAGAATTTTGTTTTCCTATAACAGGAGGAGGCTGCAAATTTTTATGCTAAAAACGCCATTTGGTCCAGTTTCTGACAGACCAACACCCAGCAAGACTGTTTAGAAAAATGCACTTTAATGTGTTTTTATGGGCATTCATGTATGACAGCTTTTAAATATTTTCAATAATTGACTCATAGAAGTGTTGTAATTTTCCTTACGTAACAATTGGTACTTATTTTACTTTTGATGGCAGTACATACAAGCTCCCTTCAAAATAGAATACATGGTGTCCTATAATCTCCTTCGGCTGCAGCAGGTTTAAATGTATTAAAACAAAAGAAAGTCAAACATGAGATTTCCTTTCATTTTGACTTTGGTCATAATTGGCCGACATCCTTTTTCTCCTTTTACTATTGAATATAAACATGACGACATTGCTGTAGAATCCTTTTTTTTTTTTATCTAAATGTGCCTTAAGATAATTCAAATAATAAACCACTTTCACCTCCATTTTACTCAGTCATCTGACATGTTAATAATCTAATTATAAATGGCAAAACTAAAAATTAAACTAAAGCTACAAAACCATTATTTACTGGTATTCTTTGGGTTTTTCTTCAGAGCCAAAGAGCTAAAATAGCAGGGATGAAGGAGTCGCATGTGGCTCCTGAGCCTCAGGTTGCAGACCTCTGACCTAGAAAATGGAAGCCTAATTTAAGCAAAAATTGTTGTTCCATTTTTTTGTAAATTTCTTCTTCATAGAACTATAAAAACACACACACATATTTGAGAGTCAGAACAGTTCTAGAGACTACAAAGATCTCAGCCTCACATTTCTGTACTCCCCTGAGGCTATATAAGCATGTGTGCATTACTAAAATGATTATTTCCTTTTTTGGCTAACAAAATTCCTGTCTTGTCCAATAAGATCACTCTCCTGCACCTTTAAATTTGAGATGACTGTTACTCTCCCCCTGTGATCTTAAATCTTTCACGCCAAAAAAAACCCACAAAATCTTTCACGCCACACTCACTTTCATTCCTTTGACACTCACACAACATAGAAACAGGCAGTTTTTGTCCTAAATTAACTGAATCCTGGAGCTCAGGTTTCAGGGCAGCCATTAATCACAGCAGTAAAAAGCCTCGGAAAGGGGTTGTGCTTGCCAGATATGTAAATGGAGCAAAAATTAGGCAAAGTAAGGAGAGTTTGCATTGCATTTTAGGCAGAGAGAGCTATGGGGAAAAACACTCAACTAATTTTATTTGCAATTTACAGACAGAAACATTCATTCTGATCCACACTATGTTCCACCTTTTAGGGAAGACTTTAGTACATTAAAAACAGGAATCTAAGTAATGCTGCAAGGTCACTTTCAATACTTAAAGTAGTTTAGAGGAATTTTTGAGCCAAAGAAAACATCTATAACTGCACAGATGTAACAAATTGATATTTATGCAGTTGATCTCTCGGTAGGTTGCTTTACGAAGCTGCATAGCCTTCTTGTTTTATTGACTTTAAAAAAGTTGAAAAACTGCATGTTTGTAGTCGTCAACAGGGTTGTTGGTCACTAAAGTACTAATATTTATTGATGGCAGTTGGTGAAAAGCCATCAGTAGTTGATGATTCATTGCAGAAGTCATGCTGAAAAAATCTGACTTTACAGCTAAGAAAACCCTGGTTTCCAATGCTTTTTAAAATATATTTTGCTTTGTTTATTATTAATGACAAGAGTAAGGTTGGTAGAGATTTTTTTGTTATTTGTTTTTGACATTGTTCTTTGTTTTTTGCAAATTAGCTTCATTGCTTTTATTAGAGTCCAATTTTTGTGGCCTTAATCACCATACGCCATTTTGATTTGTCTTCAAAATGCTGTTGATTTGGGCATAGTAAATGTTGTTCTTCCTAATTTAGGCTTTACTGTGAATCCAATGGGCGACTTCAGAGATGATGTGTCCAGTGTTTATATGTCTATGACTGGGAATGAGCAGGTACTTCCACCCAAAAAAAACAATGTAAACTAACTTTTGAGGTGGTGGTTCAGTGCTCTGCAAGGGCAAGAAAGGCAGGTCTTTGGTTTCATATTATATTTAAAAAAGAAATAAGCCATGCAGACAGAAATGAGAGGTAATTAGGCTACAAGGCGTATCTCTTGCTGTGATTGAACCAACAGGAAAACACAGGTTTACTGAAGCTAATCACAAACACTGATACTTGAAGTGCTGAACACCGTGCTGCTTTCTTGATTATTTCGATTAGGATGCAGGGAGGCAGCCATCAGCCAAAACCCAGTCCTGACACTACCTCAATTTGTATTCATTTATTTTACTTAAATGCTTAACATGGGTGTTCATAAAGTCAAAAACATTAACTATTTTAGGTTACATCTGCTTTAGTTGAGGCATAATATTAACAAAAAATGAGAGTAACATGCGTTCTTGTTTTTTGTCTTCTTTTCCAGGAAAAGAGATCCAGGTTTAAACAGACTGACTGATTTTGTCAATAAACTCTTGTTTGCTATATTAGTGCTCTCAAACACTGCAAACTGTTGTTCTAGAACACAGATCCACAGGATGTCTTCATTTTGCTGTGCAGTTTGTTTTTGCCTTCAGAGTTCGGAAGAGTTTAAGAACCAACTTAGATTTAGGGACACTCGAGATTCAAAAAACACTGCATGTTATGGGAATGGTAGTTGGAATTTTACCAATTTCAAATCAAGTAACGACATTTGTTGACAGTTTTGCTGGACAGGAGATGCAGCTGCTCATGCATGGGCCTCTCTGCGGCTTTCACTCTCGTAAAAGATAGCCTTTGTGTGCAGAACAATCCTGCAGATGTTAAGCTGCTTCTGCTCGAGAGAACCACCCATCTATGGACTGACCCGTGACCCAGAAGAGGAAATAACAGTTTCAGAGAAAAGTCTCGCTGTGAATTTGAAATAGATCCCTGTTTTTTTCATGTTGCTATTAAAAAGAGGGAAACTGGTACTGTAGCCCTTCAAAATTTTCACCTAAGTCTGATTTGATCAGAAAGAAAATAATCATGGATGGAGGCTGTAGGACCCAAATGCCTGACTAACCTGTTGAACAGATTCAAGGTCTTGATTAAATGAATTTAAACATGCAAAAAACAAATAACCTTCATACATGGGGGAAAAAAATGATGACATTTGTGGATTAAGTAACGATTTATTTTAACAACAATTCCGATTCGATTGTATTCACAGACCTAAAATAGATCCAGGACATATTTACCCATAACTTCATGTTAATGGCAAATTGTCATTTCTACATTATAATGAGATAAACCTATGGTGCCTCAATCCAACTGGTATTTTCCAAGGTTGATTATAATAAACTTCTTTCATTTTAAAAATGATTTTAAAATGGTATATGTTGATTGAATTCGATTTGATTAAAAACTTGCCTTAGGCAGATCGAACTGGTTGGATAAATCAATAAATTGAATAATCGCTACACCCCTAGAAATGAAGGGAATGCAAAACACAGGACCTGAGAGAGATCAATAGAAAACATCAGGTTTAGGCAGAACAAAATGTATATGCATATGTAAAATCCAGCCCTAACTATCAGATCATTTTCTTTTTAACCAAATAATATGATCTTTATAGCTAGAATATTTTGTTTTTGCTCTTTTTAAATGAAATATTGCTCCTAAACAATACTTTCAGCCAACACTTAAATTTGCTTTAAATTTGTTTCTGATTCAGAAATTTAAGACTTCGGTTTTGAAATTCTTCTGTTTTTTTAAGACTCTTCTTTGGTAAACTCCTTTGGACTAAGAGATAAAGTCCTTAATTAGGGATCATCATTTTTCTTTTACATTAAACATGAGAGCTAAAAGGACAGATTCCACCAGCCCTACTTTTGTAACAACAAGCCCTTTGAAATGATGAACTCCTTTTATGGGTACAACAGAATGTGGTGGAGAGGAAGTAATGTGCCAGGGGAGATGGAAATTTTGGATCTAGGGAGTGTTAACACTACGTGTATCAATTTGCCTGAGAGAATTATGGATGAATAATTGAAATGGAAAATTTGTTTTTGACTGTAAGATATGCTTGTTAGGTTTCTTAATCACTATGGCAGCACGTCGGTTCGCAGTCAGGTTGACTGACTCAGAGTGAGGTTACAGCAGACTGTGAACACAGAGGAGATAAAATAGAATAGTGTCCTTTTTTTTCTAACATGGTTTAGCAGAAGGAATTTAAAGCTTTAAAATTAAACTTTCATTCTAAACTTTTAGTCCATTTCAATAATATTTTTAATCACAATAATTATAATGAAATGCCATTGAATTGCCCGATGTTTATCACAGACTTTCATGATCTGTTTTGACTCCATGTGCTCACTGGCCTCTGCTGTGGAAAGGAGACTTAACGGAGCGGCAGGTGCATGATCACCAGCTGAAAACCTCGCCTTAATGCACTGATTAATCCTCTTTAAGTGGCACTTGCTCAGAACTACCGTGGTACAGCTGGTTTTTGTACATGACTCAACCTCTATCAAAAAGTAATCTATTCACTTGTGACCACTTAGGTTTCTGCAGTTAACCAGGGGGTGAGGGCTTTGAAAAAAGACAAATTAAACACTAAAGTGGCGGTAATGTGTAAGAAGAAAGAAAGTTTTACTTATTTAAGTTTATTTGTAGACCTTCAATCTCCTTCTTAAGCCACACAAGATATGTAACTTTTTTTTATCTATGTAGACACAAGGGAGCCCAGGTCTGGGTCCCCCTGTGCCAGTCCCCAGCCCGGATAAAATACAGTGTTGTGTCAGGAAGTGCATCCAGAATGTGCAGAAAAGGTTAACAATTAAAGTTCTAAGGAGCACAAGTTCATCCAAATTTGTTTGTTACAGCAATTTTTTCAGTATCTCTGAAGAATTACCGTAGTGAGAACGTTTTATGCTAGATTGTAAAAAAAAAAGAAAAAGCCAAACAGTTCAATCATTTTTAAAAGAACATTTTTAGTGTGGTGCAACGGGTTGAACTCTTGGGTTCCACAAAATGCAAAGTTACTGCATCTCACAAAAAATAAATAAGTCATTTTTCAGAAAACTGACATTTTAATGACTTGTTTATATTTTGTATTATGCAAGCATAAAAAAACCTAATAGAACATTAAAAAACGGAAGTATTTCAACTTAAATTTGCCCTTGACTTTAAACACTGACCTGCTGTGACTGTGGTTTTTGTTAAGCTGTGTCGTTTTTTTCAAATCTCAGTCAGCTCTCAGCATGCTGAGTGTAATTAGTTTCAAGATTAATCTCGTCCACTATGCTCAAACACGGCCTTCTCCCATAGAGTTCAGGAAATAAAAGCTGGTGCAGATAATCAAATAATAGGTGAAGATCAATGAATGGACCAAATCACTGCAGTCCCCAGCTCCCTTATGCAATTATTTTCTATTCGCATTAATTATTGCTAACAGATGACTCTAATGACTTTGAGAGGAAGCTGGGCATGACAGCTTTCCAAGTGATCAAAGCTTTTTTAAATGAGGTCATGCCACTTGACACCTTTGGAGACCCCTGACTTTAGACAGCATTGATTCAGATAACATATTTAGCATGGCAGTGAAGATGGATCCAGAAGGCAACAGAGAAAAAAGGCACTTATAGAGTGTTGTGAGTAACTTATTACAAACGTATTTAATTACAGTGACATTACTTTTTGCTGCAACAAAGTAATGAAAGATATAACTAGGTACTTTTTGGCTAATTTACAGACTTACTGTCCAACTGTTTTTTCCCAAAACAGCAAGACCGTAAGTGGTTATCAGGTGAAAATATCAAAAGAAAAATAAATTTAATGCTTGTTTCTTAGTCACCTTAATTTTTAATTTCTTTTTATTTTGACTTTAATTACTGTCAAGTTTCATGGACCCAAAAACATTACTTTAATTTCTAAATATCCGTATAAGTGTGTCTTGTCCTGATTTTTCACATGTTGTAAACTCATTCTAACCTTTTATTACTATAGATTTGGTAATTCCTTAAGGCCACAGGTTATCTATTTTTATTTTTTTGTATTTGTTATTTTTAATAAACCAAACCGACCAGTTGAGGGATTGGTCCACTTGTTGTACTTCCTGTGAAAGTACAGTATAAGGTGTCTATAATGTATTTTCTGTGCACATTTTTTATTTAAAAAAATGATGGCAACAATAAAGAAAAATGCCAACAGCCCTGTCTGACATGAACAAATTAACATTGTTCACAAAAAATATCTTTACTCTTACCATTCGTTTTAGAGGCTCACGTTAATTGTGATTCTCATTTTCTTTTTTTCCCCACCCAGTAAGAAGAACCATAATTATTGGTGGTCAATGTGACACCAAATAACTTCTTAAGTGATTAAAACGTGGAACATTTTGTACATAATATATTCTTTTACCTCTGCAGGTGTTTTAATGAAAGTATCTTCATATTATTACAGGACTGGTGTAATATGCATACAATTCTGAGACGTGTAAAGCCTTACCTTTGAATTATGGTAAAGACCTAAAAGAAAAGAATAATGGTAACCTGTTATGTATCACTGCATAACATTACTTACACAAAATAGGGGCCTTTACTAATAAATGTTTTTTTTGCTGCTGTACCTTTTTAAAGGAACACAAATTTTTTTCTAATGCAAGTCTGTATCTTTAGGGAATAAATTGATTTAATGATTTGAAGCCAGCATTTATTCTAGTGATACTATTAAAATATAACAATCTCTACAACATTGGTAACATTTGTGTATCAACCACCTTTTGTTATTTTCATTAATTTATCCCTGAGTTGCGGGGCTGCACGGTGGCACAGTGGTTAGCGCTCTTCCTCACAGCAAGAAGACCCCCATGAAGTCCTGGCTGGGGGACTTGAAACAGAACCTCAATGGGGAACCTTTCTGTGTGGTGTTTGTATGTTCTCCCCATGCATGCGTGGGTTCTCTCCGGGGTCTCCGGCTTCCTTCCACCGTCTAAAAACATGCTTCATAGATCAATTGGCAACTCTAAAATGTCCATGGGTGTGAATGGATGAGTGCTATGTGGCCCTGCAACAGACTGGCAACCTGGCCAGAATGTCCCCTTCCCTCACGTCCCCTGCCCTCGCCCACAAGTGGGTGGGATAGGCTCCGGCAGCCCTGTGACCCCAAAAGGGACAAAACCGAAGAAGATGAAGGAATGCCTTACTTACTTAGGTTGGTACATCTGGAAAATATTTTGTCACACTTTGTCCAAGGAGCGGTGGGGTATAAAAGCTGAAAACTGCTTTCAACACTCCACTGGACCCTTTCAGAAAATATGCAATATATATGTTTTACGAAATAGGAGTTCATAAGCTCTTAAATTGTATTTGAAACTGTAAAACTATAGATCATGTCAAAACTAAGTCAAGCTGACTACAGACAACATAAGCTTGCAATATTTTCTTCAAAGGTCAAATCAAACTATTATTATTATTATTATTATTATTGTTGTTTTTTTTGTAATTTGAAATGCCTCATTTATAAGCTCAGTGTATAGTGGCTAGGTGGGCATCCTGAAATTGGGAGAATGTGGGTTCAAATCCACAGCTTGGTCATGTCAAAGACTCAACCACTGGTGCTAAGAATATCCTCACACTCAGCAATGAAGGTTGAAGGGTTAGACCACTAAATAGTTCCTGAGTACAACTGTTACTGAAGCTCACTGCTCCTTTAGGGGGTGAGTTTAATGTACAGAAAAACTCTCAACAACAATCCCTAAACACATTTTGTATACTCACCTCTCAGGTTGGCTTTCCTGTTCATTGACTGCATTATCTTCTTCTCTTCCAGGAGGGCCAAAGGAATGGAAAAGCAGGCATTCCTTCAGGAAGGTGGCCAAGCCTGCTGAGCCTCACGTGCCCCCGCAGCAGTGGGAGCGGCAGCGGCAGTGAACTGTCACTGTCCAGTGCATGCAGTGAATTCTCCACTGGCTCCCACACTTGGGCAGAAGGGCGTGGCTCCTCTAAGCAAGTAGGTTTTTGATGCCATCTATTCATCATTGTTTCGCTGCAATAATAAAATATTAACAACACAGACGTGTTAAATACCATTTCAGTAATTACAAGTTATCTCGTTTTTGCCCAGAATGCTTCAAGCCGGGACAAACGGTTGAGTAATGGTTCCGTATCCAGCAATCATTCTGCACCCACTGAGCAAAAAGACATTGGCTGGAAGGAGGGGCATATTTTAAAAGGCCTAAAGCGTCTTCAAATGAGCAACTCCAAGGATGCATCTTCACTTGCTTCTGAACCACACTGCAAAGATTGCATGACCTCCAATGAGGGTATTTATTCTCTTGGTGTTAAGTGTGGACAACAAGCGATTGTAGCTAAGCAGGGAATCCCTTCAAATAAGCCTTTTAAAGGAAAATCAGAGGTTGCCACTCTGGAATCGGATGATCCAGATGAGGACTCACCAAGGGAGTCTAGAGATCAACCAAAGAAGGAGCATCTTTCTTTGGAGAAATTGGATCTTGGGAATGATGGCAGCTTTCAAGAAGACTCCTTGGGACGTTCAGGTATTTCTGGTCTTTTCCCATCACCTGGTTCTGACAAGTTCTTATTTTTGGAGGGCCCATCAGTGAAACCTGGTGTGAGCCCATCTGACAGCCTTACACATCTGGAAGAAACAAACACAAACTCGTTGGAGAAGCACAGGACATCAAGCCTAAAGTTCAGTGACAGAAATAATAACCAGGAGCGGTACAGTGAACGTAAATCCAGACTTGATGATAACAAAAGACAACAGGAAATAAACTCACATAAGCAAGTGGAAACAGTCACAAATGGCGTAGACTTGTCTATTCAACATGCTGCTATGAGAGCTCTTAGCTACACGCATGATTCAAGACAGCGCAGCTCCTCAGTGGAGGTCCCTCACTGCAGAGAGCAAGCTCATCAAGCTCAAAGTGAAACCAAAGATTCCACCATCTTGGAGTCTCCACAGAGGAAGCCATTGCCCCCAGTGTGTGACTCTGCAAGGAACGCTTTCATTCTCCGGAGCAAAAGCGCAGATGGAGGGCAAGAAAAACTCAAGCATTCTCCTCTACACCAAAAGCTTATAAAAGGTCAAAGAACAAAAGGACAGAAAAACCAAAACCTTTCAGGACACAGTGTTTCTAGCATAAGGACAAATGTCAACAAACCCTATGGCTCTTGTCAGGAAACATTGTCCAAATCTGAGGAAGTTGGAGATTCTATAATATCATCTAGTTCCAAGTCTGTCGAGAATGTACAGCATGGCTCTCCTCTTGCATCTCCTGTGAAACAATCAAAGGTTGTCAAGAATTCAGGCATCAACGAGGGCGCAAAAAGTCCAGCAAAATCCTCTGTGCACATAAGTAGGCTCTCGAGTGGTGACTCTGTGGAAGAAAGCATCTACGACAATTTACCCTGCTCACCAAGAAAACAGCGGCGCCAGGACCAGCACTGTGAAGTCTCCCAAACTGAGCCTAGATCTCCCTCCTCGCCTCTCACTCCAGGTCAAAGTATTGCCATACTATTTACGCACAACTCTGATCAAAAAACATCTGGGAAACAAACACCAACAACAATGAAGACCCAAACAAATGAGTTTGTTTCTTCATCACAGAATGAAATTCCTGACCCCCTAAAAGACAATCAACAAACAGCTCAACAAAGAGGTGCTGAATGTAAACCTATGAAAGATATACCTGCCAATATTCACCACACCCACAAGATGCCACCTGTCCCCATTCAAGAATCCCAGCCTCCTGAGTCAGTCCAGCTATGCACTCACAGAAACGCCCCATGTCTTGGAGAAAATGCAGCTGCTGCAATATTTCCCCATCCAAGCATCCTTCACAGATCTCAACAGAGCATTAGTGAGCCAAAGCTTTCAGAATTTATGCCACCAGTGTACTCTAACATTTATTACCATGGAAATGCCCAAAATCTACCATCTTCCTCATCGAGGGCTATGAAGAGGACTTTCCCTGCTAATGCTAAATCTCATGAAGCAATTGCTGGTCAAGATACAAGTACCTTCCTTGTTTTTGGAAGACAACACAAAGATGATCTGAAAAGTGCACAAACCTTTCAAACTTTTACTTGTGACCCCCAAGTGTGCCACAGTGGGGCACATGACAAAGTTCATAGAAAGATTGAGACTCGTTGTAGTTCCCTAGACTCTGAGCCTGTTCGACCTGTTGCCACAGACAGCAGTGTGATGTTAGACTGGGGATTCGATGAGGAAGGTTGGCTGTTCAAACGCTCTGTGTCTGTTTCCACCAGGCCTCTTTTCAAACCTGTAATGGGCATGAATGGTGCAAAGGCTCGCAGTCAGAGCTTTGGTGCACGCTACATGGACCGGCCGAGCTTCAATAGATCCGGTAAAGTTCGCACTCAGATCAAAACACACTCTGGGAGCTCTTTGAATTCTCTTGGGGATGTCCTTCCTGGAAGTATGAGTTGCTCCAGTAGTTACCATTGTCCAATGAATAGATCCCTTTTGAACAACTTTTTGATTGAAGAGGGACTAACTGTTCCTACGCAGTTGGGTTCCTCCAGTGAAAGGCTTCAGAGCCTGAAACTTCAACGAGAGCAAGCTAGGCGGGTTCAGATTGAGCAACAGTTTTCCAGCGCCTTTGGGGAGCCAGTCTCAGAAGAACCAGAAAGACAAAGTACCATAACTACCATTGAAGAGAAAGTTATGCTTGGAATTGAGGAGAACCTGCACAAATCTCAGGAACAAGAGAGAACGAATGAAATCAAGCAAAAGTCTGGCTCAAGTCTTGCAAATTGGTTTGGTTTTCGTAAAAGTAAGCTGCCGGCGCCAAGTAGCAAGAAGGCCGAACCAGTCAAAGTCAAAGAGGAAAAACGGGAGCAAAAAATTACATCACTTTTGGGAGGGAAGAATGCAAAGTCTGACAAAAAGAAAGAACGAAGGAAGAGTGATGGAAAAGAAAGGTAAGCCATCAAGGAATTTCAGTCTCTTGTGCAAATATTAATAACTCTTTTGGCATGTAATAAGTGTTTCATTAAGTGAATCTATTCATAGAATATTGATTTCTTAAATGGCATTGCTTTTGTTTGTTTAATTGTTTTAGACACTTTATCAATCTCCTTAGACCCGGTCAGACATACTTAGTAGAGAAGCATAGCCAAGTTTCAATAGATTGAATTGCAATTTATCAACCAAATAACTCTGGGCACCTGAAGTCAGTGTCTGGATTGTGGTATGAAGTTGTTGACAAACTGTTTTCTGTCAGCTCTGTTGGAAGAAGAGAGTCTCATGATGCAGTGAGGGCATGCATCTCAATGCCCTGCCCAGGAATGTCAATGAATGAAATTCAGGGACACACAAATGTCATCGGGGACCCAAAGGTGAATGGTTTTATTTGTTGTCTAGTCCCAGTTTCAGTTATTTTAGGCCTTTAAATACATGTTTTACATCAAAAAGTGAATTTGAGACCCTGCAAAAATGCCTCTTCAAATAATTACATGTATATGTGCACTCGTCTATTTATGCATTGTGTCAAAATAAGTATGCATTTATGTCTATAAAAAGAAAATTAAATGCATTCAAACTAGTATATTGAGATAAAACTAAAAACAAATCAATAGAAGGCATGTTGTTGCCCCTTTTCTGATTTCACAGTGCAAGTTCTGTGCAGATAAAGTCTTAAGTATTGCAGCACAACAACAAAAAAGCACCAAAAAGTTGGTTTGTAACTTTGTGTTTATATTCTTCTGTTTAAATGCAAAGTTGCAGGTGATGAGTCTGAGAGCTGATGATGACAAAGGTTCCACGGTGAAGAATGTCCCCAAGGATGCAGTAATAGGTCAGGTCTTTTAATTATCTTGTTTAGCATAAGAGTGCTGATGAACAACCAGAAAAAAAGTGCAAATGAGCTGGCTTAGCCCTTCTAGGCACAAGAACATTAAGGTTTTGTTTGTGCTTACCATTTTACAGTTTGCAGACAGAAGTGAAGATCAGTTATGAAAGATGTGTAAGTCCTGTTTACGAAGAATATGAGCAGCCAACAAGACATGATTTTATTTTCTGTGTTTTGGTATTTTTCTTCATCAAACTTTATATTCATTTTTTTTGTTTTGTTTTCTCTGTCGGATTTTTGCATCAGACCTCAAATGAAACATTTTGGTAAAAGCCTTCATCCTGCAGGCATTGCTTTAAAAAAAATATTGGATGTCGGCTTAATCACTTATCTTCACACAATCATGCACTGAAGAGTTTGCATGTAAAAACCCATGCAATTGAAGAAAGCCACTTTGCTCATTTACTGTAGAACACCAAGGTTCCCTGTGGCCAGTATACAAAGGTGTCTCTTCCATGTGAACATGCTTACATTTTTTTGTTGCTGCGGCCAAAGTACATTGTATGATATTAGACGTGACTGTTGGCATTTCTTGGATATGTATGCAAAAAATGGCAAGCAATCCATTTAGAATAATTCAACTTAAAAGTCCCACTCTGATCATCTTTTGATCTATTTTTAAAGCATTCCTAGTGGTCTTTAAAATTATGATTTGCTTTTAGCCAAATTCAAAAAAATGTGTGTAATTTTTTGGACATAGTTTCTGTAGAGTAGCAGTAGTTCATTAGAAATTTTCCTCTAAGTTGTGGGCGGGGCCGTGGAGGAGAGGAGAAATCCCCCTCCCCTCCTTCCGGTCCTCGTTGCTCAGAGCTCAAAGAAGGGAGCTTGTGGCCCACCTAGCGTATTTTCTACCTCCCAAATATGCTGCAGATTCACAACAATTTGAATAAGGAAATACTCAGAAATGCAATTTTGAGCCCAATTTTCTCAATGTATGTCCTCCATCGTCAGAAAAATGCCATAAGAGCATGGTAAATACACCTAAATCACAATTTCTTTGGAATGGGTCTTCAAAAATATTTTTTACCAAAAGTATGTCAAGATGCTGTCGTAGTCTATTCGTTTTAAAATTTTGCTCAGGCTGCATCAGTTTTCTCAACTCTTTTAGAAATAGTTTTATACCTGTTAAATTGTGGGCAGTTTATATTAGTTTATAATAGATTACAAGTATCCACACTTAATCAGTCAAAGAAAATTTCACAAAACCTAAGATGTGTTTGGTCTTAATTAGAGGCTGACATCTGATGTAAATTAACTTCTGCAGAAGTTAAAGACCCACAATGAAAATTGAGTTTTGGGTGTTTGTAACATGTTTTTGTAGCATTTTTTGTTTTTTGTTGATGGTGGACAGAAATAAAAAAAATTAAGCTTAAAAATGCATTTCTGAATACTTCTTTATACAAATTGTTGTGATTCAGGAGCAAAAATAAAAATGCTGTTTGAAAAGACCTGTAGCGGTGATGTAGGTGCTAGAATCAGCAGGCATCAGGCTCACTGCTCAGCTCCATTTTGATGGATCCACTTGCAAACAAATAGTTTCATGTACATCTTTGTTTTTCTCGTCTCAGCTGGCATCTGTAAAACTGTGCGGCTGAATAGCTCCAGTTTTGCTCGCATTTTTGTTGCACCGATGGGGTTTTGAGGGGATGTAGGCAAACGCCAAAGTGTAAACAGGTGGATGTCCAGAAGCAGGGGTGGGGCTGCTCTGTGCAAACAGTCCCACCCACAACTCAGAGGTTAATTACTGATTAATTACTGCAGCTCTGCAGAAAATATTTTCCAGAAAACCACACAGGTTTTTTGTTTTTGTTTTGGCTGACAGTCATAATCATACTTAAAAGACCAGTGGGAAGACTTTTACAATAGATCAAATGATGATCGTAGTGGGACTTTTAACTATTTTAAGGCATCATTGCTAACCTAAAATCTGTATAAATCATTTTACATAAAAAAGAAAGAGTCTAAGGAATAAACAAAGAGAACAACTTTTTTCTTCAATAAAGTTTTTAGTTGGTCAAGTAGAGAAGCAGTGGCAGACCCTGTTGAAATGTCATTGGCCGGGGTGACACCATCAGCAAGGCGCAGCAAATATCAAGCATGTGTGATTCGGACAGACGCCTGCCCTCAGAGGTTAATCACCTCATTAAAATTTCACCGCAGTACAAGCTAAGCACAATCATCCAAGCCACTTATGAGAGAATTAACTTTGCCTTCAGCTGTGAGCTGAATTATTCCATCCAGACTGAGCCACGAGTCCCTGAGCTCGACGAGGAGTTGAAGGAGCAGTTTATGGCTCGATGCATAAGTAATAAAATTTAAAAAAATCAAGTGATACCTACCGCAACAAATCAAAATGAAATTCTTGTTTACGTCCTTATTTGACTTTTTTCCTCCTGTTTTTGAATTGTTGCAAATCAAAATGATCAAAACCACTTGAAAGAGGATAGGGATTTATTCAAAGTATTTTCATAAAAACTCCCAAAGTTTTCATCTCACATCCGAGCTGAAAGGGTTTCCTAATCATCAACTATTCTTGTCTTGTTATTCATCTCTTTTGGCTTTTTTGAAAACAATCTGTTGATCTAAAGTCCTATTTTCGTATTTAATATATAGAAAATAATGAATGTTAAATGTTTTTGGTTTTCCTTCAAAATCACCCTGTTACTTACCTGTAAGGTGTCTTTTTACCTGTATGATCAGCATACAATTTTCCATTGTTCTAAAGCAGACAAGTCCTTCAGACATTGCAGTGGCTTATGGGTAATTAGGGGTATGAAATATTTTCAAAGATGCTGATGCTTTTGTAGATGGCTATTAACAGTTGGAAAGGTTAAGTTATTGGTGGAACAATCACAAGCTATGATAAAGAGGCAATTTTGTACGTTATCAGAAACTGGAAACACAATTTCGAAATGATTTTTTTTACCATGTTCTTGTTTTATTATTTTCTTGCTTGTAATAACACAGTGTTCAAAGCTTGTCTGAAAGATACAATTTATGATAATTTGAGCTATTGTTCCGTAGAACAATAAAAACAAAATATAATAACATGAGCTTTTAGAAATGCAGCATTAATTTCAATAATACATATTCACAAAGTGCTGTGTTTAAGATGCAGAATGTAATATTGATCCGTGCAGCAGAGACATTCATCTACATGTCTGAGGGCAAAGACAGACTGTGAGAATTCTGCAGCATGTCATGTCACAGCATGTCTGTGTGGTGACACTGATGAAATACACTCGGCAGTGTATTTGGATTTCATGCCATGCAGTAGACCATTATCTGCGTTTGATAGTCGCTTTGTGGATCGATGCATGCTGCTACTCACACATTCATCTGAAAAAACATCTGTGATACAAAGCAGTGGTTCAAGTGGGCTAGTTTGACATTGTTCAGGTTAGAATTTACCTAACCACCATTTTTCTTCTAAAAGGGTTGTTGTAAAATATGAAGATTTGAAAAGTTTTTAAGAAAATAGATGTCTGCTTGTGAAACTGCCCAAATGCTAGAAACAACTGTTTCGTGTGCTTTTAATCAACACCAAAGACAAAAGAATTAAATTTAAAAAATAAATAATTTAATAAAACAAATTGGCAATTACCACTTCACAAAGCTGGTTTTCATTAAATGCTGTTGGATCTTTGACAGATTCTCATTCTCAGTTTTCATTTGTTAAAGGAAATTAGCCTTTTTTGAAATGTAAGAGCAGTAGACTTACAGAAACACAGAGTGAGGAACAAACATGTTCAACTAATTTAATTTCAGGACATTTAATTTTTTAAAACCCTTGAGCTCCACTTCAGCCCTGTTGTTTCATTGCGCTTGTGTGCTCCCTTTGTTTCTGCCTCCCTGGGCCACTTCAGCTGTTCTCCTTGTGCCGCAGGCTCTGGTTGCAAGACGCGAACATTGGATAGTGGAATCGGGACCATCCCTCTCCCAGAATCCTGTTCCTTCTTCTCCTCCATTCTGCACCTCCTGCCTAAATCCTCCTCAACCCCAGAGCAGTCCCTTATTTCTCCCAGTGTCCCTGGTTCCTCCAGCAACGATGTATCTCCTTCCCCGTTACCCCGATGGAGAGTACCCTCCAGCTTTAGGGACACCAGTCATGCAGGGGTGCCGAACTCCATGTCTGATTCCTCCATGACCCATATCCCATCAGTGCCTTTTCCCTCTGTGGCCTTTCTCCAGCCCATTCAACCCTCGTCTGAACCCTTTTTAACCTCTGCAAGTTTGTGTGATTCGCAAAGCAGGCTGTCCATGTCAACACAAGGTACAGTAAGGTTATGGTCTCAACAAAGACCCAGACACAGAACAGCTAACATGATTTGCAGATATTAAAGCATCACTAGGTCTGATGAACATTTTTGTGCTGTTTTACACAATCTTTACTGAATTTATAGGCTTTTCTGGCAAAACTGTACCCTCTATTACAACAGGGGTTGTTTAATAAGTTTAAGTGATTTAGAAATAAAAAAGGCAGTAAGCACATTTTAGTCCAGATTTTTTCAAAGAACTGGATATGTTTGTTTAGGATTTAAAAATTCAAACAAGGCAGGCACAGAATAACTACCTAATTACTTAAGTTCTCTCATTTTACAATTTCATGACAGAAAATTATTAAACACTTGATGAAGCAAGAATGTACAGTGGCCGAGAGGAGCAAGACACGTTTACATTTAAGATACAACACCAACAAATTCTAGTAGAAATGAACAAATACTGAAACACAACAGCAAACCACAGGACAAATTACCAAATTCCAAACCACAAAAAGCAAAAAATAACCAAATCCAGAAACACAACAACGAAAGTGGAGACACGGCAGGAAGGGACGTAATATAAAACTAATCATGTATGATCTTTATGTGGACATTAAAACTGCATGAAACAGTCCAAAAGCATTTTTTAAAAGTGTATTACTTCAAAAAAATTACAACAATGTTTAGAAAGGAACATTTTTTGCATCACTTCCGTTATTAAGGGTATTCCCTTTCTGTTAAGCTTGCACTTAACGAAATTACAAATTAACGAAAGCAAGCAGCTGCTAACGGAATGCTTTTGGACTGTTTCATGTGCTGTATTTTCACGACAATAGGGGGGACTTAAAGGTCTTAAATTCTATTCAAAATGTATGGAGCTTCCTATGATGCAGTACGCTTAATGTGTTGTTGTGTGACTTCGGTAAAGAGGACGTAGGAGAGGACAGCATGAGAACGGTAAGGAGGGAAGTGTTGACGTGAAAGAAGATCCTCCCCCCGAATAGTACAAAAGTGCAGGTAATTCATGTAATTTAAATCGTAAGCCATCGCCATCATGTGTGGAGCACATACACGCGCACTCAGTCGTCGTTTTGGAGTTGATAAAAGTAATAAAGAAAGTTCCTCCTAAAGAACTGAGACTGGTTCTCTTGCTTAACACGATCTGGAGGCTCTGAGGGTCCGAACGAGGGGGGTGGACCCCGGAGGAAGATCAGCAGTCGGCCCTGGAGAGAAGCTCTCCCTACGTCTTCCGACCATGGTCAGCGGACAAAGCAGGAAAGGTTCAATGCGTGTCTGCTTTTTTCGAGCTTTTGCATTCATGAGGAGCCGCACGTCAATAAGACGGACTCTGACAATGGCGAAAGGGAACCTGACATGTTTGATATTTAGCCCGGCTTTTCATTTCAGATACAGAAGATGAGAACTTTGATGGATTTTAAGATGTTGACTGATGACTGAGAAAAAAAGAAAATCACAACCAACTCAGTTTTGCTTCCGCTGCCTTCTTTAGAAGACTCCCTATGCATGTTTTATAGGTATGTTTTAAGGTGCCCGCACCCTAAAACCCGATGCGCCTTTTGTATGTGATAAGTACAGAAAAAGCACACGTAACCCAGCACACCCTGTGGTCGTGAAAATATGGGTATTTATAATGTCCACATAAAGAAAAAAGTAATAAATAACTTTTAAAAATAATACACGATTATATTATGTCCCTTTCTGTTAGAAGCGGTGTCTCCGCTTTCGTTGTTGTGTTTTTGGATTTGGTCATTTGTAGTGTGATTGCTTTTATATGATTTGGTATTTGGTCATTTGCTGCCTGATTTGTTGTTGTGTTTCAGGACTCTGTAATTTGTTCAGTGATTTGCTGTTGGGTTGCGTGATTTGCTGCTGTGTTTCAGTATTTGTCCATTTGTACCGGGATTTGTTGTTGTGGTATCTTAAATGTAAACGTGTCTTGCACCTCTCGGCCACCGTAAGAATGAGAAAGTAACACTGAAACTCATATTCAATCAGGATTTTAAAAGGGTTTGCAACAAACAAACATTTACCTAGAAAGACATGAATGGCACCAATAACAGTTAACCATGTCATTGCTGATGTGTATATCTGTTTATGTGTGTTTTTTTTAGCTATTTTATCCTCATTTTTGCAGAACATTGCACATTTAAACTCAATCTAAAAAATTTGAAGCTGCACCAAATTTTTCCAAAGATATTGTCAAATCTTTTTTTTTGTCTTTTGGGTACCCCGTTGTGTTGCTGCTCTCCCTGACCCAACCTTCTGTATTTACCTGGACTTCCTTATGTGGTTGCAGAAATTACAGCATCTTGTTAGTCTTTGGATGGCCGACTTGTTGAGGACTTCCATTTCCCATCCAAAGACTAACCAGGCCCAACTCTACTTTAATTTCAAAATCAAAGGTGTATTCAATGCATCAGGGCTGTAAAAGATACAAAATTCCAATTTCTAGCTTGGGCTAAAGGGTTGTATTTGCAATTACCTCCAAGAGTTTGTAAGAAAATATAAGTGTAGATTGTAAAATACTGCCAATGAAAGCTGGAGCACCAAGCCTGAAGTGACCTTAAAAATAAAAAAAAAATAAAGGAATGTTTTTCCAAATAATATGTTTTTTTTGTTTGCATGAAGTAAAATGTGTTGATGAGAGCATCATTAAAAACATTTCTTTTATGGCTTTCATGGTTGGTAATATCTGTAAGCCCTGCTTTCATTGAAACATCAAAGAAAAGCTCTGTCTTAAAGAAATGTGTCTGCAAATAATCCCTTTTAAGAAGTTTCCATTATAGAGAGCAGTCTTCATCTCGGTGCTAATAGCTTTCTCACAGGAAGACATTTTTCCTGCTCAATATTCTCATCACAGAGCATTCCACTCCTCAGGTTCTAGATTTCAAGCAGAGGCAGACAGCTCTTTGTTCATAGCCATTGATTTGGGGTGCTGAGATAACAACTGCTGGAAGAAAGCTAAGCTGTTGGACTAATGTCTGTAACAATATTTGTTTTAAAATATTGTCTGCCACAGAAAGTACACGTGCTGCTGGCAAATGATCTTTTTTTTATGTTGATAACAAAGATCAAGATCTGATGGCATCACCAGAGCATAATTGGGTCTCCATTTGAACATTTTGATCATGTAGAAATGTATTATAATGCAGTCTAGTTGTGCTGGACTGTGAGTAAAGAAAATAAACTCCCAGGCATTGCTGGATTGTTTAGTCATATCTATTGAGCTATAGAGTAGGTGTCATTTCAAACAGACAGGAGGTTTGTTTGACATTTTATGTTACTCTATCAGTCCATTCTCTCATCTGTCATAATGTAAGGTGGCCCTGAGGTACAAATTCCATCAACAAATAACGCGAAAACATATTAAAGATCAAAACGACAATTAAAAAAGTGAAACAAATCATAAAAAAACAACAAATAAAATAATAAACCAGAAAACAAAACACAATTCCAAAAAACTGAAACGAAAACTAAAAGGAAAAAGGAAAAGTAATTTCCAGAAAATCAAAATTAAATATTACAAACCAGAAAAAAGAAGAAACCGGAATGCACTGTAAAACAAAACATAACATTTCAACACAAAAACATAGTTAAAGGGGTTGCCTTAAAATTTTCAGTCAGGATAACAAACTTGATTTTTTGTATTAAATGAAAATATCATGTTTAACCACAGTACTGATGTTTTATTCTGATATAGATTTGCAAAGTAAACTTCTTTTGGTTTTGTTATAATTTAAATAATTTTTCTCATCTCATTTAATTACTTAAATATTGTTTGGCAAGGGGTTTCAATCAAATAAAGTTGCAAATATTATAAATTAAAATTAATATTCAAAAGAACTCATTTATTTGACCAGACTTAAAGAAGACTATAAAATAATGAAAAATTAAACTACAATAGTTGAACACCAAGATTCCTCCATTTTCTTAACCTGCTGCATCCCTTTTATGACTGCCAGAGCCTAACCTGGCCACTGTTGGATGAAGGCTGGTTACAACCCTGGACAGGTTTTATCCAAGTTTCTTGCAAGGCCGCACAATCACACACAAACCTAGGGGCAATTTTAATTAATGAATCAACTTATAAAGCAGGTTTTTGTAGAGTGGGAGGAAACACATGTGGAATGAACAGAAAGGTACCAGCTGGGATTTGAACCAGAGGCTAGTCACTGTTAGTAAGAGTGCTAACCAAGCTCCACCGTGCAGCCCACAAGGCTTGAGACGTCTTCTTCTAAGCAAAAATCGAACATTTTCCTGCTGGAAACTGGAAGTGCCAATGTTAAATCATCTGAACGTAAAATCTCATATTAAGTTTTGTTAAGTTGAAATATTAGAATTTTGTTGAAATATTTGCATTAAAATTTTAATGTTGCCAAGAGCTTGTTTAGTTGAATTAAAGCAATACATTAAAACAACAAAAATGTCTAAATGTAATTTACAGTGCGGGACATTGCTGATTGGATGATGATGTTTAGTCCCCTGTGCTATCCTAGGCACTTTAACGTTGGGAGTTGGGTCATCTAGACCCACTAGACAGTGCGCTGAACCTTTTTTCTTCAATGATTTGTGATCTTCACTGGTGTCCATGGATTACATGAAATCTTTCCACCTTTATCCACCTTTGTCATGATAGTAATAACACGTCAAAGTAAAGGTGGGGTCATCTAAGATAGCACAGGGGTTAAACTGAAAGTTATTTGGCATGGATAGATACTGGATATGCTCTGTGCTAATCAAAAAAACTTTTATTAGTATGCAGACATTGAAGAAGCAATTGAAAAAACATTTTTAGTTGTTTAGTTAGCTTTTTAGTAAGTTTTTATTTATTTGATTTGATTTGATTTTTAGCACTTGTGGGACATGTGTGTGTGTTGGGTTTTTATGTGTTTTTATTTATTTATTTGATCAAATTATTATTATTTTATTTTTTAAATATTTTTTTACTGTGTTTGCTATTTTAACTACTAATTCGTTTTTACTTACTAATATCTATTTTGTATGGGAAGCACTTTGAGATGCTTTGTAGCAGGAAAAGTGCTATACAAATAAAATTGCACAAAATTTGAATCAGCGATGCCCCACAGTGCCTATTCCAGTTTCTAATTATATTTCGTTTTTCAACATTTCATTTGGATTTCTGGAAATTACTTCTGTTTTCTAAAACATTTTATTTTTATTTCTTTTTCCTTTTCGTAATTATGTTTTGGTTTACGGAATTTTGTGTGAATTTTTAAAGTGTAACATTTTGTTTTAACAATTGTTTTGCTTTTTTAATTGTGATCTTTGATTGGTTTTTGCATCGAGTGATTTGTTGGTGTGGTTTGCACTTCATGGCCACTGTAATGACGCTTTTCACTATTTTCTTCCTTTGAGATATATAAAGAGGTCAAAAGTCAAACACAGGTGCAATTAAATTCCTCATTTATATTTTGTCAATCAATTGAATTTGCTGCTGTTATAAATTGCTTCCATTTTTTGGGCTATAAAGTTTATCCCTAAATTGCTATATACTGTAGCAGACTGAACAAATTCATCAGCTGTGCAGTTCTAAATTGCTTTACACTTGTGATTCATATTTTAAGTAGTGCAATAGTATTTTACAATTCTGCAAAAATTCTGATTGAACTTTGTTGTTTTTTTAGGTGGAGTGGAGCCAAAGAAAATGACTAACATCAAATCGAAAGGACATGTCACTCCAGGTCAACAGAAAGACCAGACCAGGCTTCAGCTTGCCAACTGTGAGATGCAGTGCAACAGATTCACTTAAAGGGCAAAGTTTAAATTCCTTGGTTCCATGCGCGACGATCATCTGATGTCTTCATCAGATTTTCTTTTAGACGTCATAACAGACAATCAAAATAAAACCATTTGACTGGCAAGTGGTCACTAAATTCACTCTTCCAGAAAGAACGAAAAAAGTATGTACCGGTATCCCTAATTGTCCATTAATGTAAAGTCATCTCCTTTTTATCGCCACACTCACTGAGGAGAGAGTAAACTTATTAGCTTTGCGAAAGCATGTTTTTAAATGACACTTGCATCTTCCTACAGTACATTAACGCTGACATTTTTGGAAAGAGTGTGCGTGAGTGCGTATGTGTGTGTGCGTGTATGGATGTCTGACTCAGGACCTCAGCCTTTTTGGATAAATTGTTTTGTAAAGAGCAAAAGGGGAATATTATTTCATGGCCATTGAACAGGATGAACATAGGTAACTAATGATGTTCCCAGTAAGTAGACACATTTGATTCTTTGCTGTGCCTGATTTACGATATACTTATGTAGGAAAATGATGTAACAGCTCATTAGGGTGCAGCAAAGAGTGTAAAACTGCAAAACCATCTGGACACAGACTCATTTGTATTCATTTGCATTTAACTTGCACCTAAAGTGAACTAATACATGTTATTGTGGAGCTGTGTAAGGGCAATTTGCATTACTCACTATACCTTAAACAGAGAAAAAGACCTTTAAAGTCACTTTCAGTCACAAGGGTCGTTTTACAGCTGGACATTGACAGTTCACAGGGAAAGAGGGGACTTTTGTTCAAGTCAATTCACAGTGATCTCCCTGTTTAAAGCATTTTCCTTTTATTAAGGGTTTTCTTGGATGGAATAAAAACCTATGTGGCCATGGCTACGCACACCATAACTGTTATGTCTGTTGCATAGGAAACCTTGCAGATCCAAAACTAATGCTTGTAAGTTTTATCTTCATGATATACAATCTTAGGGGACACTGTTGACGTGCAAAAATATCCACACCCTCTTTCAGTTTGATTTGTCAGAAACAACTACTGACTTGGAAGATTTAAAAGCTCAAGTGGAAAAACCAACTAGTCCCCCTGGTCTTCTGACTATCACTTAAAAGGATCCTTACAACACTGGACAAAAGATACTTTGAAATATTTTTTGCGATCCAAGCCTTTACGAAAATTACGCTGTGAACTATTTTTTACATCTAAAATGAAGAGTTTAAGGCCAATTTCTTAGCATACACCTGAGTGTGTGGAAGTATGTTTAGAACATATAATCCAGGGGTGTCAAACATACGGCCCGCGGGCCGTATCCTGCCCGCCAGGTGGTTTATTCCAGCCCACACATGAAGAGTAAAAATCACAAGGATGTTTAAAAAAGAAAGCAAGTTTCTAGTCCATTCCTTTGGCGAGTTATGATTTTTTTCAAGAAATAACCGAAATGCGCAATTCCGCCACTAGGGGGAGCACAGAAAAAGCTTAACAGTTGAAACAACATAACTCTTCATCTTCCTCTTTCGGCTTCTCCCATCAGGGGTCGCCACAGCGAACAAGTCGCATGGTAAATTTGGCAATGTTTTACGCCGGATGCCCTTCCTGACGCAACCTTCTCAAACCGGGCTTGGAACCGGCACAGGGGTAGAGAAGGGAACAGAAACAACATAACTCTACATGTGCCAAAAACGAAACCTAACAGCTCTGTGTCTGCGTAGCCAGTAGTTTGGTTCCCTGTAAGCCTCACCACTGAAGGATGATCAGTAGTGACACCCTAATGACCAAAATGTTGTCAAAAAGAAAAAAAAGGTTGAAGTGAAGTCCTGAGCTTTCCAGGAAAATGGAAAGCGTTTTATTTGTTCACGGAGCTGAATGCAAACCTGCATGCTTGGTATGTCATCAACAGGTTATCCAAGAATATAACATTCAGCACCACTATGAGACTCTCCAAGAAAAGTTTCACCATTTGCAGTTAAAAAAAAAAAGATTTACCAACTATTAGCTGGACCGATAAATAACCATCTGGATTTACTGCAGCTGTGACGTCAGGGATGGAGCAGTGAAAGTTAGCTACCTTATTGTAAACAAGTTGGAAAAAACATCCAAACCATTTTCAATTTTAAATTTTAAATTTTAAATCTTGTTCCCAAAAAAGCAGTCCACCTTAAACATGAGTCTGTCAAGAATTACGATTAGATCCAACATCTCTGAGGAAACATGGGCAGCCATATGAAGGAATCCAGTCATTTATTGTATTTTCAGTCACTATTGATGAAAGCCCCAACATCACAGATATGTACAGCTGTGCATATTTATTAGAGGTGATGAAGAGACGTCACAGTGGAGTTTCTGGAATTGATGGACACAACAACAGCTGATGACATAGTCAGCTCTCTAGTTACTGTGCTGGACGATGTTGAAGTGAACTGGTCACATGAAGTAATTTTGGTCACTGATGGCGCTCCATCAAAGGTCAGGAAGAAGGCAGGTGTTGCCACAAAATTCAGGCAGAAACCATGAAAAGATTCTTATAATGATGAATGATAATAATAATGGACATTTCATTGTGTTTTGCACACTTGAATGACAGTAAATGTGTTTCTGCACAGGTTTTGAATCTTAATATTGACGGTCTTGTGAAGTTTCAGGAGAGAAAGGAGGTTAACTCCAAACTCTTACGTTCACAAATGTTTGCAAGTTTAATTTAATGTAATTTTGTCATCGTTTGGACGTTTACATTTTAGGAAGATGTTTCTTTTTTTTTTGTAGCCCCTCTTGAATTTATTATCAGGATTGCTTCAGTGTCAGATTTAAAATATTCAGGCTGTATAAAATTGAATAAACCAATATTTTTTAAAGTGAAATTAATTTTATTTAAGATCCATTGGCCTCTGTGAATGAATGTGTAATGAGAAATTATTAGGCTACCATTTTGGTTGAGGCATGTTTTCCAATTGGGTAAAAAAACAAGAATAAAGCTGTTGTTTGGTCCGGCCCAGTTGAGATCAGACGGGTTGAATGTGGCCCCCCGAACCAAAATGAGTTTGACACCCCTGATATAATCCATCCTCTGAGGGAGATGTGAGCCAAAGTCAGAGCCTTTAACCCTCTAACCAAGTAAAGGAGCCAAGTTCTGACAGGTGTTAACGCTTTAATGACCAACCTACAAGCTTTTTCAAATGGCTTTGTTCGGGTCGGTGAGTGGGTCTTTAAACAGAGAGCTCTCAGCAACAGGGCGGAGAAGGAGGAAGGGGATTGCTCCATGCCAGTGGTCTCACCCACAACTTAAAGGCAAATTTCTGATTAACTACTGCTGCTCTGCAGTAACTACTTATGTACTAGAAAACCGTTTTTTTATTTAGCCTAAAAACAGCATAATCATAATTAAAGGACAGCTGGGAACACTTTTACAATTGATCAAAAGATGATCGGAGTGGGACTTTAAGTAGTGCCTGCCGAATGTTCTTCAAGTTATATCTTGTTATGGATGCCGTGTGTGAGCTGCAGCCTCAACTCATTTTGCTCTGTCTTCCCTTCTAGAAAAACTGAAGCTGTGAGAGCTGGCTTGAAGGAGAAACGAAGAAATCGATTATCTCTCTACCATATATAGAAGATCCATAAAATTCTACACTTTAAATATGGTGTCTGCGTGTGCGGATTAACACCCAAGAATGAACAGCATGTGGCATTAAAGGCTCCCTTGCAGTGCAAAGATACAGTGTGGAGTCAAGTTCTCTGGCAAACATTTACGGAAGACCACACCTTACTGGCAGCAGCTGTGAACAACAAACGGAACCTCTAAATGTGCAACCCCAGACATTTATTGACAACTTTTCGGCTGTGTACATAGCACTTGATCAATTTCTATGTAGCTACTTTTCTTCTCAACCAGCAAATGAGGAGTGCATGTGAGCCAAACATATCACTCAGTCAGCTGAAGTATCCATGGCATGAGAACAGCAGTTGCATTCAAGTTCCTTCAGGACCACAGAACACATGTTTGCATCTGATGGAATAATTTATTTATGTTTATTTATGAAGTGTAAAGGAATGCATTTAGAAAAATATTCGGCACACCAGAAAAAAACAAATCCTTTAAAGGAGACCTGACGGGAGTAAAATGGCATTATACATACAATAAAATCTATTTTCTTATTTATTTATTTATTTATTGAGTTTTAAACTCAACAACTCTGTGCAAGAAGATCATCTAAAATCGAGTGCGGTTAAATTATAATTGTAGAGAAAGAAATCATTAAAAAAAAACTAAAGACCCCTTTTTTAACCGACAGAAAACACTTCTGGCATAGAAATGAAATTACTTTTATTATTAATTTATGCCCATTTTTATGGATGATTTTTTGATGATTCCTTTAAATAAATAAAAAATAAAAAAGGGTTTGATGTAAAACATTTTTAGGGAGTAATACAGTTAGAGCAACAACAAGGATAATTAACACAAATGTTCACAGAATTTATGAAGGTATTTTTAGATGTAGCCAGGAAAAAAAGACAAGAAATTAAAAATACAATTTTTCAAGATATAACTTGTTGGATGGACTATTTTAAATATCGGACAAATGCACGTAGATTGTTACAGGTGAGTTCTCCATTAAACTAAAAAAGCTAGATAAAATGCTTTATGTTGGAGCGTGATACTAAAAATGTGTGTAGAAAGTAATTATTTCTACCCGCAATTCTTTCATACCATATCCATAAATATTGAGGAAAAAATGCAGCAATAGAACAAACTTTTCATCTCATTTTACCTTAGGTTTTCCATTCATGCATTTTTTTGTTGGTGCTTTATCAGATTCAGGGTGGCCTGTAGTCTCTTGAGGTTGGTTTCTGAAGCGAAAAAAAGCACAATAATTTCAAAAAGGTACATATGTGTTTTTTTCAAAATAAGGGTTTGATAAGGAATCATATAGTCTCCAATCACTTTCCAGGCGTTCTTTGTTTGTTTTTGCCACACAGCGGGCAATGGATGAGTACCTCTGATGACCCAAAAATAACAAAACTGCCTTCAAGTACATTGTAATTCTCATTATGTGCATGTTAGAAATACTACTTAAAAATATTAAGGTGCAATATAGATCTTAGATGTCATAGTTTTGAACTGGCATCATTTGGAATCTCATCAATCATGTCTGAAGCGTATCTTGTGTACAGCACTAACTGTTGGATGCCATTTCTGAACCTGTGATTCTGTAACGTGTCTACTAGCAATTCTAAGATGTCCTATGTTAATCGCAACAATGGTAATTTCCGTATGCATGCAACAAGCTGGGTTTGTCCAAATCTAATATCATAACCATGAACTTTGTTGCAAGTAAACACATTTTATTCTACAAATCTTGACTTTGTTAAATATTTCATAATCATTACAGTTAACCTTTTATTGCTCTATGAGTGTTTCTTTTCATCTAAAGGGAAATGTCTTTTTTTTAATTGTCTATATTTCCTCAGTAATGACATCAAGACAAAATGTATTTTTGCTTGTACCTTTAGTTAAAGAGTTGGAGCATAGTGGACATTGTTTTACTAGCTCAGGGAAAATACCAATTGTTGTCTGTGATAGATGCTGTGGATTAAACCTCAAATAAGGCTAACTACTTGCTTAAACAAATGCACCAGGTGTCATTGTTCATGTTTCAGTTTAGAGTAGCCAACATATAATCAGTATCTTCTTTATATCAGACCACGATCACTCAGTCTTTCTGTTGTATATGCTGTTTTTTTCTATAACTGCTTTGTGTCATAACTGCATTCCCACATATTTAGCAATTGAAGCTGCTTTGCGGCATTTCCCTGCCACACCTTTGTCTCTGCTTCTCATGTGTACATATTTGGCTCAATGCATATAGTCAAACTGCTCGGAGCTCGTGACATATTTAAACAGAATGCAACTACATCTTAACATCAGACTCGTCATTGTGACTATAGCCATATTTTTTTGGAATACACTTGAGACAGTTTGCAGGTTTAAGCACTGTAGCATTGCACACTGATTAGTCTTGTTATTCTACTTTATTTACCTCTTCTTCCATTATGCACTTAAGAAGTACGTATATTTCGAAGGAACTATCTGTAAAAACTGCAGCGATGTTTACAGCAATAGCAACATGTGTATAAAAAAGAAAGGTACACGGGTGAGAGGAATATTAGGGGACAGACTTACTGAGCTGATACGGGTAGGCGGAGCATCTGTATATTAAAATGACTCGCGTAAAGAATAGCATCACTTTCACAAGAGTGTTGTATTTTTCTAAAAAGGTACTTTAATTTCCCGTGTTGCTATTTGCAATGTATGTTTATTGCACGTATTGTTTCTCACTATCACTTTAAACTGTCCTAAATGTTTTTCCATTTAGAATCTAGTTAAAACAGTGATGTTCTCGTGTCAAAGTCACCTATAGTATGAACTCATAATTGTTTACTACCAATATTCTTTGTTTTATGTCAAAGACAGAAAAAAATAAACTATTTCAATACTTATTTATGTTCCAAGGTGTTTGATTGATTGAATACCTTTACCAGCAATGTTAAAAAGCTGCAGCTGAGACTGTTTCAACAAGACGATACTTCTGGTTTGCTGCTTCTGCTGAGTTCAGTCATGGTGGTGGAGTGGTAATGAGTTGGGCTCGTTTTTATTGCGAAGCAACAATGCAGTATGGGAAACTAATTAATTTTCAAGAAAAAACATTTCCAAATTAAATCTTGTAATGTTATCTCCTTTTAGTTCTTCATTAAATACTTTACAGCATTGTGCATCAGAACTTTGACAGACAGAAAAGCAAGCTTTCAGATATATTGAGGGGAATTAACTTACACAAACCAGCTAAGATGAATACCAGCTGAAACCTGCTGTGTAAGACAACAGAAAACCTGAACATTACCTGAATAGAAAATGAATTACAATTTAATCTAAAAAGCAAAAAAAAAAGATCCTCACAGCTTTTCCCTCAGCTCGTCTTTGCAGATCCACTTTATCACATATTTGGTCAATTTAATGGCAAATTTTCTAGATTATTGCTCAATAGATTTTTCTTAATTTATCAAAAATGCATTTTTGTATGTCTATCTCAAGTTGTATATACTGTACCTTATATTTATATTTATATTTAAATTTATTTCAAGCAGAAACAGAAAAAAAAGGTATTCAATTCCTAACAAAAAAGGACTAAAGTAAGATATGCAGACATTAACTTTAAAAAAGCATTTTCATTACTATCATATTGACTGACAAAAATGAGTAAACTTTATATAATGGAAAGTCAACTTAGATTTTCCATTTGCATAAACAACTTTTAGATACACAAAAGCTTTTTCTTGTGGTTCTCACCATTTGGATTTTAAATTCACATTTCCTCAATTCATAAGTTCCTACTCATGCATTTACGGCAAAACCTACAGCTTAGTATGCCATGATAACTGTGAGACACAATCGTGCCTTAGGGCTATTTAGCTGCAGAAAAAAACAGCTGAAATGCTACGGATACTTGTAGGTATCAGTAATTTTGCTTAAAGCTTGGAAGTAAATGAGTATTTCAACTGATATGTGACTACCAATATGTCTTCAAATCAGATAGAATAGGCCTGAAATTTCCCTAAATTGAAAAATAATAAGAGTATCACACTCTATTTTCATAGATAATAAGAAAAGCAATTCAGAGAAGCCCATCAAACCTGTTTAGTTTAACCAGCTTTGACAAGAACCAATTGGAACAAAATGTCTTAAATAAGAAGAAGGTTGTGGTAAAATACCTGATATTTGCTTTCTAACTGCTTACCTCTGCACATTTTATTTTTAATAAAGTATATGTACACACATACTCACACCTGAAATTTTTTGGTACAGCTGTCTGTGGATCTTCAATTGAAGCACACTCTGAAATTCAAAGAACTTTTGCCCAAAACACAACATAACATGATCTGCTTCTCCCTTATCTTTGTTTTTTCAGATATCTGATAGTTCTGCTTTTATTTATGGTAACAATAATGTGAAAGTATTAACACCATGGGAACTTTTATATCATTTAGGAAGGAGACTGTGCTTTGGTGCAAAATGAGCCCCAGAACATCAGCAAAAGATCCTATTGCATAAACATTCCTACATTTTTTAATATTCCTAAAAGCACGATAAGATAAAAAAGATAATCTTTCACTTGCATCTGACCTTACGTTTTCTAAGAATACCAGTGTCCTCCTGAAAATAGCTTTCAGGTTCTTATGTTTATGTCAGCATTACACAATATTAGAACTGACCACTGCACTGCAAAGCAGGTTATAAATCCATAAATCTCCATTCACTTCCTGAACAAAACACTCACAGTATGTGTTTTCTTTAGCAATTTAGAAATGCTTGAATTTGTGGAACACAAACACTTTTGGGGTTTTGAAGTACTGACTCTTTAAAATATCTTTATTACCATATTTTTCATCAGTTTGAGGATATTTTCTTAAACTTAAACTATTCTCTGCCAACTCGGTTCATTGACACGACTGCAGTCGGCTGATCGCAGACAATAAATATATCAAATTAAACAGTTTATTAAAAAAAAGAAGAAGAAGAAATACAGAGACTGTTTTTTGTTTTTTTGTTGTTGTTTTTTTAACTTCCTGTCCAACAGCTGGGCAGACATATGAGAGCTGAGGGCCTCTTGTGTTGGACATATTTTACTTTAACAAGAGGGGTTATTAATCTTCAGACAAACCAAAGGTATGTCTGAATAAACCCCTTTTGTAATTGAGGCCAAACTTTATTAATTTCAATCATGTTTGAAAATCTTTGGTGTTGGACCGGATGGAAAAGGAAAGAGGGGAAGAAGAGAGAGGGACGTTAGAGAGAGGGGGGGGTAGGAGGGTGATAATAGGAGGGGAAGGGGGATAAGACCATGAAGCAGCATAAAGCAACAAGTTTACTGGTTGTTAATCATTATGGTAAGGTTCAAATGTAGTACAAAAAGGGCAGGGCCTGTCCACACACTCAAATGTTATAAACACACCTGCTACCTGCAAAAATGTCCACCTGTCGACATGTACACAAAACAGATAGTATTCACACGCATACTTATGCCTTAAAACCAACTAGTGTGAAATATTTCAGTCATTCAATCATGCAAACTGTTAGTGCAAAGGTGAGCTAACACCTGTGCTCAGGTGAGTGTTTATGTTCTTCTAAAATGGATGGTGGAACGTGAAAAGAAGGAGGGAGAGTGCCCAGCCATCCCCACCCCAAGACCCCCACCGCAGCAGCAGCGGCAGCCGGAATCCCCCCAACGCCACACGGGAACCCAGACGAGCACCCCACCACCACCCAGGAGTTCCAGGCATCCCCCCGCCCCAACCCCAGGTACGAGCCAGGACCCCCCAAGGGAGACCCGCTCCGCACTCCAGGCAGCCATCCGCCCGGCCCACGGTTGGTCCAGGGAGGAGCAAGGCAGGGGCCCGCCGCCCCCGCCCAGGAGGGGGGAACCCCGGGGAAAAAAGAAGACTGAGACTGTTTTTTCTAGTCAAAATTTATAGGAATTTTAAAAATCATAAACATCTGAAATGGCTAAAAAACCCTGCAAATTTGGTACAAACAACAAAGAGCAAAAAAGAGGTTGCTAATTGCAATCAAAAAGTCAAGCCATGTTTAGTAAAGTGGGTGAACCAAAACTCTTCCAATGCAGATAAAGTGCTTTGTCTGCTGGCTGGGTTGCTGGAGGATGAAGAAGAAGAAGCCTAATAGTGTGCGTGAGGCCTCACTGATACTTTTGGGGTTGCCTTGTTGTCGCTGGCACTGGAGATCAAGACGGTAAGATGAATTCAAGGAAAAAAGATGGATTCCCAGAAGAAAATGTCAAGCCAAGTGTGTCGAATTTGATGCTTTGGGGTCTCTGGACCACTCAAATGAACAGTGATCCAATGCATATCTCTAACCCAAGTTAATTAGTGATGTCTGAACCGTTGCAGTGGTGAAAATCTACTTTATCATGTGATCTGTGAAGGGATTTATTACATTATCACAGTATGCATTAAAGCCATATGGGTGCATTGGACATAAACCCATTAAGATGTTGTTTTTATAGCGCTATTTAATTTTTTATTTTGATTTGTTTATGGCACAGAGAGAGAGATATGCTGTTTTGTCAGTTTGCCCATTTTTTAAATTGATTTGATTTCATTTTGGAAATGAAAGAAGTCATTTTTTAGAATGGAAGCAAATACTGAAAGCCCTGGACTAGCCAAAAATGGATTTTATTTTTGACTACCTTGAAACCTCTCAACCAATTAGTCTGTAATAATTAAAGAGGCTTGAGTACAAAGACTTCATAGAAATCCGATTATTTTGGGGGTGGGGACTGGGGGGCTGCAAAATCACGTGGCACATAACCTCTTGATGCTCGCGCACGCGGCGTTGCGCTTGCAGGAGGTGTGAGAGCCCCCATGCCAGGCTGCAGACGCTCAGTGTGCGTGCACACACTCCTCCGCTTTCGCTCGACAGACTGGATGAACGATGCGTCTGTTAACTGTCTCAACTTTGCTCCTGTCCTTCAGCCCAGGTATGAATCTCAGCGCATCACTTCGAGGATTCACAGGAAACTTAAAGAGCTTCAGTGGAGCAGTGGTGAGGGTGCGGGGAGTGATTTATTTTTATTTTTTGCAGATGTTGGTTAAGCAGGAAACCCGGCGCCAATCCTGCCTTTCTTAAATGTAAGCAGATAGCTTTGATTCCAATTTTTTTTTAAATATAGATAGTTGGATCTGCTGACACGTAGATGTTTAATTTTCTTCATATAGTCGCCAAATGTTGCTGTGGCACTGCGCTCCTGCGCGCAACAGACGTGAGAGTTCGGGTGAGCCTGTCCACTTGCGCACGATGGAAGCTTTTTTTGTTGGCTTTTTTCACAACTGGTATAGTTGGAGTTTGAGTTTTGAAATACTTTTTGGGTTTAACAGATGAAAGATTTTCAATAAAAAATAAAATTGAACAAAATACAAATATGAAAGCGTTGAATTATGCTATCATGTATAAACGTAATCAGGTAAATTGCTGCGCAAAAACTGCGTTTTAGGTAACATTCGATCCAAAACTTGAACATCAGCGCTCATTTCCGCAGACAGCTATTAATGGAAACATGATTTTTTAGGTTTGCTAATCCCTCATGTTGAGTTTATTCCTCAACCTGATGAACATGTGGTGGCTGTGAAGGTTATGATGAATAACATCCTGTTTATTCTTATAAACGCTTTGATGGAAGTGATCTGCCTGTGCTGTCGGCTCCCCCACTGAAGGAATGACAGGAAGAATACTCATGCATAGTCTGCAGTCAGTTCGATTATAGAGTTATCATTTTCTTTGGTCATAAATGCTGCTCACTTCATGGGTTTCAGTGCAATTAGAAAATATATATTTCTGGTTTGACTGTATACTACACATTGGTTAATTTCATGTTGTATCTTTGTCATAGTGGGCATCATTTTGGCAAAAATTGCAATTTTAACTGTAAATTATTAGATAGAAGCAGAATATAAATATAAAAAAACATTATACTGCATTCTCTAAAGCAGCTGAAACATGAAAGAACACTTGTTCCGTATTTTCTCACTTTCTTATATTTTGATTGATACTATGCTAAAAAAAGGCACTTTTAAATTAAAAAAAGGAAAATGTTTAGTCACACTAAATAAATAGTCCCATTAGGCTTAGCTATTCCTAAGAGGGAGTTGATATATCATAAAGAGTTGGGATCACCATACAGAGACCAGTGGAACACCACTGTTAATGGAAAAAGCCGTTTTATCCTTACAGATTTAACATTGTTGGATGCATGGAGGTAAAATGTGGGACCAGTCATAATTAAATGATTGGAGTAACTACCAGGTCTAAGTAAAGGGGGGACAACAATTCTGAGAGCAACAGGAAGAGCAGCAAAAAGGTTTTGATAAAGGGTCAGAGTTTTGTGAGTGAAAGTATTCTCTGCAGTTACTTGAGATTTAAAATTTAGTGAAGGTGATGCATCTTCAAACAGACAATATAAATAATTGTCAGTATTACAGAGGGAGGACCGTTTTTGATGTAAGATTTCCTGTAAACAGAAAACAGTAAACAGACGCCAAAATACTATCACTATTTTTGAGCGGAACATATATTTGGTTGTTGTTGGATGCTTTTAAGTGACACCAATTTTTAAAGTAACAAAGAATTCTTTCGGATTCGGCCTGCACAATAAATCGCAAATTTATCGTTATCACAAGATCAAGCTGTGCAATAGGCATATCGCAAAAGTCAGCGAAAATTGTGATAAATGGCAACCTTAAATGTGCTAAGACAATCTTAAGGCAGCTTGAAGTATATTTAACTAATCAAATAAATCCCTTTATGCATTTGACCAATCAGATGGCGTTCTTTTATGTTAGATGCTCGCCTCCTATGTTGACAAGGGTCATTTGGAGTGTAATTTAAGTTATGTTGATCCTTACTTAAATTAAACTGTTGCAGTGAAATGGAAATTGGTTGTTGTGCTATTTGTTCATGTATCACATGTTATATCTTCATTGCAATATTGATCATTACCATCGCAAATCGCGTGTTTTCCTCATATAGTGCAGTTCTACTTCGGATAAAAAACACTGGTGACGAGAATATGGGGATCAGAGTAGAGCAGGTACATTAAAAACAGTGATAAAACATGATAAAACAGTGGAGTCAAAAATGTGTGTCTTTGGCATGTGTCTGTCTATGGATTGTTGATAACCAAAACTTAAAAGGCAGAAAAAAACCTTTTTGGTTCTTGAGCTGATATTGATACTCTTGCTGACCAAATGGAAGTTAAAATCGCCCAACAATATAACTTTGTTCTGGAAAATATGAAATGTAGAGTTGACTGTGTTGAACTCCATAAAAAAGCTTTACTTTTGCAAAGAACTGAGGATGGCTGCTGGTAAAGGACGGAGAACAAGCATTAAAACAAAGTCCAGCCAAGTCCCACTTTTGAGATAACATGAAAGCCACCAAATTCTCAAAAAAGGCAGTACTTTGTTCAAATTAACCTGTGAGTGTACTGTGCAACTCTTTTTTTTATTTGCAATGGGTGAATAAATAATTTAAAATAAGAATTTCTTTTTTCAAACTTGTGAACTTATTTTTTGAGTGTTTTTTAGTTGCAGTCATTGTTTATACAATGACATTTTTTTTTTTTTCTCAAAACTTAATGGATAAACTAAGGTCCAAACAGGTCATACTTTCTGTTTTTCCATTCAGAAAAGGTGTAAATGCCACTGTTTGGCTGCTTTGTACAGGAAAATAGAATCGTTCATCTCTAGTAAAAAGTTTGGTAATATTGCTCTGAATGAATACAGCATTTTCCATAAAGCATAGGTGGCTTTAATGCTCTTCGTGGTGGGTGCACTCTGAAATGTAACATGAACAGATCACTGTCTCTTCAGTTTTAGCCTCCATCACAGCAGTTTATTACTTTAGAAAAAGCAACCGGCAATAACAGTAAGTTTTCTATAAGATAATGACGTTTTGAACACTGTTACTTTACAAAAGTAACTTATTACAGTGAGGTATTACTTTTTGTTGTAAGGAAGTGTCATAGACCAGAGTCTTATGAATTTAATTTCTAATGCTCTGTATAGATTTTTATTCTTTTTTGCATGATGATGCTTTTATATTGTTTGTGGTGCATTTTTAGTAGTTTTAGTTGCTTTTATGTTGTATAAAAATCTGTACAAAACTTTAGAAACAAAATTTAAAGACTCTGGTCTCTGACAGAAGCAGTGTAAGGTATTACCAATGTTTATTTTTGGAATATTTTACTCTTTATATCTTTAGTAGCACACGTATTAAAACAGATGCCTGAAATTGTACCTAGAAATCATGTTTGTGAAGCATCTATTGTGCATTTCTGAAACATTTATTGTGTTTTTGTGAAACAGTGTGCACATTTGTGAGAAACAATTGTGCAATTGTGCCTGTGTGAAATATTTAGTGGACATGTGTGAAACATAACGTGTGTGTTTGTGAAACACAATGTATTCATTTCCAAATTTATATTGCACGTTTGCATAAAATTACAGTTGTGAATCAAGGTGTATTTGTGAAACAAGTTGTGTGCATTTCTGATTTAATTGACTGAATTAACTCCTTATTCATGTGCTTTCACTTTACTAAAATAGAAAACAAAATCCTAAATTTATATTTGTTATAATTCTTACTTTGTGTCACTTGTCATCTAAATGTAAAATTCTGCAGTTGCATTATAAATATTTTGCTGTATATTTGTCACTTTATATTGTGTATTACTGCAAGTTTTCCAAAGATAGTTATGTAGATGGTCGTGTAACTGATTAAGATTCATAAAACCGTAAAGTTGTAAGATAAGGGATTTTATTTTCTATCCCAATAGTTAGTAAATTGTTAATTAACTGATTTTGAGACCTACATAAAGTGTGTAACTCTGTGTCTGTTGCAGGGCTGGCCCTTCAGATCCAGTGTTACCAGTGTGAGGAGATGACACACGACTGCTCCACACCAGAGTTCATAGTCAACTGTACAGTGAATGTGCAGGACACGTGCCAGAAGGAGGTTCTAGTGAAGGACGACGGTAATTCCACCTTTTGAACCTGTTTTATATTTTGGAACGTAATATTTTCTGATTCAAATTCCACAGAATGTCTGACATTGAAAGAAAATGATCAGATTTTGCTTATCTTGGGAAGTTTTTTGTTTTTTTTTATTGAGAGACTTCTTTTAAATTCGGCTCACTGCTTATTTATTTACACCATCAAATCAATACAGCTTAAAGCTTAAGTGACACAAATTGAGGCAGTGATTTGGAGGCTGTTGACAGTTACTCCCTGCCAACACCAAATAAGCAGGATTAGTTTGTTTGCATTGTTTTCTCCTCATACAGAGAGCAACGCTTTTCTCAGCTTTTCCTCTGGATTTCGATCAGTCACTAAAGACTGCTTGAGATGATGCCAAGAAAACAATCTCACATTGCTGCCCTGCTCCATGACCCCTGTAATACAGAGATCTCAAAGAAAGCCAGCTTGTCTCTCGCTCAGCCTTATCCCAGGCACTCTGCTATGGAGCAGAAATCTCACTGATCTGAGGTCAGAAGAGACGGAGCCTATAAAGCATGAAAGCCATAAGTGGAGCATGAAAGTCTCAGCTGTAGGTCAGCATTTCAAGGAGCAGTCATGAACACAAACAATGAGATTGTCATCTCGGGGGAAAAGGTTTAATCTATTGTGTAAGGCAGGGCTCAATTTTTTAAAACATACATCTATCAAGTCTTATTTTTTTCAATTTGTAATCCAAAGTCAAACAGATATGCAATATATTGGTATCAGTACAATCAAAGTTAGATCATTTAAATTTGTCATTAAATGGAAAAAATACTCTTGTTTAAAGAAAACACATGTATTTATTTTAAACGTATTTAGCAAAAACAGAGTTCAAGTTCAACTCCACCAAAATGCTAAATTATTAAGTGAAAGGGTACAGTCAATAAAGCTCTCTTTGAAAAACGTACAAGTTTTTTGATACATTTCATCCGATATAATCTACTTAACTCAGCATATACCTTTCAGATCTGGGTTGGCACATCGAGACAAGAGAATCCATCCATCCATTCTCTCAGCCCACTACATCCCTTTTGGGGTCACAGGGTTGCCAAAGCGTGTCCTGGCTACTGTTGGACGGGTCACCAGCTCGTTACAGGGCACACAATCCCTCCCACATGCACACCTAGGGACACTTCAGAGTACTTAATTGACCTGAAGCCTATTTTTGGACTGTGGGAGAAAGAAACCTGGAGAAAACCCACAGATGGGAGAACAAACAAACTCCACACAGAAAAGTCCCAGCCGCGATTTGAAGCAAAACGTTCTTACAGTGAGGCGAGAGTACTAACCACTGCACCATTATGCAGCTCCAACAAGATAATCATATTAAAAAATCATTTTTACAAGTTTGATACAAATTCAGCAATGAATCCTATAATCAATTTTCCTCAATGTCTGTCATCAGTGCCAAAAACGTAATGGAAAGTTCAACACTTCCCAGCAAAACATTTTGTTTTGTGATTTAATTAAATGAACTTGAGGATAAATTGTTGTGTACTGGATTTCTTTTGTTTAAATAACTTTGGAGTGATAAAGTATAGAGGGACATAGCATTACTCTGGTTCAAAAGACACTAAAAAAATGCATTAGTTTACCTAAAACTGAAAAAACCAAAGTTTTATTAGCAGATGCTGTGTTCTGTTGTGCAAGATTCAGAGTAGATTGAAAGTTTTGTTTTACAGTCATTGTGTGTGTTCTCTGTGTTGAAAATTCTGCAAAAATCAGATTCCAACATATGCAACTTCATTATAAGTCATTGAATTTTGGAGCCTGTGAGTTTTACAGCTGCTTTATTAATAATTAAAACAGCATTTTTAGTGTTTTGTGTATTCTTGCTACAGTTTGTTTTTGCTCTGAAGTCTCTTTTACTGTAAATGAAAGGTGGATTTTTTAAAACATTTTTTAAAATTGTATTTTAACTTCTGATGAGCAAATTTAATAAAGCTTTGCTGTTAAAGACCTGTATTTTAATGCAAAGTGCATTCAGAGTCCACTATAGTATCTACAGGTTTTAAATAAGAATTTTTCCTCAATGACTGGTTATGTGCACTCAAGCCTTTATCTTTTGTGTTTTTGTCACTGGGTCTTTGCAAGAAAAGGATAACTTAGAAATTCACTTTGTGCAACCTTATGACTGCTTTTCAGTGCAAATGAAACAGTGGTGTTCAAAGAAAACACTTTGAACATTTGAACAAACACAGATTTATTAGCATGGCAGCGCTGCAAACACTTGAAGCCCAACCTTGAAGTTAGCTTCTGATTCACACACTCCAACATCAGACATCTCAACTCTATCTGATTATTCCCCAAGTGTTAATTATTGAACTGTACTGAATTTTATTCTCTGAAATATGAAAACCTGATCTTAGTGTGTCGGTGCTGTTTTGCATTAAACAAAACGGTAACACTTTATACTAAGATTCCTTAACAAGCTTTGTTAACACATTAACAAGCATTATAATAGAATTTTTAGGGTGTTAGTAAGATATTTCTTTGTACAATAAGTCTAATAAGGTTTATTAAATTAGTTAACACATTTAAAAGCATTATTATTAGGATGTTTTTAAGAAGCCAATGATACATTTATTGGCATTATAGATGCCTAACAAATGTGTCAGTGTTAATAACCTTAATAAGATTTATTGACAACCTTTTTTAACAAATTAAGAAGTATTATTATTGTTTGGGGTTCTGGTACAGAATCAAAGATGTACAGGGCTTTTTTTTGTTATCTGTGTGAAAGTTTAGAGAAAGTCTAAGAGGCCAGTCAATTGGCTGAAAACGAGCACGCCTGTTTTGCTGATAAGTTTGATTCACAGATTCATTAGCCAATGGTAAATTAGTTCATCTGCCCATCTTTGATTCTGTACCGGTCGGTCGTTAGTGTGTTAGCTTTAGCATGGCTCCTGTAGGTTTATTGCCTTCTGTCGTCAAAAATAACTTACTTGTGCAACTTTCCAGTGGATTTGGAAGCAAGGCAACAGTGGTTGAATGCAGTTGGCATTGAATCCAGCTAACTGTCTCCTGGTGATGAGATTTGCAATTAATGTTTCACTCAAGATAGATGCTAATACTTTATCCTTATTAGCTATGATGCTAGCGTCATTCGACACCGGTCCCTATGTTTTTTTTGTTTTGGTTTTATAGTTTAATTTGTCGGAAATAAATTATTATATTTCTTTTACAGAAAGATTTTTGTATGTTTAGTCTGTTTTAATGTTTAAAGTTCTTTTTACAAGCTTTTATGCTTTGTGGTTGTTTGTGGTAAAAGCATTCCACACTTTAGAGGAGTTGCTCCAAAACAACTAATAAACTGGTAACAAAGTTAATTAATACATTTGTAAAGCTTATAAGCAGTTTAGTAATATGGATTTTGAAGACTGGTCTGACTTTAGATGTTAATAAATCTTATTAACACTTTCAGGAATTTGCAAGACATCTATAATGCTAATAAATATCTTACACATTAATAAAGCCTATTAATTTGTTAAGTTAGTTAATCAAACTTATTAAGCTTATTAACACTTAGGCTTGTGTGAGACATCTATAATGCTAATAAATGTCTTACCAGAACCCCAAACAATAATACTTCTTAATTTAAAGTTTGTTAATAAATCTTATTCAGCTAATTAACACTGACAAATTTGCCAATAAATGTATCATTAGCATCTTAAAAACATTCTAATAATAATTCTTGTTAATGTGTTAACTAATTTAACAAACCTTATTAGACTTATTGTACTAATAAATGTCTTACTAACACCCTAAAAATTATATTATAATGCTTGTTAATGCGTTAACAAAGCTTGTTAAGGAATCTTAATACAAATCAAAACTAGGAAATGTTACGATAAAAAAACTGATGAATGACATTTACAAAATTTTACATCCATTGGAACACAATGAACTGTATCGTGGTATTTTACTTTATTTCTTAAAACTTTGTTCTCTGTAGCTCATTCAGAGACCGATTTACCTAGTCTTGGTGCAGCATAAAAGAGACATGTTTTCCCTAGATTTTTCCCTTAACTTCCATTTTGTTAGTGAGAATTTCAAGCTAATTGCATTATATTATGGTTTTGATATTTTTTGTCAGTTTAGAGCTGTTTGTGGAATATTTTGAGTGGTGCCTTGTTTTCATGTTCCTGATGTTGGAAACATTCTATCAAGGACATTAGGAAACTATTTTTTGCATCCTTTGTTGCTTCCATCATCTCTATTATGTCTTTAGAGATGATAAAAGAGTGAGCTTTCATGTTGAAGAGGGCTGTTTTCTACCTTTGTTCTCAAAAAAGGGATGATTGCTCCACTTTTTCCTAGTTTAGTGTCTTCTGTACCTGTTTTAAGAATTTGAGAAATATATGCCATGATGATGCACATCAAAGAAGACGTGCTTTTTTTGGAAGATAGGTGTTCATGTGCAGAAACAAATACTGTGTTTCATTTATATACTTTGGATTATGTGTTTTTCTTTTTTATGTTGCCATGCACAGCTGTGACTGCAGCTCACTTCTCCCCCAGGGGATCGGTCAAATGTAGAGAAAAAATTTCACAAACCTAGGTGCGTGACAACTACCGGGGCTTTAACTTTAATGGGACTTTTACATGCAAACCCAGGGAGGATTTGAACCAGGGCCGTTTTGCTGTGAGGCGACACAACACCCTCATGTAACCAAATTTTCTTCATTGGGATGTAACTATGTAAATGTTGCTTTTTTGTTAATATGGTGGAATAAATTGGATGGTTGGATGGATGGAGGGATGGATGGATGGATGGATGGATGGATGGATGGATGGATGGATGGATGGATGGATGGATGGATGGATGGATGGATGGATGGACTGTCGAGCTCTTATGTCTCTGAACAACTTTCTCCAAAAAATAGACCATGCTTATTTTAAAAAAACATTAATTTAGGAGAGTGTTGTTCACAATGACATAAAATACATTAGAAAGTTATCTGATGGATAACGTTAGACAGGACTGTCTCAAGAGTCAAAATAATAAATTTACATGAAAAGTATTGGAAACTTTTGCATGGTTGTGCATTTATAATGTACATTACAAACATTAAAAATGCTATATATAGATTGTGCGTGTATTTGAGTGTGTGTGTGTGTGTATGTGTGCATCCATAACTGTCTGCATAAAATGTTTGGTGAATTTTTGCGAAACACTGGTATTTTTAGGACCAAAAATAAAGTGCTATTCACATGTTTCCCTGGTCCAGGCATCCTTGCCTCAGTGCTTCTTGCAGTGGAGCTGAATTCACTGGTAAGGAAAACTTGACTGTGGAAGAAGAGGAAGTTTACAAATGCATCAGTATTAATGAGAAACATTAGTAACAACTTGTTATTCTTGCTTATTTTTATGCTTATCATTAACATAATTTAAAATCAACAATTTGAATAGAGAAAAATCTAATTGTTTAGCAAAATTTGTATTACTACCAAAACCGTTTACCCTTCATTATAAGGTCTCTTTCTTGTCAGTTTCTTGCCCAAGGACACTTCGACACATGGGCGTGCAAGGCAAAGGGAAATATTCTAAATATATGTCCTCCATCATGCAAAAAAAAAACAAAAACATTTTTAAAACACCCAAAACATCATTTTCATTGAAGTGGGTCTAATAGTATTGGGTTTTCTTTGGCCTAAACTGTATTTACATCAGCTGTTTTGAATTGCATAGGATTCATATTTAACCGTTATTTTTTTTCTTCGTAATATGTCATTAGGATTACACATTATCCCAGAGTCTCCAAAAACACAGCTATAAACTTTATTTGATGGTGTTAATGCTCCTTTTATAGTTTCATAGGATCAGGAAGCACTTACACCTGTGAGCTAGTATAACATGTTATTGCCACATGGCCACTACTTTACAGAAACACCAGCAAAAAACATGTTATAATCTAAATTACAGGTGTTTTTATCACTTATTTTCCCCTCTGTTGTCTATGGACAATACCCAATGGCACTCTGATGCAAAATATGTAATGACCAGGCTAAAATCTTTACTTCCTTCTTGGCAGCAGCTACAGCACAACAATTTTGTCACAATAAGTATATAACATAATACTATTTCCATTACTGTGCAAGTAAGTACACAATAAATACAGTATTTTACCTGAGAATAAAATTCTTGAAACTAAAAGTTTAGTTTTTTCTGGAGTTTAAAAAATTGAGTTTAAAAAAAGTCAGTCTTTCTTTTTTATTTTTGACCATTTTTTTATTTTTGTAAGTTTTTGTTACATTTTTCCCAGTTTCTTATGGTTTATTGTCTCTTAAAGTTTAGTTGATCATTGAATTACTCTTTTATTTTGTAGTTGCACCCCTGTTGTGTTGTTTTTCCACTTTACTTCCTGTTGCAATATGGTATGTCAATTGCCACACCTGAGTTGTTATGTCTATTGTTTAGTATATATCTCTAAATATTTTTGCAGTGTTACAGCGCAGGCCCTTTTTACATCAGGGTTGGAGAACAGTTTTGATCAGACTTGCACCTTTCATCATCCTGAAGTGGGCATTTTTGACAGAAATGTCGTCCTTGGTTTCCAGCAGATGGCACACACAGGATGATGACGCTGTTTTTGCAATGACCCAGCCAAACCTAAAAAGTGGCTTCCAGCATTGCCAAGTTGTTTGCATATGAATGTCATCATCTTCTACCGTTCATTCCCTTTTGGGGTCACGGGGCTGCCAGAGCCAATCCCGGCCACTTGTGGGCAAAGGCAGGGGACACCCTGGACAGGTCGCCAGTCTGTCGCAGGGTGTATATAAATGTCACAAAGTGAAAATCCTCATATGAGCCACTTACACATTGTTTTACACCTGATTACCCTCATGCAGCTAAAATGCATGCTTCACTTGTGTGCTGCAACAACTGTCTTGGTTTTACATTGATTTTTGTTGTGGGTGTTTTTGTTTGAGATCATTATATCAATAAATGAAAAACTTTCCTTTGCTTTTACCAATGCTGAAAGTCTGCTCATTATACATTCTGTGAAAATTCTTTTTTTAAAAGACATATTTTGCACGCTCATCGTTATTGTTCAGACAAAAACTGATGTTATTTAGACTTATTTGCATAATCAGTAACAGGAGTAGACTAGGCAATTCATGGAGTCTGTGAAACTGTACTCAGTTTTAAGCAGTTTTAGATGTATGAAGTATAATTTGCAGAAAAGAGGGTATGCACATTCTTGCTTCAGACAATTTCTGTGCATAAATACTTTCTGTTGGATAAACACCTAGTTTCATTTTTAAAACAGTTTAAAACTTCATGAAAAAGCTCCTGCACTTCTGCTTTCCTGTCAGTTTTGCAGTTGTTTTGCTTTGTTCTGTTGAGTTATGATTTTAAAAAAAATTTCCCCACACATGGATTCCTCCAGAGTCTTCCATTTAGGTCTACTGCTTAATGCTTACACCGTGCTTTTACTGAGAGGCTGATTTTAAAAATAAGGTTGGCGTGATGACTTGGCTGATCTAGGCACATCAGCGTAAATCCAAAAAAGACATTTACGTATAATTTCCCTTAAAGTTACAAACCCCAAGATCAAAGAAAATATGTCTATCCAAAAATTACATGCAATCATCATGCACAAACGCACTCCATCCTATCATCCCACTACAAAACCAATGTCTTTTTTTTTAACTTCAGGAATGCACTACCGTAAGTCCTGCGCCTCATCAGGAGCCTGTCTTATCGCTTCCTCTGGCTACCAGCAGTTCTGTACGGGCAAGCTCAACTCCGTGTGCATCACCTGCTGCAACACACCACTGTGTAACGGACCCCGGCAGAAGAAACGGCCTCAATCATCATCTGCCATCACCATAAACGCACTACAGCTCCCTGCATGTTCCGTCTTTGTTCTCCTGCTGCTGGTCTCAATCCTGTGCTGACACACCTTTGTACAGAGTCAAAATGCGTGTTGAAAAACTGACAGCAGAGACATTTTGAACTGGAACTCTACACGGACAGACTTGCTTTGAAATATATAAATGTGGGGGAGCTTTAAGCTGTCTGTGCTGTTGAGTTTGTGAATTTTCTTCTGAGCTGGAACATTTACACAGTTACATAAAAAAATAGTAGAAACTAGGTGACATCAAAACCATGACTGTGGGTTGTTTCAGGACAATCGGGGTAGAGAAAAAGCTTTTACCAGGAAAAATTGGCTGGACACATCAACACCATTAGTCCTTTTTATTTACATTATCACAGTTTTAAAGTCCTTTTTAAATGAGTTCAGTTAAAGGCATCAAATGCGTTCATAGAAAAACAGCATTCTGCCACTCATTCTGTTATAAACTCCTCTTTACTTTTTTAGATTTGCACACAAAATCATGAGAGCACATGTTCATATGTAAGACTATGCCACAAAGGCTATCATGTTTTTAAAGGGTGCTGAACAGTTCGATATGAAACCAACCGGCAAGAATTACAAGATTCAGTACGGAACAAGATGTATATGTTTCTCTGTCAGATCTAAAGTAGCTCTCACAAAAACAAAAACAGTGAAATGTGCCTGCATCAATACTGAGCAAAACTGGCTCAACATAGGAGTCCAAACACCTGAGAACAGATAGATGAAGGACAATCAATCTGCAAGCAGCAAAGCAGCATGTTTGTCACAATGAGCTTGCTTGTTTAAGTTTTTATCATTTCTCATTACCACAGATGTTTGTGCTCCCTTGCGTTGATTTGTTCAAAGACCTCAGAACGATCTGACTGTTAGACAGAATTGCCCAATAAAAGGAAACAAAACATAATCAACATGGGATGACAAATTGCATCAATTTTCCCAATTACTGAAATGAAATATATAAGGTAAATATATAGAAACTATGTTCATATGCTGATTATAAAGTTTTTGATATATAAAGTGTTTAACTCATTTTCTGTTTCTTTCAAAGATTCCCTTTGAAACAAAAGTGCAAATTTTAAAAGCACCACAGATATCCAGGTGAATAGTTGTGGGCTGACTGTGATTAAGGCACATATTAGCACTGACTCATCTGAGGTTCAGTTGTCTATCTGGCACATTTGGGGACCTTTTCCCGAATAACTCAGCAAGCCCACCATCCTCTGTGGGATCCATCCGCTTTGACAGCTGGCTAGAGGATGACGAGCCAGTTTTCAAAGTGCCTTTGCAATGTTCAAGGACTGATGTTTTCTTTAAATGAAAAGGAGAAGTTTGTGACATTAAGTATAAGTGCGGTAATTAGGAAAGGATGATCAAAAAGAAAAACACCAAATATGGCAATTCTTTATAAGAATGTAATAGGGGTTAAACAGTTCACACCAGCAAAATTATTTGACTTGCAAAAGTAAAAGTCTGTTTATGAATCTGAATACTGAAATATGTGTGTTTATAGAAGCTCTTTCTTGTTTTACAATAAATACTTTTATTTAAAGTTTTTCATATTTATAGGTGATTTAAACATTTAATGTATTTGTGTGTGTTTTTTTATGTTTAGACATACCTTAATGGTCACATTTTCCTAAGTCTGTTGTTTTGCAGCCGTTTCTGCTATACAGCTGCTGTTTTTATAGTCATTCTAAACAGGGAGTGCATTTGTGTAAATAGCATTAGCATTTCTGAATGGGCCTTAGTGGCAAAAAGAATGTTCATATAATATAGTGGAACCCATTAGTTCAACTGTTTACCATTATTTAAAAGAAAGGGATTTTATTTTTGATTAAATTGAATAGAGTTTGTTATAACAATTTTTGACCCAGTTACCATGTGACCTTCTTTAATCAAGCTTACATTGTGTCTAAGATGTGAGGAACGTTCCTAGTGATGTTTTCTGTCCTTATAAAGTATTTTTCTGTAGTGTCCCTGTTTATGATGATGCTAAAAAGACACAGTGGAGCGTTAGAGTTTTTAGCCATGTTTGTTTTATTGCATTAAACTGTACAACACATCATATTTCAGTCTCTGATGGCACGTCTATCCTTGTTTTCTGAGCTGAGTTTGGCTCCTCGATCAGGCTGTGGTGTGCTGGAGGATTTGAGGTCCCACTTAAGTCACCTGCAGCTAAAAATGTTGTAAAAGTGGGGGAACCGTTCTCTCGTGGGACAGGGGTGCGACTCGCCCTGTTACGACGCAACGATTTCAGCAGCAGAGGCTGGAATGAGCGTGCAGAGGCAGCCTGGGAGAGGTTGACATTGCGCTTATTGACGTGTTCGATGGTGAGGTGACAGCGGAGCACCTGCAGAAACACCTCCCTGAACTGTCTGGATGAGAGAGTGTAGAGGAACGGGTTGAGGACGGAGCTCAGGTAGAAGAAGGTGTCTGCCACAGGGAGGAGGGTGACGTAGCTCCTGAAGTAGGAGGCAGTCCACTGGGACTTTGGCACAGCGGCCATCATGAGGCGGCGGATCTGGTTGGGAAGCCAGCACAGTGTCAGGGATCCCACAATGAGACCTAGAAACACAAATGCAAAACAGTAATGAATGAAAAGACAAAAGAAAAAAAAGCTGCTTACATTTGCCTTTTTTTATTTATTTATTTTTAGCTTGTCCTATCAAACAAATGAGCACACAGGTAGGAGCTGAAAGTATCTTGTGTTGGACATATTTTACTGTAAGGGGGCTCTGGATCTTCTAGACACTAGGTGTGTCCTTTTGTAAATCAGGCTAAACTTTATTTATATTTTGCTTTTTCTGGTGTGGCAAATATAGAAAAAGGAACAAAACATGAGTTGCAAAATGCAAAAACCACATTAAAGTCCATTTTATGCCACGTATTATAAGAGTTCAAGAGGAACATCAATCAATCAATGCTTTACTGTATTTTGTCTAAACTGTGTGAGATAAATGTAGCACAATATGTGCCAAATCATTAACAAAATACAGATTTATCTTTACTTTATTTCAATAACGGTTTGTTATAAGTCAAATGTTTACTGGGGCGGCTGTGTTGTTAATGAGGATCAGACTGACATCAAGCAGCGTGTTTACACTTTGAAGAAACATAATCTGCCTTCAAGAAAAACTTTCCCCCAAAAGGAAAAATGCAAAAACGTATATTTATAAGTCTTCCAAGAAATATCATTATCACTAAACCCAATGAGTTTTCCTAAATATACTAAGTATAGGCTAATTAAGACAAATACAAACAGCTGAGAATGGCGGAGGCTAAAATCTGGTGAATGTGACACGGGGGAGGTGGATATAGAAAAAGTGCGACTAAAATGTACAATTTAATCCAAACCACGCAGTCAAACATCTGTCCCTACATTTTACTGACGGTAGGTTTATCATATCATTTATTGTCTATATCTGCTTTGTTATAATTAAGGATGTGGTTGCTCAGCCTTTTTTTGGATCTTAAACCAAAAGCAAGTCATTGCTGCCCTCAATTTAAAGCCAACACTCAACCTACAAAACCTGCATTCTGGTTGTGGGAGAAAGCCAGAATACCCAGAGAAAATGCAAAATATACAGGCAAAAAATACAAACTCCATAGGAAGAGAAGCTAGCCTGGATCCAAACCAGGAGTATTGTTGTTGGGAGGTAAAATTTCTAACTGCAACACCAGCATGCAGACATTTGATTGTTCTCCATTATAAATCTAAGAGTGTTTATATATTGACATATTTCTTTAAATAAAAAACAAAACAAAATTGTTTTAAAAACATTTAAAAATCAGTTTCTTATTTAATAAAAGTTTGTGTTTTTCTTCATCTTACAGATACGGCTGGAAAATGCTTTAAAATCTTAACAGAAAAAAAAAATTTTTCATGTATTTATTTTGTGTGTGTGCGTGCATGCGTGCGTGTGTGTTGAACATAATAAAATTATACTCTGTCTATAGAAGCATTTCTATGTCTGTGCACTGGCCAAATGGAGGCCTCCTTTGTGGAACACTACCTTAATTGGTTTATGATTAAGCAAGGCAAAAAAGGGATCCAAGACGGTTTGGGTCCTTTTGGCTCCAACCCTGATAGAAATGCTAAAAAAGCTCTGAAAGCTCACCCTCATTTCAGTTTGGTTAATTTTTACTCAACTCAAAAGAACAATAGTGTTAAGATGCATTTTCATTAGTTGTGAAGTAGATTGTTCAATAGCCTGCATTTCAGCATTTCACGATGAGCATCATGTCTTTGGACTGTAATAATAAATAATGAAGAATCATTTTGTATCCTCAAAGTTCAAAAATCAAAAGTTGGAAGCTTCAAACATTTATGATAAAATTAAGCATTAGAGAAGAGAAGAAATTGGCTGAAAGTTTTAGAACAAAACCGACTTGAAAATCTGAGAACATAGAATAAGTTTGTTTATTGCTCAGCCAAACCAAAGTTTCCGTGCTCAAGGCAATTTCTGGTAACGTGTGATCTTCAGCATTATTTTAAATCAGGAAAATGGCCTGTCTGTGATGTGCAAAAATCTTGTGCCAGCTGGTTTTAACAAAAATACCCTTCTTAGTCTCTGCTTCTCTGCCATGCTGCTTTCCTTATTGTCACACTGAAATAACAGCCTTTGGAGTAGGAATACTGATTGTTTTCATTAAAGCCTCACAGTGCAGAAGAAGCACAGAATCTGAATTTTTATGGAATGTTGAGACATTTGAAGCCTCAATGCAGCCCAAGAAAATGAGGATATCAAAAGAAAATTGCTGCTGAACATTTATTAAATTTCTGAATGTGGTAATAAAACAATTCTGAGATTGTACATTGTGCAAACTTACACAGCACATATTTAAATATGAATGCACGGGTAAGATGTGAAAAATTGAGGTGTTAAGTATTTTTGCTCAGTGGTATGGGATTAAAAAATGATATTAATGAGTTTTGTTTCAAACTTAAACTTTTTAGATGTGGAAACCTGATAAAAAAAAGATGGATCCCACCAAACACTACGAATACTGAGGGAGCTGGAAAGGTAACAACAGAAATAGCATAAGATATAAGATATAAAATGAAACGACCAGTAAATTTAGCGATAAAATAATAATAATAAAACTACAAAAATAAAAAATACAAGTATTCAGTGGGATCAAATGAAACCAAGGACACAAAGTTTTAACTAAAAGAAAGCCAAACTTAATCAAAACAATAAATAAGAAAGAAGAAATCAATAAAATATCAAAAAGCTAAAAATCTAAGAAAAAAGAAGTCGTTTCTAAACGCAAGGTTGCAGAATCACATTATTTTTTTACCCAGTGCCAATGAACAGCCATAAAGTTGATGTCCCTGTTGCAATAAATAAAAGACTTAGATTACTTCTGAGGTAGAAACAACTAAACAGCTGCAAGATAATATCGGCCATGCAATGCTGCATCCTCTTTTTTTTCTAGTTTACAAAGAACCATCATCCTTCCATCACAGTGTTATAGTGAGTTCCACTTATCCCTAACAATTTTTGTTGTTGCAGTCCTCAGTTATGCAGTTATAACAGGCCTGTGGGAGGTTTTTGTGGTTGGAGTTGGTGGAGTGTGATGTTAGTCTAACCTCTGGCATCAAAAATACATTTTTCAATGGTAACCTCATAGTATTAGTTCATTCTGTGTGAATCTAAAAGATGACGGTGTGCACCTTTCCCAGAAGATCAACAGTTAGCAAAATAATCATATTGGTCAAGAGCTTTGCCATACAGAACATCCATGAATTCACATTGTTTGTTTTGTACATTATAACACACAACTAAAGGTGTAATTATTTGTTACAGATAAATCATCTAACCTTTTTAATGCCTTGATGTCTGAATTTATTTCCAGCTATGACAAAAAAATTAACCTGTATTTTTCCTTTTTAGTACATGCTAAATTAAGGTGGTTTTGGAGCAGAAATGGTTTCTGTGGGTTAATGCTTTGGTGTCCCAGTCCAGAAGTTGGAGGCTATGGCTAAGAAAAAGGAGATCTGAGATAAAAATCTTGTCCAATTGACCTTGATTTACAAGTAAACACGAATCTGTTTAACATTTTGTAACCGATATAGTTTCTGACTTTTTTAGTTACAAAACTTTGTTTTAACTTTGAAAATTTATTTTTGAATTATTCACATTAAAATGTAAAAACTGGCACTTTTAAACCTTCACTCAGCTAGCTTTTAGGCTAATAAAAAATAAAAAAAATAATCTGTGTTCCTTGTGCAGGTCAACATAATACCAACCATTTAAGTTGAGTGTTTTTAGTGAAACATACTTCTCTAATTCCATGTGGGGCAGTGCTGTATTGTGGCTGTTTTTATGGAGATTAAAAGCACAACAAATGCAAGGTTTTTCTTTGTTTTGCTTGTTTTTGATTACTCCAATGATTGATTACGCATATAAATAATTCTGGTCACGACTTGGGGCATGATGCTGGCTGAACTATCGGTTGTCATGTAGGGAAATGGCAGGGAACTCCCTTGAAGATGATTTACAGTGATTTGTCTCTAGCTCTACCTGTCACTTTGGCTCATTGATTTTCATGCAGACATTCGCTTAGTAAATTGCCCTGAGTCAGCAAAATAATGGCCCTGAAGAAAAGTTCGTGTGCAGCTGGAGTTGTAAAAGTACTCCTCCACTTATATGTTGATAAATCATTGTCATTATTGGATCCTTGTCAAACTTAAAGTATATTCTGACAAAACTTGTTTTTTTCTAAAAAGGAAGTGAAAAATTAAGGAAAAATGAAATGAAAAAGGGAAAATTAAATCTTCCTTGAAATTTACTACCATTTTATTCAGGAAAGTAGTCATTTTTAGTGAAGCCCTTAAAATGATTTGAATGTAACACACGTATTTTACTTAGAAACATTCCCATACTATGAAAGATGAAGCCTGCATGAAGTAGTTTTGACTGTTATGCACACATCAGTAAAGAAAAAGGCAAAACAACATGGAGAGACTTAATGACGACTTGAAGTGCTTTGAATTACATTTAATTTGAACTGGTTCTTCATGAAAACTGAATTCTGAAGGCAGAAGTTTTAACTTTTACCACCTTCATTTCTGCTCTTACATCTTCACATCAATGCAAAGATGTGCTTTTGGACAGTTGACAGACCGCCAAAAGACCCCAGTGATTCTCAGGATAAAGTTTCTGATACAGGGAGCTTTAAATTTAGCTTTAAAACAAGTTTTTGAAAAAAATCAACTCTTCTGTGACACTTTCCACTTTCTCATAAGCTCCAGAAATACCACTCAAACAAAAGTTAAATTAACCTCCAAACTCAAGCTCCACTGACATTTACAAAAACATTCTTCTCATTCTGAGCAAGGAACTTTTTAACCACTTCATTGCCATGAATGCTAACTCTAAAATAGATATTTGTAGCTGAAGGATGAAAGGAAAAGAAATTAAATGTGATTTCGAATAGTAGAAGATAATACTTTATAAGAATTTCCCAAGGCATGACATCCATAACTGCGTCTAGATAAAAATAATTATGTGCCAAACTTAAATATTGAAAACGTTTCTTAAGATTAAAAAACAAAACTTTACAAGCTAAAAGAGATGTTGCAGTTTTTGTTATATTTTTACCTACCTGACTTGGTTTATATTGAAAGTAAAAAGACATTCTTCAACTGCTTCTCTTAACAACCTCATAATGGTAAAACTAAAAAGACTTTTTTAATCACCTTTTTGTGGTTGTTTTTTGATGCACTTGTGCATTCCAGAGATTTTGTCACGTTGAAAACTCCAGGTTTCCCAAACACTATTTTTCCCAACTTAAAGATTTTATCACATCATGCAAAGAAAACAATTGTCTTTGTATCAAAAAATAATGTATTTAAAAATAATAAACCAAACTTATCATTGTTATAGTATTTATTTATTCAAAAACTTTAGAACCTGAAAAAAGAACACCAACACAGCAGAATTTTTGTATTTCCGCCTGACCTTATCTATAAATGAAAAGTTTATCTTTATGCATCAACATTTTCTGACTGAGGAAATTAAATAAATCAAGCATTTACAGAAACTGAAAGACTGTGTTTGTTTGTTTGTTTGTTTGTTTGTTTGTTTTGTTTGTTTGTCCGGGTTTAATCCCTTGCCATTATATCTGCAGTCATAGTAGGTGTAGGGAAATGAATGAAGCCTAAAGGAAATACAAATCACACCCAACACCAAAGGAAGTAAAAAATGTAATGTAGCTGTAGTCATATTGATGTGGAAGTTGGACAGTCCTGTAGTTAACTTAACTTAGGATAAAGGCAAACATTATCAAAGCCTGACAGATTATTCTAAAAATCCCTGGATTGCATAGTACTGTCGAAGAAGATGAGATGGCAGGACTGAGTGGGTTAAGTATCTTTTAATACAGTTAAATTCTGCAATCATGGGATTTAAAGATGCCAGATGGGTGGGTTTATCAAGCAAGGCAACTAAAACAGAGGTTCATTATGGCTGTTAATTATTATTAAAATAAAACATAAAAAAAACTTGAAATGTCTAACATAGCAAAGATTTTTTTTTATTTTAAAATAGTAAATTATACATGTAAATATTATTATAAATTATACTATATATTATTAAATTATACTGTAAATAGCTTTTTAAATTATAATACCTTGATGTCTGTATTTATGCTACATTTTCTTGTTCTTGCTTTTTTTTACTTAATTCTAAGTCTTTTTTTCCCTCTGCTGTCAGTTGCTATGGTGACAAACAAATTTCCCACGTGTGGGATCAATAGAGTATCTCTGATTCTGATTCTGATGTGATCCTTCTGGTGATGAAAATGATTGCATTTCAGAAAATTTGAAAAACCTCAAAATTGAATGTTAAATATGTTCTTACTTCTTAACAGAGGACATTTTCCATATAGGAATGACCTAAGCTTATTGTAGCTGCCACATCTTTTGAATTTAGTCCGTGTGTTTTTTTTTGAAGGGTTTCAAGTTTATTTTAAAATGTACTGTTTTACAAGCCACCTCTAGATGTCGCTGTGGTTAAATTAAGTTAGAAAAGCAGAGAAGTAGAAAAGAGAAAAGAGAGCATGAAGATCCATAACCCTTGTGCTATCCTATGACCCCACCTTTACATTGACGTGTTCTCCCTACCATGACAAAGGTGGATAAAGGTGAAGAGGATTTCATGTAATCCATGGAAACCAGTGAAGATCACAAATCATTGAAGAAAAAAGTTCAGCGCACTGTCTTGTGGGGTCTAGATGACCCATTTCCCAACGTTAAGTGCCTAGGATAGCACAAGGGATATGGAAGATCAGCGTCAAGCAAGGGAAGAAACTAAAGAAAGAAAAAAGGTTCTAATTCCCTTTTTGGCAGAGTACAGCCAACAAGGTATGTTTATTTTATGTTGGTATTGTAGCGTCCCTTTCCCGCACTGAGACTTAATCCTTTTTAAGTTTTTTCATTCTGGTTACTGTAGCCAATGCCGTACAAACATGCAGCAACTTCTGAATCTCTTAATCCTTCTGCCCAAAGCGCTCCACCCCAATTTTTTATTCCCTCGCTCCCGCACTCAATGAGTTATATTGCTAGAGGAGACATCACGTGATTCCTCATGGGAGGAGAGCACCGCCATCTTGGTGAGGTCAAGTCACTGCTGCAGTGCATGCATGTGAACAAATTTTTTGCAAAATGCCAGTTCATTGTGCGGGTTTCAACTGCCAAAATTGGAGAAATGAGTCCATGAAGGAGGATGGCATAACATTTCACAGGTAAGTGATGGTAAGGTATGTTACATATATTTTGATGCTGCAGGGCTATTATCAACATGCTGCATGATGTATGTATAATTTGCTGTCGACATAAATGAACATTTTATTTTGTTAAACCTATATACAATATACTAGGACTAGGCCATTATAGTCATATAGATTTATCCATATCTGACTCAGTGACTGAACTTTTCTTGCAGGTTTCCAATGGATTCTGACTTGAGGAAAAAATGGGCCTTAGTTTTCAAAAGAGCTAACCCTGACGGATCACTGTGGTTGCCAAATAGCAATACAGTCGGGCTATGTTCAAAACATTTTGTGGAAACAAACACACTCAGTCCTGCCATTGTTGCTGAAGCTATTATCAAACCACTTACACATATCTTTAATTTGTCATTTAGATGTGGACAGTTTCCCACTAAAATGAAAACGGCCAAAGTAATTCCTTTATTTAAAATAGGGGATAGTCAAAGTTTTACAAATTACCGTCCAATTTCTTTATTGCCTCAGTTTTCAAAAATTCTAGATAAATTATTTAATCTCAGATTACTTAACTTTATCGAGAAAAACAATCTGCTATTCAACAGTCAATATGGCTTCCGACAAGGAAGATCTACATCATTTGCCTTAATCGAACTTGTGGACTGTATTGAAAAAAATAAATTCAGCATTGGAATTTTCATTGATCTACAGAAAGCCTTCGATACGATTGACCATCATATTTTACTGAATAAATTGGTGAAGTATGGAATCAGAGGAGTAACACAGCTACCTGGAAGATAGACAGCAGTTTGTACAGATTGGTAATAGTAAATCTAGAAATTTTTATAAGCTTTCGCTTCTTCCATTCCCCTTTCAAATCCTATTTTCCAAGTCATGTATTGACTTATATTTTCTTTTTTCAGGTAAATGTTGATTTTATTTGAAATAAACTTGTTACTTACTTACTTACTAGATTTTGATAAGACTGGCCAGACTGTTCGCTTGAAACCCGACACCATACCATCTTTGTTACACCAAATTGATCACTCACATGAATCAGTGGGGTAAATCTATTGTTTTTCTTGTTTTTTTTTTTTGTTTTTGTTTTTTTAAGTGTAAATATATTGTTGACATTTGGACTTTTTGTTGACTTATTATTTATTTATTTATTTATTTATTTATTCTTATTATTATTATTATTATTTGTTGACTTATAATTGATTTATTATTATTATTTGTTGACTTATTTTTTATTTATTGTTGTTATTTATTATTTTTATTGACTTAATTTTTATGTTATATCTATTATTATTGACTTATTGTTGGGCTTTTCTAAATAATTTAAATTACATGTTTATTTGTAAGAAGTCCTGCATCTATGCATGTTTCATTAAAGGTTGAGCTTTTAAGGTATCTATATATTTGTATAATAATATACAAGTGTAAACCAGTTCATTGGTTTCTGTGATGGTTGTGGTAGGAATTGCCCTCAATGCTTCATTCACAGTTTCCAGTAGACTTTCAGGCGGTCCATCACTTAACCGTTGTAGCTGGTGTCGGGGTTGCCTAGTGTTCATTGTAGACATGATCTTGTCTTTCAGGTCAGTTGCTGCCTCGCTCAGTGTAATTGTGGTTGTTGGGGCTGTGTACCCAATCTCAGGGTGGGAGTGTGGTATAACCTCCTCTCTGACCTGTTGTTCTGGCTCTACCGTGGCATTGTATTGTATTGCTTCAATCTCAAGTTGTGATAGGAGTTGCCGTTTGTGGATGTTAGAGCACTGGGCTACCAGTTGTTTGGCAGTTAGCCCTGATTGTGGGTTTCGAAGCATCCATTCATTCCACATTCTCTGCATGTAACCCCTCTGGGTGGGATTACTTGAGTAGTAGCATTCTAACAGAACCTTGTTCTCACATCTAGTCCATTTCCGTCTTGTTCCAGTAGCCCACTTTCCATCAGGGTGCTCTGGTCTCTCAGCACCTGACGCAGACCTTGTTTGGCCGGGTGACGTCTGAGCCGGCATGACATGTGGTTCATTGTCTCTCATGTTGTGAGGTAGGCGGTAGCGTTAAGGGTCTTGCCCAAGGACCCTCACTGGGTGATGTTAATTGCCCGTCATTGTTATGGTAATTGCCCATTTCCATTGTGATGGTAATTGCCCCATTTTTTCATTGCCATTAATTGTTCATTCCGCCCCGGAAATCGAACCCGGGTTTCCTGCATGACAGTGCTGCACCTTACCAACCGAGCTATATATCCATATCCGGCTGGGTAGCTATATATATATAGCTACCCATATATATATATATATATATATATATATATATATATATATATATATATATATATATATATATATATATATATATATATATATATATATATATATATATATATATATATATATATATATATATATGCGTCATAATGAAAATAGAGATGAGATATATATATATATGATAGTGATTCTCCAGAAACTGGAGAAAGTGATATAACTCACTGCCTGCAACAGCCCTCCTATTTCCTTATTTGGACCATAGCTAAACTCCATTGGTCCAAACTCCCCAATGACCAATGAGGGACAGAACTGAGGGCCAACCAGCAACTCTGGACTTAGAACGCGACCCAACAGCCACCCTGTTCACTCAGTCCACTACAGTATTTTTATTGTGAGTATTAATGTTTATTATCAAGATTTGTACTTATTTTGATAAGCATTAATTGTTTTGTGTTTGCTTTCTATAGTTTTCAGGGTGTGTGTAAGACTTTAATAAAGACACCCATTTAAGGAAACCACTTGAGTCTGGACTGACTGCAAGGGAATTACACTTATATAAGGGTACTGCAGGCACAATCTGGTTAATTTCTTCTCAACACAGAAGGGAGAGTTAATAATAAGGGCTGTAAACATAAGTAAAATAGTAATTAAATGCGAACTATGACTAAATATACCACATTGATAAAGTGAGAAAACCACAAAATATTATTAAATTTAAGATTAAATTTACTGGAGAGCCTGGGAAAGATCCACTCAGGGGAGCTCACAAAAGTCCACAGAAGGACCCAATTGGAGAATGAACCAACATCTTTTTGCTTGGACAGATTAGAGCTAATCCCTGGTCACATATGTATGCTTTAAAATGAAAAACCCATTGGAATCTTGCTTTTTTTAAGAGGCAGAACATATCACAGGCTGGTCAGTCAGCACCCAGATACAGGGAAAGCGGCTCAGACACGAGTCAAAAAGTCTGATTATTTAATAACAGGAAGAAAAAACCTGACCAGAGGGGGAAAATAAGGGAACTCCAACACTCTCAACTTGGTAACCCTGGGTAAATGTGCATGCACGGCAAGTACACAAAGGCATTCTCATTGGATTGTCAATTTAAGGAGTCATCATGGAAACGCGTGGTAAAAAAAAGAGAGCGCTACACTTCAGTGAGACGGAGCCCATCAAAAAACTAATATGGCTGCATCAGCAAAAGACAGAGTTTCTGCTTGAAGAAAAATAACGGACAAAGTAAACGCACGAGTTTCTATCTCATCTCTATTTTCATTATGACGCATATATATATATATATATATATATATATATATATATATATATATATATATATATATATATATATATATATATATATATGTCTTATGTCTATTCAACTCAATTGTTTATACAACTCAAATTTATATATTTATCTAACTAAATGTCATATTACTTCAATTGAATTAAATGTTTTTCCATCTTAATTTATTGTGCTTCTTAAACTCTCAAATGTCTAAGTTTGAGGCTACAGATATTCTCATTTTTATAACATTAAAATATAATAATACAATGTAAAATAGCAACATGAAACATGGATTTAATCTAATATGATTCTGACTTTGACTTCAGTGATGTAACTATGCACTAGTGGTGCTGAATAACCTCATCGTTCTCTTCCTTCCTCTCACTCATGGTGTAGAAAGAATTAAACATAACAGGACAAAATAACTCGGCAAAACACAGTAAAACAGCTAAACAACTAAACACATTTGGTCAAAAACTCAAACTTAAACCCAAATCCGTCTAGACAGGCAAAGGGATTGGTATCCCACAATTCCTTGCGCTGCCGATCTAACAGCAGCACCAAATTACACCTACTTAATTGAATTCATTTGAATGAAAGTAAAACAACTGTCAGATAACTACATGTTATTTTTAAGTTGACTGTACACAAAAAAATGATTTATCTTTACTGAAGCAAATAATTAAGTTAGATCAATGTAAAAATGTTTATGTGTACAACATTGATACGTTTAGTATTATCTGAGCTTCTTCATCCACCAAATCATCTTCAAATGGACACACCATGCTCCACCACCTGTCTGAAACAAACTAACCTTCAACTAAACCTGCTCCAGACCAGGTCAGAGCATGAGTTGCATTGGCAATTTGACATACACTGAAACATACCTATGTTTTTGGAACCGAAAGCCGAGGTTATCCGCTTCCTTAGCCTCAAACTTACTGTGGTAACTCACATAACCTGCTTTCTGGAATACCCCCCAGGGCTTTTCTCTTATTCTCATCAAAACAACTACTTTTAATGAAAGAAAAAAGTTAAGAATACTCAAAATGTTAAAGCTGCTGGCTCCACAAAATAAGCAAGCTTTAAAATTGAATTTTGAAGCTTATTGTCGCTCCAATTTCTCAATTTTCTGTACAAAAGGAAATACGTTTTTGTAGTATTTCAAAAATTATTACAATGCAAAGCTTTAATCCGATAGAGTGCAGAAAACACATGCTCTCTCCGGTGATATGCATCAATAAAATATTAACTAGCTCACCACAAGGATGATTATCTTGATTGCTTGTGTAGCTGCAGCCTAACCCTTGAAAGAAGTGAACCAGGTGAAATCTCATTTATAAGATATTTAAGGTGTGTCAACATTGAACAGTCTGATTTGTTTTCAGATTGATTTCATTATATAGGATAATTAAAAAAAAGAAAAGAGCAATACCTCACGTTTTAGTAAAAAATTGAATAACTAGTAACTTTCAGGAGCAGCTTCAACTAAAAGTGTAATCATCAAGCTCACCAGTTAGCAGGATCATACTAAGCCGTAAAGTGAAACAGGCCTATTTGTTGCCCAAACGGTCCATACAACGGGGACGTTGATGCATAGGTATGAATGTACAGCCCCTTGTAAATCCCTGTTATTTTATCTTATCTTTTCTTATCGTTGGGTAAATAATACACGTCAGAGGAGAAAAAGCTTGACTGTTGTTGATGCACACTCATTAAGCCTGCAAGCATGACGGCCTACACTTTTTAATATATTTTATTATATTCACCTTAAAATTTTTGCGCCTGAGGATCAGCTAACAGATTCCTAGTTAAAAAAAAAAACAGGCATTTGGTGATTTAGCTTTCAACCCAGGGCTAACATGCTGCTCTTGTTTTTACTTTTGACAGTTTTCAGTTAGTGAATATAGAGAGAAACACCACTGCCAGTTTTCAGTGATTGAGGCAAAGCTCCTTGACAAGTTGTATCCCACAGGACAATAAAAAGCCTCTAAATCTTATCACTCTCACTCCAAGCTGCAGCTTCCAACATGCAGCTTCCTAAAAGCCTTTTTATTTTAAAGAAAAGCAAAGAAGCTTTTTTGAACTTCTGGTGTGCAGGGACAGAGTCCTGAATGGATTACATGCAGCAAAAATAAAAGAGTTTTGAAATTAATTTTCTTATTTACCCTGTAAGTGTGTCTTCGTGTCATGTCGAGGGCAGCAAAAAGTGACAGTTTTTATTTGAGTAGTTCTGAACTCTATTAATTCACTGATTTCAATCAATTAGGCAAATAACATCCATTGGTATGGGCTTCATTGGCTTCATGTTTGAATGATGTTTAGGGTTTTGTGATTTTTTTTTTGAGGAACTGTCTTAGATTGTTAAAGTAGAGAAGCACTCTACTGTGTTTTTAAGTTCAAGCGATATTCATCAGTTTATTCGTACCAGGCTTTGTTTAGACAATGCACCTCATTTTGACATAGATGGACAGCAATGTGGGGTTCAGTGACTTTCCAAAAGACATAAATCACTAGAATTCAAAGGGTCAAACCACCAGTCTTCTAACCTACAGAGACTTCTAAGCTGAAGTGAGAAACATTTATTTCCCCAACCCTGAATACAAACGTCACATCTACCACAAACTGTTAGAACCTTGAATCAGAAAAGAAAAAAAGAAGAGGAAAAGCTTTAATGTCATCCTAATTTCTCCCATCAGGCCATGCACTACAGAGTAAAAGAACATCACTGTGCATTGTGGTGCAGTAAAATATTCATGAACATAGTAAAATCAGACAGATTGTGCAGTTCTATTGTTAGGACCTCAGCCATGTGCAGGATTGTCTCCCAGGTGGTTGCCCTGACTGAGGTGCTGTCACTCACATGAGGGCTTGCCCTCAGCTATGATGGCTGCCAAGAGGGTGCAGAGCACTGGGGAATATGACCTTACAATAAAACCGTCACTCACAGTTTCCAAGGGAGGGATTTGCAGGATGAACACTGAGCACATTTACTGTCAAGAACAGAGAATAACTAACAGGTGCATCACGATGTTGAATGGGGTAAAATAAAAATAGAGTTGGTGGATATTTCAGTTCTGATCAGAGTATGAAGAGTATAAGAAGCATGAGGGGAAAAAATCCTTTACAGAGAAACATAAAAGTGGTTCTCACACTAAACCTTCACCACCTTCACCAGTTCTTACAAATCCATTTGAAATCCAGAAGAGTTGTGCATTGTTGGAGCAATATTTAATACTATAAAGATGTTAACCAATAAAGTCGCAGTGCCTCCAAAGGATGTTCGGTCATCTTCTAGACCAGGGGTCGGCAACCTTTTTTACTCAAAGAGCCATTTGGGACCGCCCCTAATAAAAAAGAAAACACCCGGAGCCACAACCCGTTTTGACATCATTATATATATTATGCATGTATATATTATTCAAAGGTGCTCATTACGTCGATCTTCAAGGACATGAGTGCAGATCGCGGGACTTGATTGACATGTAGATTGGCCAATCGGACATAGTCTGAAGCATACGTCGCTGCAAATGCACATTATGTTCTTTAAAGGATGATACCGCGGCCGCGTGTGGGCGGAGCTACTATTTCTGGTCTGATCGCTGCATGGAGCGATGTGTTTATCAATGCATGGTAGACACTGAGAATGTGGAGAGATCAGGCTTATTATTTTGAAGAGTTCTACTTGGTAATCATGTTTCCATGTTTGGGTTTATAAAATCATCCCAGAGAAAGTCTCTGCTTCAACTCCCGCAGTGAAAGCTGCATCTCAATCTGACGCCCGTGTTGCATCTCTCTGACAGAGTTTGAAGCCAAAGCCCCTCCCCCGCCTCTCCACCTGCTTTTCCTCTCTACCTGTTCACCTGTTCATATCTTCTGCAGCCGAGAGTTGGTTTCCCCCGCACTCCTCAGTGTGTCCTACACAGAAAGCGCAAAATACGGTAGTCGGGGCGCTCCAGCGCAGCACAAGGATGAAAGAGCCGGACTCAGGTTATAGCGGGGATAGAGCGGGTTAAGAAAATGAATGGAAGAAGGCGACCCGCTGAAGAAATATTCAATATTGTACACATTTTATTATTAGTCTGAACTATATTTTATCCAGTACGAAGAAAACAAAAGCTGTTTTGGGTGGGTTTTGGCTGGGTCTGGCGGTTTTCAGATGAATTTTCGTCTGGAAACCTGTGACTCTATCTGGCAACACTGGCGCGAACTCTCAGTCTGCCTTTCCCTGCTATCAGCTCTGCAGGTCTCGCCCGATAAATACGAGCTCATTACGAAGCTGTTTTTTACATGGCTCGCACTTCGTGCGGAGCCAGCAGCACCTTTGAAATGCCATGAAAAATGAACAAACTAAAATAAAATTGAATTATTATAAAATACTCATTATTTTCCAAAGTCACAGGGAGCCACAAGAGATGGATGAAAGAGCCACATGTGGCTCCGGAGCCATGGGTTGCCGACCCCTGTTCTAGACAATCAGAACCATTCCAGTACACATGCAGCAGAAAAGCAAATAGTTCTGCTGTGAAAAGAAAACAGAACTTTTCGTGGAGGCCAACATGACCTTTGAACAAAGAGGACCTCCACGTAGGAGTTTCAGCTCAATGTTTAGCTTCATCCTCTTCTTCACTGTCTATGTGGACTCCACCATGGGTTTCCATTAGTGCATTTCCCTTTAGAATTAGAGTTTTAAGGGATTAAAAATCCTTGGTCACCAATATTAAAACAGAGGAAGATGAGTTTCTTCTGTTCTTGTGACTGAATTTTTGTCCATGTCTACCTGCACCACCTTGACCATCAACCAGTTCAGCAAAAAAAAGTTACATCCAAATGTTACTAGTTTATATTTGAAAGCAATAGCACTTATTTGATCTGAAAATGTGTTTCAGCGTCCAGAAAATATTTGATGCGATCTTGGTTTAGAAACATCAAACAAGGTTTGAAATGCTCAACTGAAATTTGAACACGTCATTGTCAAAAAGAGGCTGTCAGGGCCTTCAAGGCCTTCTCTGAAGGCCTAAAAAATATCTGAATAATGTGTTAATTATATTTTGTCCATGCATACTTATTAAATCAATCCAAAATGGTCTGTCCTTCTATTGATTGTCTCGATTAAAAACAAAGCTGACTGTATTGTACGCCATGGTTGATTTTGCATGAAAATCTCAAACCGATCTCCTTGACTTCCTTCATCAGACAAATCTGAGTGAGATCATAAGCTGTACAGCTGTACAGATTTGTGTGTTTGCCGCTGACCATCCCAGTATCCACTGTGTCTGTCGAGCGGACATTTTCAGCTCTAAAGTGAATTAAAATCTACGCAAAAACTCAACAGGACAGACTCGGCTCTCAACACTGACCTTGATGGAATAGAAAAGAACTTCTTGATGGAAATGAAGCGCGATAATCTGCATGACAGGGTGATCGACCTGTTTTTGAGGAAAGAGAGGAGGATGGATTTTGTCTTCAAATAATCCGATTTTTTGATGAGTGAATGATAAATATAATAAATAATATTCCAAATTTATTTGGTTAGTTTCAATGTTTTTTGCTGTCTGTAGTTGCATAGCCAGATTGGTTTACTGTTTTGTTTATTCAGTTTATTTAGAGGCAATTATTGTGGCTACAGGAATTTTCAATATGCAATCCAAAGCCCGTTTCTGCTTCGTAAAATGGTTAATGAGGGGTTGAGTTATTCAAATGAATCACTACTAAAGGTGTGCACGGTCCGCCACTGCGACCTGTTAACAGATTAGCTATAAAGAAATATTATACTATGGTTGGACCTCTCACAAGAAGAGGAATGGTTGACTTCGGATTAGAAATGCACAGGTTTGTTAGAAGTATCCATGAGCAAGACACTGACCCACTGTCAGAAGTAAGAGCTCTGTCTCCCCCTTTGGTCACAATCGGGAGCAGCCACCAGAGTTCTAGCCTCACTATAACTCCCAGCAACCCCCAGTACACACTTTCTGGATGCCTCAAACCTAACTCTCATTCATTCATCAACCACAGCATACTTAAGCTCTGCACAGAGTCAAACTCAGTCCAAAGTATTGTTTGTGCCACTCTGCCTTCCTTACCAAGCCTTATATTTGGACCTGATCTTCTGTCTACTGACCCTGACTCTGATTGCCTGCTGCGTGCCCTTGCCTGGATTTTGACCATCCTGTTTCTATTCGGATGAACTTATGCCTATTATCAACTCCTGAGTGCCTGATCGAGATCTGGGTTTGTGGACTTTTAGCTGTGCTAATAAACCTGCTGCATTTGGATCCAGCCGTCTGCCTGTTCCTGCCTGTTCTTGTGAGCAGGAGTTTCTAGCCTGACAAACCTGACAGGGTTTGCTACTTTGTTGCTGGACCACGGTCGCCTGCTCCAACATCTGAACTCAGCGACAAGCCATTATGTCACTGCTGCAAATCAACACACCTGTCAGCGACACAGCCGCTACGACTCCGCTGGTCGCTAAGTCATCAGTGGCCGCCAGAGGCGACGCACCTGGAGCAATTCTCTGATGAACTGCCTGATGCAGATACAACAATGGCTCTGTAAAAAATCTCTGCAGCTAAACTCAGAGAAATCAGAAAAGCTAGTTATTGCCCTGATGATAGTATACCAGGGATTAAGCAGCACTTAGGTTCTCTTGGCCAGGCTGTCAAACCCAGCCGTAGAAACTTGCGTGTCATTTTTGACAAAGATATGTCACTGGAGCAGCATTCCAAACAGCTGACCAAGAGCTGTTTCTTCCAGTTGAGGAACATTTCTAAGCTCTGGAAAATTGTGTCATATGAAGATCTTGAACTTCTTATTCATGCCTTTGTATCTACACGGATAGACTATTTTAACAGTCTGTTTTCCTGTCTGAAAAAGAAAGAGCCGTCTCGCCTGCAGTTGATCCACAACTCTGCTGCGAGGATCTTGACCCGCACTAAGAGAAGAGATCACATCTCCCCTATCCTTAAAGCTCTTCATTGGCTCCCGGTGACTTACCGCTTTCAATATAAATCTTAGTGTTGACCTTTAGGGCCCTCCATGGTCAAGCTCCTTCATATGTTTGTGATCTGATCACCCCCTACAGACCATCTCGTGCACTGAGGTCTGTGGATCAGAACTTGTTAATGGTCCCTTGCACACGGTTCCGGACAAGAGGAGACAGATCCTTCCAGGCTGTTGCTCCTAAACTCTGGAATGAGCTCCCGTTGTCCCTACGTTCCCTGGACTCTATAAATTCTTTTAAAAGTCAAATAAAACCTTTTTTATTTTTGCAAGGCATTTAACTGAAACTGTTTTTATATGGGCTTGGGGTGATTGTTTTACGTGATAAATGCTTTTGTCTTTTATGTTTTTATATTGGAAATAAAGGCTATAATTAACTCTGGGGCGGCGGGGAATTTCATCAACTTAGCTTTTGCTCATTCCCATGATGTTCCTTTGTTCCCCTACGACGCCCAGGTGGGAGTAACTGCCCTAGACAGAAGGCCCCTGGGGTCGGCCCAGATCCCTCAGGACTCAGGACATCACAGTTATCTAATCTGATCACCATCGTAAGTCCCTCCGCCTCTTCGCCATCAAGTCCCCTCAATGTCATCCGTCATCCCCGGTTTGCCTTGGTTGGAGAGGCATTGTCATGGTGCCTCTGTCAGCCCCGCCCCCTCTGCTCTGCTCTTATCCTGACTCCACCAGCTGTGACCAATTCACCCTCATCAACCCTGCTGCTCAAAAGGAGACCCAGCTCCACAAATAAACTCCAGTTCGTTGCCCCTTATGGTGACTATGCATGGTCTCAGTCTCGCTCATGTTTTCGCAATCTAAGTCTTGTCTCACAACTAACGTTATTCTCCCTGCCTCAGAATTCCTGCCCTCGAGTGTCACCTGTGTGGAAGTCAGTTCGAGCCACTCCTGCTTTCCTCTGGAAACGCCACGCTCCGCTAGCCGTGCAACTACCTCCAGCCACGCCTCAAACTTCGGTCCTCTTCAGACCACCACCAAGCTACTGCCATCTTCCTGGAAGGAAAATAAAAATCCTTACTTACCTCTCACCTACCTGTGTCCTCATTCTGGGCTCCAGCACCTGGGTCTGTCGCTCCTCCGAATCATGACAGGCATGATCCAATTATAAACTGGTAAAAAAAAACAGACTCATGTTTACCTCCACTCAATGCCGGCGACACTGCCTTCAGACTGCAATAAAGTCTGAAAAGTGTGCTCCGTCAAGGTCAATCGCAGCCACCACCCTTGCAGAGATCTGCGTGACCTGCAAGAGGCATTCAAGGAGCAGCGTGCAACACACCTCCCTCCACACCGGTCCTATGATGTGCCATCGACCTCCAGCCCCAAACTCTGCCTACCCGAGGACGGGTGTTCCCGTTTTTCTCAGCCTGAGAAATACCTTTATCCCGTGCCTCTGGCTCCTGCAGCTCTGGAGAGGCTCTGCACAGCATGGTTCTTCACAAAGCTGGATTTTAGGAGTGCCTACAACCTCATCCGCATTCGAGCAGGGGATAAATGGAAGACCGCTTTTTCCACTACAACAGGGCGTTATGAGTACCTGGTCTTGCCCTTTGATCTCTGTAACGCCACCTCTGTGTTCCAGGCTTTCGCCAATGACATCTTCCGAGACATGTTGCAAAGCTTCGTTGTAGTTTACATCAACCACATCCTGATCTACTTGGACACATTGGAGGAGCACGTTGCACATTTTCGGCAGTTGTTGCAGCTGCTGATCTGGCATTACCTGTGTGCCAAGGGAGAGAAGTGTGAGTTCCATAAGACTTCTGTTTCTTTTCTGGGTTATGTGATCAGTGCAGGGGGTGTGGCGATGGACCAGGGCAAGGTGGAGGCGGTGCTGCAGTGGTCCCAGCCGAACACAGTAAAGGAGCTGCAGCGGTTCCTCGGGTTTGCCAATTTCTACCGAGGCTTCAGCACAGTGGCACTCCCTCTCAAACACATTCTCTGGACCCCAGCAGCCACAGAGGCATTCCGTGGCTGAAACAACGTATTACCTAGGAACCCATCGTCCAACGCCCATGCAATTTATTGTGGAGGTGGAAGCCTCTAACACAGGGGTCGGAGCCGTGCTTTCCCAGTGTCATGATCAGCCAGTCAAGACATTACCGTGCACCTACTATTCAAGAGCATAACTATGACATCGGCGACCAGGAACTGCTGGCCATAACGAAGGCGTTCACTGAATAGAGAGATTGGCTGGAAGGTTCGGCTCAACCCTTCCTGGTCCCCACTGACCACAAAAACCTTGTATATTAAATCCGCCAAGCGGTTGAACCCATGACAGGCACATTGGTCTCTGTTCTTCTCACGTTTTCTGTTTCAAATCACATATTGCCCAGGTTCCAAGAACAGTAAGGCCACTGCACTGTCATGTCTATACAACACCTCTGCGGAGGGACCAGCTTCACCAGAGCCCATCATGCCCTCATCACTGATCCTGGCACCTGTACAGTGGAACATAATGACAGAGTTGCCCAAAATCAATGCCACATAGGCTCCACCACTGTTCTGCCAGGTTGATGGGGTGTACGCTCACCTGTCCCATAAGCAACGGGTTTTCCACTTTGCACACAACTTACCTGCAGCCAGACACCCAGGTTTGGTCAGTACACAGGCACTAACAGCTAATTCTTTCTGATGGCCAACACTGCAGGCAGATGTAGCTCAATACGTAACCCGATGTGCATCCTGCCAAGCTTCCGTCCGGCCTCCTACAACCACTGCTCATTCTATGGCGCCCCTAGTCACACATTGCGGAGGACTTCATCACGGATCTACCCCATTCGAGAGGTAACACCACCATCCTCTCAGTCATAGATTGTTCTTCAAAGTCATGCTGGTTGATCCCTTTACCTAAGCTGCCCACAGCTCTGGAAACGGCAGAACAACTCATCGACCACATGTTCTGGGACTATGGTCTCCTGGAGGACATCGTGTGGACCGTGGTCCTCAGTTCACCTCACGAGTGTGGCGTGAAATGTGCAAGGGTCTGGGCATCAACGTGAGTCTCACCTCTGGAGACCACTCTCAGTCCAATGGACAAGTGGAGCGCCTTAACCAGGAAATCATGCTGTTCCTCAGCATGTACTGTACTCGTCATCAGGAGTACTGGAGTCGGTTCCTGGTTTGGGCTGAGTACACCCAAAACTCCCTCAAAAAGACAGGCACAAGGCACTCACCCTTTCAGTGTGTGCTGGGGGTTCAACCTCTATCAGGAGAACCTACAGAACTGCCAGCAGTGGACAAATGGTTCAACTGCTGTGAGGAGACGTGCGAGGCAGCTCATTTTCAGCCACAGCAAGCCGTCCACCGAACTCAAATGCAGGTCGACCAGCGCAGATGGGAGGGTCCTGATCTAGTTCCTAGTCATTTTCCCGGTCAGTGGGTCTGGCTCTCCACCTTAGATCTCCGGCTGCGGCTCCCCTGCAAAATGCTCAGTTCAAGGTACGTGGATCCATTTCAGATTGTCAAAAAGATCACCTGTGTCCTACCGCCTTCAGTTGAATCCTGCAGATGTCTTACCCACCTTCCACGTCTCTCTGCTGAAGCCTGTCTGTGGACCTCCAAATGGGGGGTTGTGGCCTGAACCCGCTAACGTCGACACGCCCCTGTTGATGGTGAATGGCGAGGCGGCCTATCTAGTCAGGGAGATCCTAGACTCCCGGCGACAAGGGGGTCGGCTTCAATATCTGGTGGATTGGGAGGGGTACAGCCCAGGGGAACGCTCCTGGGTCGCCGCTGATGACATCCTTGACACCTGCCTGATCAGCGGCTTTCACAGATGCCACCTGGACAGACCTACACCCAGACCTTGTGATGGACCTCAGCGTAGGAGCCCCCCTTGCTTCCAGGGCCGCTCGCAGGAGGGGGGCCTCTGTCAGAAGTTAAGTGCTCTGTCTCCACCTCTGGTCACCGGCGGGAGTCACCTCCAGAGTTCTAACCACACTACATATCCCAGCAACCCTTGCGCACACCTGACTCTCATTTATTCATCAACCACAGCATACTTAAGCTCTGCACTGAGTCAAGCTCAGAGCCAAGTATTGTTGGTGCCACTCCTGCCTACCTTACCGAGCCTTACATTTGGACCTGATTTTCTGTCTTCTGACCCTGACTCTGTTTGCCTTCCGCCTGCCGCAACTCTCGCCTCGATTTTGACAACCCTGTCGCTCCTCGGATGAACTTATGCCTGTTATTGACTCCTACCTGCCTGACCCTGATTTAGCTTTGTGGACTTTTAGCTGAGCTAATAAACCTGCTGCATTTGGATCCAGCCGTCTGCCTGTTCATGGGACACCTAAAGACTGCTACCGGGGGCTGCAGTGCCTTGCATGTTAGCTTTGCTGCCATAGGTGTGTGACTGGGTGCGTGAGTGAATGAATTAATGGGACTATGAGTCTGGAGCACTTTGGGCCTTGAAGAAGACCTTAACCCTTGTGCTATCTTAGATGACCCCACCCTTACTTCTCCCTACCATGACAAAGGTGGATAAAGGTGGAAAGATTTCATGTAATCCATAGACACCAGTAAGGTTCACAAATAATTGAAGAAAAAAGGTTCAGCGCACTGTCTAGTGGGTCTAGATGACCCAACTCCCAACGTTTATGTGCTTAGGATAGCACAAGGGTTAAACATAAAACCCTCTAATATAAACCCTCTGGGACTCAATGCAAACAGGTATCAGCTCATACGTGGGTTTTTTATCTTTTTTTCTTAGATGTGCTGTCCAAAAACATATGTCAGCTAGTTGGAGCATTTCTAATAAGAAATTGCTGCTTGAACATGGAAACCAAAGCATGACAAGCTTGTGATTAGATAAATCTTTAGGTAACAGTAACAGCCAGATTTTAAAGAACACACATTTAAATATCTTAGCTGATTAACCATGATGGACTGACACCTGATGGGTTAAAAAAGATGGATTGATAGATGCTTTAAGTGATAATTACTGGACTCAACCTCAAGAGAAAATGAATTTGGTAAGTACTTAAAACACTAAAATTAACTATATACAAAAATATAAAATAAAGTAGAATGGAACAAGAAACAATGTCAAACAAAAGAATAAAACAGTTTAACATACAAAATAAAAAAAGGGAAAACCAAAGTCATTGATCCAGACCGGAGAAACCTTTCAAATGTCTGTATTTAAACTGTTTCTTTGAATATCTTATTGCTTTGTGCGTTGTTGGATATGAATAGCTGCTGTCCTATGTTTCTACTGACCTTCAAAACATGAGTTATATTCACACATCTATTAAAAAACAGAACTAAGTGTTCTTGACAATGACAAAATTAACATCAGAGAAAAAAAACATAATTCATATCTTTATTAAAACCTGCTTTCTCTCCAAGAACTCCTCGTCCCATCCACTCACTTAGTGTTCAAGTCACAAATGGCCAGCAAAAGTCAATAGCCAGAAGCAGAGAACAGTGGGATTTAATATTCATGCCCAAAATGTCAGTTCCAAGTGACGAAAAAAAGTGCGGCAAGTCAATTAACCTTTTTTGTAGACTATGATGTGAGGGCAATTCAACACAGATGCTCCCTGCTTCTAATTACTCCTCCCATTGAAGAGCTAAATTAAAATTTGAAGTTTTTTCAAATATTAAGTATGGTGGCGTCAGGATCCCTCCACTTTAGATTTTGGCACATTCAGAAAGTACTTTCTACACAGTGCGGCAGCTTAATATATGTTAACATATAATACTCAAAAACTGAAAACAAACATTATGGATATTAGTAAATCTGTGAAGACTCCTTAAGACCCACACAGGCAAAAATGGTGTTTTTGGTGTTTCTGACACCAAAAACACCATTTTTCTCATGATGGAGGACATATATAAAGAAAATTAATGTTAGAATGAGCTTTTCTAAGTATTTTCTTTATTCAAATCATTGTTAATCAAGACTAGACTAAATAATTCAGTTGGAAAAAACTTGTAGCTGTGAAATACATTGACATGCTACAAGCCCTGCTCACTTCTGATGCATCCACTTAAGGACAACTAGATTCATGTACGTCTTCATGATCCTCCTCTGAGCTGGCATCTGGCTTAAAGCTGTACGGCTGGACAGCTCTAGTATTGTTCCATCCCAACCTGTATTGTATCCACCTTGCATCAATAATGTTAGGTTGGGGTTGTGAGGCGCTGCAAGTTGGTGGGAGACAGTGTAAACAAAGGGATGATGGGAAGTCGGGGCACGCTTACTCAGCGCCAACAGTTCCCCCCACAACTCAGATTTTTTATGAACAAATGCCCCTCTGCAAAAACTATGTCCTAAAAAACACCACAGGTTTTTTTACTTAGGCTAAAATGGCAAAATCATAATTAAATAACCACTGTAAACAATTTTAAAATAGATCAAAAGATGATTGGAGTGGGACTTTAAAGCAATATTTGGTCCAGTTCAGTAGTTTTAATTAAGATAAGAAATAGTTTATTGGACCTGATGTTTTGTGACTTCTGAAGTGATGAATGCTAAAGATAATGGCTTTTGATGGGATCAGATTGTGATCATGGGATTTTTTCCAAAAGTAACTCATTTATTTTAATGCTCAAACAGATTATTTTGAAAACTAGGGACATGCATTTAACTTCAAAAAGAAAAAAACAAAACAGAGCAAAAGTCATGACTTGCTATCCACAATAAGAAAAACACAATCTACTCTGTAATTGCACTCATCAATATTTAAACACACACTTCCACGTTTGAATCTGTTTGAAGAGAGCAGCAGCTAGTTGAGATAAGCTTCCCTCAAATGTCCAATAAGTTTAGACTCATTTACAAATGAAAAGACATTTGAGTGTGTCAAACATGCTAAATCATTCCATTTTTCTAACATATTTGTGCAGTTTTTGATTCAAAATGTTAAAATTACTTGTCGGTTCATACAAAATAAAAGTCCAAACCACCTGACATGTGATGCTTATGTTAATAATGGTTTTGCTTAAGGGTCTGTAGCTTTACAATAAACTGTCCTGAGACAGTAATAAAGCACATTTCAAATTAAATAAGATGTTTAATGCACACTGATTTTTGTTACAATGTGATGCCCAGGTTTTTCTTTAAAAAAAAAAGGCAGCCTTTCCAATGAATTATTCTTTTTTCTGAGGCTGCAATACCATCATAGTAAACAGTCTACTATTAAAATTGGAAATGCAAAGCAGGTTCAGCTGTTCTCTAGCACTACAACCAAAGGCAAAATGTATGCACTGCAAAATAACTTATTTGAACAACAGAGACGTGTTTTTTAGCTTTATACATTTGTTGAGTAAATACAACTCACTGCATGAAACCTATTTAAAGCTGAATGTCAAGAATAGATCTAATGCATTTAAATCCAGATCAATGCAGAAACGATACACATGAGTTGCTGCAATGTATCCCATATTACTTTCCAACGCTGATAGAGGTGATAACATCCTTAACTTTAATTCTGACCAGAAAATCTCACTCCAGAGGAGTAACTTGTTTATTCGGTAACACTTTATAATAAGAGTCCTTAATAAACTATTTATAAGACATCAACAAGCACTAGTAATGTTTTAGTAAGCTGCTTATAAGTACATTAATTAGCATTTGTAAATGTCTTATAAAGGGTTACCTAATAAGCTAGCTTGCAGCAGTAACTCTCAGGTGTAAACTACTTAGTCAGGTGATTCAATAAGGGATTGTGGCTGACGAGGTGTCCAATATCTGAAATTAATGAAGCAGAAGCTTCTGATAATTAACATTAGCCTACTTACCATGGTCACGTACAAAAGATAAATATTCAATCAGTTTTTAGTTTTGTTTAAGTCGATTTTTCATAAAAAGTGGACTATTTGTTACGTGGTCTGCGCATTGTCATGGTAATAACTGAGTTGGCATCGACCTTGACTGCGGCGGCAAAGGATAGGAATGTACAGTATATACTGATCGTCGCGATGGGTTAAATAAAGCGTCAGTTGAGAGAAAAAGTTCATCTCTTACTACTTGTTTTTGTCCAGATGATGAACCAAATGTTTGTTTTAATGAAGGCAGCAATATAGAACATTTAGGTTATGTGACCGGAATTTTTTTTTTAAGGTACATTTTCACTGTCTATTCTCACTTTTTAGTCTGCACCAAGCCACCAATCATAATTGGGTATTCACCTGAACCATGGTATTACATTATACAATCAATCATTTCCATATTACTTACATATTTTAGTTATTTATATCTTAGTCTATCCATATTATTTCATCAACCTATCTTTTAGAAATATAAAGGAATTAGATGTCTTGTAAATGGTGTTGAAGTAATGAAATCTTATCCACTTGAAAAACGACAAGCAATGGCAACATTGAGCACTGAAATGAGCACACAGCTACATCCTTAGAGCCTACGGGTATGGAAGTAATTGGCTGTTTTACTCACTTTCAATTATTCACAGAAAATATTAAACAACCAGCTTTTGATGAAATAAAAAGCATTGATCTTTTTGTGAACTTAATACTCACAAGTTATTCATAAATCCATGATTGTTTCAGTAGAACATGTCTAATTGCCTCGTTAACTACTGTCTCACCCTTTGATGTGCTGGAATGATCGTGTAGTTCAGTTCACACCTTGGCGTCCTGTCGGACTTTCTAGACACAGTCACCCCCAATTGTCAGCACTGACATTTGTACTTAGCCAGGAAGGCTGGCAGCAGTGTTGGTGTCATTGTCCTCAATCTTTGGAGGCTTTATTAACCAACTTACTGGGTGGGCATAAGTTCTGTCCCTGACCTTTACATTTGGAATCCACAGTTGTTAATCTGCTTCAGTAAAGTTTTTATGCCCACAGGCCAGTGAGCCCAAGGCTCAGAGGCAAACAGCAAACAAAAAGGTTTGGTGTTATGGAATCAAGATCAAAATCATCTGACAATACGGATTCAAGAGGTATAGAATTTACTATAACTTCAATCTTCACATGAACAGTAAACAACACTGCTTTGGGAAATGCTCTATATTTTGGTGGAATTAAAACATTGTGTATCCCAACAGGATCAGGGGCAGCTGTGGTGCAGAGGTAGTGTGGCTGACCTCTGGTTGGAGGATTGGCGGTTTGGTTCCCACCTTGCCTGCCCATGGTTCAAAGGGTCCTTGGGCAGGACAATGAACCCCATATTGCTTCTGGTGGTTGAGGTTGCCCTGTAAGGCAGCCTAGCCACCATCAGTGTGTGAATGTGTGTGTGCATGGGTGAATGGGACTGTGACTATAAAGCACTTTCAGCGTTAAAGGAAGGTAGAAAGTTACTATATAAATATGCACTGTTCACAATTTACCATACACTCTCTCCTTGGTATTGCAGGAAACGTGGCATGTCATTTGCACTAGCTGGAAAGTATGATCTTGAAAAGTTAAAGAGAGAAAGGTATGCAGAGTTCTGATTCCCAAGTTCTCTCTGCTGTGATGTTGTCCAATGCCTGAAATCTGTCTAAGAGACAGTTTGTTTAGATGGAAAAAACTTTTTCAATTCTCTATTCCAAAAAAAGGAAGATTAGAAATTAGACTGTTATTGTTTAACATGGAAGTTTCCAAGACGCTAGAGTAAGTAAACTAAATAAAGCCACAAATACTTGTATTTTACAAATAAACAATTAAGCAGTCAGCTCCATTTGTGGTTACTGTTTCCAAGTTTGTCGTTTTCAGGCCTTAAACATGCCAAAATTGCCAAATAATAACTAGTGTACTGTGTGTGAGATGTTTGAGTGGTGCAAAAACATCAACCAAATAGCACAAAGAGGCAGGGGTCCAATAAAATGCTAATGTTAAATCACACGAATTAATATTCTTAACCACCTTCTCCTGCTTGGGGTCACTGAATCTGATGGAGCCAATCTCCTGCTGTCAAGGAGGCATAGATTCCTGACAAGCTGCCAGTCCATCACCGCCACATGAAGACAAACAACCAACCACACACTCTTCCACTCACTCACAGAGAAATTTAGAGTCATCTGTCAACCTAATATGATTCCTTTCACACTGTAGGAGGAGGGCCAAATGGCTAAAGGAAAAAAAATGCACTGTACACAGAACAGTCCAAGATTCAAACAGAACCTTCTGCTCCAAGATAAACTAACATTTTACAATGTCATCTGCAAAAAACAAAGATATGTTTTATCTTAACAAATACCAGCATACAAGAAAAAACAAACAAGCTGCCCAGGTTTTCTCCTCCAAGAGGGCCAGCAGGTCTGCAGCAGCCTTTACTCTCTTAGAACAAATGTGTTTCTTTTGAAATGTGAAAAAAACTTCACACATTCCAGTATTGCAGGATAGTTGCTATCAGACATAAAAGCATGAACAAGAATTACAAGTGTATAGGTGTTACCGTACCCCATGTAGGGTTGCTTAAGCTTGTTTTTTCACCATCCTAAAGTGTACTTTTCTTTTTTCTAAAAATGTTCCTTCCATGTTGTCTCCTTTTTATTAGAAATTTTTTACCCCCTCTTCTTAGTCCAGTGAAGCAGTGTAAGAAGAGAAAACCAGCCTTGAAAACAGGAGATTATTTCTTTTTGTTCAAGTTAAATCTCTCTAACACAATGAAGCATTCAACTGATCCCTCTGTTTACACTGCTGCCAAGCAGGACCTTGTGTTTGATCAGAGCAAAGCTTAAGGTTTCTGACTAAAAAAGCTCAGGCTGGTGTAAAAAAGAGTAGTGTTATTCTAACGAGGCAAATTTTAGAGGCTACCAGAAGAAACTGTGCAAATTTCAGCCAGAAACATCAGAATACCAGGAACTTATGGAATTTGGGTATTTATATTTAGCCTCAAAAATAATCTTAACTAATAATCTAGTTAAAGTTCCATTAGTTGTCACCCACCTGGGTGTGTGAAATTTATTCTCCGCATTCAACCCATACCCTCAGGTGGCGGTGGGCTTCAGTCACAGCCTCCAATCCATCCCTTTGAAGACCCCCTCCAACATGTTCTTTTGGTGTTTTTGTCATGATGGAGGACATGTATGAAGAAAATTAAGATTAAAACGTTGTGAATCAGGAGCAGACGAAAAATCAAAAGAGCCCCCTCCCCACAACAAGACACAATGCCCCCCCACCCCTTTCACACCTCTCAAGCCCCAACTGATGGGGGAAGACAATGAAAAATAGGAAATAGGCAGAGCACGAAAACAGGATGTTTGTTATTGGAAACGCTAATAATAACTGGAACTTCCCTCTCTGTGAATATCTGCATAGCCAGCCAAGTGGCGACGCATGTCCCCATCCAGAGGGAGAGGTCCCAGCTGAGGAAGCACCGGAAGTAAAAATGATTTTTTTTTTAAAATAAGAAGTAAATAATAAATAAGAAGGTGCAAGAACGTTAAGACATTTAATAACCACTGGGGAAATTTTACGAAAGAAGATGCATCCATCCATCTTCTCCTGCTCATCCGGGACTGGGTCACAGGGGGAGGAGTCTAGGCAAAGATATCCAGGCCCACAATCTAGGAGAGCTCAAAAGGGGCCGGTGTAATGTGGTTTAGGTGACAGTGAAAGGTGGGTGCCTCAGCAGCCCAAATCCCAGTCATGAAATGTGGCACAAAGAAGATGCTAAAATTATAAACACATATTTCAAAGAGATGATCTTTCATTGAGGCACATTTTCTCCAGCAAGGCAGAATTAGATATAAGAAATCAGTTCTCATCTGTCCGTGAGCCTAATTTCCAAGCTTAGGTTCTGACCTGCAGGCTCCACAGTGCTAGATAAAATTACTATTTTGTTACCAATCAAATAAGACTGGGATAGGAAAGTAAATAAAGTCACATGGTGGGACGTTTTTGCAAGCATGATGTAATGCAGAATAATCCTGCAAATAAGAAAAGAACATTTTTCACATTCCTTTTTCTAGGAGGAAGAAATAACATATATTCTAATCCAAATTTGAATCATAAACTAGCTCAAAGCATGTAAAAGGGATTTCACGCAAGTGACCTCAGACTGTCAGAACAGCAGAAAATCCTTTATAAAAACGTTTTTTTTAAGACACACCTGATTTTTGTACTGTGTTAATTGGTGGAGATCAAGCAAAGATACATTAATTATTAACACATGGATTCAAGGTCTACCCTAATCATGAGATAAGATTGTAAAAGACATAAAAACCTGGACGGGTAAAAAAGAAGACCATACTGATGGAAAAAGAAACACACTTAACACAATTAGCGGTGGCTCAAAAACAGCCTTTGTTGCACGTTAAAGTGCCTAGGATAGCACAAGGGTTACACTGAACATTCATGAGGGAACAAAATACAAATTATGACTCAGCAACAATCTCAGAATTCACAGTGTCTTTGAGATTCACTTCATCAGTGATACAGATTTTACTGATTCAGATTGTCCTCATTTTTTATTATTTAGCTTTTAACTTAAAATAATATTAAGACTAGAAATGTCAGAAGCCTGAGCTGCAAAGTGGTATAGTGGTTAGCACTCTAGTCTCACAGTGAGAAGGCCTTGGTTCAAATTCCAAATAGGACCTTTCTGAGTGGAGTTTGCATGTTTTCCCCGTGCATGCCTGGGTTTTCTCCAGGAACCCCGGCTTCCTACCACAATCCAAAAACAAGATTCATAGGTTGATTTGTGATAAATTACCCCTAGGTGTGCATGTGTGGTTGTGTGGCCCTGCAAGAGACTTGCATGCAACCTATTCAGGGTGTACCCCGCCTTCACCCAACAGTTGCTTGGTTGGCAACCCCGTGCCCTGATACAGTGGGTTTTGAAAATAGATGGATGAATGGCATACACTTAAACGTGCTCAAAATGTAAAAAAATTCAATCACATTTACAAATGCAGGTTTGTGGTAAAAAAAAAAAAAAAAACATCACTGGGCAACTTTCAGACAAACATCTGCTTGAACCCACATTTTTAACCTTAAAATAACAGATAAGCAGTGATTGACTTGTAGTTCGTACCTTTGGCCCGTATATAAACACCCACACAGGCTCAGGAAGAACACAGACTCCTTACACGAAGGCCCAGTTTGGATCTGAACCAGGACCTTATTTTTGTGTGCACCTGCAAGTCTAACCACCATAGCACCATGCATCCCTAATCCAGTCTATCTGTTTAGCACTGGCAGAGAGCTGTGCTGAAAATAGATGCCTGATGAAGAATGATCAAACCTAAGAGGGAACCAAATGACCAATTCTGAGCTGCACAGACAACACAATAGGCTGACAGACAACAGTGCTCTGTAGTGCGGTGGGGGAAATTTAGAGTTGGATGAATATTGAATGTGGACTGTTAAATTACTGACAAATGCTACATTTTTATGGTCATAAATATCATTTGTGCTTGTTTCAAACTTGACAAAGAAAAAAAACAGGTAATCCAGCTTTATCCTTTCACCAGTCTTTGGAGTTTTGCAATTGTGCCTTTTCTCATTCAGCTGTAAATTTTTGCGATCACCATCTGTGACGGAAATGCTGTATGACTTGGGAACACAGGGAATTTGGTGGCTTTATTTCAGCCGTTCTGCAGTGGAGCATTCGAACAGCCTCTATAAAGTGTCTCTATCTTCTTGTGTCCAGTGTAAGCTGATAACTAGCAGACCAAGACAAAGCCCCAACTGGAACCATGAGCCCTTTACTTTGTCCATGCCTCTTACTCTGCATATTCACTTATAAAAATGTAATCTTAGTTGGCAAGCATCTGACCCCACTACCTCTAAAAACCTTACAGACATTTTATAATATTCCTGTTTGAGGCACTGTTCTCTGTTTGTTCCACGGTAAAACACTGCTAATCTGCTTTTTGAAACTTAAAAGACCTTACAAAGTCAAGATTTATAGGCTTTGAGGACTTTAGATCTGTTCACGTTTATCACATTTTAGACAAGAAAGCACTGACTGCTATATCTTAAATCAGATACTTTTAATCTATCGCTTCCATATTAATATCAATGTGAGTAATTTAGTTTAAAAATTTGGGACTTCAAAATGAAAAGTACGCTATAAACATAACCTTCTTTAAATTGGTCTCAACTTTAACAGCGTGTTTCCCTCATCTGAGACCCACTGGCAAAAACAAAGTTCCAGTCCTTAAATCTGTAGATGATTTTTAATGGTTGAAATGAAAAAAATCTGTGTCATAAATGGTGCTCTTAATTAGAGCAATTAAGAAGTTTCCTCAAATTTTGTATATCATCTTACAAGAAAAACAAATTTTCTTAGTTGACATTTAAAGGTGGTGTATTGAAACAAATAAAAGGTGATCAAAGTTTTAAAAAGGATGGGCTAAAAGAGCACTGGATGGAGAATGAGAAGGGAAAAGAAAATGTACAAAAAAAAGAATTTCATAATATGAACTGTAGACATAAATAACAGATAATTTCTCACAGTATCCATTATTTTTTACATGGCCAAAACAATAGCAGAAGTGGGAAGGGCACATTGACCGGACTTTTATCCGCTCAACAGTGTTCTGAAAACCACAAAAGGGGGTGACATCTGCCTGCCACTTAAAAAAATAAAACCATGCCGTTAAATCTGTGCAAGTCTGAGCTGTAAGAGAATCAAAACAGCTCATTAAATAAACACCCTCCCCCCTGTAGAGTTACATAGGAAGTAAAGCAATAATACATGTTTAAATCATCCTTTAAAACAGACTGTAAATGCATTTTTAACAGGAGTTAAGGATGAATTGCCTCCTTTTGCAACCTCTTTTATGGTCTATGATGAAACTGCAGCACTTGCTGGTTAGCTTCAAATTTGAATCAAAGGGTTGGCTCTTGGTTCTGAACCCACACGCAAATGACACAATAAAATATACAGTTAGTCTGACAGAAATTGAAAAAGGAAACAAGCCTTAAAATAATTCAGCTTAAAACCTGATGTTTCGGAAATAAATTAAATAACTTACCCAGAAAAATGATCGTCTGCTTTCTTGCGATCTTCACTGATGAACTCTCATGTTTGGATGAACTCTCATTTCCATTGATGCCTGTTTCCACAGGTCCCATAGGTTTCCGCAGAACCAGGATCATGGCCCGGCACATGAAGGCCACACCGATCAACACCATCATGTAGACGATAAAAGCCACAAATATGCTGACTCTGTACATCACCCAGTGCTCCCTCAGATTGGTGCAGAAAGTCAGATTTTGGTTGGGTGTGTCTGCTCGGGTTGGTATGAATCCTTGTGTTCCGGTGGCAATCAGCAGTGGCAAGGCTACAAGCAGGGACACCACCCAGGCAAAGGTGATGAGGGCAGAGGTGCGCTTTCCACTCAATACTTTGTAGCGAAACGGGTGACAGATGGCGAAATAGCGTTCAAAGCTCAGAGTGGCCACATTGAGGATGGTGGCATAGCTGCAGGCCTCAAACAGAAAGTTGTATATCTTGCAGGAAATGTTCCCTGATGCAGATGCAAAGGGGAACCAGATGGCGCTGTACAGCTCCACAGGCATGCCGATGAGGAGCACCAACAGATCAGAGCATGCCAGGCTAACCATGTGGTCAGTGACGTTCTTCTGAAGGTAGCCATTACGCTTCAGCACTTGTGTCACTCTGATAGTGACTGAATTACCCACAATGCCCGTCAATAGAATAAGACTGTACACAATTGTTAAAATGGTCTTTACTGTGTAGTTGGGTTCCAGTTTCCTCCAGTCTTTCTCCTCTGGCAGCATTTCCTCAGTCATTGTAACAGTGTTGAGCAAAGATTTTTTTCCTTCTTTTGATTACCTTATCAGCTCTGCTGGGCACAGTCCCTGTGATTTGAGCCAAGATCCAGAGGACACTTTTTACAAGCCAACAGTTTGTGAAGAAAACTGTTCTCAGTCTCACAATATTCCTATTTCTCCAAGGCGTGTACCCCTGTTGGTGGGAAACACCAACTCCCATGTATCTCTGACTTTACGATGATTGGGCTCTTTAGAACCTTGTATGACCGTTTTGTACTCACTGTTACTCAGCAGCTTATCAAATACAGGGCTTGATTCCGGTCTTGTTCCATCTCCCTGAAGTTCAGATGAATACGTAGCACCCCTAGAGAGTCTTCACAACTCGCGAAGATTCATTCACCTTGGCCTCAGTCTGAGCGAAGTGTTCACTCACATTTAACTCACACAAATTTCCTCCTCCCTCCTACGTGGGCAGGGCAGTTAAACATTAAACAGTACCAGAGGCAGCGGGGGTTGGTTTCATTTCTTATCAGCCCTAATGGGCCTTCTGTTTACATGCATATTATGCTTTAGGTTTTGGCAGAGATTGCAAGGTTGGTCAAAAATGAGTCATAACTAAAAATCATTTGAATAGAAATGTTATAGATGAGAAATTTCTGTCAAAGACTATACATTTTAACATTTTACAAAACAAATAGAATGAAAAAAAAACATTAAAATGGCAGTACAAAAAGCATATCAGTGAGAGAGTAGTGTAAAAAAGGTCTGTTGCTGTCATTATCCCATTAGTCAATTGATTTTTATGTAAATTTTGAGCTTTAAATGCGAAAGGATATCCAGATCCATTTGAGTTTGCAGAGTAAAAAATTAGGAATCAACTATTAAAACAGGTAAACTAAACGCAGAACTTGTTTACCCAAATGAATTCCCAGTTAACATGAGTTCTAAGTTTGACACATTGTCTTAATCATAGCATGAGCAAACTGTAAATAAATGGCTATTTCTTCCTTTCATGATGGACTGGGGCCAAACTGACACATTCTAGTTATTTATTTTAAAATTTGTTGAAGATGTAATTTATCTGTTAAGTTTTTGTGTAATTGCTTTAAACCACCAGATAGCAATATTTTACAACTTCAAAGATGCATTTGGTCGACCACATAAAAAGACAGAAAGTGGATATTAGCTTTTGATGATCACAGAAATGACACATGTTTTTTAAACAGGAACTTGGTTGAAATAAAGCAGACACTGCTGCACACTGTTAACTTAAACTGTAATCAGATTTTTTTTCTGTTTATGTTACAAAACACAGATTGCTTTCATACAGAATAAACCCTGGGTTAACATTTAATGAGGCTTGCGTTGTTTAAGAAAAATCTAAATTCTGATACTTGAGCATATATAGCTTGTACTATAGGTCAATCAAACATTACTCAATGGAAGAAACTGTCTAAGACTGAACCAAATTTAATTCACAAAGAAAAAATTAACTGAGATCTGTCCAGGGCTGTCCAGATTTGCCCAATAATAGCTGGGATTGGCTCTTGCGACCCCATGACCCTAAAAGGATTCAGCGGGTTAGGAGATGATGGATGGATGAAAGAATCATGAGTAAACTGACTTGCAGACAACTTTTTCATCTTCTAGAGTTTATTTAGCGATTGGCAAACAACTGAATAAAAGTAACCACTTCCTGCTTAAACTGAGATTAAAGCAAAGAAAAACACATGTTAGAGTTAAGAATTAGAATTAAGTCTTTCTGAGATATTGCAGCAAAAATGTCAGTTAAAAACATCATATTTACCTTTCTGTTTTCAATGGTGTCCTCTAAATCGTGGTCTTATGTACCTTCCACTAAACAACTGAACACTTTAGTTTACACCTGGTGTCTCTATGTAAGTAAAATGCTTCCCTGGGCAGGGAAGAACTGCTGTCTTACCATAAGCCTGACTGCATTGGTTAGAACAGGAAATGCAAGTGTTTGCAATTGGATGACTAGGGATGAATGGTGATGTAGTAATTAACACTCTCGACTCACAGTGAGAAGGTCCTGGTTTAAATTCCAGCTGTGACTTTTTTGTGTGGATTTGCATGTTCTTCTCGTGCATGTGTGGGTTTTATCTGGGATCTCCCAAAGTCCAAAAACATGACTATTTGGTTAACAGGGATTCTGAATTGTCTCTTAGGTGTGGGTGTGTGTGAGGTTGTCTGTCCTTGTGTGTAGCCATCTGATGGATGTGTCAGGGCCAATTCAGAAAAACCCCATAAATATGAGTAGCAAAGATCAAATATCAAGTTTTCACACACACCCAAAAAACATGTTTAAAAAAGGTTATATTTTTGGTTTTTCTTTGTAAATGGTGCGTACTTCTAAAGCGATTTTCAACTTTGATTAAGGCCCAAAGCACACATGGCGCTGCGATACATGTCGTCAAACTGTACCGACCTGGAGAAATGTGGGGTTCAGTGTCCTGCAAGGTGGGCAATCTTTCCATCAATCTTTTGTTGCTGTTTTTTTAACAGTACAACTTAAATTGAAATAAGTCACTTAAAGTGAGATTTCTTAGGTACATGGCCTTAGGTTACCTTAGATACCTGTAGCCTTAGGTTGAAGTGATGCTGCAAAATCCCACATAGATAATTTACTCAAATTGCCCTTGAAGTAAAACAACATAGAGCTACATTGTGTTCTTACATAGCTTTAGGAGATGAATATAATAATTATGCATCAGGTTTTTCCCCACAAACTGCACGTTTTAGGTATTTGATACATAAAAAACTGGGAAAGTCATACCTTGTATTTCCCTACTTTAAAGACTCAATATTAACTGGGATTGTAGTATTATGAGGTGTAAACATAGACCTTAAGCACTGGCTTTCAGTATACATTTACCTGGAGTCATTTCATCAAAGAATCATTGAAAATGTTCTGCTTACACACAAAACTTCACACTCATACTTCACTTTGACATTCAGATCACTGGGCAGAAATCACATCGCGTCAACACCTGCTGCAAGCCCACGCGATGCTTTGTTTTAATTAAACAGTCGGATTCCCCTGGTCTGCAACTATTAAAAACCTTAACATCAACTTTTGTCCTTCATTCTAACTTTAATTTCTGCTCACGATGTTAAGTGTTTGTAAAGACCTGACCAAAGGTCTCCTACATCCTCTCATAAATGCAGTCTTTCTTTTAAGCTTTCATAAAAAAATAACATCTGCTGTACCTGCAAGTAAAATCTAAGGCTGCAGTTGTTGTCATTCCCATTTGTGTTTTTATGCATAACAAGAAGTTATAACTTTTTTAATTTAAGTATTGACTCAGACATACCCTTTCTAGTTAGATGAAGAGTGTTTTTCTTTCAATTTTCTTTTTCAGTCACTCAGAGGCTGGCATGGGAAACGTCAACAATTGGATATCACATACATGGATCAACAATGTTCACTTTACAAGACAATACGGAAATCTGACTTTTGGATTAATAAACAGCAGAACACAGACCTCTTAAACATACGTTTTAATAGTGCACTAACACTAAAGAATAAAAACAGATGTAATAAAAATTACATGATTATACAAGAACTTCTTAATAAAACGGCATCTACGATCACATTTTTTTATTTCATTTTCAGATTGTACAAACATCTTTATTCATTCATAAAAACAAAAAAATCCAACAACAAAAACCAAAAAAGAACCTGAGGAAGAAAACAATTATATTCATGATTTAACAAGCACCATTGATGAAAGAGGACAATAAAGAATAGTAAAGATGGAAAACAGTTTCTTATGATTGAGTCTTCTTGAAAATCTCTGTTAAGACATTATGAAAGAAGTTGGGTTGCATTTTCAAACAGGTCCAATTTGCTCACTTACTCTTACCTGTCTTTTGAAAAGTCAACAAATTCAATCAGATAAAAAATGATGAATAAAACAGCATCATAAAATGAAGACCATGGACTTAACATTCAACAAGAGAGACAATTTTCTTCATTTGTAGTGTTTACAAGCTGGACTACAAGACAGACACTGAGTATTAGGCTAAGAAAAGTGCTTTTTGTCAACACACGAGATCACAAAAACAGCAAATACACTTAGTGTTCTCTTATGAAAAGAAAATTTTAACAGATACATCAGCCCTACTTGTGTTTTATAATCTGCACCCCAAGTAAAATAGAATGTTTTTGAGTTGATACATTTACTATGATACATAGTTAATAAATATTTCTTCAGTGGTTATTGAAGTTTCACAAAAATACACAACTCTTTGTTCATGTTGTGCTGTACTATATAAAGAATCCAGGAGATTGTTCCCACAGCAAGGCATTTTAGTTTACCCCTTACTACCATGTATGTTCAAACTAATCAAAGAAATTGAAAAGGCATAGGAGGTTTTTCTTGGCAGACGGATGTGATAATTAAATCAGAGTTGTTTTCTAAAAAAAAAACAAAAAAAACACGATAAACAGCAAAGCACTGATTCACTGATATAGTCACATTAAATAACCTGATTGATTGTTAGCCAGGAAACAATGTGATTATGCTAACCAATAAAACGCACCAAAATATACGGTTTCAGTGGCATTAGGCCAATATAGCCCCAAGAAACCAACTGCACAACTTTTAAACAATGCGCTCATATCTGAAGGTGCGGATGATGAAACCAGATGCAAAAAAGTCCCCCTGTCGATGTCATAATAGAGCTCAACATGTACCGTTTAACTGGGTCACATGACTTTTTTCTAAATAAAGTCCAGCACCTTGTTGTACCATAAAGTTTCTTTGCACAAAAATAGATAAATCTGAATGCCAGTCTCTGCTGAGAGCAATGCAAAAAAACCTGCTGAAATAGAAGGGACAAGTGTAAATGAAGGGGGTTTTAAAAAGTGCTGTCAAATCCAACTACATTTATAAGAGGCACAAAGGTAAGTTCACTGTGTCTGATAGTTTCCAGGTTGTTTTCTCAGCTGAATCCATGCTCACCACCTTTGGAAAAGAAAGGATTTCATTTAAAAAACTGTTAGAGACCAAAGAAAAAGCTTTAGCATGTGTGCAAGTGAATAATTTACACCTAAAAGCAAATCAAATAGAGTTGTACAGAACAATTTTAAAAATGTGATAAAGTGAAATTTATTAGCAAATCATTGAAAAACCTTCATCTTCTACCCATTCAAAGCAATGTTATCCTTGTATTGATGTCCAATATAAACTCTTCAAGACTGTTTCCCCAGTGTTGAGAAGTAAATGTTTTGGTCTCCTTACACATAAACTATGCATAACAAAGAAATAAACATTGTCTTGCAACAAACTGTCAGGAGCAAATCCTTTACAAGATTAAAAACACTGCTGCTGCTTAACTGCACAATACAACAGAGTTTTAGGCCAACAAAAAAAATAAAATAAAATTACAAGATTCTAAGTCGTAAATTTATGAGAAAAAAAATTGTACATTTACGAGATTAAAGTCGAAGTGAGCATGTAACAGAGCAGCAGCAAGTGAACGCCACGCATATTTATATATTACATTATATAATATATATATATATATATATATATATATACACACACACACACACACACACACACCCACACACACACACACACACACACACACACACACACACACACACACACACACACACACACACACACACACACACACACACACACACACACACACACATATGCAGAAGTTTAAAAAAAAAGTGCAAACCCCTGCATGGGATGTACCACCGGACCATAACTGAAGTGGCTGATATCAAGAAGTCCTACCAATGGCTAGAAAGGGCTGGCCTACAGGACAGCACTGAAGCACTCATACTGGCAGCTAAGAAACATGGACTGGAAACCCCAAGGTCAAAATGGGAAACACCCCCAAAGGTGGTAGAGAATGAGAGGGCAAAAATCCTGTGGGACGTCCAGATCCAGACTGATAGGATGGTAATGGCGAACCAACCAGACATTGTAGTGGTGGATAAAGAACAGAGGAAAGCCGTTGTGGTGGATGTGGCAGTGCCAAGCAATGGGAACATCAGGAAGAAGGAACATGAGAAACTGGAGAAATACCAGGGACTCAGAGAGGAACTGGAGGGAGCCTGGAAAGTGAAGGTGACAGTGGTGCCTGTGGTAATTGGAGCACTCGGGGCAGTAACCCCCAAGCTGGAGGAGTGGCTACAACAGATACCTGGAAAGATCTCAGACCTCTCAGTCCAGAAAAGCGCAGTGCTAGGAACAGCTAAGATTAGGGATGGGTATCGTTAAGGTTTTAACGGTACTACTACTCTTATTGATACTGCTTATCGATCCGGTATTTGAACGGTACTCTTATCGATACTTTTTGAGGACGAAAAATAAATAAATAAATAACAAATTAAGAACATAAAGTGTTTTATTTCCTCATTATGCAACAACACTGTTTTTTTTAACAAAACATTTTACTTTATACATGAGAATGTTCCAGACAGGATATTTATTTAATTATTTAATCTAATTATTGGTATTCTTTATGAGAGTGATGTTTCCTTTGATCTTTTGTCCATTTTCCACAACCTTGAATAGACTTTTGTCTGTCAAACACCAGAGTTAATTTAAGTAAGATGATGGAAACAAATTTACTTTGATGCAGACTCCATTCTATTTATTTATTTTTCTTTAAATCCAGGAAACCCAATAAATTATATTAATTTTACGGATGACAACTATTAGTTATTAATTATTATTAAGTATTAGGAAGCAGCTGACAGTTTGTCGCGGGTCTGGAATCATAAGCGGTGACTCTAAGCCCCGCTCCTCTACCTGTTTGTTGTTTTGTTGTTTACTCCGCGTGCAACACCCCCCCCGCCACCACCACCCCAGTGTGTTCTACACAAACAGCGCAACATACGGTCATCGTAGCAGCAAGGTGACAGGATGGTAGGGGCTCCTTGACGCAAACTTAATTAATTTAACGCAAAGACAATTGTTCTTACTCTAGGTTGCTCACGTGTCCCCTACGAGATCACCACAGACTGACTTGTCTTGTGTGTGTCTGAACAACTGCCCCGCCCCCGTCCACACAAATAGACAGACAGAGCGCTCCTCTTCAACGAGAGTACCGAAATTAATATCATCATTAATTAACGGAAAATTGACTGACTTGGTGAGTTCAATATGGCAGATAACGCTTATATCTTGTGGGACACAAAAACAAAGAAAAAGTAAATTTTCCAGTACCGATAGCAGAACCGTTCAGGTCAGATCTTAACGATACTGCGGTCTTGAAGAATGTGGTTCAATACCGGGGCACGGTACCCATCCCTAGCTAAGATACTGCGCAGGACCCTCAAGCTCCCAGGCCTCTGGTAGAGGACCCGAGCTTTTGTCAGAAACCACCAGTGGAAGGGTGAGAGGGCCTTTTTTTGTTTGTTTTATGTATATATTACGAGAAACTTTTTTTTTTTTTAAATTTGAATTTTTAATTTTAATTCTCCGATCCTGCCTCTGGCTCGTCTCTGCTCTGTACCTGACCGAGTACCTCGTCTCTGCTCCTGCTCCTACACCTGGCTGTGGTTCCTGTCTCAGGCTCGACTCGCGCCCCTGACTGTCCCCCCAACCACGGCTGGATGAAGCTCGTCTGCTGGACTTCATATATGTAGTTGTAGATTTAGATAAGTTAATTCTTCTCCAAGAGTTCTGGTAAATCGCCTGTCCGTCCTGGGGGAGGATCCCTCCTTCATGTGGGCACCCCTGAGGTTTCTTCCGGAATCCGTTTTTTTAGGAGTTTTCCTTACCGCGAAGGGGGGTCTAAGGGCAGCGATGCCAGTATAGCTTAGTCAGTTTGTTAGTTCATTGTAGTATTTTCCTATTGAACTCTTTGTATTCATGATGCTTTTGAGTTCATGTTTTACTTCGACGCCCATCGAGACGACTGTTGTTATGATTTTAGGCTATACAAATAAAATTGAAATTGAATTGAATTTGTAGTTATATCATGCTATTTTTCAAGTCGCTATTTTTTCTATTGTAAAGCTAATGTAATTAAAACATTGCAGCCTTTACAAGCCGTGTCCAGATCATTCAAGGCATCAAGTAAGTAAGTAAATTTTATTTGTATAGCACCTTTCACAGACAAAAGTTACGAGGTGCTTCACAGGTTAAAATATATCTATCTATCTATCTATCCATCTATCTATCTATCTATTTTTTTCAGGCCTAAATGTTCACTGATATGATCCTGAAGTAGCACAGACGGGCTGTAGTGATTCCATGCTTGCACTTCCTTCATTCCCCTTATGAGAAACAGCATAATGAATTCCAAATACCTTTCGGCTCTGCTGTTAATTACTTGACAGGATTGGAAGGAGAATGAGAAAATTTCAAGAAACATTTAAATAGTGGAGAGTAAACTGACCTCAGCCAGAAGAAGGCTTTGTGGAGTGGGCAGCCCATTTTTGGCTAAAAGGTTTAAATGTTTGACAACCTTTCATGCAGGTTATCTGCTTCGTGTGCTGACCAGAATGTCCAAACGCTGATCTCACCCTAAAAAGCCCTTACGTGTTTTCAAAAAAAAAAGAAAAATCTATTTGAAGGAATAAATTACTGTAGTGTAAATTTGAAAAGGTCACAATGTTAAAACAAATGAACTTCTTGACTGGTGTTTCAATATTTAGTTTTCCAAACACGATTTATGTCTGAACAGCAAAGCCGTATTACCTACTAGTTTTACCTTTTTCTATTTGAATTCATCCGATTATATCAGATTTGTGTAAACCTCGGTTACCACAAGCCCATCAGCAGACTCCAATGTAGTGCGTACTTACAGATGTATCACGAAAGGAAGCTGGATTCACTGGAAGGGACTTTGTTCAGAGGAATCAGGCTTTCACTCTGTTCAGAGTCTTCTGGCAGTCTGGAGGAAGGAAGTTGTTTGTAAATTATCATCGCAGTTATTCTCTTGACAACCATCATCATTATAATCATCCCTAACTAGACTGGAGCAAGCCTTCACAGAAGCATAGAGCGAGAAACTGCTGCCAAAAGGTTAGTCAGTCAAGCATGTGTAGCTGATAATAGACTTTACTAAGTGAGGCTGCTGCTACAAATGGACTCCATTATCCTTGTGAGAATGTCAGAGACTAAAAAGACAGCGTTAGTCTTTTTATTAATATGGCTGTGCGTCAAAATAGAAGCAAACAATTCATTTCAGTTTGATCAATTAAAAGCTTTACCTTTCAAAGGATTTTTTACAGAAAATTTGTGATTTATTTAAAATCATTTTGTTTTTTTTGAATTGTTTTGGAACCACGGCACACATTTTAAACTGTTTGGGCAAAACATAAGGAGCTGTATTTTCTTTCACATAGCATAAACAGAAAAAACCCATGTCTACTGCAGGCAAACCCTAAAACATTTCTAAAGTGAACAATCTTATTGTCATTTCGTTTGAAGAGCAAGTTTCTAAACTTAAAAATCTGTCTGTAACCAAAGTCTAAAATTGAGCAATATCCACCTTTGAATGCGATGTTTTCTGCAAATGAAAGAATATAACCTCCTCAGCCCCACCAATACTGGATCCCAGTTGTTGTAATGGCTTAATAGTGTGGCGATGAAGAAGGATATAAAAACAGGCAGTGCCCCAGCAAAAAATAACCATGAGAAGCGCACCTGTAAACATGTGGATGTGGGATAAGTCAAAAATTGGATAAATATTAAACAGAACATGCAAGTAAATGCATATGTAAAAACAATATGATTCCAATATAAAGAAAAATTATAAGGAGCAAAAACTCAATGGTTTTTTTTTTTGCTTACAAATGCAAATGTAAAACTTAACAAAGTGCTATATTATTTTGAGAAAACAAATAACTTTATAGATGATTTAGAAGGAAACATACCTTCTGCATGCAAATATCTGCCAGAATAGAGAGTGGGATAGTGAGGCTGAGGGCCAGAGTCCCAATTAGAGACGATGTAAGAAAACAGCCCCTGCCGCAAAACAAGCAAAAAAAATTGCTTAGTATTATTTATCCACAGGTTGATGCAAACCTGATGAAAATCAAAATAAATGATCAGCCTCTCACCAGAGCCAGAGAAACTCGGAAAGAACTGTTCCGATGAGGCCATTGATGAGGATGTATGTCCACACGAGTTGACTGGGCAGCTCGAAGGACTCAAAGCCTGTGTAGTGAAGCAGGAGGAAGCCGGGCCACAGCAGCAGCAGGTTGAACAGACCCACAAACCCTGAGAGATGCGAGGACAACTTTAAAGAGTTAAGACTCCTACTAAGCTTTTGTGTCAGTATTAAGTTCACAGAAAAGGAAACAGAGTAACTGCAAAAACTGGCACATAGCAAAACAGCCTTAAGTACAAAGGAGAAATGCTTACCAAAAAACATTGGAATGTCTAGCTTGTCCTCACGATCCACCCGTCTCTTGATCATCACAATGTAGACGGCATACAGCAAAGCCCCAGCCAGCGACCACAGACAACCTTCAGAAAAGTTTCAAAGTTCTAAAGCTGTATCATTTATAGACTACAGTTAGAAAAACATTCCTTCAGAATAAATAAGGGAGAAAAACAGAAAAGGCTGTACCTCTGACACCTTTCTCATCAAGGTTGTCCATGCTGGAGATACTCACAAGCGCAACACCTCCCATGCTAAACAATGCATAAGGTGTGAGTAAAAAAATAAAGGGGTCAACTTTGTGACTGTTTAGGACAACTTTAAAAAGTGTAGTGTTGTCATAAAGAAAGTGATCAGTTTATCACATAATTAAAAAGTAGCTGGCAATTACCTTAGAAATGCATATACAAAAACACTCTACCAGCAAATGTTTCTAAAAGATTCCCATCTTATGTTAATGTTATAACATTTTAAATGTGTTCTATTCAACTAGGTTTATTCTTTTATAGGCAATTTTATAGGCTAATACAGATTCACCACAGAGTGCATTTGGTGAATTATTTTTTTACATTTTCTTGTGGCCTTTTTCTCATGATGGAGGACATGAATTAAGATAAATTCCCCTTGCAGACAAATAGATCCATGTACGTCTTCATTTTCCTTGTCCAAGTTGGCATCTGATTCAAAACTGTATGGCTGGATAGCTCCAATATTGGTCGCCGTTTTTCATTGCACCAGTAATGTCAGGTTGGAGGTGTGAGGGGCTTTTAGCTAGCTGAAGAGAGGCTAAACAGGGTTGATAAGGGATGATGGGAAATGAGGGCATACTTACTCTGTACCAGAAGTCCTGCCCATAATTTAGAGGTGATTTTCTAATTAACTCTAGCCACTTTACAGAAATTATTTCCTAGAAAACGACAGGTTTTTTGATTTTGGCTAAAAACAGCATAATCATAATGTAGAAACCGCTGGGAACGCGTTTACGATAGATCGAAAGATGATCGAAGTGGGACTTTAAGGACAGTCTTTGATACTTCAATAGCAAAATTCAATGATTTATGAAACCTTTGAGCATACATTTTATATTTTGCATCAGAACTCTTTGGTTAAGGTTGAGGACTTTTGGTCACTGGGGGATTCGCATCTCTGACACAGAGAGCAATACAAGATTTGGATTTTTATAAACATCCATTAAAAATAAGTGGGTTTTTTTCTCATTATAGCTACTCTGCTCAGTTGGCTGGTGATGGCCACAAAGGGAGGACTTTTTTCCATGACTAGGTCAGACCCATCCAGTATAATTAGCACAAGAAACTTTTAGTGGGGAAAGAGCTGCTTTTGACAGAGCGTGCATAAGATGTCATAAACAATCAGAAACACTGAAAGATCAAGCTTGAAGGTCCACATTGGACCACTTGTCACGCTTGAAGAATATTTGAGAAAATGATATTCTCCCGGATAAATTCCTAAAGTCTTTTCCCGTCTATTTACCAAGAAGAAAGCTTGTGCAAAATGAATACCTCAGAGCCACTGCTAGTAGTTTGGACAGGGTGAAACGGTCGCTGCTGTTGCTGGGAAATATGGATGCAAAAATGAGTGTGAAAAGTCCTGAAGAGAAAAAGATAAAGGGGTTTAGTAAGAAGAGACACGTAGTGACTAAAACAACAAGAAATACACTTTGGAAAATCAAAAGAATTAAGTAACAGAGAGATACCTGAAGTAGATGACAAAATGTTAACAATAGCAACCTGTGTGCCTGACAGGGCTTCCTGGTATGACAGGTTAGCCAGAAACCACTGCAAGACAGAGATAACAAATTTATCTTGTGTTGATCTAAACTTTATCAGACCTTGATTAAAACATGTTCTTCAAAAACAAATCAAAGCATGTTTTTTTTTGTTTTGCTAGCTAAACATGTTTACTGAAATTCCAGATGCCTTCAACTCACCACAAAGCAGAAAAAGAAGCTGATTTTTGCCACATCAGTGATGGTTAGCTTTGCCACAGAGCGCAACATGGCCTCATGGTCTTTGGCAGCCATGTAGGACATGCGGGAAAGCTTGGCTTCCAGGGCTTGAGTGGACGGCAGCTGGCGCACCTCCATGATATTACTGAAGCGGACCCGCTGCTTTTTTGGTGCTGGGGGAGCAGAAAGAAGACTGAATGCTAGAAGAAAACAAAAAAATGATTTTTATTTAAATGTCAGAACACAATATAACTTAATTTAATTAATTGTTTCATTTTTTTTTCCTTTAACAAGAAAATAATTTATTTGCTGCATGTAAAATGTCAGAATCATTAGGATCTACTTTACGACAAAGCTGAGGAAAACCTTAGCTAATTGCCACTGTGATAAACATCCCTTTATAGATTATAAAAGTAAAAATAGTTGGATTTTATTGTTACTGCTATTATTTGTTATTTTCAAACTTATTTTAAGACTTGTGACTTCTCCCTGGTGATATTTTTTCTCCGATATACATTCCACATTTTTTGTTAGATTAAGTGGAGGCCTTAAATACGCTTTTGTTTTGTTTTTTTGCATTCTCTTGTACTGCGTTTATTGTCTTTTCCTAAGTTTATTGCTGTGTTTTAAATGTGTAAAAATAACAATAATCAAAAAACCTTGAAACAAATCAAACTGGCTCTGAATGCCTGCAACTACCGTATGTTACGGGTTACTAGAAAAGCACCACCAAAGACCTAAAAACTGAGCTCCATCACAACTTTTCTGAAGGGTTTAAAATAAAATATAGTCAAAGATAGTGAAAATATTAAAGTTTGTTAAAAAAAAAAAAAAGAAGGCTAGTTGTTGTTCTTGGCTAATTGACCAATAGCTCATTTCTAAAATAAGAAAAATAAAAATAATTCTGAAGAATTGTGGCTTTACAGAATGATTTTCTTTTTTTTTAAATATTTTTATAGATCAATACTGCCCTCTTCTGTAAAAATGTAACATTAATTACTATCAAATTATGTTGGATGAATAAATATGCAGATTAATAATTGGCTTTGGCAATTTTTTCACTGTAACTCAAATATAGACGTTTGGTCCAAATATTTGGGGGAATACAACTTGTAAACTACAGGTTGCAAAAAAAGGGGTATGATTCACTTTGTTTCCCTTCTGCTAGTACTTTGTTGATCCATACTTGTGTTGTACTCTTTGTGTCTCCTAGCAGATGCACAAAGGAAATTGAAATAAAGCTTTACACCATAATATTCCTGTTTTGGTTCTGCAACACTTTGAATGAAAATTCCTTAAACAATTTGCAGTACAGTATTGTCAAATGAGATTTGTAAGTGTATTTCATAGATACAGACAAAATCATGTCATCACAGAGGCTGGTGTACAGTGAAAATATACTTGCTGATAAGAACTTTATACCAAAACTGCACATTAAGTGGAAACCCTTTTTCAACTCCATCCATCCATTTTCCAAACAGACAATCTCTGTTGAGTTCATGGGGTTGCTGGAGCCTATCCCAGCCACTGTTGGGAAGAAGGTGGGGTCTACCCTGAATGGGTTGCCAGTCCATCGCAAAGCCACACAACCTTACATTCTTATATTTACATTACAAATACACCAAGGGCAAATCTCGATTAACCAATGGAGTTTTTTTTCAACTCATTTATGTTATCCTGTCTTTTGTATTAAACATTTTAACTTATTTCGTCAATTGTTGATTTTGTTTTCTTGTTTGGCGAGAAAAAAGTTTTTTAAATTGACAATCTCTGAACTTTTGTACAGCTCTATACAAATAACACGACACAATATTGTGCTGTTGTATTGTGTTGTAAATGTAATTGTTGAACTTTTTATCCTGCCTTAGGACAATGGATGAAATTCAGCTCCTGTGCTAATAACTCACAACTATTAATGTTGAAGCAGCAGCTGAAACATTGTTTAATATGCACTGTCCTAATTCAAATATATACATAAAATAAGTTCTATACTATGTTTAAACCTAAAAACTAAAATATTTTAAAGCCTCATTTAGAGACATGGGTCTTCTTTCACTTTGCTAACATGCATTTTTATATTAAAAAAATGTTTATTTTAGAAACCGATAAATTGCTGCCACAATTATAATGTTTACATTCACACAAACACTTATCTTACTGGAAAACTCTCATACCTCAAAAAGATACAGGAAAGAAAAACACACTATTTAGATTTTCTTAGTCCAAATAAAGTGGTGGTTTGTAAAAATCTAACTGGAGATCAGACAAGAATAAAAAGTTTTTTCTAAATATTGTAGCATGTGATTTCTGCCATATTGACAGTTTCTGATCTCACAGGCCACAGAGGTGTGTAACTTAATAAGTGGGATTACAGCACACTTCATTCACAGCATCACCTTAGTTTTTAAAATCCAAAATACAATGTGCATTTGAATGCAAAGACAATTAAGTTCCGCTACATGTAAGTAGTGGTCTTTTTTCATTTTTTTCTGCAATAGCGTATTCACAATTAAGTTCCTTCTCTAATTACCAAACAAAAAAACAATGTTTAAAAAAAACAAGGGAAAATACACGCAAAGGTAAAAGAAGAACAAATGATAAATGATTTTACAGGTTTTAGTAAAAATCTGGTGCTGAATACAACAAAATTGCAACTTGTTCCTCCTTGCATTTACCTTAACACTACTTAATAGGAAGTGTATAAGAACCTGTGCTACTTATCGAATGATCATCAGTAAAATAATATTGCTTCAATTTTCTGCCATCTGTGCTCTCCAGTTTTATCTGGAAAAACTTGCAGAACACCTGCAACCACCTGAAGAACTTAAAACTTCTGATTAGACAAAAACAAAAGTTTTCTTGGTACTCACAGGATTCACAGTCTTGGATTAAATAGTCAGAGTGTTCGCTGGGTACATCCTGAAACTTCACTGGTACATACAGTGGTTCACTCTGCACCAACATGAAACAATGTTAGCTCAGTAACAGGCACAAAACTTAGCACGTTGCCTTCACCAGTGAGGCTAGACAAAGTATAATCAATGTCCTATTTCTTCCAGTTACATACCAAGCGGTTGTTTACAGTGTTGTCAGTGGTGCAGGGCGTAAAGTAGGCCTCAGCCTCAGCAAACTGCACACAACAGAAATCAATTTCAGAGACAAAAATTTCAAAAAGTGTTTCTTTTTTTTTAAATAAATTTTTAATAGTTAACTGTAGAAAAATTAAGTTAAAAATATTGGAGGTTAAAACTGTGTTGTAATGTGCAAAAGTCTTAGGCAGGCAGAAAAGTATACAGTAAACAAAGAATGCTTTCAAAAATGCAACCTTCAAATCATTTGTTTCCATCTATAAAATACAGGGAAGGAACAACAGAGAAATCTAAATCAAATCAATATCACCCTTTGGCTTTAAATCAGTATTAGTTTTTCTTGGTAAACATGTTCTTAGTTTTTGAAGGAACCCAGCTGGTTGTTCCAAACACCTTGGAGAACTAGCCCATGTTCTTCAGTGAATATCGACTTTCTCTCATCCCTCTGTTTCTTCATGTAACACACTCCATAATGTTGATTTGAGGACTCTGCCATCATTTCCTGATGAATAAACTTGGGGCCAATCACCTCCGTGATGGTAGTGCATGATGGATAAGTATCTGCCTGTATTTCTCAGCATTGAGAGCACCATTAATCCTGACCAAATCTCCAACTCCCTTTACCAAAAATATAGCCCTAGATATTCAAAAACCTTCACCACGCTTCCTCTGATGCCAGCAGACCTTAATATTGTACCGCCTTCCAGCCCCTTCAATGAACAAACTCCCTTCCTTCTACCACAACCAAAGTTTCACTCGTCAGTTCAGAGCACCTGCTCTCATTTTTCTGCACCCCAGTTCCTATGTTTTCCTGCATTCTTGAGTTGCTTGGTCTTGTTTTACACATCAGAATTTTGGCTTTTTGGCTGCACCTTTTCTATAAAAATCCCTTGTGGACAGACTTCTCTGGACAGTGGGAGGGTGTATCTGGTTTCTGCCAGTTCTGAGCTGATGCCATTTGTGGACATCTTCCAATTTCAAAGGGTAATAAGGTCGATGCATTTTTCATCTGCTGCACTAAGTTTTCTTGGCCAACCACTTGGTTTACAATCCTCATCATTGCCCGAGTCTTTGTGCTTTTTCAAAAAACGATGATCAACTCATCGTGACATCCTAATCTGCTTTGAGATCTTTGTCTGTGAGACACCTTGCTGATGCAGAAAAACTACTTTTTATCTTGTTGCTGTGCTCAATCCTGCTTTGACACGAAACTGTCTTTCACAACTTCTCCTTCGCTCTTCGTCATCCAGGTTTAGGGCCTCCTAGACAGCCGTTTCCATTTCTGTTTCATGGTTTCAACCTATGTGTGGCATTGATGAATATTGGCATGTAAGCTTGATCATACACCTAGAAGTAATCTTACAAGATCTCTGACTTTTAGCAAGTGTACCTATGAGCATTGATGTGGATTTAAAAGCCAAAGGAAGTAACACAAAAATATTAATTTGATTTAGATTTTCCATTTTTTTCACACTTTATTTTTGTACATTGGTAAAAAGTAAAATCTATTATTTTTTTCCACACCTGCCTAAACTATTAGACAGTATTGCATAAAATAAAAAATGTTGATTTAAATACTGTTGCAACCCTTGAAAAAATTCCATACTATGAAATTCTGTAACAAGAAAAAAAAAAGATTTAATGGAAAGGACTGACTAAAATGCTTTTCTTTTTTGGGTTTTTCTTCGATTACTTACAAATGCAGAGTGCCTGCGTTTCAGCGTGCCAGTGCACTGTTGCCTCCAGGGCCTCCACAGGAGGAATCCCAGCAAATACAGCACAAACATTGATGTCTTGGTAAATGTGCTAAAAAAAGGTTTGTTGTAATCCTGACGCTTGAAAATGTACTGATGGAATAAAGAGAAGGAAAATGGGTATTAGGGTTTTCATTTCACTAAGTGGCAAACAACCACATTTGAATTGAGGTTTCTGTAGTTAACTCAATCCCCATTCAGGGCTACTGTGGATGCATCCATAATAAACCAGATTAAATGTAGAAAATAAATCCTTTTTTCAGTGCTACCTTACCCAAATTCTTCCATATATATTTTTTTTTGTCTGTTTCATCAATGTCAAATCTTTAATGTTTACTGAAGCTATGCTGTAAAAAGCCAGAAGAAATGCACATACAGATGTTTTGGAAATACATTTTTTACAAATAGAATTTGAGTCAACTCGAGGAACTGGCTTAGTCAGTTTGGATTTGCCAAACTTTGACTGATTCGAACTTAAACTACTCTAATTCCTGTAAGACTTTGTTAAGATACTGTGAGGACGTTCTTGTGTGTTTGTCTCAGTAGAGTTTTGTTACACACTAAATGACAACCCACAGACAGCTGACAGACTGTCCTTACTGAGGTTAGCTCGGAGGAAGCCACCCAGATGACATCCACCAGAAGGAGTATCACCACCCCTAAGGCCATCCTCCTCCGCTGGGCTGTAGAGCTTCCCTGAGAGCTCATCCGGTTCATGATGAAAACCCACTCCATTGAGACCCTATAACAGACACATGACATAGAGGGGAAAACGAATATGATATTTTTTCCCTCTTTTTATTCTACTGTATGCTTTGCTGGAGGGACAAGGCAACAATGCCACTGTACATTGCTCTAAAGGTACAATTTATAAGAATATACCATGACAGATTCATATAGACTTTTAAGACAAGGTAAAAATGAAAAAAAGTTCCTTAAGACTGGGAAACCAGTCAAAGGCCTTTCCTACAGGTTTTTCCAATGAAGACCGTGGTTAACTTAACTAACACGTTGCAGGAAATACGCTTGTAAAGCATCACTAACAACAATACTCATAAACGCGTGTTACAAGTGATGATGTGCGTGTTTTCTACTAGACCTCCGCCTCTTTAAACAAAAATTCTGTTGCATGTTCATGTGGCAATGAATGTAAAACATAAGTGGTCCCAATGAGAATCAAAACTATGAGCACGAAACCGTCTGCAATTTAAAGATGTAAAATTAACTGATTTATTACGATACGACGTTCTGTATATTAAAAACAAAATAAGCACAGTTTTTACTAGCTGTATCCAAAACAAGCTTCGCAGTGGTACGTTTTAGCTGCCTGTTTTCCAAGCTAACTAAGAGCTAGTAAAATGTCCTACAAACAAAGTAACAAAAGCAATAACAGCGGCGTGTTCACCCGAATGCGAGGCGTATTCATTCACTTTTCTTCATTAGTTGATGTCCGATTGATCTTTTACATTACTGTTTCTAAAAAACAACACGTTTTAAACGAGAATATTTTACCACTCCAGCGGTTGTAAACATAAGCACTTCCTTGTCTTGTTATTAGCATCAGGTGACATCACTTATCCCGCTAAGCCTCATGGGACTTGTAGTTAAATGGTGATCGATTAAAAACATTTGAAATGTGTCTATGGCACATATTTTGTTTCCCATGTGATGTAAACAATACTAGTGTTCTTATTAATAGTTAAAAAATAAATAAACAAAAATAGCTTAGAGGCACACAAATCCAGCAGGAGGCGCTGCTTTTATTTGAGTATCCGAAAACAGCCGAAGAAGAACCGTACCATAGCTTCTTCGATGAAATATGGCGGTAGCTTTGTTTGCTTGCTAGCAAAGTTAATTCATATATTTAATAAGTACTAAAACAAGGCAAATCTTGTTGTCTAATAGATCATATTTGTAATTACCCGTTTAATACAAGAGTTAGTGTATCTATAACGCAGTTGGCTTAGTAAAGTAGATTATTATTTTATCGTTTTGGCTAACCTAATGTTACGAGCTAACTAACTGGATTCATTCTCATCATTCTGGTAATCGTGTAGGTAAGTTAGAAAAAAATACTGACTTGCGTATTGAAATTTGTTTATTTAAGTATTATCAATTGAATATGTGTTTCTGTAATACATACGAATGTTTGTAGTCTGACTTAAAACGTTCAGTAATTTGAATTAAAATATAGATGTTATGCGTAATTCTCGTATTGTTATGTATGCTCTAAATTATTATTATTATTTCTGTTTTCCTTTCAGGATCATGCAAGATTATTACTGACTGGAACATCAGCAACATGGACATTTCTTCTAAGGCGGAGGACACTCCGAAAGGGGTCGATATGACCACCAGTGAAAAGGTCTGTACAATTAGCACAAGATGAAAGATTTGTTTACAATCTCAGGGACAACAACACAATCTGGAGGTAGCAGACTTTAAAACAGAAATATTTTAATCTGAAATTGTTCATATAAAGCATTTTAAGTCTTAAAATATACATCTAGAAACACAACAAATCATTAAATGCTTTTTGTGTGATGCAAGTTAAATCTTGATCTTGCTATCTAAACATTCTTTATTTTTTAATCTGCCATCGATTTTGTTCTGATAAATTGCAATATATAAGAAATATTTACAATTGCTGCAGTTTAATCTAAATGGGGCTGTAGTCTACATTTGCAGTTGTCTGGGGTTAATAGCTAAGAACACCTCATTTGGCTCAAACATGCTATATAGTAGAAATTATGCTAATATTTTTTGGCTGGTTAGCCTCTTATTGTAGCGTTGTAGAGACTTACTCTGGTTCTTTCTTTTCTCAGGTGGTGGAGCTTCTGAATCAAGCTTCTCTCATACCCACTGATGAAAAGCTGACTGCTCTCAAACAGGTTGGTAGTGTAAATCTGTGCAGTTTAGATGACTGCTACACAGCAGCACCGACTGAGGTGCTGATGAGGTGGTTGTAAGAATTTGAAGTCACGCGTTTGAATTTCCTTTAGGTTCAAGAGCTCATCATCAACAAGGATCCGTCCCTTCTTGACAACTTTTTGGATGTAAGTAAGCACCTGCCTTTCATGGCAAAGGAATGGTAAGCGTGTAAGTTAAAATCGGCCCAGTCATGTTCTTGTATCTTGCCAATTCTATTTTACAGGAAATAATAGCGTTTCAGACCGACAAATCAATAGAAGTGAAAAAGTTTGTCATTGGATTTATAGAGGAAGCATGGTTAGTTGTTTGTGTCAACATTTTACATCTTATACACTTTTAAATGTATGTATATTTATTGAAACTCTTTTTTTTTTATATCTATTTCCCAACTAGTAAAAGGGACAATGAGCTCCTTGTTAGACTTATCGCCAATCTAAACATGCTGCTGAAGGATGAAAGTGTAAATGTGGTGAAGAAAGCCATTCTGACACTCACTCAGCTCTATAAAGTAACATTACAGGTATGCACCTTAAAGTCACTCGCATAATTTCCTGCTAAAATAATAGGAATACGGTGTTTTTATGTTCCCACATCTTCTGTTGTTTCTTTTCTGCCAGTGGTTGGTCAGCTCAAAAACACTGTCAGAAATGCAGGAGGCATGCTGGGACTTGATCACTCAAATGAAAGGGGAAGTGTTGGCCTTGCTGGACTCCGACAATGATGGTGTTCGCACACACAGCATCAAATTCACAGAATCTTTAATCATCACTCTCTCGCCGCGGACACCTGACTCTGATGTACCCAAACGCCAGGATGCTGACATTAGCCTTGACAAAGTTCCCAAAGACCATTCGTACATTCACTACGGTAAAGATTTTAGAACTCTCTTTTTTTTTTCTTTTTTTTTTTTTTAAACAGGCATGTTAAAATCTTTCTTACTGCAGGATAGATTTATTACATTCTGTTGAATCAACAGGTACTTTGTGTGAAGAAGGAAAGAGTGCACTGGAAAAGCTCTTAAAATTCATGGTCCACCCAGCTATATCCAGCATTAACCTCACCACTGCATTGGGTTCTTTGGCAACGATTGCCCGTCAAAGACCAATGTTCATGTCAGAGGTGGTGCAAGCATATGAGACCCTCCACGGTGAGTGCTTCTTAGTCAAAAAAATATATATTATCCCCTTAACATTATTATTAAGGTGCAATCATTAATATTTATCTTTTTTTCTAGCTAACCTTCCCCCCACTCTGGCCAAATCTCAGGTTAGCAGTGTTCGAAAAAACTTAAAGCTGCACTTGGTGGCAGTTCTCAAACATCCGTGCAGTGTGGAGTTCCAGGGTCAGATCAGCACTTTGCTGCTGGATCTGGGAATGCCTCAGACTGAGATAACTCGAAACACTCCTGTACCACGAGAGCCTCGCAAGAGGCCTCGCTATGAGCAATACACAGAGGGAAAGAAGGTCAAGATTGGTGAGTAGTTCACCACAAAAATGCAGACTGCCTTAGAAAATAACATTTTTATAAAAAAAAAACAGTCTTTAAAGGACTTGTTGAAAGATTACGAGTGTTTGTTTTCTTGCCATCACTTGCAGAGGCTGTAACTTTGCTTTACTTAGTTTTTCTTTCTGCACAGGTTAGTCTCTATTGCAGCAGCATCACACCCAGAGATTCTTTAGATTACTGTGTGGTGACTCTGTAGTTTTAGATTGACTAATAGAAATAGAATTTTAGATTCAAAATTTTAGGTTATTCTTGCTCTTTTCTTAATTCCCCCACGGTTTATATTTTAATGTTTCATTTTGTGCTATCAGTGTGGATTATAAATTCACTATGGATTTGTTTTAATTTGTGACAACAATTACAGACATTTTTTGAATTTAAAACATATTTTGGGTACTCCGATCCCGTTTCATTACAGGTTTTCTTTTCTTCTTCTTTTTTTATTCCAATAATGTTGTTTTTGGGAATATTCTGAATGAAATTAGCATAACTCATGTCTAACCATATTTGGGCATCGGAGGCCTATAAAAATTGCTTTTGCAAAGACACATGGTTTCTTTATTTATTATGGTTTTTTAAAATTGCTTTTGCAAAGACACATGGTTTCTTTATTGATTTATGGTGCGTGTTCTACTGTTTAGAACCAGCTCTTATGGAAGATGATGAAGACAAGGAGGAGCCAGCCCCCCTCGCAGCCCCCAAGCCAGCGGCCGTTCCAGCCGTGCAGTCTGCCCTTGACCTTACGGCCGAGTTCCTTCACCCGCTGCTAACTCCTGAAAATGTCGCCAACCTCGTAAGTGTCTGAGATCATTCTCAGGCTGTCTTTTTTTCTGAGGGTTTGTGTCCTAAAACTCTTCATTACCTCGGTTTAGGTGCTCATCAGCATGGTGTATCTGCCTGATGTGATGCCAGCATCTTTCCAGGCCACATACACACCTGTTGAATCTGCAGGTACTGATGCGCAGATTAAACATCTGGCCAGGATGATGGCTACACAGATGACTGCAGCTGGAATTGGTCCAGGTGAGCATCACAAACGTGCACCAGAAACACTTCATAGTAAAAGAAAAAAACATAAAACGAAATAAGAATCCTCAAAGATGCTGGTTTGTCTTATATGAGCATTTTCTGAACTTTGAACCTTAGGTCTTGAACAAAGCAAAGCAAAGGGGGATGAGGCTTGCAAAGAGGAACAGAGCGAGGAAGACTCTACTGCTAAAGACATTCTCATCAAACGCAAAGTTCCTGCTGTGATCTTGGGCCAAGCCATCTCTGTGGTCGGAGGTTACTCCGAGAAGCCCTCTGCTACGGAACCTCCAGCCGCACCAAAGAGGCTTCCAGAGCCCATCCTTCCATCTGCACCAACCAAGTGAGTTCTAGCACTTCATTCAGACAGCAAAGAGGGTGAGATCTCGCTTGTCACCCCGCATGATTCTGGTTCTTTACAGGTTGATGGGGGCAAGCGGTAGGAAAAAAGTGTTCCGCTTGTCAGATGTTGTTCAGCCTCTATCAGACACCCAGAATGAGAAGTTGACTTCAAGCGCTGTGAAGCGCATTTTACATTCAGAGAAAGCGATTGCACAAAGTGGAATGTCCCATGTGAGTAACCCAAATCAGGATACATCTTGACTTTAACGAGTGCAGGGGGGTTAAAACTGGATAGGGTCAGTCTATTTCCTTCCTTTGGGGTATAAGAATGTAAAATCTGTGTTGCAGATCAGAGTAAAGCTCCTCTCCAGACTTGTGACACAGTTTGAAGGAATGATGAAAGAGGACGTACTTCAATTTATTTTAGAGGACATCCGGTCAAGGAGTGATCTGGCCTTTTCTCTGCTCTACCAAGAGTATAACACTTACCTCAGCCAGCTCCCTTCAGGCCTGCTGGACAGCTATGATCAGTGTCTTTTCACTCTGCTGTCAGGCCTGCAGGAGAAGCCTGAGCAGAGGGATGGGTAAGAACACATGCTTGGTATCAAGATTTGCTACATTGCTTTGGTTGCTGTGTATGTATAGGAAGATTTGTGTGTTCCTTATTTCTAGGCTTTTCACCAAGCTGGTACTGGAGGCTCCCATTATAACCGAATCTGCATTAGAAGTAATCCGGCGTTACTGTGAGGACGAGGTAAAAAAACAAAACACAAAAAAGCCCAGCTGTACTCCGGTGGCTACTTCTCAACCTTTCCTTCAGCATTCTGTGAGCCATTTCCTTTCGTTTCAGTCTCGCGTATATTTAGGAATGACAACTCTGAAGGAGCTCATAGTCAAGCGGCCCTCCAGGCAGTTTCAGTATCTGCACGTGCTTCTGGATCTCAGCTCCAACGAGAAAGAGAAGGTGATGCTGGGATGGGCACGTGTCTGATCTGTTCTTGTGCTAAATATCTGCTCTTCCATTTCAGGTGCGCACCACTGCCTTGGCTTTTCTGAAGCGCATGTATGAGAAAGACCAACTGAGGGATTACATCGAGAAGTTTGCTCTAAACTACCTGCAGCTTCTGGTTCACCCCAACCCGCCATCTTTGCTCTTTGGAGCCGACAAGGATACAGGTTTGTTCATAACATATCTGACTTATGATTGTGATGATGCGATCTTCACATTTTTGCCTCAATGCTCTTTGCATTTGTTGACACAGAGGTGGCTGCCCCCTGGACTGAAGAGACAGTGAGACAGTGTCTTTTCCTTTACCTGTCCCTGCTTCCTTTGAACCACCGGCTGGTCCACGAGCTGGCTTCCGTCTACACTGAAGCCATTGCTGACATCAAACGCAGCGTCCTCCGAGCAATAGAGCAGCCTGTAAGGCTTTCCTCACTCATTTGTTTAGGAAAGTTTGGGTTGTTTGAGTCATAAGCAGCGTGAAACATAAACCAACCCCTCAGAATAATAATAAAAAAAACAATTTAACAGTCAAACTTTTTAACTTTATGGTTTTGCCTAAATCACGCAAATTAAAACAAAACATAAAATAAAATCAGAGTTCATGCTTCCATTGATGAAATGATGAGAATGTTTTAATTGGTCAGCAGTAATGCCACTGTAATGCAGGTTTATTTTAATTGTATTTTGACCTATTTATGGGTTTACCATTATAAACTTCAGTACATGAGTTAGTTTGTACATTCCATCAGAAAAAGAAATTATTCTACTACTTTTCCTTTTAAGGAAGTGCCTTTAAACACCAATTGAAATGTTTTTGTGTACATCTTAAATTAGTCTAAATTTTTTTGTTTGATTTCATGTTTCAACAAAAATTTCCTTTTTTTCTCCCTATTTTCAGTTTTTCTCTACATTCTTGAAACTTCTCACCTCACACCTCTTCCTTATGAACAAAAACAAACAGTTTGAGAGCAGAACGAGATATTAGATCTCTGTACCTTTTTAAAGTCTGATGAAGGGCTTTCACAAGACCTCAAGAAAATCAAAAAGGAAATGATTTGAACTAAATCATTTGAGTAGTTTGTGCTTTTTGATTTATCTCTTTGCTTTAGATTCGTGGAATGGGGATGAACTCTCCAGAGCTGCTACTGCTGGTTGAAAATTGTCCTAAAGGAGCAGAGACTCTGGTCACTCGCTGCCTGCACATATTGACTGATAAAGGTAATGTTTAATTTGTACTGGATTTAGGTCACAGAGTGGAGATTTTTCTGAAAGGAAAATGTATTTTTGCATGATTTGGTGCATTGTCCTCCATGAGAGCGTACAATGAAATATGTGGAAACTGTCTTTATTGTAGTGCCACCATCACCAGAGCTGGTGGAGAGGGTGCGAGACCTTTACCACAAAAGAGTGCCAGATGTTCGCTTCCTAATCCCCGTCATAAATGGTCTTGAAAAGGTGCCAGTCTAGTTAACAGTCAGTGAATCAACCGCTAGGATTTTTCGGGATTGTCTTTACTATTCCTGTTTGTTTTTGGTTATCTATAGAATGAAGTCATCCAGGCTCTCCCTAAACTCATCAAACTGAACCCGATTGTTGTGAAGGAGGTCTTCAACAGACTCTTAGGAACTCAGCACAGTAAGAGCTATTTTTATCTAATGTTTGCATAATTCTTTGAATCCATGCTTAATTTTAGACATTTCTACTACACAAGTCCAGCCCAATAGCAAATTAAGCATATATTTGATTAAACATGTTAATTAAATCTTTAATGCTAATTTCTTACTTTTATTTATGAAAATATATTTACTTATATTTGAAACCAGATCCATTGTTTACTGCTGAGCTTTATTTATAGTGGTAAAGGTGACTGGTGTTGACCCTTGGTCCTGTTGTTGCAGGTGAGGGAAGTTCATCTGTTTCCCCTCTCACTCCTGGGGACCTGCTCATTGCCTTACACAATATCGACTCAGTCAAATGCGATATGAAATCTATCATTAAAGGTCAGTGATCAGAGACACCTGAAACAAAAATGATGACAGTTTGGTTTTTAAGATGCTATCAGACATTCCCTTTGTGAAAGCCATTTTTCCTTTGATCTTCAAGTCTTTACCAGAGGTTCTCTAGGAATTTTGGGGACCTTGTAAATCACATCCTTGACTGTTTTTATACATACTTTCAGTCATGTTCTTGTGCCTGACAAAATTCTTCTTCTTTTTCCACTCATTTGTGCCAATTGTGTACAAAGAAACCAAACACTTTTGGATTTATGAACCTTGCCTGTTTGGTTTTTCCTATGTATTTCTGCTCCAGCTACCAACCTGTGCTTTGCGGAGAGGAATGTTTACACCTCAGAGGTCCTAGCGGTGGTGATGCAGCAGCTGATGGAGCAGAACCCTCTCCCTATGCTGCTCATGCGCACTGTCATCCAGTCTCTCACCATGTATCCCCGACTGGGTGGATTTGTCATGAACATCCTGTCGCGCCTTATTGTTAAGCAGGTTAGCTCTACGAAAGAAAAAGCGTCCAATCCAATCAATCTTTTTTTGTACTTGCTGTGCCAGTAAAAAATATTCAGGGAAGTAGGCACTGTTTTCATTACCATCTGAAAGGTTTGGATGTTTTGTCCTGTAGGTGTGGAAATATCCCAAAGTCTGGGAAGGTTTTGTTAAGTGCTGCCAAAGAACCAAGCCTCAGTCGTACAGTGTACTGCTCCAGCTCCCACCTGCACAGCTGGCTAGCGTGTTTGAACGCTGTCCGGAAATGAGAGCGCCTCTTCTGCAGCATGTCCACTCCTTCACACCTCATCAGGTTAGAACCCGGCTTAGTCCTTTCATTTTGTCTGTGTGAACATTGATTTTGTTTTAACACAGTGCCTTTCTCTGAAACAGCAAGCTCACATACCTTCCTCCATCATGGCTGTCCTGGAGGCCCATAAAAAACCAGAGCCAAGTCCTGTGGAGAAAGAGGTAAACACACTTGTATCTTAATAATGTACCATCTGTTTTGAGTTTATGTTTTTAAAAAGATTTGTCTGGCTTTGCCGCATGCATAGAGAGGTTTTTATGAGAAAATCTGATTCATTTACTTATTATGCCTGTGTTTGGTTGCTATATTTTTCTCTTATCCTACAGATGGAACATAATCCAGTTATAGAAGAAACTAATTTTGCTGTGGAGAAAGAAGTAGAATTGCCTGTTCAGCAAGAGCCAGTCTTCATTAAATATGATGAAGAACCAATGGAACAAGAGGAATCAGAACCAGTGATTCAAGAAGAAACAGGCGAAAGCCTTTCACAGGTAACACGAGACATGTCAAGTAAAGAAGGACCTCAGTAATCTCCCATTCTGTTGTTGTTTTACGCTTTTGACGTCTAATTGGCTACCCACAAACGCCTTGATGCCACTTACAGTATAGTTTTCATTTGAGTAAATGTTTAAATGTTCCTGATTATTTTCCCAGGAGGATTTGGCAAGAGACATCGACACACCGCCCCCTCAACCAGAGACGCCCGAAGAGTCAATGGAAGAGTCCCATCCTGAAACCTCAGACCAGGATCCAGTCAAAGAAGCTGAGGTTGACATCAGTGATGTTGAAACTGGAACTGGCACTGAGGATATTGATTAATAATGCACTCAGAACAAATCATTTCTCTATCCTGCAAATATTACTGTATTCCAGGATTTCAAAGCATTTTTTTTTGTTTTGTTGGAAAAAGTTAATTCAAAGTAAGTTGAGTGTGAAAGCATTCCATTATCTTGTTTCTTTCAGTGTCAAATAAATCGTCTTAAAAACATCATTGATTACTGTATTTAATTATGACACAATGCTGCTGTGCTTTAGAAATGAATCAAAACTCCAAAGCTGGAGGCTAACTTGCTCTTCTTCTAAAACACACGTGTCAAACTCAAGGCCCATGGGCGAAATGTGGCCCGCCATGTCATTTTATGTGGCCCGCGAGAGGATAAACGTTTTTAATTTCTTAAAAAAATAAAACTTGGTTTGTATTTATTCATAAACATTTCATTCATTCATTGAATAAATACAATGAATAAGTACACACCAAGTTTTATATGAATCTAGGGGGAATGGGACTTGAAATATCGGATTGGGCAACTATATATTAGGATTTAAACACTGTCCATATAAACTAGCCTGACAGAATCAATGTAAAAAGGATTTATGCTAGAGTAATAAGCAAACGTGTTTCTATGCAACTGCAATTGTCACTTTAAAAAGTTATAATAGAGTTATTTGACATTAAGGAGTAGTACTGTTTATTTTTCATTACATTTATTTACATGTACAAGTTATATCTGGCCCTTTGAGGACAGCAGCTATGCTGATGTGGCCCACAGTAAAGATGAGTTTGATACCCCTGCTCTAAAATGTTACTTTGGTTTCTAAAGCTCTTACTGTGGAAAGATTGTCAAAATACCAAACAGAACAGAAAGAAATGTTTAACCCTTGAGTAAACTACTTTTGGTGTGAGAAACAAATTATTAGAAGTTAAGGTGAGCTTACTCCACTTCATCAGTCTTTCAGTTTTCAAAAATCTTTCAAATTAAAATGTTGATACTAAATTCTAAGACTACACATTCAAGCAAGTGTGAACAAACTCTGTAATAAATTATTCTATGAAACCTACGAGCTCAGTTTTGTCAAATGCACTTCTTTCACGGCTAAAACATTAGTTTCTTACGACGGAGTTTTAGGGCCACGGTGAGGAAAAAAAATTCTGGCCAACGTGGCGAGATTAAAGTCGTCATGTCGACCTTAATCTTGTCATGACGAGAGAAAACTCGACACAAAGTTTCGAGAAAAAACTCGTCTTGTCGAGATAATAGTCGAAATAAAGTTTCGAGATTAAAGTCGCAATGTTGCGCGCGAGAGAGAAAAAAACTCGTAAATTTACGAGATTATTGTGGAAGTGAGAATGCAGAGAAGCAGGTGAACGCCGTGCAGCAGCAGATCAGACCGACTAAACTTTGTTGAACAGGTGAGCTGAATGTTTATTGATAACGTTCCAAATGTCTGGAAGCTCATTTGTTTGATTTACAAGTTATTAAAGTTTTATTTATTGATGGTTGGTTTGCAGGATCTCTGCCTCCATACTCTGCAGCCATATGATGAAGCCGGCATCGGGTGTCCCTGCAGCTGTTTGCTTGAATCCTTTCTTCCTCCTCCAAAGACCAGATCTCTATGTTTGTGTGATGCTTCCGTCTGAGGAGGAGAACCACTTTTTGCCTTTTTCAACGTTGTAATGCTAATATAACAGACTATTTTCATTCATCTTTGTTTTTTAATGATCAAACGGGTCGCTTCATCTGCAGGAGGGGGCGTATGTAACACTGTTTACTTCCGCATTGGTGATCGGATGACGGATTCGTGACGCAATGTGACAGATGAACTTCAGGTTATGTGAATGAAAAGGAGAATAAAGGCTGCAGCGGTCCTCTACACCGAAACGTGTCTCTGAGCTCCTTATTTTACAAATACCCGGAAAGACGGCTCCACTAACAATAATCTGATTTTGAGTCGCCAAAAGGTTCAGAATCTCTTTGTTTTAAACCTATAATCCGAAAATAAAGCTTCACAAAAGGCTCCACATCTTTCATCTTCAAGATAGGCTCCGATAAACAGACAACTTCGGGGTTTTCTCCTTGTTAATCTATGACTTTTTTCCCGTAAATTTACGAGTTTTTATCTCCTAATAAAATTACTTTTTTTGTGGCCATAAAACTCTGTCGTAAACTCTTAAATACAAAGCCCTTAGCTCACTAACATTAGCCATAACACTGAATACTCCTGAAAGACTCAGCTTCACTGCTCTCGCGCAACATTGCGACTTTAATCTCGAAACTTTATTTCGACTTTATCTCGACACGACGAGTTTTTTCTCGAAACTTTGTGTCGAGTTTTCTCTCGTCATGACAAGATTAAGGTCGACATGACGACTTTAATCTCGTCATGTTGGCCAGAATTTTTTTTCCTCACCGTGGCCCTAAAACTCCGTCGTAGTTTCTTGTATAGTTTTTACGTTTTTTAATCGTTAATGTAAACGTAACGGAGCTGCTCTGGTTTACTATCAGATGTGTAGCATTTGACCACGCCCCTTGCTTCAAATATCGCGAGACTATGAATCAAACTTGAACTCTGCATCTCTTAACTGGTTACTTCACGTTCCAGTTAAACAGCGCCGCATGCTATCATCACTAATCGTTTTTTAGACTTCGAGTCTCAATGAAAGCTGTGATTCTCGCCGCCGGCTACGGTACAAGGCTCCAGAGGGATGTTGCCTCTGACAGCAGCGGGAAGTTCGCTCACCTGGCAGGGGTCGCTAAGCCGCTCCTGCCGGTGGGGAGCTGTGCGCTGATCTCTCACTGGGTCCAGGCTCTGACCTCCTGTGGATTTGTTGACTGCATTTACGTGGTGGTGAGTGCAGCTTTGCTGATCGATGCCGTTCAGTAACTTAATTCGTGTTCAGTTTACGGACTAACGTCTTCCTCTACAGACGAACGCTCTCTACGAGGCTGCATTTCAGGAGTGGGCTCAAAGGTTCACAAACGTCCGGATTCTCAGCGATCAGACCATAAGCAATGAAGTATCAACTTTTTCCAAATAAAAAATTTGATTAAGTTTTTCTCCTACTTCTTTTAAGTATTAAATTGTTCATAATTTTTTTTTAACCTGCAAATCCGCCAGGGGCGTCTCGGTGCTGTGGCCTGTTTACAGCTGGCTGTACATCACTTTAAAATTGAGGACCACATTGTTGTTGTTGGAGGGTAGGATTTTCTTGTTTTGTTTTATTAAAACCCATGTGAAAACAAAGACATTTAGCCTTGTTCTGACACTAGAAACTTTGTCTGAACAGGGACACCCTCTTCAAAGAGGACTTCAGCCTCAAAGAGGTGAAGAAGAGGTTTGCAGATGTCCAAGCAAAGTGTGAAGACAGCTGTGTGGTGCTGTCATACCTGTGCAGGGATGAGGGTGAGCCGCTTCAGAAGTCAGAAAAATAATTAAAAATTAAAAAAAGACTAGGACATATGTCCCATCACAGAACTCTGTTTATAACTTATGAATAAATGTGCACACGCTCCCCTGCAGAAACAAGAAAGTATGGAATTCTGGAAGTAGACAGAGATCTTCAGGTCTGCTGTATGAGGGAGAAACCTCTTCCTTCAGACACAACGTCCAGGAGGGCAGTAAGTTAAAATGTTTTTCATAAGTGTTTTTGTCATGTTTGTTTTTATTCTAAACTGGTCATTTTTAAATATTTTTAAGGGTCATTTTTTGGAATTGGAAGACAGTTTACTTCCCACCCACCATATTTCAAATGATCCACATACAAAATACTAAACATAGCGGCTGGATAGCTCCGTTGAACTGGCGCATGGGAAACCAGGGAAACGATGAGCTTCATCTAATCCTTGGGCAAGACCCTCCATGCTGCTGTCTAAATGTGTAGGCATGGGGGCCCAAGTCTTGGTCCCGCTGTGCCGGTTCCTAGCCCAGATAAAATACAGGGTTGATAGGAAGGGCATCTGGCATAAAACTCTCTGCCAAACCTCCTGTGCGACTCAGTGAAAGCCAATGTGGAGACCCCTGACAGGCTATGCCAATAGGTGAATGACAAAATGCTAAATTATGTCATTTTTGCCTAAAATGTACTTGTCTTAAGATCAAATGTACACAAACTAAGAAAAAAGAATGCTTGAAAATAGTTTTGAAAATACCAAATAAGTCTGAAGTACCCCCTAAAATACAATATTACTATAGATTACAAACTCTGTTTTCGGCTAAAGTTAGTATTAGGGTTGCATCAAGTTTTGTTATTAACAAATATATAGTATAATAAAAATTGCACAATTGATCTGTAAGCTTAGCTAATCAAGCCTTTGACACTTTATTACCTACTACTGCTGAATATGTAGCAGAAAATAGTAAAGGCTTACTTGTCTTGAAATCCAAAATGACTCATATACACAACAAATCCTGACAGCAGAATGACCATCTTCTGTTGGGAACTCGATTCCTGCTTTAGGATTGTTATATCTGCATAAAATCTCTCCTCAAATTCTATTTTATAAATAAAAATATAAATAGTTCTTGTATAGAATCAGGAGATGATCTCATCTACATTGCACTTTTTTTCTCCACTGTCAGTGAAACTTTAATGATCTTCTGTTGGCTTTCAGTGCCCTTGCTTCTATGTGCTTTCAAAGAACAGCCTTCATCTGCTGGACACATTCCTGAGGGAAAAGATGGTAAATTTGATATTAATTTTGAACAATAATTTTTAATGCAAACATTTAAGTTCTTCTTGTATCCACAGGAAGCTCCTATTGAAGAGAAAGATGCTCCAGGAAATTTTATATCTTGGCTTATTTCAAGGTAAATTCCGATGCTTCTTTTAGAATTGATTTTTTCATTTAATTCAAAGATTTTGTTCAGTTATTCTGCAACATTCCTTTAACACAAAGCTGTGAGCCCTTGTTTTAAACCATTTTAAAACCTAAAGGTTTTCTGCTAAACATTGAGGTAGGTGTGTCCAACTCCAGCCCACAAGGGTCAATGTCCTGTTCTCCTGTAGTTCTTGCCCTGCATACTGCTGATTACCTGTATCAGGTGCGCTCCAACAAAAGAAGTGAGATATATTTTTAAAGGAAGGATGCAGCACCTGGGTGTGGAGTTGAACACAGCAGCTTTAAGGTGGAAATTAGTTTTTAGCCTTTTGGCTGTTTAAATCTAGTTTTATGGAAGTCAAAAAACTTGCAATAAAACTAGTACATAATTAGTATCAACACTGTAATACTAATACAGAATTAAATATTGTAAAAGTCTCACTTAACCCTTGTGCTATCCTAGACACTTTAACGTTGGGAGTTGGGTCATCTAGACCCACTAGACAGTGTGCTGAACAATTTTTTTCAATGATTTGTGATCTTCACTGGTGTCCATGGATTACATGAAATCTTTCAACCTTTATCCACCTTTGTCATGGTAGGGGAAAAAGTCAATGTAAGGGTGGGGTCATCTAAGATAGCACAAGGGTGACAAACCCACTGATGAAAATTGTGTTTTTAGTGTATTTAACACGTTCTTGTGACATTTTTCTCACGATGGAGGAAATATATTAAGCTGAAAATTGTGTTTCTGAATATTTCTTGATTCAAATTGTTGTAAATCTAGTGCAGACCAAAAAATGCAGTTTAAAAAAGAGCATATTTGGGACATAGAAAATACACCGGATGGGCCACAAGCTCCTCCTTCTGCCTACTTTGGATTCATCCACTTGCAGACATATAGATCCATGTTCGTCTTTGTTTTCCTCGTCTAAGCTGGCATGTGGCTCCAAACTGTACAGCTGGTTAGCTCCAATATCGCTCGCCATTTCTGTTTCACCAGTAATGTTAGGTTGAAGGGGCTGTAAGCTAGCGGGAGAGCGCATAAAGAGAGCTCTCTGCAACGGGGAGAGGAAGTGGGGCGGAGTTAATCCGCAGCAATGCTCCCGTCCACAACTCAAAGGCGAATTACTAGTGAACTACTGCCACTCTGCAGAAACTGTACTAGAAAAGGCCACAGGTTTTTTTGGGCTAAAAATTGAATAATTATAATTGAAAGACCACTGGGAAGGCTTTTACAGTAGGTCAAAGATGATCGGAGTGGACTTCAAATTATTTAGAAAGATGAAGCACATAATGCACAAGACCACATGTCTAAATAAAGCGGTCTGGTTTAATGAATATACAGTATATCAGAACCTCAAATTTCTTTTAATTTGATCTCATCCAGTTATTCTCTCAAAGATGGTAAATTGATTTTTTTTTTCAATAAGACTGGTCTACTTTGTTTGAAAGCACTTTAATATGTAAACCGCACAGGCATAAATTCAAACCAGCAGTTGAACATGAAGCTATAACTGTCATAACTGTTTTTGCTGCTCATTAAGTTTAAAAACATTTTTTCTTTTTTCAGAAGTCCAGTTTATGTTCATGAAATATCTGGACGTTTCGACGTTGGAAATTTGCCTTCCTATATTGAGTGTGACCTTTACTTTAAAAACAATCTCCAGGATGTAAATTCGTATATGGTTTAAAGAAAACAAGAACAGAAAGTTTTGGACCATTTACAAAATAATAATAATTCTGTGCCCAAATAAAAATTGACTCACAAAAAAAGAATCATGAATGTAAATAATACTTTTAATGTTGGATGTAATATTTTCCAGCAAATATATTTTCAAATAAAAAATAAAATGTTCACAATCTAGTCGTAAAGCAGTCGTGTGCATTTGTCAGAAGCCTTTTCGTGGCCGTCTTCCATCTTTGCGATGCGAGAGCCAAACTGCATGGCTCTCTTGGGGAGGACGGCTGATTGGCCGAGGCCCAGCTGTTTAGCAGACAGTCTCAGGAGGAGCTTCTCCCCGACCCCCCGAGGGAGAGACAGATCAGCCTTCTCCCACACAGGCAAGGAGTTCAAGTAGTTCACCACTTCTTCATCCAAGTATGGAAACCTGTAGATACAGCAAATGTTATCACACAGAGTGACAATTATGCTATGATAACTGGAGACAACAGTGTTCACATAGATTCTATTTAACTGCTGATGCAGGTCATATACAGTTGTATTTATATAAAAAATGTAAATCAGCATGACAGACTTTTAAATTAAGTGGGAAACTTAAAAGTTCCAATTACGAACACAGAAAAATACCCAAGATAGATGTATCCAAACGGATACATCTGCTTTCTTTACTTATATCTAATCAAACTAGTTGGTCTTTCAGACCCTCATTTATTTTGTGAACATGGTTGTGTATCACTGGTAAATATGCAATCAGTTCAATTTTGATTCACAAGTTTTTGAGTCGTGTTAAAATATAGATTCAAAAACAATTTTATTTGGTAATAAAAAACAATGTTCAGATAACCAGTGATATAAACTGAATAATGGTGGAAGTTTTGTTAAAATCCTAATTACAATAAAAATGAACAAAGCAGTCTTAAACGACATTTTGAAAGCTAAACTGGAATATGGCCATATTCTCAGTGAACAGGTTTGTGATTATATACAAAAACGTAAACAAAAACAGTTTGAGCTCGGTGATAAAGCTGATTGTGTTCTTGCCAGACAACTCAAAGGTGTCCGGGCTGAAAGGGCAATTCTTAAACTAAACATCCTTTAATGGTGAAATAGTTACAGATCTACTTAGAATAAACAAAACATTTCATGATTTCTACAAAAACGTGTACACCTCAAAAGCTGGGTCCTCTAAGGAGGAAAAAAATCAGTTTTCTTAACAACCTTGACACGCCCACTTTAAGTGATACAGCAAGACAACACTTGGAAGCTGATTTCACGCTGGAAGAAGTTAAGTCTGACATCCATTCATTTCTAAACGACAAGGCTTGCGGACCTGACGGATTTGGGATAGATTTTCTTTTGTACAATTCGTATAGAATTATCAAGCAAATTAGGAAGGTACTCAGTCTGCCGGTCTTATCTATCCACGCTCCCATTTGCCTGAATCCAGCTTTTCAACCAGGTCTGTGAGAGCCTGCATTTACAGTCCGGGATAAAAAGGGCCTCTCATCCATTAAGGATCTCTACATCGACAATCATTTTGCACCCTTTAACCAACTGCAAAAAAAGTTCTCTCTCCCACCGGGTCATTTTTTCAGGTATTTGCAAATCAGACACTTTGTTAAACAAGCTATAACTCAGTTTCAACAACTGCCAACACAACCTATATTTGACAAAGTTTTGATTGAAGCGTCGACATCTAAAAATTTGATTTCAAATTTTGTCAGATGCTTTTATCGACCACCAACAACTGCTCATATTAAGATTGCATGGGCAGATGACATTGGAATAGACATCCCTATTGGTTTGTGGATAAGCGCTTTGAAAGGGATCAAGTCTTGTTCTATAAGTGCACATCTTAAACTCACACAGTTTAAAGTAATCCACGTTTGCATTACTCCAAAACAAGATTGCATACAATTTTTTCTTCTGTTTCACCAACCTGTGACCACTGTCAAACTGGTATAGGTTCTTTATCTCATTCATTTTACTCATGCCCTATGCTAACACATTTTTGGTCGGATATTTTTAAGTTGTTTAGTTCAGTTTACAATGTACAAATAACTCCCAATGTTCTGATTGCTCTGAACAACCAAATATTGCCAACTCAGAAGCTGTCCCACTCAACTCAACAAGCAGTCATGTTTGGAATGATTATAGCTAAGAAGATTATTCTGAAGGAGTGGAAGGCTTCTACTTCCCCTAGTTTCAGGGGCTAAAACCCAGCCTCTCATCTGATGACTATTGTTTACCTTCTTTTGCATTTTCGGGACGAATCCTTCTGTGTTGTTGCTGTATGTGGGTATTTATGCTGTGTTTCTCAATTGTACACTGGCGGCGTTTGTGTTGTGTGTGTTTAAAACTTTGTTAAAAAAGCAATCTTTTTTTTTTTTTTAAATGAACAAAGCCGTTTTTGCCTTAAAAAAATACAATAAATACTTAAAAGGAAACTAAATTCACAGATTTAATGAAGTTAGGATTCTTTTACATAAAGCTTAATTCAGTAATGTTCAACAATCATTTAAAATCCAGACCTATAATAAAAGCACTGGACATTATGGAATCTAGCAAGTTGTTATATGATCATGTCATGTTTCTCATATGCAAATATAACTAGGCTTGATTTAAAAGCATTCTTTCCCAAATAATAGTTTCTTTGATTTTTAAACAAGATGTTTAATATGTGACATTTTTAACATGAGTAGAATGCTATCATATTTATTGATTTGAACACAGAGGCTGCAAAATTAACAAATATGATACAATTTACTCTGCCAGAAAAACAGAAAAAAAATACAATCCCAAATGCGTGAACAAATGAACTATGAGTTATAGTAATTACACGTGAAAACCAAGTCTTTCCTGCCGGCGTGACCTTTGTTTCAACTCTTACCTAGCTTCTTTCCCATGATCTCCTATCACTCTGTCATCTCTGCCCAAGTTTCTGGATGATATTCTTGCCAGCTCCATGGCAAGTTCCTGAATCAGCCCTTCATGCCCAGACATTGAGAATCGTACTCTGTGTCTGGAGTAGCCTGCGAGCTGCTCATCTGCACCAATTCCTGTCAGAATTACCTGCAGGTGTAAAGAGGAAACACAAAATTTCTCTCCAACAGTCGTTTCAATCCATCATACTCCACACAGTAACCATAAACCACAACAGTGACAGATTAGTCAAGAGCAGGATTCAGAGTCTGATGTGTTTCACCTTAGCAGATGATGTGAAGGGTTTCTGCTCCTCCTCTTCTGTAATGACTCCTTTTCCTCTTGCTGCGAACCACACAGCACAGCCAATGCTATCATCTAGTACTGTATCCAGTGGATGAACTAAGTGGCAAATCCGCTCCTGTCGCATTTGTTGCAGCTCTTCTCGAGTTATGTTGATTTCAACAAAATTCCACTGTCGCTCAGGATTCAGGTCTTGTAATTCCTTGAGGCCAGCTTTCCCCGTTATCCTGTCCGGGACATCAAATGGACTGGACGACAGAGAACTGACCTGAACTGTCTCTGAATTGTTGGATTTATTTCTTTGTTTTTTGAGTTTCTTTTCAGGCTGCTTTTTTGGCTCTTTTAGTTTAAAGGCCACATTAAGAAGGTCTATTGGTTGATGAACAGGTACATGTTTGTCTGCTAAGACAGCGAGGATCATTGAATCAATGCCTCCTGAAAAGAGTATAGCAATGCTAGCCTGGCCACTGCTAAGAGGTAAATTATCTTTTGCCACAAAAGGCAACGAATGAACTCGTCGCCTCACCGCCTCACTCAGGACACCAATTAGACGGTTCACAACTTCAGTTTTCTCCTTGCTGATTAGAAACTCCTCTAGATTTCCTCCAGACACCTGTGAACTGGGATTAACTTCAACCTTTTTTTCTGGAATGGACATATTCAAAGGACAAACAGGTGAAGTGATTGATAAACCTGCTCGATTTATCTCAAAATTGCACCCACTAGGGACAGAGTTAACCATCATTTCACTCAATGATGGGTTTATGACATTTCTTGCCCAGGGAAAAAGCTCAAAGGACACAGAACCACTCTGTGCAGCTGCCTTTACATCAACCTTAAACACGCCAACAGCTGGGACTTCTTTCCAATCAGACTGACCCAGCGCAGAAATCCCAGCTGCCACTGAGGTCAAAGTGAAGACACTGATCTCGGCGTCATATTTCCACAGCAAGCTGCGCCTTCCAAAAAGGTCTCTCCCAAACCAGAGATAATCTTCAGCCTTTTGATAGAAAACAAATGCCCAAGGCCCTTGAATGGCAGACAGAAGTGCCAGAACCTCCAAAGAGTTTTTACAAGATGACAATTTCTGACAGATGACAGTGGTGTCATTCTCTTCTGGCATCACAGAAATCCCTCCAAAAACCTCTCCATTCCACATCAAGACATTTCCAGCGTCGTCTTGAAACGGCTGAAGAGTAAGGAGGCCTCTCATATGGAGAACATGGGCAGAAAATGAGCAGTGATAGCTCAAATCTACAGCAGGAAACGATAGCTCCCTGCTAGAGTTGGGGCCCCTTCTCTTCAGAAATTCATAAATTCTTTTGTCCTTCTCAAATTGAGCAGCTGACAAAGTCAACTGGAAAAAGATTCCACACATTGTTGCAGCTCTAAATATCCTGCAGTTCTTTTTTCAAGTAATCCAGTTCCTCTGCAAGAATAAAAATAAAAAAAGTTTTAAAAAAAAAAAGGTGAGTTATATTGTAGTATGGTACAACATTGTAAAAATTTCAATGCAAGAGGATAAATGAATACTAACACATACTTCTGCTTGTAGACAATGTTTGACTTCTGTCAGCCAGGAAGAAAATGTTGCTGTTTCTCTGTTGGATGTAAACTTTCTGAAGAAAAGAAAAAAAAAATCAATAAAAAATGAATTTATTACGACGGATGGATGGATTTATGGATGGATGGATGTAAAAAGGTAATTACCGTACCCTGTTCTTCTTTAGGTTAGAGAGTTCATCCACAACGACCTTTTGCTCTTTGATCTGGAAATTAGCAACAAGTTAACGTTAACAACCCTATGATGATGAAGCCATCAGGAGATGTATCCCATCATGTTAAGTTTTAATTTAAAGATCAGCAGTCCTTCATTTTTCCAGCAAACATGAGAAAATCGAAACTTATTAAAACAGTAAATACATACTATTGGTGCGTAAATACTAACAAAAGTATTGCTATTCGTTTTTCCGTTCTACTATACATGCTGAAAAAGGTGAATAAACATATCCGTGTTGTTTAGCCAGCTAACAGTAGCGCGTCTTTGATATAAAGTTACCTTTTTACTGAGTTCCTCTTTATATGTGGTTTGCTCTTGGGAATTATCGCTGTTATTGTATTTTTTTGAAGACATTTTCATAAAGGAGCCACGAGGGAAAACTTTTTATCTAATTTTTCTCTTAACAGCGTCTACTTCTGCGACAAACATGTCCGGATATGCGTCATAACCGTTCCGGGTGAAGAAATAGGTGGGGAGTTCGAAGCACACTGCCGCCTAGAGGCCAGATTTGTAAAACACCCGCTACACATCTCAGGGTCCGGGGCCTGCCAAATTATAGGTAACCAAGGGGTAAACACAGATTGAATAAGAATGTCTTTAAATAACAGATTTGATGTAATTTACTTTCTTAAGACTAAAAAAATAGTATTGGGCTACTACAAAAAAGTTTTTTAAACGGAATTGGGTTAAAATTTAATCAGCTAAGCAAGTTCGAGACAGAAGAAGTTAGACTTTTCTGTTTCTACCCGGTTTTAATTTTCATTTAAAGTGACACTTCCATATAAGAAAAAAGCAACAAAAAGAAACACTGATTAAATAAAATCAATTAAGCATAAATTAAATAATGAATCCATTGCACATCTGATATGTTGATCATTTTTGATCAGTTTTCAAAACCACCTGAAGCTATTAAGTAGTCTTTAAAAACACCCAATTAACTGTCTGTGTCTTGTTCCTTTTTTTCTTTTCCTTTTTTTTCTGACATCAGAGCCTCTGAAAGCTGCACCTTTGTTAACCCTACCCTTTACTTTAACCCCAGAAACACTTCTTAAAATATTGCTTTTGGGGGGAAATACACCTCCAGCCAATTGTTGCTAGGCTGGAACAGTATCTCTAGTTAAAAAAGTATTTTTTCATTGTTTACTTGTAAAACTAAACTAAAGTAGTGGCTGAAGACAAACCAACCTGCCTTGTCTTAAGATAATTTAGCTTTTTTATATTTTAGTTATAATATGACATGCTTTCATCTGCTGATGTTGAATCATCAAATTAAAAATAACACATGCAAGTGCATTTTTTCGGGGACTAAAGCTTTTTGTTGACTTGATCTGTCTGTAGACGAACAGATGCTTAACCCCCTTTAAAAGCAGTTTCAACCTAACCCCCACCTCCCTGCTCAAAGATCACACAACCAAAAAAAAATGAATGTTGAAATACCTGCTGAACTCTGCAGCTTATTTCAACCTTGTCTTTGCCTTTTTTCTTTTGAAGTCTCTCAGCATTTAAATAGCTTTTGCATACCTCATAGTTGTTTTGTTTTTTTTACTCTTCAGTTTGAGTCAAAACTGTGCCATGAAGCTCCTAAGATGGAGAGAAAGCTAAAATAGTATTTTTCCTTATTTATGCTGCTGGTGATCTATTATTATTGAAAAAAATAAAGTTTGCAGTTGTTGGTAGAGATCAACAGATGACACGAATGTGATTGATTTTTCTTCAGCAGTGGGTCAAACACCTTTTCAGTGCAAACACAACTGTTTCTAGGCAAACACACCTGTGTAAAGTTCTACATTGGTCTTAAACTGAATTGATTTAAAACAGTTTTCAACTGTTGGCTATTTCTTGTAGCATTTTGGACACAGTGAGCATGTCAAAAAGTGACCTTTGGTATTTATTTTTCTTTGGTGGAGTTGGCAGGCTCAGGGTCTTAGAGGTCTGAGGTACTGAGAGATATTCCCAGAAACAATAAGACCACAACAATATCATCCTTCTAAAATGGGTAAAGGTAATTATTATCATTGTTTCTGATGTTCCCAGTCACTTTGATGGTTATTTGTCTCAATGCAGACTTTCAAGAGCTTGCAGAAACCTCCAGGACAGCCTCCAGTCCTGCAACACATTTTTTTTTAAATCTTCAAAACCACTTTTCTTACAAGCTCTTTTGCAAAAGAGACTAAGGGTTCGGTCCAGGTGAGATTTTCCACGCTCCTTCTCGATCCCTTCTTTAGCCATGGCTTCAAGCATCAGGCCGCAGGAGCAGAGTCATATTTATATTTTTATTCTGGAGGGACAAATTTAGCCCACGTAAACACCGCTTGTTGTTCCAAAGCTGGGCTGTAGAAGGGGCAGACATACCTGCAGGTCACATGGCCACAAAATAACAGAGCAGCCGTCTAACCGCTGATGACAGCCACCTGAGACACCGGCCCACTAATAGTGTGGCTGGTAATCTGTTTGTACCAGCTCAATGTGCGCGGATTTTGAAAAGGATGAGAGTTTTCTGTGAACCCTGAATAGATCACAATGGGATTGGCATAGCTATTGTTACAACCTGACTCAGAATATATTCTTATGTTAGTGAAGGCTGCCGGTTTAGCTCCTTCATGCAATGAGACAGCAGACTAACTGCTTGGGGTCCAGGAAAAAATGCACCTGATTTCGTTTCACATGTCCAGAGTGTGGGTTTCACTTAAAACTACATATACATAAAACACAGCAGTGACATGCTGAATGGTTAATTACAGGAACAACAAAAGCAGCTGCAATTTTATAGTTATTTTGCTTTCTAAATTACATTATGCTATAATTCACAACCTGGGTGCTAACTTTGTATCAAGACAATCAATGGATGACACGGTTGTTGTCATGGAATCAGGGGTGTTCCTGCTCTCATCTAAAATCAACCATCATTTATTGTGCTGCAATTGAAGGGAGTATATTCATAGTTTCCATCAAAAAATTGACAAACATGTTTAAAAATCAGCAAAATCCTTTTGAGATTTTAGTTAAAGTTCCGCATTGTCATTTTCTCACTTGGCCTTTGTGGAGTTTCCTTAGTTAAAAATGAATATGTTGTCTTTAGCTGTCAGTTTTGAGGCCGGTGTAAACCTTTCAAATCATAAAAAAGTTTCCAAAACAGACTAGAGCCACATTGTTTTCATCAAATTTTTTTATGCTTACAAGTCTATAAATAGAAAAGAAAAGTTTAAACTTATGAGCTTTAAAGAATTTAAATCTTTTTTTTTTTATCAACTCATCATCTGAAAAACTTTCACCAAATTTGACAATTAACACAAACTTTGTAAATAACGTCCTCAATAAGTAAGTAGAAGAAAACAGAGTTTCGTCAAAGTTTGGTAAAGCCACTTTTTTGGTAAAAATTTGTTGGATCAATCTTGCAGAAGAAGAAAAAAGAAAAATCTAAAGCTTATTTGTGACCCTTTTTTAGGCCTAAAGCGCAGTAAAAATTTGACAGGGTGCATTTGTTTTGTGTTTGTTTGAGCATGCACACTGCAGAGAAAATCTATAAAAACTGGTCTGACCAGTTAAGAGATTTTGCGATTGTGGCCGTAAAGGTTAAACAAAACAATCCTAGATCCACACAAAAAACAAACACTAAACCAGTTTGAGAATTTTAAAGACATGATGAAAATGAATGGTACTTTTAAATAATCTTTATTTGCAACAAAAGCTTTAAAGATTTTTTTCAAACATTATATTCTTAGTTTTACATGTTAGAACAAAATTACTTTGACTGTTTTCTTTATTAAAAAAAATAGATTGTTGAGAGTTCCAGTGATATACTTGTGCAAAATTCTCCCAAAGTCTTCCCACAGCTTTCAGATAGGAGTCTGAGAAAGCCACTGCAATACTTCCACTTTGTATCCCTTTTTTGTTGAGTACTGGTGGCTGTGAGCCATTTAATGAGCATCGTTTTTCCACCAATGTCCACAAAAACTGGTTTGACATGATGTCTTTGAGCTGACAATGTCTGTAAAAATGTGCTGATGAGTGACAGCTGCAGTTCAGGGGGCAGACCTTTTTTCTGCCTGTCAGTCAGCTGTCGTTTCACCATGCCTTGATAATTATTGTGTAGGCATTTAAAAAAATAAGAGTTTGAGATTGCGTTTTTCCAAAATACTTTTGATGTCTTTTAGTTTCTTTAAAACACATTTTAAGTTTAAATAAAAAAAAAGCAAAAACTGCAGCTAAAAGGCTTTTGCGATTGTGTTGAATCAAGCTGAATTTTTTGAAAACAGTTTCACATTTTCAATCAAATTATGCTTTAGAGGTATATTCTTAGTCAGAAACACACCACTTATCCTATTTTTGTATTTCAGTACTGTCAAAAGTACGTGCAAGTTCTCCTAAAGTGAATAATATGAAAACCACAGAAAAGCAGCTGCTGGATGAAGCAAGACAATACTGTTCTGCGTCTGTGGGCAGATGTCATCACAGCCCACTAAAAGTCACAAAGACATCACTGCAGAATAGCCGTGAGGTTTTAGTGATGACATGAGGTAAGACAAGTCCAACTCAGCTGCAGAAAGCCCTTCAAAGTGCACAGATTGATTTGTGTAGTTCAAGTGTCAATTTATCCGACTGTTAACTACTCGTTATGTTTGAGTAAACAAAATGACTCTGAGATTACTTCCAGTAAATATTTTCATTGAGCCAGACCAAAACTGCTAAAATGCTTCTATGGTTTATCAAACAACATCAGATTTAAAAAGGTTTTTGGAACATTTGAGATTTAACACCTTTTCCCTCTTTGTTGTGTGTTTTTGACTAATTCTATATTCAAATAAAAAAGAACCAACATTTTGTTATGGGATCAGTAAAATTGAGATGTGTAAAAACATTCCTTAATAGTACGCCCCTTTGAATTTATACAAGTAATCCAAAAATGATTTTCATTTTTTTAAATCCTACAATAAATACAGGAAGACGTGATTGGTAAAGTTATTTAGTTGGTTTATAAAAATGTTATCTAACATTGTACGATGAAAGATTTGAGCAACTTATGCTTAGAAATTTCTTTTGCATGAAGTTGACATTCACATTCTTCAGAATCTGTAATTTTAGCTTTTATATTAAGGTTATTATTGTTATATAACTATTGAGGTTGGGTGGGAATTGTTTAAAGACCTATAAAAACATTTGCCCCTGCAGTATGTTAACATATAAGAAAGCAACCAACACACCTATTTATGAAGGTGATCCAGCTTAGAACAAAGTCAAATAGGCAGAAAATGCTTTTTTTTTTACTTAATGCAAAAGATCAGTAGCTCAGCAAAATCTAATATAATCTTCTGTCTTTCATTAAAACCTTTGTAAAAAGAAAAACCTAAGAAAATATTTAAAAAATGTAGTCAACTTGCAGTACGAGTTCATGAATAATACCTTTAAATGTGAAGGACAAACCAAAAGATCCTCTAAATTAAGTCTTCACATCAGACATCCATGCATGTGTGATCCTACAATCTGTAAGCACCTTGTGTTTTTACGGATACATTAATGAGAAGACAAGAAATACTGGAATTTATTTGTTATTCTTTTCCACTCACATGTCTGTTTTATTCATAACTGCGTGCTATAGACATTTTTACTGTAAGTTATGCTTTTTATTTCTTGCTGGTTCCTCTACCTGCACATTTAAACCTCTAAACTGGCTTATCTAAAGATCTCCATGTCCCTGAACTCCAATGAACATCCCATTTTATCATCTGCCTGCTTGTTTTTCAGAAAATAAAACTATTTTTCTTGTTTTTCACTTTTTACCCCACATTTCAATTTGTAGGAAAAGCAGGTTGATGTTCTGCCTGATTCTAAACCTTTTTTTAGAGCAATTTTGTCTACTTTTCTCCATATTTTAAATCCCATTTTTGCATCATTTGAATAAAATTGTGGCTTTATGCTTGTTTGAACTATTATAACAAATGCTGTTTAGACACCACTTGTAATCATGGGGTAAACATACGGTCTTTAACAGACACAGATGGCCGTATCTTGTGATGGTGCTTTGGTGGAATTGTTTTAATTGCCCGATCATGCTGAAGAAGCATTTGATTCCATCAGTGTGAAATCCAAAGCTTGGCAATCACTTACCCCTGCACCGAGATGTAGAACCCTGTCGACGGCCAACTGAGTCAGGTTTCTTTCCTGGTATGCCCATGTGATGCCATCCCTGTCCTGTTACAAAAAAATGCAGTGTCATACTTTGGTGGTATAAATGAGCAGTGTGTGGACGGAAACTTGAACTGGAACTGATCTTAGTTGAAGATTAGGTTTAAGTATATGTGATGACTTGGCAAAACAGTAAAATTACTCAAAATATTACAAACAAAATGTACAAATCTAGACATGCAACCCATGAAACCACAGCTTTATCTATCTATCTATCTATCTATCTATCTATCTATCTATCTATCTATCTATCTATCTATCTATCTATCTATCTATCTATCTATCTATCTATCTATCTATCTATCTATCTATCTATCTATCTATCTATCTATCTATCTATCTATCTATCTATCTATCTATCTATCTATCTATCTATCTATCTATCTATCTATCTATCCTCGCTGAATAACCTACAGACATTCTCATAGAGGTGTGGGTGCTTGACCTATCTCGGGTATGGCAGACATAAAATGTCCCAAACCTTAAGAAGTATCCTGAACTAGTTTTATCTGACCGTGGAGGGATATAGACATAAAGTGTGAAAAACCTGTTTTTTATAAAACACCCACCGTACATGTCAAACATGTTTGATCTGAGAGATATATTAAGATTTCCTTCAACATAGTCTTTCTATTATTCAAATCTCTAAGAACATGTTTTGAACACAACAGGACATTGATAAAGCCAAAAACTTTTAAGGTCCATTGGGGTTGAGAAATACCTTGTTGCTTTGTATGTTTTAAACTCAGGTGTTTTTCAGATGAAGCTTACTGTAACTGTGGCATATTGCAGGGTTCTAAATGCAGAAACTACAATGACAAAAGATGCCAACAGCGTGTTGTGATCTCCTGTGATCAATGCCGGATTTCAGAACTCCATCTTTCTCTTTTCAGAGAAATAGCTAACAGATGCAAGTTAACAGCTGAGGGTTTTTGATGGGTTTGCGTTGCTAACCTCAATGATCCAGACAACCATTACAAATATAAATGGCTATGAGATCAACTAGTGCAGGAAACAAGTCAATAGAACAATCAGTTGGTGTGGAAGCAGGTAGTTAGATAGCTTTGGCTTTATTAAATACCATCTTAAATATATTGTCCTAGATATTTAGAGATAAATCTGAGTTGTTTTTTTTAGGTTAGCTGCAAAGTTTAAAGGAATTAAGGTGATGTTAAAGCCATGAAACCCCTTTGCACAAAATTCTGCCAGTTTAAAACAACTTAGAGTTCTTTAGCCAGAGTAAACCAAACCTTATGAATGCTAAGCCTAAACTATTCAAAATTATTATCAATTTAAATTTGAACAAGTTCAGTAATGGCAGTTGGATTTTTCTTATAAAAGATGTCCAGAGTCTGCTTCACAAACCATGTCCCTTCTAAACCCTTCCTGGTTTTATTTTTGGGAGTGTGACAGAGTAACATGCGTTCAGATGCTTTCAGTGCCCTTGGTTGGGGTTTTGGTCAAATCTTTTGACCTGGGAACTTGAGGGTTACCTGCTTCTGTCTTTGAGCATTCACAGCTCTTATAACTGTAGGGCAGGGCAAAATGAGGAAACTCATGATGTGCAATATTCGTGATGAATATTGCAATGATGATGTGACTCGCGATACATGAACAAATAACAAAAAACTATTTCACTGAAAGAGTTTTATTTTAAGTAAAGTCAGAATAAATTATACTACAAATGACCCTCGTCTACATAGGAGGTGGGCATCCAGCATACAAGGGGTCCATGTGATTGGTCAAATTTGATTTGTTAAATATTTTAAGCTGCCAAAAGATTGTTTTAGGATTTTTGTATACATTTACGGGAATCATTTATTTACGCCGTTAGGGTAGAAGATGTTCATGATAGAGTGAGGTGGAAAAGGATGATTCGCTGTGGCGACCCCTGATGGGAAAAGCCGAAAGAGAAAGAAGATTTATTTACGCCGTATTTTTCGATACATGACTTCCACAGGTTGATATCGCAAGGACAATAAACTTGCAATTTATTGTTCAGTCCTATCGTATATTCTGTGTCTTTTCCTCAGATCAATACAAAAAGCAGTGTTGATGAACCCACATGACAGACATAAGGTTCCCTGCAGCCATCTTCTGTGGAATTGTTCAGCCCTTGACCTGCAAAGTGTCTGACAATGATGGACCTCCTAGTCAAAGTGGAGATTTTCATCTTTGGATGACAGGTATGTGTTGTACTGCTCCAAAAGCTATCATAGTTTGTTTTTGTTTGTTCGTTTATTTGTTTGCTTTTGGCAGTGCACCATGACTTTGTTGGAGTGCTGACAATTACACATGATTCTATATTCATTCACATTTCAATTTAGTTTAGTTTTATTTTTTTACAAGCCATTCTAAATGTAAGTAGCTTCAGTATTGCAAAGGAGCCAAATTTAATAACATTTCTTCAAATAAAATGGATTAAGTGCATAAAAATGACATAATAGCGTTGTGACCAAAATGCCTCAGGTTTTAAACGTTTGCGCTTCAACGAGGTAAACAGGTCGATGTTTCAGTCGGTTCCAACAAAAACCTCGACAGGAATAAAGAGATTTAGTGGCGCTTTTGTTACAGCGGCTGTTTGAGCGGCCACTGAACCTTTTTTTCCCCCTTACCGAGCGCGTGCAGTGGAAGGACCGCATTTGTTTCTGACGTCGTGTAAATAAAGGAGGTCACGTGACCTTGGGGGGTATATTCGAGGCGGGACGTAAACAGAGCTGCAGAGAGGAGCTAGTCGTCGGTCGGAGAACGGCTGGAAGCGCCGCCGTCTTTGTGTTTTTTTGCGAAAACACGGTTCTTTAGAGAAGAACATTTCTTTCCGACTTCAGCTACAGTGATAGCTAAGTTTGGAAAGGAGGGAAAGAAGTAAAAGCCGTGTTTCTCATTATTTCACTCTGTTTCTGAATGCAGAGATAGCCGTTGACCTCCTTTACAAAAGAGGGGAGCCTTTATTATTAGAAGGAGAAAAAAAACCTTTCTAGTTTTTTCTGGCATTCTGCAAAAACTAAAGATGGATAACTCTGGACACAAGAAAACACGCTGTGGTAAATTTCCTGTCTGTTATTTCCTTAATTTTATTCAATAATTGCATGAATGTAAATTACCATTTGCAAAGGGAATCGAACAGTCGTCTACCTTCTGTTGCAACCCAATAAAATGTGCATTTTTGTTTTGTTTGCAGAATCTATCCGAGATTTCTTCACTTCAGCAAAATTCCTTATTTACATGGGACATGCTCTGTCAACATGGGTAAGTAAACTGCTTTAATATGTTGAAAAAAATAAAACAAAACGCACCAATAACCACATTATTGTGTATTGAAGTGACTCATTGTTGTGCAGAGTTAATGCAACTGTTTGAAGGCAATGATAGTCAACAGTTGGGTGTCATTACTATCTTACATGCTATTATAAATAGCTTTAGAAGATCAACATTTTCACGTTTTTTCTCTAAGTCGGTTCTTTGTGAAAGCTCTTGTAACTGAGGTGAAGATTAAACTGTTGGATGGAAGCTTTTTGAAACCTGAGAGGACTCCTGTGTTTCATGGAGAACTTAAGCTTCCTGAGTGGACCTGGTCTTGGTTAATTGGGGTGTCAGGTGGCCTCTTTGTAATTGGAAATCATCTCTCCAGGGTGACCGCATGTGGAACTTCGCTGTGTCTGTTTTCCTGGTGGAGCTCTATGGGAACAGCCTGCTCCTCACAGCCGTGTATGGGCTGGTGGTGGCCGGCTCCGTGCTCCTGCTGGGGGCCATCATTGGTGACTGGGTAGACAAAAACCCGAGACTTAAAGGTAAGACTAGGAAGAAGAAGAAAAGCAAATGTTTTTTTTAAGCAGGTTCTATAAAACTAATTTTCAGCATCTACTTAAAAAAAAAAGAAGCTTAACACATTTTGTGCCTGAGTTTACTAGATAATTCCAATAAATTGGAGAAAAGTGCAATAAGATTTCTGTTGTACTGTACAATCAAGTCCTAACGCGACTTTTGCCGTCTCCACAGTGGCTCAGACTTCGCTGCTTGTGCAGAACAGTTGTGTCATCCTGTGCGGCGTCCTCCTGATGCTTGTTTTCCAGTTCAAAGAGCAGCTCATGGAGCTTTACAATGGATGGATTCTGGTAAGATTGCCCCATGCATGTTTGCCTCACTTCCATGCAAAAGGTATAAGCCAGCCCTGCATTTTTTATGTCATTTATGTAAATGACGAAGCAGTCTTGTCTGAAGAAGATGGGGCACCTCTAGGGATAAACCAGTGTTGTTTTACAACATGACTTGGCACAAAACGTAATGTTTCTTTTGGCTCTTCAGACATTTTTACTAATAACAACCTTCCCCCTTATTGATTGAGAGTTCAGTGTTAATTGATTTAGATGATAAAAATCACATTTCAATTGGTAAAGGAAAAAAAAAAGAAATATGATAGATGATCTGCAAAAACTGTTTCCCAAGTTAAGAAAACAAAAAAAGCCTCTCTCTTATAAATAAAATTGGAAGACTTGATAGATGTTTTAGGGTGTTTGTGCAGAATTGTTTCTACTCTAGTCTGATGTGGATTTTCACAATTTTTTAATGACTTTTTCAAAACTCTGACCCCAGGGTTGGAACTTGCTTCTACTGACATGCACTCCCCCCATTATTTATTACCGCTTGAGCAGCATTATTAAATAAGTCATATTTATAAGGCATTTTAAAAAGAGTGTGCTACTTTAAATTTTAATATATAATTTTAAATGTAAAAAATTGTTGCTTGATTCAACAACAGCTTTCCTTTACCACAGGAGAATAATGATAAAAAATGGTTTTATGTTGGTACATGGATACAAGTAACTCAGCTTTAGATCCTAGCTTACAAACTTAAAAGGTTTAGTCTTCTGCCATGAGCTGTTAGGGGGTGTTAAAAGCATCATGTGTTTTTTTTTTTTTTATTTGGGGGGGGGCTTCCCTTTCAGAGGCACCTACTAATATTCAGAAAAAAGGAAAGGATTTTCTGCATGGAAAACGAGTGTTTCGGAGGGTTAGTGGGGGTGGAGAGGCCGGTGAAACAGGAGATGGGACATGTTGTGGAAAGCTGACGAGTCAGCAGGTTCTTCAAGGCCATTCACATGGCCAAAAGTAATAAAAGGGGAAAGAAAAAGCTGGCCAGTCCTTAAATAAGGACCACTGTTTCTGTGCTGACTAAAGCACCGGGTTTATAATCTCACAGCCAGATTTCTTAGATTAAAGGCCACCATTACTACTGGAACAACTCAATACTGTTTTATGAAACATTTCTCAGCTCCTTCTGGAAAACTTAGAGGATTTTATAGATTGTTGCAGAAGAAACGATTGATTTAGTTTAGTGGACATTACACAACACTACTTGACCTCTTTCAATTTATGTTGTCTTTCTTTTTCACATTCAAATTACTGCTATTAAGCACCTTGTGCCATTTAAGCAGCTGTTTCAGAGATACAAAATGCTAAAGTTGAGACATTTTATTTAAAAAAATGGTTGCATCTTTTTTATTTGCTTTAAAAAAGGCAACTGTTTTAAACTAGTGACACACAAAATGTTTCACAACTGATTCAAAATGCAGATTTAATCTAAATGGGAATATCTAAAGGTGGTAAAGAGATTGTTTCCTTGACAGGATGTAGCCACAGAGTCATGTGAAAGAGAGGAAAAGCAAGCAAAGCAAAAAAAAAACCTAAACAAAAGCACTTATTTTGCAGACTGTCTGCTACATTCTGGTCATAACCATCGCCAACATCGCCAACCTGGCCAGCACGGCAACGGCAATCACCATCCAGAGGGACTGGGTGGTGGTTGTTGCTGGTCAGGACAGCAGCAGGCTTGCAGGTCAGTGTGTCTCACCACCAGCTGCTTATCTTCATATATAGGCTGCATACGATTCATTATCGCATCTCTTCTCTGGAGAAGACTTTGAACCCCAGCTGCTGAATCACACTCCTTCACAACTTGTATAACGGCACTTCTCTGCTTCTTTATAAGCTATTTAAAAGATTTGCTTTCATAATGCAGCGCTCTTAGCCCCGGAAGAACCTGCTGACCCTTGCTGATGTGCTGTGCCAGCATCATAGTTCTTTTGTAACTTGCCATCAAAATTATATCAATGCTGCCGCCTTATAGATATGTATTTATTTACCTTGTAAGGAATCTAAACTGGCTGGAAATAAACAATTTAACCCTCTTTTGTTTCAGACATGAATGCAACCGTGCGGATTATTGACCAACTGACAAACATCCTGGCGCCAATGTTAGTTGGTCAGATAATGACTTTTGGCTCCCATTTTGTTGGGTGTGGCTTTATATCGGGCTGGAACCTGTGTTCCATGTGTGTGGAGTACGCGCTGCTCTGGAAGGTGTACCAGAAGACTCCTGCACTGGCGGAGAAAGCCGGGCAAAAGGAGCAGGAGCTCAAACAGCTCGGCCCCTCAAGAGGTGCTGCACGTTGACTTGAGTTCCTCTTTGGACCATTTGAACCATTTCGTTTGCAGAGTGTATGCGCTGGTGTTAGGCTTTGAATCACATCTGTCTCATTTTGACCTTTCCTAGATGTGGAGAACGGTCAGAGTCCTGAAGAATCATCTCAGCCGCTCATGAATGAAACAGCAGTAGTGACCAGCCCCGACTCCCCCAAGAAGGAGGGCTGCTGCTACCAGGTAGCTGAACCCATGCGCACCTTCAAGGCTGGCTGGGTGGCCTACTACAACCAGAACATCTTCTTGGCTGGCATGTCATTGGCCTTCCTGTACATGACGGTACTCGGCTTTGACTGCATCACCACGGGCTACGCCTACACCCAGGGCCTCAGTGGCTCCGTGCTCAGCCTGCTGATGGGAGCGTCAGCCATCTCCGGCATCTGCGGCACTGTTGCCTTCACTTGGATTCGCAAGAAGTGCGGCTTGATTCGCACAGGCTTCATCTCCGGTGTAGCACAGCTCTCCTGCCTCATGCTGTGCATCGCGTCCGTCTTTGCCCCAGGAAGTGTCTTCGACCTCAGCATTTCACCCTTCCAGGACCTTTACACCCACCTAATGGGGGAGCAGTCCCTGCCAGAAGCTGACCACAACCTCATCAGTCTGAACGTCACCACGGTCGCACCAGCTGAAGAGATGCCACCCCTGCAGTCCTACATGTCTGTCAGTCTGCTGTTTGCCGGTGTCATTGCTGCTAGAGTTGGTGAGTAAATATCAAAAAGAGGCTCCAAAGGTTGAAAGATTATTTACAAGAACTCTTTAAGATAAGGCGTCGTTCAAAGGAAATGGTCTGCTGTATGAGCATGCTCATTTCCTTTCGTAGGATAATAACTTTTCCAAATATCACATCTGAAACACAACTCAATCAAACACGGAATCTACTTTCACAACTCACCGCACTGTGACACAGAATTTCTGCAATATCTGCAACCTTTGATGCCAATAATTTTGCCTTATTCTCACGGCAGGTTCAGGAGCTCATTTGAGGGAGCTGTAAAATTCAGCTGACTCTCACTGTGTCTCGTTGTCTTACAGGTTTATGGTCTTTCGACCTGACAGTGACCCAGCTCATCCAGGAGAATGTGATCGAGTCAGAGCGAGGTGTGATCAACGGCGTCCAGAACTCCATGAATTACCTCTTAGACCTGCTGCATTTCGTCATGGTGATTCTGGCTCCGAACCCCGAGGCCTTCGGCCTGCTGGTCATCATCTCCGTCTCTTTCGTGGCCTTAGGTCACCTCATGTATTTCCGATTTGCCTTCAAAAGCCTCGGCAGCCGCCTCTTCCTCTGCTGTTCGCCGGAGCAGAAGGTGGAGACGGTTGACAGCCTCTCACTTCCTACCACCGTCTAAACCACGTTAAAGAGACTCGTTTAAACTTACAGAGCCTAACCCTACTCTGCATCCGACATTTCTTACTAACATCGCTGCGTGTAGACGGCAGTCAGCTTATACTAACCAGAGTAACCTAACATGCTATCCATAGCTATGAATAAAGTGCTTATCAGTAGGAGAAACAGATGCATACTCAGAGCAGGGTTTCAGTAAAGCTTTCGACTAGGAAACTGGGATTTGGATCCCAGTGAAGATATCGGGAGATTCTGCAAACGTCTGTTAGCCTGATTGCAGCTGCAAAGATGTTTAATAGGTGCTACAGCTTGTAGACAAGCAGGACAAGGGAGAGTCCTTGCAGGGAAGCAGGCGCCGCCGCGGCTTACTTCTGAAGATGACGCGTGAGAAGAAATGAAAAAGAATAGCCTTTATTTTGAGAGTTTCTTCTGCCGCTGCTGGGTCTCTTCACTATATCACTAACAGGCTTCTTTATTTTTTTTTGCATATGTGCTATAGAGATACTTTCATTAAGAGCAGTGGATGTCTTTCTGAAGAAGACAAGGGGGATACTATTAACATAACCAAAATGGGGATGCAGTCTCTTTAATAGCGTTTTTTAAGGGTTTCCCGTTTAGCTGTATTTATTCAAGAAACCCAGGCGGTGGTTTTCATAATAGCAGTATTGTTCTACTTTACTTTGTGCCATAAGAAACAAGAGAGAACTGTTGTGCGCCCAATCAATGGCTCTCAATAACCAAAGTACATATGCATTTTTTATAAAAAGGAAGTGAGGGAAATCTGTTTTTCATCTTAAGCATTCCAAACATACACATTCACATTTGGTGGCTTTAGCACAACTTCATATAAATACCCATTTGAAGATTGTTGTTCATTTTTTTTCTTGCCAGCTTATCTAAAATCGATGATTATTTTTCCTTCTGTTGTGATTGTGGTTACTCAGGCACTTTAAGTGATTGACATCTGTCATTACACAGCTAATGCATGATCAGGCATTAGTACAACTTTTCGTTTTGCACAAGGTCGAAGTCCTCAACCACCCCCTATCTACTGCACAGTCTCATTTAAGTCATGTGTCATCTGAGAATAGGACCGGTAGTTTAAAAAAGAAGGCACATACCGGCTGCAGCACATGTTCATGAGGAAATACCTACCATTCCCTGAAACTAGTCAGCAATATTTCACGGCTACCAACAATATGCTGTGGTTTTTAATATTTTATTTTTTTGTTTTTTGCTGCTGAGCGTTCATAGATGGAACAATTTTCTCAAGTGAAGTTTTGGCCAATTGTGCTATAAACTTTGGCTTCTTGTGTTAAATGTAGTGTTTGAAATGGTACCCCCCAATTGGTTTTTCTTTGTTGGAAGTGATTTGCAGATTAGAGTTGTCTGAAAAATGATGTTGCAACAACTTATTATGAGCAAACTTTTTTTTTTTTTTAAAGACGGTTGGAAAAAGTACCATAGCTTTTATTTGTTTTCTCAAATTCTCTGTAAGATCCTTTTAGACCAATCTTTAATCTCTGAGCTGAGTTCCTCATTTATCACGTCCATATGTAGAAATATCTACAAGCATCTAAAGTGGCTTTATTTGTTTATTTCTTTTTGAAGCCTTAATGAAACTTGCCTTGACAGCTGTGGAACGCACACATGTTGAAAAGCTACACTCACTACACAGCCACCAACACTTGGCTACTTAAGTGACAAAGCAGTGGCCAGTCTGAGCACGCTCAGTTGTGGTGAGCTGGAAGCAGAAATTGCCACGGCAGATATACTTGAACAGCGTTTCACTTCATGGCATTGAGTCTATTTGCAGGCATACTGCTAAAAACCTCACTTGAAATAGGATCAGATTTTTGCAACTATAGCAGCTCAGAGAGCAGTTCAATTCAGGAATCTCACATAAAACTATTCAAACTTCTATTTTGTAATGCAGATGACATTTATGAGCCATTATACATACTTCAGTGTATAATTGGAAAGAAATATATATCTATAAAAAGTGTGTTCTGTTGTAATTCTGTTTGTCATGCATTTTCTGTTTTTATATTTTTATATACCTTGTGTTTAAGGCGCACCAGTTTGAGAATTTCTTTAAAGCTCTTGAAAATTTGTATCAGGCATTTACTGCATGATGTTTGAATATCTAATACACTCCTTTAATCTTTATTTGTGATAAAGTACTCGTGCACATACAGTATTATTGTAGATTGATGGGCAAGACCTCGAAATCACGAAGAAATCAAAATGATTGCTGGTAAATAATCTCACTCCTGTAGTTACTATGAACATGTGGATGTTGTTGCATAGATATCAAAATAAAAAGAAGTATTTAGAAAGTTGCGTGTCTATGAAGTCTTTTGTGGATCTGTGTGTGCTTAATGTATGTTGCACGTCTCGGCCTCAGTGCTGGGCTTGGCTGCTGCTGTGTGAGGTCACATACCACAGAGGAGTTAGCAGCTAATTCCCCCCCCCCCCCCCCCCCCCCCCCCCCCCACACACACACACACAGTCCTTTTCTGTAGGCAGCCAGGGTTAAAGTGCCTGACTTAAAGCTGAGCCTGGACATGTGGGCCTGCAGGAGACACGAACAATGACCTGCATTTCCACAGAAGAGGCCACTGAGTGGGCTTTGAGTCAGCACGTCTCATTCCACAGGAAAATGAACAACTCTTCCATACTATCAAACTCAAAATCTGTCGTTTATAAAGGCATCAATTAAACTGGAATGTTTAAAAATGTATGTGTTGCAATGTAACAATTTATCTGTCCTACACAATAAAAGACGGAATTTGATTTTTTTAAAAGATGACAAATTTTATCTGTTGCAGTCTTACTTTCCACTTCACTGAGGTGACAGATAAGATAACCAGTATGCTCTTATACTGTATAGGAGGTCTTGCATCAGCTCCATGCAGATGGACTTAGTGTGAGGACAGAAAGGTTCAAAGCTGTAACAAAATGACTTCTTGTAGCTGAAAAAACATTTATAAGGAAAATGCTGCTGACTGTGGGTCCAACGTCTACAAGCGGGTACTGACTCTCCAGATGAGTCAGTGTTCATCTCAATGAGCACATTTTCTAATGAAAAGTAAAAAAACCAAGACGTTTGTACGTGAATGGTCTTAGCTGAACTTAGTATCCTTGAGAATACAAACTCAAGAATATCCTTGAGTTTGATAGTCTTTTGACATGCATGTACACATGCTGCTAGAATATTTTAGCTGGTTTAATGTTAATTAAAGCAACCATTTATTTCAAAAATTTAAAATATGTTTTCAGTCATGAACCAGTGTCAGGCAGCCTTTATTGAAGAAATCCACATTTATAACAATAAAACAATCACATTCCTAATATGTTTTGGGTGGATTTCAGATTTTTAAACAAAAATAAGAATGAAATAAATTCCTTTTAAGGACATATTTTTGATATAATTAGGGGAGACACTACTGCAAATTCAGTTTAATCTCTTTCTCCTGACTGACTGGAGCATCCAGAATGTTATGAAGGAACTTTGTGGTGCTGAGGTTTTTGGAATAAAAACAATGTAATCCACTAGATTCAATATCCCATTTATGAAATTGAGATAAAAATTTGTTATATAGTATTTTTTGGTGTTAAGTGAGGTTGTGTCAGAATGATATACTCTAGATCACTGTGTAGCACCCCCACAGTGAGAATCCCTATGTTTAATAATTACAGTGGTAGATAGAAAAACCACAGCTGGTCCAAACAAATATTACAGTATTACAAAGATATGTATTAAAAATGGAAATATCTGCATTCATTAAATTTGTTTTTGTTCAAACAAAATAAATGAAAGCACTTGATTTAAATCTTTTGTTGTAAAATGATGTTATTCGGGGTCACATTGACTCAGAAATATAACTTACTTAGTCTCAGTGAAGCTTTTTATAAAGAGAGCATCTGTTTTTAAGACAGTAAGGAAGTTTTTTCTCTCTTATCAATGTTTTTTTTTTTTTTTATTTAAAGATTAAATCAGATAATATGGTAAACACTGCTCATTACTTGTTTAAGACACACTATAGAGACTTGATCTAGTTTGCTGACATAAGTACATTAAAGCTGCAAAAGAGATGGTGTTGGAAAAGGCCAAATGCTGAGAAAGTTCATAAACTGACAGAAGCACCTGACACAGAGGAATTGAAAAAGAAAAAAAGGCAGATCCATCGCCTGAAGGCCTGACAACATAACGGGATGATGTCTTTAGCTGAATTTAAAGCATAAATAGTGCATTGAACAACTATTAAGAGACTTTCACTTATTTAACAGTTTTTTTCAACATTTCTTTTTCAGCACTAACCTGCTGGAAAGTGTTACATAAGATCTTTTTAATCTTCTCTCATCAATAAAAACCCCTTATGTTTGCTTTAATCTTAAATTATGGCACCCAAATCCCTCTGATGTAGTTTCCAGAGGTCTATGCAATGTGTTCACATTTAGCATCGTAGATTCATAACAAAAACATCTGTTAGAAGGAAAATCACAGAACGGAAAGCTTTAAGAAAATGTTTTTATTAAATATCTGTATGTATGAAAATAACATTACACACAGCTATGCGTTCTCACAACAGCAACAATGTTTAACCTCAGCCTTGGACTTTCTCTAACTCGAAAGTAAACAGACTTTGAAAATATGAAACGGAGGGGGGAGGCATGGTGAAATTCAGTCAAAATAGTTGTAAGCTTAAATCACACACAAAAAAAGAAAATGCAACTTCAGATGGAAAAAATGTTGCAGTAACAATACTAGGAAATAGAAATAATATCCTGCATCTTCATAACGGAAGAGCATCATGTTTAGTTGTGTGGAGCTTCTCTGCAGAATGAATTTCTACCACAATGGTCTATTTCCTCTGTGGATACATTTTTTACGCTGATCTTGCTCAGGTTTAGCAGGAACAGAGAATAATGAACCAGCAAAGAGGTAAAAAAACAAAACTATGACACAAGAGTTCCTTTTCTGACTGAAACAAATCTGAAAACAGGAATGCTTTAGAAAATAGTGATGCAAATGTTAAGTCCAGAGGATCCTCAATGCAATCCAGAAGTTATTTTGTTTTTGCATAGAAAGCAAATCAAACTTGTTGGGGGTTTAACACAGTTCTGCCAAAGCAGCACATCATCATTTGATTAAACATGTGTTTGCCTGCAATCATCTAATCCTATGAGAATTGTTTTCCTCCGTTACTAAAAAAAAACAATCCACACAGAATCTTGGAAAGGCTGGTGACAAACTTCCACATTCGCTGGCTCTTCATTGGTCTAAAAGGCCTTTCATCCAACTGTGATCAAGTTTCTTGAGTCTCCTGAGTTCCCTAACCTCTTCTTTTGTTAAGGCGGGGGCAGCGCACCCCGATTCCCCTGACGGCATGTGTTCTGGTCTTGAGATTCTGGATTCCATTTCCCCATCGGAATCCTCTTCCTCTTTCTCGCTTTCCATTTCCTCCTCCTTCTCTTTGTTTTGTTCACTGACACAGAGAACACACGGGGGGGAAAAAGCGTTGGCGTGACTCAGCATTATTGCAAACAAAAACAACACACCCTCATTTTCCCATGTGCATACTTTTAGCTCTCGGAATGCTGAATCATGTATGTTTTTCAACTTGTAGATCTGCAGTGTTTAATGAGGCTTCAAATTATGCACAAAAACAGATTTATATTTATGACATGACATTTAAGAATTGATGCTTTATTGGTTTGCAACTGACCTTGGCTTATTGACGGAGATGAGCAGAGACTGAACAAACATGGAGCAGAGGAAGCTGGCAGAGGGCAGCACATGAGCCGGCATCTGGAGCAGCTGTGGTAAAGACACATTAGATCCCTAAAACATGCAAGTAGGTCTATGGAAACGGTTCAGTCGCAGAGTTAAACTACCAACCTCGTCGATGCCAGCAGAGCTCGAAGGCTGACGTATTGGCTCCACAGACAGCCTGCTCTCCGCCTGTGGATTTTCCAGCTGATCCCGATGTTTCCCCAGCAACAGGTGGAAGGGCGTCATGGCAACATCGTCACTGACCACAAGCTTAAAAATCAAAAATAATAGAGTTAAAAAAGTCAGTGAATATCAACAAACATCAAAGGAAACATGACATAAATGTTTAGGTTTATTATTATTATATAACTAAAGTCAGACAAACAGGTCATGCATAAATGTTTTATCCTTATTTTTCAGATCAGAACAACAGAAGCAGCATGAATGGTTGGCCCCGTTTTTAGGAAAACTTGATAACTTTGTGCTGGTTCATGAATCGAGCACAGTGAGATGCAGTTTGGCAGCTATGAGCCTTTGTACTTGCTCCAAAAACAGCCGTTCTCCAAGTTAAACAAGCATAACGTTTGATTTTTCTTGGAATAGAGCTTCAGTCTTTCTAAAATTTAAAAGGAAAATATGGAAAAAATGAAAGAGCTAAACTGTACCATCCTGGCTCCTTTCAGGCCAAATGTCTGAAGCCCAATGAGACAGAAAAGATCAACCTTACCTGTTTGCTCGAAGCCGTCAGCTTGTCCTCCTCTGCTTTGGTGATGAACGTCAGCAGGTCCTGCAGAGAAGAGTCAACAAATCACAACAAGCAACAAAAAGGACTGAATTGTGCATCAGTGAGGACTCATCTTGTTTTATAAAGTATTTATCCTCAACCTTTCCACTAATGAAAAATATGGTACCTTAAAAAAAAAAACTTTACAGTTATTGTACTTTTCAAACATTTGTACATTTTTGTGATTTGCCGGGAGCAACACAGTAATGTTGAAGCTTCATTCAGCGATTCCTATCCATGTCCCCATCACCTTTTTATCAGTTCAACAAAACTGCCAAACATTTCCTGAGATTTACTCAAGCGTCTGGGCTGCTTTCTGAAAATCACAGAAAGTTTTGGTGTGTGTGATACACACACAGTGAGTGTGTCTTTACCATAGATTGAGTGAGGAAGTAAAGATGTGAGCAGTTTAGCCACTGGCTAGCTTCATCGCAGCTCTCCAGCATCACTTCTCTCGGGACAAAGACGGCATGAGTCACCCTCCCTGAGCACAAAGCCTTATGGGAAAAAAGTGGCCGTGGCTCGCCGGGCTTGAACACAAACACTGAAAAACAAAGAACACAAAAAATAAAAACCAAATAAGAAAATATATTCGATAAGCTTCAGTTAAGTTTTTTAAATAATGGACTGAGGTGAAATTTTGAGTCAACGCTTTAACACCCCAAATAACTGAAAACAACAAATTTCATTTTTTTTGAAACAACAAAATTAGTTTTAGAATCAAGTCTCTTGATTTTTATATAGTTTACCTTGTGGAGCTAAATAACCTATTACTATTATATTTATTTTTGCAATACTTGAATATATATATGTATATGGTTTAAAAAAAGGATTTACGTTTGTTTCATTTGAAATTTCAATTTAAGAGTCAAACTTACAGTCTGTGGATCCAGCTTCAAAACAGAAGGCAGCCATGTTTTCAGAGAGCGGGTCGGCTAGCAGCAGGCTGACGTCCATAGAAGTGACCCACTCCACTGACAAAGAAAAACACAACCCTCAAACGTTTGCTTGCTTCAATTTACCTTAAACAGACATTTAAATAAAGTTTTTGTTCATAGAGTAAACTTCTAGTTTTAATTGATGGGATTAAAAATAAGTTTTGTTTTATTTACTTTTTCTTAGCAGGATGCTATATTCCTAAGTATAAGAGTGACATTTACAGCTTCCAAATATATCAACTCTTTGCATTAAGACTGTTGGTTTTTGTGCATCTCTTTCATTTAAAATGTCATCCAGATTTAGCAATGAAGCTGCTTTTATACAAAAAATTATTTTCTTACATTCACTAAACCTCAAAGTTCAGCTTCATGTTTGTCATTCATTTCCATCCATGTGGATGGTTTACAGAGATAAAAATAAGACGTGACCCAAACACCTGATGAACCCATGAGAAGTCTTACAGGAGCAGGTGAGGAGGTTCCAACAGCAGAGCAGCTTGCTGGTCGTGGCTCCCAGCAGATACTTGGAACAGCTTAGTCGACCAAAACAAAGATCCCTAAAGGGGGGGGAAAAAAAAGTCTCTTCTCTCTTCCTTTGACTAAAATTATCACAAGAGCCGCTTTAACCAACCAGTTCCCCCACATGACACACATGTTTATATTTTAAAAGGTTCAAGTGATATCAGCAGGGGTTGAACAATCATAATGCAGAAACTTTGTTTTTTAGGGAAGAGACTGAAATGTTCTTGTTTTTAATATTTAAAATCAACTCAGTCATAAAAAAATATCAAATGATCTGAATTAAGTCCAACTAAAAATAACATTTCTGGAATGCACAAATATATGTGGAGTGAGGTGCAAGAAGAAATGTGACCTCTTCATAGCTTTTAAATGGCTGATCATTTTAGTACTCTATTCTTCTCATTGTTAAACTATTTTTTTAATTTCAGTTAAAGATCTCAAAAATGTTGCTTCCATTCAGAGTAATCCATGTTGATTTCCTGTGAATCGTCTCTTTTGCCTATACAGTGACTTGCTTTGTACTACATATACTAAAATGTAATTGACTATTTTTTTTTCTTTCAAAACGTTTTGCAGAAACTAGAAGCAAAGATTTTGTCCTCGGTGACCTAGAAGCTCTTTGTGAGCAGCTTGCCAACATTTCTGAGAGCGGAGCAACATTGTGAAAGGGCAGCGTGTGCTGGGCTGGCCTCCAGGCAGGACTTCTTTGGCTCAGCTGGTCTGCTGTGAGAAACTAAGCTCTGGGCTTCAGTTCCAAAAGGTTACCTAAATATTTAGAAAAAACGTTAATGTCTCTCGAAGCCATTAACTGCAAACAGCTGATGTTAAAAACTGTTAAATGTGATTTACCAGTCTCATGTAAAGAGATTTTTTTTCTTATTTGAGTCCCGGTTTAAGTTTTCAATCCACAAATATGTGATTTTACGCAGGCAGTTTACAAATAATACCAACAAAATGAATTCAGAATGTTTGATTGTTCAGAATATCTGCAGTGTGTAAGTATTTAGTATGGATACTTGCCTGGTTTCTATCTAAATGTGAACATGATCATTCTGATCAAGACAGAAGTAAAGGCTAGAAGCCAGAGTCAACCACCAAGCTAACAAAAACCAAGGATCAACAGATCAGTTAAAAGCTCATGGTAGGTCAGTCAATCATATTTCCACAAAAGTCAAAGCGATTTTAAAAACCAAGATTTATAGAGAAAGGCATAAAATATGCTGACTTCCAATGTTTTTACTTGGTGAGTTGTTTGTTTTCAATAGGACACTTCAAATTAAAGTCTTAAAATAAGCTGGTTCATGTGCAAAACTTAACTATGATAAAGTTTTGTTCAGCTTTTGTGGCAACTTCTCCAATTCCAATCAAACTCACTTTACTTGACCTAAAACACATGAAATCTTAATTTTATTTATTTAATTTGGTTTATTTTTTACCTTGTTTCAGTGCTGGGAGAGTCAGGTTTGTCTTTTCTTACACAGTTCAAATATTCTTCAGTTAAAATTGAAGGTTTAATACAACAAGTAGGGTAAAGGTCTGGGCTGGGTAGAGGCCAGATCATGTGTTAAAATTGAAGCGTCGTGCTCAATGAGTCCTGATGTTGTTCCTCTGGAATGAATATGTTTGTGCCACCAAGGAAAGAAACTAGTCTACATGCAGAAGAACTTGCTCTGCCGGAAATTTTAAGCTAAATCCAGATACTGCAACATGTTATCTTGGAAATTCAAGGATTGATATACTTTTTCCAAATAAACATCAAAATAAACTGTTAAAAGTGAAATTATCTCCCCGATTTAGGATAACTTCTGGAATGTTGATTTAATCTAAATAAAATCCAAAATGTGCTCAATCATTTAACACTTTACATACAGCTTAGCGATGAAAGATGGGAGGATTTAGACTGTGTGGGTGTTTGTGTGTCCGAACAAGCACGGACCTGACGGCGCCCGGCGGCTGGGAGAGAGTCGTCAGGAGCTCCCACGAGGCAGGAGTCCACACAGTCACAACCTCCTGGAAGCCCACGGCCAGCAGAGAGCTGTCGGCTGAGAAGCAGCAGCACTCGGGTACCAGGCTGTGATAGGCCCCGAGAAAATCACAGGACCAGGACGGGCCTTCGTCTGGTGACACAACCCAAAGGAAAGGGGGGCAAGAGACAGACATCAGGAGAGCTGGATTACTGAGAAACCAGGCTTAATTTGGCTAAGACCTGTTTTCAGTTGAGGCTGACACGAACAAGAACAATAGATTCCCCTCCAGTGACTTCAGATGATAAACATGCAAAGTCATTAAACTCTGAACAAAGGCAAACAGCATCAATCAACATTAGTAAGATTAGAAAATATATAAAAAAAAAAAAAAAAAACTTCACATACATCATTTGCTCTGTTGTTTTGACATGTCTTCAGTCACACACACAGCCTGAAAAAAATTCTAAAAGGTTCTCACTTTGAGTCCTTTATTTTTTTCCTTTGGTGATCAACCTTTCCATAATTGTAATATTTTTCAACATTTTCAGGATAGTTCTGAGAAGTTAATGTCCTGCCCACAGCGGGCCGTGAATCTAAGAAACTCTGATTGGAGTTACGCGACCAACAACTCGACACAATTAAAGCTTATGTTTTGCCTTTTAAAATAAAATAAACTTTATAAAGCCCTTTTCATACAAAATTTACATAATAAAAACCTTTCTTAACTTAAAAACCACAACCAAAACACAGACCTTCATAAAAAAGTTTAAACACACAAAACAAAACCTTAAAAAAAGTTGCGTAATAATAAGATAAAAATTTGCATTCTAATTTGCATACTAAATTGAACAGAAACACAAATATTATTCAGTGTTTTTACAAACTAATTTTATCTTTTTTTGCTAGTCAGGTAGGATCTAAAAATAGAGTGCTCGCATTGCCTTAATAGACAATCAGATGATCTTTTGTGGATGACAACTAAGTCACCAACTAGTCCCTGTGAGCGATAATCCTGCATGAATGTTATAAAGACAACCTGCAGCAGTGTAGCAAGGCTTCTGGTCCACCGTTGGCTTCCTGCTTACCTTCTGTGTGGGCTGGTGCAGCCAGCTGCCAGGCTTTGAAGTGTCCATCTCTGCTAGTGGAGACCAACATGGTGGTCTGGCCGTCTGACACGTGGGGAAAGCACAAGGCTGTAATCTGCGCCTCGTGGGGGGCCGAGATAGTTGTGTTCAGCACAAAACTGGAATAAAAAAAGAGGAAAAAAGAAAACTCATGTTGAATTTAACAGATTAACAAAATAAGGGCTCTGTAAAAAAAAATGCATACCTCTGCTTTTGATCATCAAGTGCCCACAGCTTCAAGTTAAGCTCCAGCTCAGGGGCTTTCTGTTTTCTTTCTTCTACTGTGGCAAGCCAGCTGCCAGAGGCATCAAATGCTGCCATAACCACTTCAAACTGCTCCAGGCCGGATTCATGAATGTACTCCTGCTGTACTATGTCCAGCTGTGCAGAAGACACAATGAAGAACATCACAAAGAGAGCTGCACAGCAACACTTTCAGCAGGAGACTTCAGAGTGTTTAAAAGCATCCAATAGGTGCCATCCTTTCTTACATTGTACAATAGTTTGTCTCTTTGTAGAGAGTAAAACTGAAGGTGCCCTGGTTTTCCATTCAACACCAGAGCTTTGCTTCGAGGCTCAATCATCAAGTCTGTCCTGATACGGTCACCTGCAAAGAGACAAAAGTTAAGAAAGTCTTTATACACATGAAACTTTTGAATGGTTGCTTTATTTCAAGCAATTTAAAAAAAAAAACAAGGGTAAAAAAAAAAGCTCATAAAATGATCAAATCTATTTGAGATATTAGTTTATGCATTGATCAGAAAACCGATAAAAGAAAATGATGCTATCTTCTTGACGTTATAACTGCTCCTAATCATAAACAGCCATATTTGCAGCTGCATATACAGTACACACACATCTCACATTGAATCCATCAAAGTCCGACACCGACTATATTTGTTTCGATTGAAAAATGGTTCCCAGTGGCCTTTGAATGATGATTATGCTGTTTTTAGCTGAAATCAAAAAACCTGTCGTTTTTTTAAGACATATTTTCTGCAGAGCGACAGGAGTTCATCAGATATTCACCTCTGGGTTGTGGACTGTTGGTGCAGAAGTTAGCCCCGGCTAATTTCCCATTAACCCTTTGTTTATACTCTCCCCCTCTAACTTATAGCGCCCAAACTAATGGGGGGAAAAAATAAAAAATGGCAACGTTATCAGAGCAATCCAGCCGCACAGCTATGAGCCAAATGAAGACGTTAATGGATCTCTTTGTCTGCGAGTACATGCATCTGTGTTGGAGCGGAGAAGGAAGCCATAGGTCCATCCATGGCAGTTGATGCGTCAAAAACGTGAGATTTTTCAAACTTTGGATTTTGACGGCCCCCTGATCCATCACGATTTAAACAAAGAGATACTCAGAAACGCAGTTTTAATCTTAAAATTTTTTATACATGTCCTCCCTAATGCGAAAAATTATTCAAGAACATGTTAAAAACACCAAAAAACCTAATTTTTATTAGAATGGGTCTTTAAAAAAATAAAAACTGTTAATAGGGTTTGATTAGTTACTTGAAAGGGAGTGGGAAGAACTAAAATAATCGTGAAAACATCTTTCCTACTTCAGAACAAATCACATGTACTTTTTAATACAGTTTTTCAAAAACCCAGCCTCTGTTTTAATTTCTGTAACTATTTATACATAATGAAAGTTGATTTAGCTTACTTTTTTGTACTTTAAGAGCGATCAGTGAATGGATTCAGCTGAAACAGTGGTAGATAAGCAGATTACTCTTGTATTAGAGGTATTAAAGGTCGTTCATGAGATATAGTGTGTTTAGTGTTTGTGAGCCTATACACCACGTTTATGATGGTACCGTGCTGATTCCACCTACAGACTGTACTCACCTTTGACCAGCCCTTGAATGACTGCCGACACTTTAACACAGCTCTGGATGATTGTGATTTCTGGCCGAGACACAGAGAGAAATCAACACAAACGTTCATAAAAAAACAAGTACAAAAATGCTGTTTTCTAAAAAGATTGGATATTACTGTCTATCAAAACTGGTATCAGATCTGTGACATGTACACCATTTGAATGAACTCTTACTGTTGTCACTGTGTGATGTACAAAACAGAGCTCCATCCGGGGAGACTGAAATGTGTGTGATGGCTCCACCCAGGCGGGGTAGGAAGTCTCGCTGGCTCTCCTGGTTGTAGCGCCACTGAACCAGTACTGACTCCACACCTCCACTCAGCAGGTTGGTGCCTGATTTCAAAAACAGCAGGTGTAGGTACCATAATCATTCAGCCTGCAACAACCATTCGGGGGTCCTTCAACTAGAGCTGACGTCACATTATGTGATTGGCTGTCCGTTGGTCCGATGACGTGTCAGATATTGAACAAATGACTATACTACCACAGAAGAAGATATTATGCGGTCCGTTGTAAACAAACCGAACTCCGACACAGAGCGACATTATCTTCTGAACGTGCTTTTATTATTATTATTATGATTATTATTAAGTGGATTTGCAGTTGAATGGACTGCGGTCCAAACCCTTCTCCAGACCGCACAATATAACAAAGCACCTTCCCTGCCTGCAAACAAACACGAAGCTACGAGACTCCAGCTGCTCTGATCAGAGATACGGTTCTCTAGCGTGGAGCGCCAGGTTCATTCTAACAGCCACAGATCTTTTTAGAAAGTGGGTTGTGGCAAAATCTTTCTATAAACACTACAAGAACACAACTTGAGAGGGAAAATAACTTTGGGTTACAAAAGGAAACGTGAAATGAAAATATGTATAGCCCGAGCAGATCTCCAAGCTTTGTAGTTTGTCCAAGTAGGGTTGCCGTAGTGTGTCATTATCCTCAGTCGAAAGGACCCCAAGCAGTTATTGCAGGCTGAATGGTTATGATACCTTCCCAGGTACCGTACTTATATAAATGCAGGATACATTTCTGTTCAAGTCCCAGCTCTGAGCTGATGCTGTCAACTAGAAGCTATATACAACTAATATATGATTATTGTAATAATAATCACCAAACTCTGCACATAAATCTGATTTTGTGCTTATCAGATGCTATAATAACAGCATACCTTCTGGAGTAAATCGCAGGGAGCTCACTGCACTGTGATGCCAGTGCAGTGTGGAGTATGTGTACTCCTTCCTGTGGTTAAAGTTTCTCCTGAAAGGAAGACAGCAGAGTCCAAAAATCAAATGAGAATTTACAATCAGATTTGTTTGAAAAACTGTTGTCAAAACTCAATCATATCAAATATGCAAAGTTAACGGCTTCAAAGCATTTAAAGACACACTCCAATGTAAATGCTGTTTTTAACATGTTCTTGTGGAAGTTTTTATTCATAAGAAAATTAAGCATAAAATTGCATTTTTGAGTTTTCTTTATTCAAATCGTTGTGAATGCCAAAAATGCCGTTTGAGAAAAGCGTGTAGGTGTGACGTAGAAGCGACAACGCCAAGCCACAAGCTTACTGCTCCGCTCCATTCTGATGCACTTGCAGACAAATAGATCCATGTACGTCTTTGTTTTCCTGGTCTGGTATCTGACTCAAAACTGTACAGCTGAATAACTCCAATATTTTTCACCATTTGTGTTGCACCCCTAATGTTAGGTTAGGGTTGTGAGGGTCTGTAAGCTAGCGGGATAGCATGTAGGCAAATGGATGATGGGAAAGGGGCGGGTTTACTCCACGCCAGCAGTCCCGCAAACAACTCTTGGCGCTCAGCAGAAACTATGTCCTAGACACGGGTTCTTTTGTTTTGGCTAAAAACGGCAAAATTATAATTAAAAGACCACTGGGAACACTAAACCTCCATCAAAAGAGGATCCTACAGGTGAGTGGGAAGGAATTTTACCATTTGTAAACATGGAAAACAACCCCTGTCATATGACTTACCACAGGCGGATCTTGCCATCTTCATGCCCTGATGCAATACAGTCCTCTGTTGGGTGGCAGGTAATGCATGTGAATGTGTTCTTGCCTCCTTTCTGGTTATCTTTTTTGAGAAAAAAACTATAGATCCACAGACAAACTCATGATTCATAAAGTCGATATTCACTTTAATAAATCATATTTAATTAAAGTTATTCTGTTTGCTGATTCCAAAGCTCACCTGTATGATTTTTGCTTCTTAAAGAAGTAAACTTCCAGCTGCAGAGGTTTTGCTGAGACTATGTATTGTCCCTGCAAAAGTAACAGTTTATGATCACAAGCACACACATGAAGGAAGACGGAAAAAAAGAAAAAAAAAAAATCAAGATCAACGCTACTTATTAGATCACATTCAAGGGCAACATAGCAACTAGAATATTCTAAAAAAAAAAAAAAAAAAACGTGGGTGAAACATCTAAATATTCTCACCTCTCTACCAAAGGCGCTGGCTGCTGGGTTGGAACTGATGTTGCTGAGCACAGCAGAGAGCTCTTTGGCCTCCACCAGCTGCTCTCCACACTGTGGCAGATGTACTGCAACCAGCTGGAATAACTCTGTACACACACACACATGCAGATGAACAGTCCATACATAAATAAAACAGCACCAGATGTTTACCCTGTTACTTTTAGCCCACTTTCTTCTTCTCTATCCTACAGGTTTTAGTTAGTGAGGCTTCTGATTCAAGTTGAAACAAAATACAAATTATGAGAAAACATTTGGGGAAATGACTTGAAAATGTGTAAAATTGTTATTTGAAAAAGAAATCAAACATTTCATCCTTTTTAAGCATAAAATCTTAGTCCTTACATCGCAGAACCATCCAGAGCACATGACATCACAACAAAGCAACAACAAAAGCATGTTTCCACATACCAGAATTGGTGTCCGTGTGCATGGGGGTGATAATAAAGATGACACCTTCATGTTTTGCAGATGCATAGATTCCATAAATGGGGTATCCAATAGAATAAGTCTGAAACGAATCACAAAATTGTCACATATTTTCAAGCTAAGCAATTTTTTATTTAGAAAAGGTAAAAGTAAAAAGTAAACATTCAAAATTCGTTTTAGACTAATCAGAATTCGTGCTACAATTAAAGATACATTTAAAACAGTGCAGTTATCCACTCATAAGAGAATCAGCAAGATGCTCAACTTACCCTAATGAGAATGCCGTCTGTGAAGTCCCAAAGTCTGACAGTGCCATCTAGCGAGCAGGAGTAAGCCTGCAGCAGAAATTAAAGAAAAGAAAAAAAGACTACATTATTTTAAAAAGTCAATTTAAATTGAATCATTTATGTGTTGGCTTGGACAAATAAAAAAACACATCTCTCTCGTGCAATCAAAAATGTCAGGAGCCTAGCATGAGCTTAAAAATATTAAATTCAGCATTAACATTTTAATCTTTTTGACTATTGTCAGAATGTTGAATCATTTTTCCTAAAGTTGAAAGGTGTCGCAACTCATTAATGTCTACATTATAATTTTAGTACATCCTCTACTGACAACTGGTACCTATTCCTAAAGCTACTTATTCAACAGAAAAAAAGAATCTTTGTAAGTTGTTAAGAATTATTTATTGCGGGGTCTAGATTCTTTTGTTTGTTTAGTTAATTCTTTTGTCTTTTTCAGACAACATTTTTATTTTTATTTCAATGCTTTACTTATTTCTTTGTTTATTTATCATTCTTAGATCATTAAATAATTGTAAGCATCTTCCATTTGCACATGTGCAAATCAAAAGTTTGAACTCAATACACTGGAAACCTCTATTTCACATGTGTGTGTAGTGGGGAACTCAAAATCCTCACCAATAGTCAAACCTACATAAATAAAAATGGGTTGAGACATTTATTTGTATTTATTTAATTTTCCCAAAAACAAAACAACACAACATGCATTTTCTGTGTTTGACAAGGCAAAAGAAAACATAATTTTTGCCCCAATTCCTAAATTCATAAAGTCTTTAGTACAATTTTTTCCCTTAAAACAATAGACAAAAAATAAATAATCAGGTAGATACACCAAAGAAATGTGATCCTTTAGTTTAAACACAAAATATAATTGTAAAATATAGACAAAACCAACAATTCTTATTGTTCATATATTTAGAATGTTTTAAAAGTAAAAATATGTTCATTGATTTAGCCTATTGGTTTTGTTTTGGAAGATTATTTCATCACCTGATAACTCTGTATAAAACATTTCTCTTGGTACAAAACATCAAAAACTCACAACTCCACCATAATGCCTTCAACTTCAGCCTCAACTGACTTCATAAAGCGCAAAGTGATTGTGTTTTGTACCTGCAGATGGTTGGACGGTCTGAGGAGGACACCTGTGACCAAGTCGGTGTGTCCTTGCAACGCGTGTAAGCATTCCTCTGTTGCAGTGCTGAATACCTTCACACTCTCTCCAGAGGCGCACAACAGGAACCTGCAACAACAAATTTCCCGATAACCCCGGCACGACTGTTTACTTCATCACTTCATTTAATCTGACTTATTCGTTAATTAAGGATAACGATACAGTAGTATGTTTGTCAACACCGAGTTCCCGAATGAAACGGCTCCTGTTAGCAGCTAGCGCAGGCTTTAGCTTCGTAGCTATTTCAACCGGCGGAAGCAGTCATACGCTTCTTCAAGCAACGGTACACATTATGTTACTTTAAGTGCACACTAACCTCGAGTCAGTGCTTAAAGCGGGCTCCCTGAAGTTGATTTTACTGCCACCTTTGTGAACCACGCGGACGTCCCCGTGTTCAACCATGTTTTTGTCCCACTCAACTTTCACCTTTGATCGTTGACACTTCACCGCATTAGTCTATTTAGTTTTGCATTTCTGCCCCCTGCTGGACGGGAGTAGTACTGTAAAAATCACTCTTGATATGGAATGAAAAAGTGGTAAAAAATATAACACGCTGCGAAAAAAATTAAAAATTTTACGATAAAAAAGTCCAAAAGCACACAAACTATTTAAAAACCTAAACATTTTATCTAAGTGGCACATAATGTGCCACACCGGATACACTTTCTTTAGTGTTGTTGCTATACACAAAAATACAAGTGTGATAATCTGTGCGTTTTTACTAATTAAAATGATTATTGATAATATACAGATGACAACTGAAAAATTTGTCTTACAAGATTTACGACACGATCAGCGTTTTTCACTGTACTGGATTTTTTGAATTTACCTAATACAGGTAGTAGTAGGTAAATCCTACCCCCCTACCCCCTCTATAAAATAGTTTTCAAAACAAAATATATATATATTAATTGAAAAAAGTATTACATGATTGAAAAAAAAGTTTCAAAAAATGTGTTTTTTATTTAGGCATAATTATTCTCAGAAAAGAATACTTGTCTAATATATATACATTCACACATAAATATATAAAATACTAAATGAAGAGTAAAACCAACTGGTAATGACTGTATTTACTCAGACTTTGAATATTTCTATTTACAGACAAAAACCTATACAAGAAAATCTGAAAGTTGTTCTTTTTAGAAGATACTAAAATAAAATGTCAAACAAAAGAGAAAATTCCTCTTCCTTTTAACCAACAGCATAAAGTGTTGCTAGAAATGTATTTTTTAAATGAATTACAACTTTCCAAAAGCAATGTTGTAGAAAGTTCATAATCTTTCTCTGAGACTATGAATTGCCCCAAATCCACATGTTAAAGTAGCTTGATGCCAGCAGCCCATTGTGGCCAAATATGGTTATTGCTTTTATTTTGTATTAAAAGTATTAAGTATGTTAGAGTCAAATGATTTTAGAATTTGTTTTATTAGTTATTTTTTTAGTAACAGTAACCTCAACAAAACGTAGTTTATTTAAGTGTCCTACAAGCATAGGCTACTTACTGTATACTAAAAGTGAGGCTGTGTATTTGAAGTTTATTTTTACTATCTATAAATAGTAAACTTAAAATGTTTCAAATGCAGTCTGAAGTATTCAGTTATACTTCCTACAATACATTAACATGGTTTATAGTAGGCTATACTTGTGCTTATGCCTATAGGCCTACCTATACTACTCAATAAGGCTTTACTTAATAAATAACATGTTCAACTCAACTGTCCTACTTTTTGCTCGGGGTTAGTAAATGCAACACGTTACTTCCTATATCTGTTAATAGAATATTATGTTCTGACAAATTCCTGTCAAAGTGATCTGGATTTTTAAAGCAGGAGGACGCCTAAAGTGACAAATGTAAGGTGAAGTTTAGGATTGTTTACGTTGTTTACTGTTGCGGC